>NW_027491471.1:625227-1250455 GCF_021521415.1 Bidens hawaiensis
TACACTCAGGTCCATTGTATTTATTTGCGCATTTCACAAGTTTCATGGAATTGTATGCTTTTTATGTATTATATCAAACTGTGTGAAAGTTGACTTTATTTTATGCATATGCTACAGGTACAAACGTTAGAGGCGACACTTGGAGAAGGCACTGGACTTAGGTTATTTAAACAATTGGACAAAATGTTTAGTTGTGTTTATTTTCCTTGTATTACTTGCTTAAACTTGTGTATGTGAAGTATTAACGAATTAATGATAATATTGCCACTTAATAGTGTCACATGTGTTTTGAACAATCTGTACATTACACTCGGGCGTTTCCGCTTTAACCGGGGTGTTACAAGTATCTTTTATCAATTCATTCAAGGAATGAAATCAACAACAATAATAACAACAACAACAACAACAATAATAATAGTAATAACAATATATTAAGAATATTACTATAATATTAGGATTATTGATATTATTACATTATCAAGTTATCATATTATTATTATTTACTTTATTATATTATCATTATTTTGTATATTATAATATAACTATTATTATATTAGAGTTATTATCGTGTTATCAATATTATTATTATTATTTGATGAGTCAATGCTTCACAACACGTATGCGTGATTCAACATTTTTATGATTACTTTTATATGGTTTAATGATCTTGCTGAAACGTACGGGCCCTACTACTACTACTACTGCTACTGCTACCGCCGCCGCCGCCGCCGCCGCCGCCGCTGCGACTGCTACCACTGCTGCTGCTACCACTGCTGCTACTACCACTGCTGCTACTGCTACTACCACTACTACCACTACTACTACTACTACTAATAATGATAATAATGATAATAATAACAATAATAGTAATAAAGGGATGATTGTTCCATTTCTATATGGTAACCAAACACGACAATGAAACAGTAATGATCCACTTCATTCTTTTGTTCATTCCATTTCTACAGTCACTTCATTTCCTCATCCATTCTATTATATCATACCAAACAAACCCTAAAAGTTTAGGTAGCGTTTGGTATGTAGCAATGACAGAGGGAATGGAATGATTCATTACGTGAGAATGAAAAATATGATGTTTGGTTGCTCAATGGAATCATCCATTACACATGGAATCCCATTCCATCAAAACCATTCCTTCCCACCCCCATTCTTTTTTTTCATTCCATTCCTCCTTCATCATACTTTCTCAATAACTCCTCCACCACTTTACAACCAGCGTTATCACCGCCACTATCTCGCCACCATCGTTGCGGTAACCATCGCAACCATTGTCGTCGCCTCCGCTTGGCCATCATCGCCATCGCCACCGCCACCGCAACCATCACCCCTGTCGCCTGACTGCCACCACCGTTGCCATCGCCACCACCGTTTTCGTCACCGGAGCTACCACCACCGTCGTCAATGTAGTTTTTTTTTTTATTTTGGTAAAAAAAAATTATGTAGAGATACGAGTGTTTTTATTATTTCTATTTTATTCCTTTAATTTTTTTGGATACCAAACAACATAAAAATAATTCATTTCATTCATATTGGTTAACTAAACAAGACAAAGGAATGTAATGATCCATTTCATTCCCTTGTCCATTCCATTCTTTTTTACATTTTATTCATCCTTTATTCCATTACCTCCAACCAAACATACCCTTAATGCATGAATGAACCTAAAAGTTTAATGCTTGAATGAATAAGGCATGCACGGTTTTTTAATATTTAAATTGATGTATAGGTAGCCCTGCTTGCGGTGCGCACATATGATGTATATATGTGTGAACCCTCGGGTGGGCAAAAGTGAAATTGCACTAATTTTGACGTTATTTTACTAATCTCGTGAAAATAACGTTAAAAGTGACGGACGGTTAATCAGGCATCATGTAGTGGCGTTGATAGCTGAAAGATAAGGGTACATGCACCGATCAGCTGGTGTCCCGATGATTGAGTGCTATGTGCCTTATGTCCAAGGCTTGATGCAAAACTACTATCGAGCCGGGGGTCTCACCGGAAGCAGCCTCTCTATCCCTATGGGGTAGAGGTAAGGCTGCCTACATCTTACCCTCCTCAGACCCTACCATAGCTTTGCTATTGGTGGGATATACTGAGTACGATGATGATGATGATGATGATGTATAGTTAGGGTCTGTTTTTAGATCATTTACTAAATGTATAAATCAATCATATTTAGTTTTGTCTTTCATCGATGGAATCCCAAAAGTAGATAACGTTAAACATCACACATTTACACGCTAACACACTTCATATTATAATTTATACTTTGTCCATAATTGTATCACACGGGCGATATGATTCTAAATCTACTTAGGTATTTTTGTGCAAACATACAGTGCAATCATATTAGCATACAATTGAAGGTGCAAAATGGTCTAAATTCATTGATCTTGGGACTTCGTAAAACACGACCAACTATTGAATGAACATAAATAAACTATAGTAAGTAAAGATATGTTATATTACCATTCAACTAGGTATGCGCAATACTCATAAAACAAAAATAAGTTAAGCGGAAGGAATTCATAAATGACTTAGTGCATGCTACTTCACAAAATAAACCAATATATTCATTTCATTATTCAGTTTTCTCTTAAACTATAAAAGTTATAATCAGATTATTAAAGAGAGTAAGATCTCTTAGTGGATAACGTCCGACATAAGTTAAGATGATATGACACTTTAAATATGCATTAAACCACTCTCCAGTAGTGTTAAGTTTGTTAAAAAGGCCCATAGATTATGCTTTTAATGAGTTAAAAGGAACAATATGTATTAATTATATATTGATTACTAATTGATTTGTTATTAATTATGGATTAAACCATTTCCTTTGGGTGAGATGGAATGAAAGAGAGAAAAATGAGTGACGTGGTGCTTATGTGAAGTTAAAGGAGTTAGAGTATACCTCATAGCCTAATCTTGTCTATTAATTTGTATCGAATATTTATGACAAAGGTCAAAGTTATTTACAGGAATGTATGCTTTGATCTAGAAAGTTATTTTACTATGATGGGAGATGAATGCAACATGTTATGTATATTTTCTAAAAGAGTGTCCCCTATTTTCATGCACATAAAAACTGTCTCTACATGTGCGGTTGCTTATTAGCTTTAAAGAGAACACGGTCATTATTATATGATTAATAAGTGGATACTTTGGTTTCAAACTTAAAAACATTCTTTGTGTAAGATACATAAGCAACAAAACTAATATCAGTTCTTAAAAGTGTGTCATGTAGGGTATGTTTGGTATCAGGTGATGGTATAGATGAGGAAATAGAATGGACAAATGAATGAAATGAATGTTACCATCAAGGCCGGCTCTGAGAATTCACGTACCCATGCCGAGTAAAAAAAAATATGCCCCTTAAACCTTAACGTATTAAGTAATGCAAACACATTTTTATACGCTGATTAAAGTTATAGCGATACGCATAACAATTAGCAAAATCATGGTATTAGAATGAGTTTATGGCATACTCAATAGGCTAATAGCTAATGGATTTGTGAAGCTCTTATAACATTTTTGATAACAAATTGGTTAATCAATTCTTCACAGTTTATGCTCTCTAACGTTCCGTTCTCAATGGCTATCATCGCCAACCAGTTGTTGGGGGCATTGTGGATCGTAAATAAGATTTCAATAATTATATAATTTTGAAAAACTCATTTATGCAGATGCTACCGTGACTGCTGGTGTTCGAAGTCGACTTTGCTGTTATCCCGCATATACGTTTCTTTTATTTATTTATTTAACTTATATTGATTAATTAAAAGCCCTTGGCCTTTTTCAATTTTGAGTGGGCCTATAAGTCTTTGTGTAATTTAAAAAAAATCGGTCTAAAAGATATTTGAGTGCTTTAAAAATAGTGGGATTATAAACATCCGAGTATCTTACATATATAACATCAAGAATTTTTTTAAAAATTGTGCCCCAAAAAAAAAAACGTGTCTCAGCCGGTCGCCCACTTGGCACACCCCATGAGCTGGGCCTGATTAGCATCCCATTGTCATGTTTGGTTACCATGTAAGAATGGAATGATTAATCACTTTATTTTTATTATTATTTTATTAGTAATAATAATAAAAAATAAAAATAAATAATAATATGAATATTTATAATAACTAATTTTTAGGACCCTCTAGCACTGCAACGAGATCGTTAAACCGAATAAAATAATCGTTACAATGTTGAATCACGTATGTTAACTCGTTAAATTTAAAATAATAATATTGATAGTGTAGTAATAGTTCAAATGTAATAATAGTTATATTTAATATACAAAACAATAATGATAATTAGATAATAATAATATAATAATTATAATTAAAAATAATAATAATCATAATTTAATTTAATTATAATCATAATTACAATATAATAAAAAATATAATAATTATAATAGCAATAACAATTGTTGATTTTTTTGACTTTTTCATTCCTTGAACGAATGGAAAAAAAAACATTCATATCCAAAGGAATGAAAATTCTAAAAATGGAAGGAGTTTCATTCCTTATGAAATGCTTATCCATTCATGCATGGTAACCAAACATGTTTTTTTTATTTCTTTGAAATAACCCATTTTTCTTCATATCAAACACTACCGTATAGTTGTCAGATCAACTTTTTAGCACCATGCCTCTCTAATTTTTTTTTTATCCTTAACTACCCCAACTGCTTTTGTTACTATATTTCATTTTAAGTATGACAGATTTTATATAACTATACATGTGCGTGTGTACAAATACATATATACAAAATGCATGCTATATGACGTATTTCTTGCTGATTTTAATTAAGGAAAGCACTACAACTATTTGAGCGAGTTTACAAGCAACTCCTATGTATGCTTCCACAAAACATATGATAAAATACAATCTAATCACGCATCTCTATACAAAAACAGATTTAAGTAAATTAATAAAACACTTGATTTTGCCAAGACTGTTATAATACCAATTAATACCAAATCCTTCTCAAATTAGTATTTCATCAATTATCTTCACAATCTTTAGCATTAAATCATGTAAAAACATTTAAATTGTTGTTTTCACATTAAAAATTCAAAAGTTATGAATACATTCCCCGTATCTCCCCAACAAAAAGTCTTTACAAATCTCTATTTTCAGACCAAAACTTAATACAATTAATTAAAACAAGTAATCATATTTTGTGGTTTGTCACCCATTTAAGTTACACATTTAATTATAAATATATATATATATATATATATATATATATATATATATATATATATTCAAATTGTTATATTTATATCAGTCTGCCGTACAAAGTTTCAACCCCTTTTCTCCCTCACTTCATAAGTCCGCGTGGGGGTTGAACGTCCGTCGTGACTGACTCAATCAATCAAGGTATATATATACATATGCGTATACATACACTGCGATCTGTCGTTAGGTTTCCGTTAATTGTTGCTTAAATTCAATCAATTTTGGTTTATAATTGCGGTCTCGTTAATCGGAATTGGTTGTTTTTAACGAACGATTAATTGTAGCTTCCAAATTGTTTATAATGTGTTTGAATTTGACGTTTAATCGGCCATTGGAATGCGAATTGTGCTTTTTAGTTGTGTAATTGAATGTGAATTCAAAATGTTGACTGAACAGAGCTTGTTTGATTGATTGTTGCAATGCTGATTGAGCTGTTGCTATACATTTTTGATGTCGAGGGATTAGCATTCTTCTGTTTGTAGCGTTTGCCCTAGAAATGCGTCTGGTTTAGGTTAAAATATTGTAATCTGAGACGCGCATGCGCGCGCTCACGCGTTTATTTACGGATAAGTTTGGAGAATATTTGAAAGAGTGATCACTTTTGGAAATCTAGGTTATTGTAATTTTACTTTAGTTGCGCGGAGATAGGGTTTGATGTTTGGTGTAGTCAAATGTGAATTTAAAATGTTGACTTATCACAGCTTCGTTGATGTTAGATTGATTTTTGCAATACTGATTCTGTTGTTATACATTTCTGATGTTAAGCAACTAGCTTTCTTTTATTTGTAGCATTTGCTCTACAAATGTATCTGGTTTAGGTTAAAATGTGTAATCCGAGGCATGCATGCGTGCACACTACGCATTTGTTCACAAATGACCTTGGAGAATATTCTAACGAGTTATAAATTTTAGTGATAAATCTTTTGGAAATCTAGGTTATTGTGATTTAACTCGAGTTGCCCGAAGACAGGGTTTGATGTTTGGTATAGTCAAATGTGAGTTTAAAATGTTTACTTATCACAGTTTCATCGTTGATGTTAGATTGATTGTTGCAATGCTGATTTGAGTTGTTGTTACACATTTCTGATGTTAAGCAATTAGCTAGCCTTTATTTGTAGCCTTTGCTCTAGAAATGAATCTGTTTTAGGTTAAAATGCGTAATCTGAGACATGCATGTACGCACAGACACACGCATTTATTCACATGTAACCTTTGAGAATATTCAAACAAGCGATAAATGTTAGTGATAAATATTTTGGAAATCTAGGTTATTGTGATTTTACTCAAGTTCTTATGCAAGCTAGGCACTAAGATAGGGTTTGATATTTAGTATAATCTAATGTGAATTCAAAATGTTGACTGATCACAGCTTTGTCATTGATGTTAGATTGATTATTGCATTACTGATTGAGTTGTTGTTACATATTTTTTATATTAAGGGGTTAGCATTCTTCTATTTGTAGCATTTGCCCTAGAAATGTGTCTGGTTTAGGTTAAATGCGTAATCTGAGACATGCACAAACGCGCACACACGCATTTATTCACAAACAACCTTGGGGAATATTCGAACAAATGATACATTTTAGTGATAAATAATTTGGAGATCAGGTTATTGTGATTTTACTCAAGTTCTTATGTAAGCAAGGGGCGAAGATAGGGTTTGATGCTTGGTATAATTAAATGTGAATTCTAAATGTTGCTGATCACAGCTTTATCGTTGATGTTAGATTGGTTATTGTATTACTGATTGAGTTGTTGGTACACATTTCTGATATTAAGCAATTAGCATTCTTCTTTTTGTAGCATTTGCCATAGAAATGTATCTGGTTTAGGTTAAAACGTGTAATCTGAGACGTGCATGCACGCGAGCGCACACATTTCTTCACAAGTAACCTTGGAGAATATTCAAACAAGCGATAAATTTTAGTTATAAATAATTTGAAAATCTAGGTTATTGTGATTTTGCTCGAGTTCTTATTTTGCTGTTGTTCTGTTTGTTATTATCAGGGAAAGCGGAAGCTGAATCTTCAGTTGTTCATACATTTGGAGTATATGATTAGGCATTATTAATTGGAAGTCTGGAATTGTCTCATTTTGTTATGCAAGCTATTTTTGCTAGGGATAAAAATGAATTTACAGGCTCAAATAGCAGGACAGTACCCGAGGCAGGTTACCAATCAAGCAGGGACTTCATTGTCTTCCATACCACAACATAATATTATGCAGAACTCTGAAGGTCCCCATGCTCTGCTTAATATGGAGCCTGAACGACAGTTTATACAAGATAGGATGTAAGTTCTTTTTCGCATGTGCTTATATGGGGAAGATGCTTTGTGTATGTATATATGTATGTAGTTGTGCGTTACAAACATGTATATTATCTTACCATCTTAATGGGGGGGGGGGGGGGGTTGGAATTTTGTTTTGGGACTGACTATTTAGTGATCACATCATGGTGTTGAATGTACGCAAACTGGCTACCTAAAATGTCTGAGTTATGTTATGGTAGTAATTTGATGTAGTTATTGTAAATCTACATTCACTAGGGTTTTTGTTTCCTTATTGTTGAACCTTATTTGTGGTTTGTTAGCCAACATTCTATTTACCCTAAAAACTTTCATGATGTGAGTGATTGTCGCATAATGTTATGAAATGCTTCTAGAATTAATTTTCTTTTTGTGTCTTTATTTGTACTCTTTTCGTATCCAATATTGATGATAATATTTAATCAGCCACTGCTTCCGCTTCCTTGTAACACAGGGGCAAAAAACGTAGTTTGGATTTAAAAAGCTTAAGTCCACCTTTCCTTTAAGAACTCAAGACACCTTTGATCCTTTTTAATATCACTTCTCATATATACGCATTTTGCTGATTTTGTTATCTATCATGCCTATACATGATAATGGCCTTTTGGATTCTGTTTGTTTCATGTTTATCTTGTTAATTATAGTTAATATTTTAATATCAGGGTTTGTTTGTAATTAGCCCAATCGGGCCAGATAGGTTTGTCATAAACTTACATTTCATTTTTTTTCAACAATGTGGTTCATGATTAGTGCTACATATGACTGATACACCATATCTATTAAATCTTGATGAAAAATCTTAATATATGTTTCTTAGATACAAGTTCCTCATGCAAAGACGAAAACGAGAGGCACCCCCGAAAAACATCATGGATATTGTTAGACCCTTGGATGAGAGCTTATTTAAATCCGCTTCGACAAAGGTTCTTTTATATGAAATGTTCTCACTTGCTGCATTAATATTCTTTCATTAACAATTTATAGAAATATTACATCTGCAATATAACATGATCATTAACACTCACTTCTTTTTTCTTATTTAGGAGGAGTATTTAAATGTAGACACGTTGGAAAGTCGTATACATGCTTTTATCAAGGCCAGTCAAAATCAACAATACCAGCAAAGAAGTAATGCTAATGCTTCAATGGGACAAATGATTCCAACTCCTGGTGTGCCTCAAAGTGGAAACTCTGGTTTAATGGCTCTATCATCTGCTAATCGCGGTAATAATAACATGATGATGTCGTCAGGTGTCAATCAAGGAAGCTTTTCCATTAATACCCTTGGGCCTTCTAGAAGCACACACAATGATGGCGTTTCATCAACGGGTGGACAAAGAATGATGCCTACCCCGGGATTTAATAACAACACAAGTAACCAATCGCATGTGAACTCAAGTTTTGACTCAACTATGGTGACTCAGCCATTGCAAATGAAGCAACAAGTTGGTGGTCAAAACAGCCAGATCTTGCATATGGGTGGGGGGGTCAGCTCAACTTTGGCTCAAAAGTCTTACGGGTTTCCGAACGGGTCGTTAAACTCCCGTTTAACGATGATGGGTAAAAGCTCACAGACGGTTAATAGTTTGGGTAACGATGACGGATTTATGACAGATTCGCATTATGGAAACTCTCAATATCAACATCAAGGACAGATCTCTCAGGGTACGGTTACAAATACCTTTTATGCTAAATATGATTGCAAAGATTATATATTAAGAGTTATAATCTGGTTTTGTGAATAACGTGATTTAGGAGGTTTAAGCGTTAACAATACAGTTTGAGTAACATCTGGTCTGTTTGATGAATTTCCTTTTTAATTAAATGTTTTGATTTTTCTCATTTGACCTGTTAAAGATAAAAACGTAATCTGAATCAACACAGTCGTTAATAAATTATAAATGGGTTGAAATTGCCATGTCTATTAATTACTAGTCTAGTTACAGGAGGTGTAAACGAGCCGAGTTGACCCGAGCTCTTGTTTAACTTACTAGAGCTCAAGCGCCAACTTGGCTTGTTTCGAGCTCTATTTCTGAAGCTTGAGCTTTGTTTGTAAGTAGTTTTTCAAGCTCGAGCCAATTATTAATTAACGTATATGCATTTAAAGTTATTTTTCATATATATTTTATTATAACTTTTATATATAACTTATTATATATTATTTAGTTATTTTTATAATAAATTATTCATAATAATAATTATCATCTATATATATATATATAATGTTAAATATAATTATGTAAATAATAGGCTGCTCTAGGCTCACGAGTGGCTCGAGCTTGATAAGTGAAGCTTGGACTCGTTTTATTAAACAAGCTTATTTTTAGGCTCGATCTCAGGCTTGAGCTCGTTTAAGATCGGCTTGATTCGAGCTTTTAGCGAGCCGACTTGAGCTCATGCTCCGGCTCGTTTAGTACACAAGCTTATATGTTATTCTCATGGTTAATTTACAGGTGATGGATCAGGAAATTACTTTATTCCCACAACCTCAGGCACATCACAGATGAACATGAACTTGGTAAACTTATCAACAGTACAAAGAACAAGCTCTCCCATGATGGTCAACCAGTCAAACTTGCACAATTCTGGTCAAGCCGCAAACATTCAACCCTCTTTGAATCAATCAGAGACGCGGTTGCGGTCTCAGCAGCCTCTTCAATTTCAGAAACATCAAATTCAGCCTCCAAGACAACGGAATCAACAATTTCGGTACGGGCGGTCCCCACTGGTATCCAATGTTGACAGTCAAATAAAACCTGAGCCACAGGTTTGTGAACAATTCCCGTCATCCAGAGGTAGTCAATTGCATGGCTTTGATACTCAACATAATGTTACGGGTCAACCAACGTCAACACCTCTAGGTCAATGGCAGTCAAGATTGCAACAACCGTCACCTCAATTAGGTAACTCATCAAATGAGATGAAAAAACAAATTCAGGATAATAATAATAACAATAATAGTAATAATACTATTCAATCTTTAGAAGCATCAATACCTGCCAAAAGGCCAGTTGACCCGTCACCTGACAGTTTCAGGAAACAACAAGATGGATTTTGTTCTTACGACATGCTCGTAGATGTATTTATCCACCTGGAAATTGCCCCGAACAACATTGTATCATTGCTCAAAAACTGTGGACACATATGACATCATGTTGTGATGGCACTCAATGTCAATTTCCTCGCTGTCATAGGTCAAAGAAATTACTTAACCATTACAAGAATTGCAAGGACCAAAGTTGTCCTGTGTGTGTTCCTGTAAATGATTTCATTCAAAGACCCGGGGTCCTCGTTAAGGATCTCCCGCAGTTGGGTAACAGATCCCGTGATCATACTTCAGAAGATTCCCAACGCCCCATTAAACGAACCAAGAGCGAGCAACCGCCTGCTGCTCAAAATGAAATCGAAATCGAAATTGAAAAAGAAAACGAAAACGAAAACCCGATCATACCAGTTTCCATTACATCTGAGGATCTTCAGGATCATGACACCTGTCAACCGCTCAAATATGAGGCAACTCTGGATCTTCAGGATCATGACACCTGTCAACCGCTCAAATACGAGGCCACTTTGGATCTTCTGGATCATGACACCTGTCAACTGCTCAGATATGAGGCCACTTTGGATCTTCAGGATCATGACACCTGTCAACCGCTCAAATATGAGGCAACTGGAGTGAAGATAGAAGTTTCTTCAAGTTCCATGAATGCTGGTGAGGCGAATAATGATGGTGGGTCAAATGAAGACACAGGTTACCCTAAGCAGGTGTTTTCTAACCCAGAGAAAGAGGTGGGCCCGGCTAAACAGGATGATGTGGCACTTGTTTCCGAGACCTCCAAAACTGGGAAGCCAAAAATAAAGGGAGTATCAATGATTGAATTGTTCACACCGGAGCAGGTCCGAGAACATATAACAGGTCTCCGACAGTGGGTTGGCCAGGTTAGCATCTATAATATATATATATATGTATATATATATATGTTTGTTTGTTTGTTTGTTTTGTGTAAAATGCTATAATCTCTTGTATGAATTCTTGTGCCAAATTGTAATCTCTTGTATTTACAATTAGCAAGCCATATATGATTCAAAAATTTATTTTATTCCAGTAATGATGTGTTGACTAAATTACTTTAATATTAAATGTGTTAAAACTACATTCTGAGCGACGGTTTATTCTTGCGCGATACACTGTGGATCCTTTGACCCGTTTTTTAATATTCACTAATTGCTGTGCAGAGCAAAGTAAAGGTAGAAAAGAATCAAGCTATGGAGCTTTCAATGAATGAAAGTTCTTGTCAGCTATGTGCAGTTGAAAAGCTCAATTTTGAACCACCACCCATATATTGCTCACCCTGCGGGGGGCGCATTAAGAGAAACACGATGTTTTACACATGGGGGAGCGGTGATACACATCATTTTATCTGTATTCCTTGTTATAATGACTCTCGTGGAGACACCATACGTTTTGATAGGACCAGTATTTTAAAGTCAAAGTTAGAGAAAAAGAAAAACGACGAGGAGACTGAAGAATCGGTATCGCACTATATTATTTTTTATGAAGTTTGTTTCATTTTTTCAATGTATCTAACCATGCGTGGGTGTACAGTGGGTTCAATGTGACAAATGTGAAGCGTGGCAACATCAAGTCTGTGCATTATTTAACGGTCGTAGAAATGACGGGGGACAAGCGGAGTACGCATGCCCTACCTGCTATGTGGAAGAGGTTGAAAATGGAGAGCGGGTCCCGTTACCACAGAGTGCTCTTCTTGGAGCAAAAGATTTGCCCCGAACTATTCTTAGTGATCATATAGAGAACAGATTGTTTAAGAGACTGAGGCAGGAAAGGTTAGAAAGGGCACGGTTTTATAGGAAAAGTTATGATGAGGTGATAATATATAACCTTTTGATGGTTGTTGTGTGGTGTTTAGGTGTGGAATGATTGGTTAATGTTTTGAATTTTATGTTTTTAGGTTCCTGGAGCGGAATCGCTTGTTGTTAGAGTAGTCTCGTCTGTTGATAAAAAGTTGGAAGTTAAGCAGCGGTTTCTTGAGAACTTTCAAGAGGAAAATTACCCCTCGGAATTTGGTTATAAATCTAAGGTATGTCGGGAGCATTGTCAAGTGTCAGTGTCTTTGGTTTAGGGCTGTAAACAACTCAAGCCAGGTTGGGATTGGGCTCAGCTCGTGTATCTTAACGAGCTGAAATGTTGAGCTCGAGTTCGGCACGTAAAAAGCTTGAGCCAGCTCGTGGCTCATCAAGCCAACTGGTTTATTTATTTTCTTTTTAAATAATTTTTATATCTTTACACGTATTAATACACACACACACACACATATATATATATATTTATATATTATATAGGGGATGGTTCAGGCGAGAAGTCATTTTAGTGCGGGAAATGCGAGAAATGAATTCTAACCTTGATTAAAATTGATCTATGGCCTACATTGTTTATGGCATTTTTGTAATTATTGGTAACCGTTTTTAATGAATTTTAATAAAAAAAGGATAGTATTGTAATTGCCTTCTTATGATAAATATAGAAACCCACTTTTTGTCAAAGAGAATCCCTTTTATCATGTTTTCGTCTTCTCAGTTGCCAAAACTACATCTTATAAAATTATTATTAGTTTACTAGGTACAACATACAATATATGAAAGTAGATCATTTTGGTTGTTTTGGTTGTACCTTTACCCTTGTACCACTCGGGAAAAAAAATCCTACATTTAGAAATAAAAGTCCTACACTTCTATGATAATCCTACATAGTTTATGCTCTTTTAGTTGTAGTTTTTGAAATTAAAACACTATTCGGTTTCTCATGTTTTATGTTTATCAAACGTGTTAGTGTTTGGGAAAAATAATTTAGTCTATGGCAGTGTAAGATGTTATGTTTTGTATAGAATGCGTATGCTTGCGTTAAAATGTGTATGTTTTGTGTATGGTAGTGTAGGATGTGGACTGTTATTTTATGGTGGTGTATGGTAGTGTAGGATGTGTATGCAATTTTGTGTACCATATCTGTAGTGTAGGATGTGTATGGTAGCGTATGGTAGTGTAGGATGTGTATGTAATTCTGTGTACCATATCTGTAGTGTAGGATGTGTAAGGGGAAAATGTAGAATGTGCAGTTGAGTGTAGGTAAATGTGTATGTGTTGGTGTTGTGAAACCAAAACTTAAATTTAGTTGTGTGTGTGTAAAATATGTATTTATGTTTTTACTGTTTTTTTTTTGCTTATTAATTAAAATTATTATTTTTTTTCCATTTTTCTGATATGAATTGTTGAATGTGTTAAGATACCTTAAATATAGGGAAAAAAAACTACTACATAACAGTGTAACACCAAAAAGACAACGTGATCATACTTTTGATATAGTTGAATATTTAACTCAAATCTTCATTTTTGTTTTAATCAATATATGAATGTAGGATGGAAAGAATCTGTGTTTGAATGAAGATTAATCATTAATGAAAGAAAAAAAAATTATGATATTATAACTGTAATCGGACAGGGAATCATGATTCATGATAATGTTTTTTAACTTTTAAATTAACATATAATAAAATAATTGTTTAGAAAAAATAAAACATTTAAAAATAACATTAATAGTTACCATATAAAACATTTAGGATGTTTACCATTATACCCCTACATTTAATTAAAAGAGAAATAGAAAGGGAAAAAACATGATTGGTTGGAATTATTTCTCGCACTTCTCGCACTAGGATGATTTCTCGCATGAACTTAAGCCTATATATATATATATATATATATATAATATTTTTAGCATACACATAATGCATAATTAATAAACTACAAAATCTACAATATATTGAAATTTTGGTTGTAATTTACAGATACTAAAATTTGGGCTTTAATTTAAACGAGCCAATGAACCAGCTAAACGAGCCTAAAGAGCCAAACTACCTTGTCTTGGATTGGCTCGTTTTCATGTCGAGCTGAGCCGGCTTTGCTTGTTTATCTTAACGAGCTGAAATGTTTGAGCTTGAGCTCAGCTCATGAAAAGCTCAAGCCAACTCGTTTATTAATAAAAAGTTAGTTTTATATTTTTACACACAACAGAATATATAAAAAGAAAAAAGTTACTTTTAACACACACTTTATTAAAGAAACCGGATTTGGGGTGGTCGGATATCACAAGAATTGATGATGATGAATAGATTAACAGAAAGTAAAAGGTCATGGATTAATCAGGTGAAAGAACCCCTGAACTTTAGGACTACGTTGTGATATGAAGTATATCTATTACAAGAGATAAGCTCCTCTATTTATAGTGATGAAGAGGGGGCTATATGTAAATACTAATTACAAATAGAAGCCTAGGTTACATGGAAGGTCCTATATGTTAAGTAACTTATTAACAAGGACCTATAACACACATACCGCATAATTAATAAATTACAAAATGTATATATATTAAAATTTGGGCCTTAATTTGAACGAGCCAGCTAAACGAGCCTAACAAGCGAACTAATGAGCCGAGCTTACATTGGCTTGGCTTGTTTACAAACGAGCCGGTTCTGAGCGAGCCGCAAGTTTTTTGAACAACCCATGTTTTTTATTGAAGTTTAGGAGTAGATTGGCCAACAACTAAGGTTACTATTGTTTTTTGTAGGTTGTTTTGTTGTTTCAGAAAATCGAAGGGGTAGAAGTATGCCTTTTTGGCATGTATGTTCAAGAATTTGGAGCAGAATGTGTGCAGCCAAATCATCGTCGTGTTTATCTCTCGTATTTGGATTCAGTCAAGTACTTTAGGCCTGACATAAGAACAGTGTCAGGAGAAGCTCTGCGTACATTTGTATATCATGAAATTCTGGTAAGTTTCTAGATTCTTCACCTTTTCGAGTTGATTATCAGGCCGGTCCGTCAAAACCGAATAATCGAACAGGTACCGACTATATTTGGGTTTTGAAATATTAGATTGCCGGTTCTGGGTTCAATCTGGTTCAATCCGGAACCGGACCTGTCAAGATTTTAAAAAAGAAACTGAAACACCTCATTTATATTCATTTTTTTTATCGGTTTCTCATACCCAAATTTGTAGTCGGTTTACGGTCCTATTTATTCCATTCCAATGAAAACCACTTAGGGGTGTAAATGAGCCAAGTCGCTCGTGAGCTACAGCCACTTAAGATTGGCTCGCTAAAAGCTCGAATTGAGGCGAACTTAAACGACCTCGAGCCGGAGCTCGTGCCTAAAAGTAAGCGCGCTTAATAAATGAGCCCAAGTTCGAGCTTCACTTATTGAGCTCGAGCTTCACTTATTGAGCTCGAGCTGGCAAGTTGCAAGCCTATTTTATATATATTTTTTTGAACAGCCAACTTTATTGATGAAAAATAGTAAATGTGCTTTCCTATAACTTTCTCAGATTGGTTACCTAGAATATTGCAAGTTACGTGGGTTCACAGGTTGTTATATATGGGCATGCCCTCCACTAAAGGGTGAAGATTATATCTTGTATTGCCATCCCGAAATTCAAAAGACACCAAAGTCAGATAAACTAAGAGAGTGGTAAGCGCACGTGTAAAATGCTCATTAGTTCGCTAATATTGTTATCAGGAACCATCTGACATGATTCCTTCATCAGGTATTTACAGATGTTGAAAAAAGCCTCAAAGGAAAATATTGTAGTGGAGTTGACTAATTTATATGACCATTTTTTTGTACAATCTGGTGAGTGTAAAGCCAAGGAGACCGCAGCCCGTTTGCCATATTTTGACGGTGATTATTGGCCTGGTGCTGCTGAGGATATAATCTATCAACTTCAACAAGAAGAAGGAAGAAAAAATAGGAAAGTGCCAAATAAAAGGACTGTAATGAAAAGAGGTCTCAAAGCTTCTGGTCAATCTGATTTTTCTTCTAATGCTTCTAAAGATGTGCTACTCATGCATAGGGTATTTTTCTTCCATTGTTTGTGTAAATCTTAGTTTTTGTATATTTTTTACATGGTTTGATCTTTGTTGCTGCTGTTTGTTTTACAGCTTGGTGAGACAATATCCCCAATGAAGGAAGATTTCATTATGGTTCACTTGCAGCATGCGTGCACGCATTGCTGTCGCTTAATGGTCTCTGGAAAACGTTGGGTCTGCAACAATTGCAAAAATTTTCAGCTCTGTAACAGGTAAGCGCCATCATTTCTTAGCATATTTAAGTTATATTTTGCATTATCTTTATGTTATTAATATTATTTTCAGTCTATATATATATATATCAATGTGTATAAAAAAAAGAAAAATTAAATGAGCCGGCTCCTGCGAGCTTGCTTGAACTTTTTGACTAGCTAAACTCGAGCTCAACAGTTCAGCTTGTTAAGATAAAAGAGCCTAGTCGACTTTTAGCTCAATTGTAAACAAGCCAAGCTTGATCCTACCTGGCCTGGTTCGGCTTGTTTTCAGTCCTAATGCGCACTGCTTGTTTCAAACATTCCATCATATTAAGCTATCAATGCTGACGTGTCTTGCCTGTTGGATTGTCTCCCATTACACTCATTGGTTTTTTTTTTCTTTTAACTTCGCATACACTGGGCATGCTTCCGTCTCTTAAATTATGTATAACTTGATTGGTGGTTGATGTGTGTTTCAGTTGTTATGAAGTCGAACAAAACCTTGAAGACAGAGAGAGACATCCCATTAGCCAAAGGATGAAACATCCACTATATCCTGTAAGTTGTTTCCTTAGAAAACTGATTATTTGATTAACAATCAGTGTATAGTGTTTGAATAAAGTGATAATTATGTGATTATATATGGGTCAATAATCAGTTCATATCATTTTCAGCCCTATTTTCATTGTTAATCATACTACTACTAAAATATACAAGTATTGAAATAAAGTGCAATATTCTTTAAATCACTAAAACATAGTTTGTAAGTATATTATCATATTTGATAGAAAAAACTAACTTTCATACTGTAAATGATATAAAAAAACGGTTGTTTTGGTCATTTTTTAGTCAGTTTCTTAAATAATCAGAATCATCTAAACTCAAAAACAACTGATTATTGCATGTAAATATCTGATTATAATCATCCAATCTAATCTATACCTAATAAATAGTTAACTGGTTGTGCCATGCGTCAAAATTTGTGAACCCAAGATTCTTTTTCCCACTTCATTACTAACTATTTAGTATTTCCTTTATTCAACTGTATAATACACGGGTGTTCTAACCTATTTTGAATTTAATAATCTGATTTGATATTTGTAATGGCGCAGATAGAAATCAAGGGCGCACCCACCGACACAACAGATAAAGACGAAATTCTCGAGAGTGAATTCTTTGATACCCGACAAGCTTTTCTAAGCCTTTGTCAAGGAAACCATTATCAGTATGACACACTAAGACGCTCTAAACATTCATCAATGATGGCTTTGTATCATCTTCACAACCCAACAGCTCCTGCATTTGTGATAATTTGCAGTATTTGTCGTCTTGATATTGAAGCGGGCCAAGGATGGCGGTGCGACATCTGCCCTGATTATGATATATGCAATGCTTGTTATCTTAAAGAAGGAGCTAGTCATCCTCATAAGTTAACTCACCACCCATCCGTTGCTGAACGCGACGCACAAAACAAAGAAACCCGACAACAACGAGTCTCACAGGTAATAATATACAATTGGGGTTATTTTATAAATGTGCTAAAAACTTGCATTAGTATCATATTTATCCAAACCAAACAAAGAAATTCGTATAGAATATACTCATTCAAAACACAAAATTTCATATTTGCTAGGCTTGTAAACGAACCTAACGTTCAATGAACTGTTCAGTAGGACGTTCATTTATGTTTTGTTTATTTACTAAACGAATGAGCACGGACAACATTGTTTGTTCATTTAGTTAAATGAAGGAACATGAACACATGTCTAGTTCGCTCAATAATGTTTGTGACCATTTGTTCAATTAAATTTGTTTATGTTGGTTGGTTTGTATATTTATTTAAATGGTTTAGGTCCATTACAATTTTGTCTAGCTTTATGAATTTATAATATCATCTGTTTTTGAATTTATAATATCATCCATTACAATTTCTAGTATTATTAAGTTTTTAGGCCCAATAGATTGGTCACATTTAGTTTTAATTGGTTTTTACTCACTTATGCTTGTTCATCTATGTTCAATTATGTTTGTTCGTGAACCTTTCGTTTATACTGTTAACAAACGAACACAAAAGGACACACAATTCAAAACACATTTGTTTCTTTAGCGAATAACCATGGACAAGGAAACCACATTCATTCATGTACGTTTGGTTCTTTTAAAGGCCTAATATATAATACCCATTTCATTAAATACAGTGTATAATATGACCATTATACCCTTCTCACTCTCATAATTTGAATATTTGCTTAAATAAAGCATATTTATGTCAATAATATGAAAACAGGTATTCAATATTATATTTTCGTTTGATAAAAATATGATTTATTCATGTTGAGGGGATATAAGACGGGTTGATATTTATTTTACATGCGTGAACATAATGTGATCTATGAATATGTTGCATTGCAGCTACGAATGATGCTTGATCTACTGGTACACGCATCCCAATGTAGATTCGTACCATGCCCGTATCCAAACTGTACAAAGGTGAGGGGACTTATCAGACACGGAAGACAATGCAAAGTGCGTGCGTCTGGCGGTTGTCCTCTTTGCAAGAAAATGTGGCATCTTCTTCAACTTCATGCCCGCGCTTGTAAAGACTCGTCGTGCAATGTCCCCCGCTGCAGGTCCTTCTTTAAAAAGTGTTACCTTTTTATACTCTCTCACATTTTTAAAAATTTTGTGTTGACATGTTAATTGATTTTATATAGAGATCTGAAGGAACATTTGAGAAGGCTGAACCAGCAGGCGGATAGCCGGAGGAGGGCGGCGGTTATGGAGATGATGAGGCAGCGTGCTGCTGAGGTGGCGGGCGGCAGTGGATGATGTCATCAAACTGTAAATATACAACATGCTGTATGCTAGTGTACAGTTACAGTTTTGATTGCAGTAGTTCAATTTTGGAGTGTATTTTTGGAATGGAGTCACCACCCGCCATAGCAGGAGAAAGATAGTCATAGTAAAAATATAGACTATACGCAGGTTTAAGCTTACAACTTTATGGAGATTGAAACATCAAATGGGAGAGATGCTTTTGGATTTTTATTTTATTGTTTTATTTTTATTTTTTGGTATGTGGTTACCTTTTTGACAGTTTTTAAAGCGATGACCTGAAAATTGGTCGATTTTGGCTTATTTTAAGATAAAAATACACATAAAAACAAGAATTGCCTGTATCCTTGCTTTATAGATGCATGAGTAACAAGCTCCATAATATCATAGGTAAGGAATGGTTAGAGAACTCAAGAACTCAGAGAACTAGAGAGAATATGTAAGGAAGAAGTTTTATTTCTTTCAAGGAATGGTTTACAAGTGAGGGGAAACCTTCCTTTTATAGGTAAGGAAAAGCTAACCAACCTTATAAAAAGACATAAGGTCCATACATACATGTGACATATGGTCTATACTTATGGCATAAGGCATGACATAAGGCTGATACATATGGGCTAATCCTACCTAATCACTTTAAGAGTGATTAGTCTTAAAAGACATACTTAGTACAATAAGAAAGATAGAATTAAGACAATATTATATAAGACACATAACTATTAATAACTTCTTTCGGAGAGTAAGGCTTGGTATCTTGAGTCTGGATGCGATGGATCATCTTCATATGAGTCATAGTAGTCTTCAATTGGATCTTCTTCTGTTGGGTCTAGACTCAATACTAGGGAGTTACTACTGCATGGTTCCCAATTTGGTCTCCAATCTTCGAGCTCTTCATATTCTTCTTCCGTAAGGGCAAGAATATGAGTATTGGCATATTCAAAATGCATTTTTCGCCACAACTTTGTATAAGGGTGATCAATACTCCATATTTTTTTGTTGTCTTTGATGGTGGGGCTTAGACTCATCTATCCCATTTGCGTGACCTAGACATTCTCTCAATTTCATCCAATCGTCTGGGAAGTTTCTTTTGTAACTATTGGATGCTGGATACATATTATAAGAGTTGTGGTGGAAGGTACAAGGCGAATGGTAGATGGCTGACTGGTCCTTGTTGATTACTGATGCATGTATAAAGCTGCCTGGTCTTTTGAAAAACCAGACACTATACTGAGGCGGGAGGTGGTCACATGGCCGATCCATTGATGGATTGGTAAAAGCCACTGAAGGAGAGTAAGGGTGTGTTTTTTCTCTGCTGGAAAATCTCCAATTTGGTAGTTCAGTAAGTACAAATGGAGATCTTCATTATCAAAGGATATAGCAGCGATATAAAATGATTCAAACAGGTACCAGAAGAGAAACTGTGCTTTTTTAGGGAGGTTGAACAGGTTGTCAAAGTGGAAGATGTTTAGAAAAGGATAATCAGGGTGGAATTTTATCCCATTAATATCATTGCATGGTTCTTAAGAAGAATTGTAGTGAACGTTTTGTAATTTAAATGAGACCTTTCTTTGAACGATAAATTTGCAATCACTTCGACAATTTCTTTAGTTATGTTTTTCTGATTGAATTCTTTTTGGATCTCGATTTGGTATGTGGTGGTGGATGAGCCAGCTTTAGACATGGTGAGGATGGTGGGTAAGATTTGGTGATGTTGATCTATATTGGACTCTTGACATTTATAGACTTGTGGCCATGACTGCAAATCTTTCATGAGGATATTATTCTCTTTGTAGATGTATGTAACTATGAAAGAATATTGTGAGAACCATTTAGCCCATTGTAGTATCTGTTCATTTGGGAGAACTTTTTCTTGAACTGTAGTATTTCTAGAAAAGATGATGTGTCCATTTCAATAAAAAAGGTTGTGACCGACAAGGTGGAGGTGAAATTCCTTAATTCCTCTTTTGACCGCCAAGATTTCTTTGTACGTGGAGTGATAATTTTTTTTCTGACACACCAAACGTGCCACTGTTGTATCCACGTACTAATCTGACACCTTTTGTCGTCTTCTGCAATTAGGACCACTTCCCAATACTCATCACTAGCTTCAGTCTGAAGAATTTTTTGTCAGTTTGCATGGGAATCTTTAAAGATGGCATCACATCAGCCGGCTTCTTTATTTCTTTTATAGTCTGTGTTTGCTTTTCGGGCCACTGAATTGGATTCCTTTACGTTATGGGAAACCTGATTACTGTTTGTTCTGACAATATTGACAGGGAATCAGGGACATGTATTTCTTGGGTTACCCTGGGATGGGGAGAGTATGGGTTTTCATGGACACTATGGATTGTGGTATATGAATTGACGCACTCCTTCCATTTGATTCCATTGTAACTGAAAAACATCATTTCCGGTAGTTGGAAAATAATATCCCAACCAAGGAGAAGGTCTCTTCCATGTAGGCTAGATCCCAAAAACCTATGTCTGATAGCACACTTAGGAAATAGTCTAAATTTATATTGGCTTGCTAATTTTGTCAATGGAGAAAGTATGACCATTGGCAGTTACAAAAAACCATTTCTGAGGGCGCCAATAACTAGGGGGGGGGGGGGGGGAGAATGCTTGGATTTAGGACTGATCTGTGTGAACTAGAGTCTATCAATGCACCACTGGGATGGGTTTGTGTAGTGATTAAGCAGCAGATTGAACTTGAATAAAGGTTCTACAATTAGAGGATCTGAACACGACTCTCTAGCTCTTGCCATAAACATTGGACAAATGTTACTGTTTTGACTGTCTGTGTTTGAGGAATTTGTATCTGTTTCGTTATCATAGCAGATTGAACATAATGCTCTATCTCCTGGTTCGTCGTCAAGAGAGTATAGTGACTCTAAATTCGAGATGTCAATTTGTTCTACCTGGTTGATCGTCTGAAGCAAGGCCTGGGTCCTCTTTTAATCTTTGCAATCCTTTGCAAAATTGCCTTTCTGGTTGTAAATGTAGCACCTGCCAGTGCTTTTGCCCCTAAAGGATTTTCTCCTGAGGAACTTCCACTTCTTATTAGAAAATCTTCTTCTTGAGGAATAATGCTGACTATGTTTCTTCGAGAAGTAGGACATTTTCGAATAGCTGTAGGAATGACTTGCGTATGCATTTGATTTTGAGATGACTGTCATTGCAGGCTGAGCCAAGACGACTGCTCGTCTTTTCATAATCACTTAGGAGCCTTTTTTTATTACAAAGGTTAGTAAGAGCGTTTGTAATAAGCTGATATAGTTCTCCTAGTGATGCATGCGCACATGTTACGTTCCAGCTTTCCAGGGTTCTAAACGCTTCACTATAGAGTGATCTTGGAAAATATTGTAGGAAGATCTGCTTGAGATTTGCGTCATCTACGCGTTGAGACAGTAAAACCGTTCAAACATACGGTTGTAATGTTCCTCAAGATCTTTTGGGTGGAGCGAACAATACTTCATTTTTAAAAATTCATCACGTGCATGAACCTTATGATCAAGGGGATTCCCAATGAATTCATTATGGATCATGTGTATGAGTTCTTCTCGTGATTGGATCTGTTGAAGCTGTATCTGTCTGTTTTAACCAAGACTTAGGTACCAGTCTCTAAGTCTTCCTTGACACCTGGCCAAGAATCTTTTGATGACAACTTTAATTTCATAATACTGTAGTTCTGCAACACACCATGTATGCATTTCTATAGTTCTTTCATGCCATTGTGATGGGGGAATGTCATCAAAGGTGAACTTTATATTGGAGTCCGATCTTGGGACGTTTAGTTTATTATGAGTTTCTGTTTGTGAATATGCATCCTCAACATATGAATCGATATCATTTCTGATTGTGGTATCTTGCTCATTCATGAACAAATGCTCGAATGCTACACTTGGGTTGGGTATTTCCTCATCTTCTGACTTATCAGATTCATCGTCTGAAGTGATAGCCATGTTGGAGGCAATACAGGGCAGGACTCTTGGAGAGTCTTTTGTGGCTAACTTCTGTAGCAGGGTTGTAATGGGATCTTCCTTTAGGATCAGTAGATCAACCGGAGAAATTAATGAAGCCATCATCATGCTATCATTATGTGTATGCTTTTTGGATGGTTCTTTGTCTTTTGAAGATTATGGTTGTGGGTGGAGATCTTCTTTGTGGCCCGCTTCTTTGATTGGACCATATGCTTAGTGATGGTGAGGATTATTTAAATGGAGCCATGGCTAAAGGTTGTGGGTCAAAGCTAGGTCTCGCAAATGATGAGGTTGGTAATCTCCAAGGATCATCAATCGTGGTTGAGCCCTTTTGTTGCTTATGTTATCTTTGAAGATCTGCTAGTTGAGCCTTGAGAAACTTCATTTCTGACTCTTTGTGTGAGAGAGTCATCGATGTTTGCATTGAAGGAGTGTTTCTGACCATTTCAAGTAGCTCTTGGTGAAGGTTTAGAATTTTTGTTTTAACTTCATAGATGATGTTTTTCTAAACCTTGAAGTCTGTTGACTAGGACTTCTTGAGCTCTGATGAAGTTGTCTTGTTGAACTAGAATGGTTGTGAGAACTTTATTCTGGGCAACAACATTTTCACTTTGCTAGTTTAAAGTTGCTTCTGCTTCAATGGTTGGGTTTGAAAGACCACTTGGTGTCATGATGGAAGAGTTTTGGATCTTCCATATGTGTTTGGCTTTTTGGTCAAGTTTCTCAAATGGGGTTAATGGTGGGAATTCTGTTTGGTAATCAGATGATGAGTTGGAAGGGGTGATTACAAACATCTTTTCTGTTTGCTAGGAGGCATGCTTGGTGGAGGTTCTGGTTTTGAATTTGGCTTCTGCGTTGAGCTACCATAAATGACATAGTAGTCAAACTTGCCTGATGATTCGCCTAGTAAACCAACACCAGGGTCTCCATCTTCAGACCTTTTCTTTCGAGAGCGTTGTGAGCTCTTCTTCATAGGTTTGCCTTCTTCATACTCAACTCTGAAGGCTTCTTCTAAGCAAGATTGATAGTTACATACATTGTAACAATAGTGTCCTATATGTTGAGTTTGAGTCGGTGGTGGTATGGGTTGCATCATGTTTATCGTCGAGAATATGTTTCTTCGTTCTTGGTTTTAGAACTTGATTTCAACCATTCCATCTTGATGTTTGACAACTCTGGGGTTATGGTTGTCTGAACAGTTGGTGGACATATTCATAATTTGTTATCAATTTTTCTGGTAACAGTTTTAGTAGTTCTTTGACAAACTCTAGGGTTATGGTTGTCTGGACAGGGGTTTGGTGGACATGTTCATAATTTGTTGTCAATTTTTCTGGTAACAGTTTTAGTAGTTCCTCTCTAGATAATTGTTTTGGAACATATGTGCAGGTTCGCATGGCGTTGGAATCAACATCAATAAATAACGCGTCTCCAGCGTTATCTTGTTAGGGGACCATGATGTCTAAGGAGTGGTTTTGTACTCTGTACGCCATCTGGTAATGGAAGGTTGTCTGGAACGTGCTTACTTGGGGTGTTCCCCCAATCTGGATCTGAGCTTTCAGAGCTGTGAGGAGGGATGGATCATTTATAGGCATATTGAAGTTTGGGTAGAAGGTGACAAACACAGTGCTTGCATTCAGGGTGGTTTGTACAGCACCTATACAAGCATGTTGGTATTTTAACAAATCTTGTATCAACAAAGGCTATAGGGGAGAATGCCGGTAAGCCTTTTCTTCTGTGAAAGGTAAGGGCTAATCAGATGGCACCAAAGTGGATGTGCATGTAACCTTGGGCTTGACAGATTCTGGTTAGATCTGGAGGTAAGGGAAGGGCTACAAGGTGTTCGGAGGTGATGGTTGCGAGTTGATGTGAATCGATTTTGGAGGTTTGGACAAATTCTTTGACACGGGGATTGGAATTAGAACGGATTAATTTTTTTGGCTCTTTTTTATAATGAATTTGGGGTTTAGAGAAAACATTATAAGGATTTACTAAAGGCATACTGGAATAGGAATTTTAGACTCATAGGAAACATACGATATTTCATATAATTGATCTATTCTGGATGCTGAGGACTGACGTAGACTTGAAGTAGAATGGGATAGCATTTGGCCGGACATAACTGGATATCGGGCTGTCTTCAACACTGTTTAGTCTTCACACCGCAATATGAGACTTGACAACGACCTCTTGTCGACTTACCACTGGTTCTTAAGACTTCTAACACGGATCTTGGATGGAACAGTAGTAGTTGCTCTTTTAGACCTTTACTACCGGCTGGTTTTCTGTTGTGAGAGATCCGAAGAAAGTCGGCGGCCACAGAGCATACTAATCTGAACCTTTAGTATAGGAGAACAGAAGCCGAGGTATGGCTTTAATACCAAATATTAGAGAGGCAGGGGTAATATCATAAAAGAACTTAAGAACTCAAATTAGAGAACTCAAACCAACTCACATAACAAGAGAAAACAAGCGCATAAAGTTGTGCTTTTTACCAAACATCTTTAGTCTTTCATCATAGTCTTCAATCATTTTCCTTTTCATTAGTTATTCGAGAAACCATACACTATAGGTGCACTAGAGGTGCAAGGACTGGATTGTGAGTCATTCAACATCACATACATAATTGGCAATCCAATCTAGAGGTGTGCAAAGAAACTAGTTAACTGACCCCGATAACCCGAACCAAAACTGAACTAGTTTGGAACCGTTTGAAACCACTGGTTTGTAACTGACTGGAGCTACCGGTTTAGAAATTGATGTCAAGGAAGTGGGTTGCGATAACCTAGAGGTCGTGGGTTTGAAACCCTTCATGTTGATCAAGTGCTATTAACCCTTTAGGTTACTATTCGTGCTCTAATCTTATCCCTATTTTAGACAATCGTTTTTCTTAACCTTTACTTCTTAAGAGGTGCTCGTTGGCACTAGGTTATTCTTGCTGGCATCCATCACTATGTCCCATTCTCAGTTTAAGTTCAGACATTAGGAGATGTTAGAACCTCTCAAACTATTGCTCTAATACCAACTTTAAACGCCATGAACCCAGGGTACATGAGAGGTTGGGTTTACACATGCAATATAGTCCTTATACACCAAATATCTGCAACGAAAAATGTACAAAGTCAAACTAGAAGTTGAAAAGGATGCTAGTCTTCAGCACGAATACCCGTCAAGGGTCATCCATTCCTTATTACTACCTCAAGCTTACCTGCTAACGTGATGCATACTAAAATGTTAGTCTTGCTGAGTGAGTTCTAAGTTAAAGCATTTCTTCATAACAATTATAATAATAATAATAACACATATTCACCCAAAGGCGTAAAACATTAAAGACTTCGCTAGGAACTTGTCACTTCCTTTATAAATCTCATTTATAGAAACTTCATTTATAAGTTAATATGATTTGCTATCTAAATCTACTCATACTTCAGAATTTATAACAACTCCAACTTCCGAATAACAAACGTCATTCAACATCACATAAACAATTGGCAACAAGCCATAAAGGCATTGCCAACTTCGTGCCCATACAAGGGGTCTAACTCATGCCCATACAAGCAGTGTCGGAAGTTAAACATTTTAACTGGTGTGTTTGTGTGTGAAAGAGGGTGATGGGAACAATCATAATAAATCCAATAATTAATATCCGTTTCTTCAATAATGAAAGGAATGTGATCGCCGGAGGGACAAAACTAGAACATTTTAACCAAAGGGTCCTAATAGACTTGTTTTACATTCGATATGCACACCAAATTTTCTTTCCACAATGAATCTATTAGGCGGTAATAACCTCGAGGTCTTATGTTGAAACAAACCATTGTGAAATTACTTTATTAAAAAAACACCTTGCTTGATTTAACACACTAATATAAAATAAAATCTAAAACGCATAGATATAGTTAATTAATTAATATAACATCTACTTATTATATTAAAGCGAGATCAATTTTGGTCACATGGTCTTTTACTATTGGTTGAATTCACTATTTTCTATAAATAACTGTCAATCTTATAATTTTCTTTCTAATTTAATAAATAAAAAATAAATTATAATACTCACAAAATTAAATAGACCCGTTTATATGTTTCATAACTCATAATAATTGATGTGTTAAAAGTAGTCTAATACAAACACGCCAATTTAGACACTAAGTAATAAATTCTAGACTCTTAACTTAACTAAAACTACTAACCGGCAAGTGAATCAGTCGACTCTAGTACAGCTAAGTAAGTCCGGATATCGAAACCACGAGACTCTTTAAATTACGTAAACTAGCTAATTAGACTCAACTAATACTGACATGACTATTTGTTTGTTTAGAGGGGGGGGGGGGGGAGGGGTTGTTTAAAATACTAATTAAAAACTAATTAAGAAAAACAAGTAAAATAAACGAAAACACAAGTTTGATTAAATCAGATGATGATGAGAAAACTACCTAGGCTAGAATCCCCTAAATTTCAGTTGTTAATTAACCGGGAAAATATTTAGTTATGGACTGGGATCGTAAAATAGACACCTAAGAGAAAACCCGAACAAGACCCCTGACCATTCTCAAGAAGACACCTATGGGTTTCTAATAAGTTTTAACGAACACGAGTATTATAAATCAAGTTTTCTTACGGTCACCTAATTAATTATGACTTAGTTCCTTTATACGAAATCCTACCTTACACCGCGGAAATCAAAGGTAGTTTAATATATTTAATTGATTCAATAGACAATAGTAAATAATCAAACCTAGAAGGACTCCTTACGAAGAACTAAATCTAGCAAGATTAAATAATAAAGATCTATCGATAACCTAGCACTTTACAGATTTTAGGTTAGTAGCACACTTAGGTTTAATTAATTAATAATTATTTTTCCTATGATCTTATTGCAAATCAATCATAAAATAATCAAGAACACAAAGAATTAACCTAATAGTAACTAATGATAATGACAAACAATAATCAAGGCAACTATGGAATAATAAAAATCAATCAAACAATCCTAAATATCCATATGTATCAATTTAATATAATTAAACCTTTTACTAAATCATAAAATCATAACGATAAATAAATCCTAAATCAAATCACAACGTCAAAATTGGTTCATCATAAGCTGACGCAATCTATAATGTTTAGCCTAGCATCATAAAATAAAACAAAACAATAATGAAGGAATTCATGGCGAAAATAAATAAGAACGGAGTCCTTGAATAATAAGCACGTCACCGGCTGATTCCTTGCCTTCAAACCCTCCAAAATATCACATCTTGAGCTCCCAAATTCGTCAAAGTCGGCTGGTGGCTTCAGCTTATGATTAAGGTTAAGTTTAGGGGTCTTTAAATAGGAAAATATCAAGCCGAAACCCACAAAAACAAAGATTCTTGAACATAATGCACCCAATGCGCCGTGCGACGGGCTCCTCCCCTCTTGGCCCGGCGCTCCGGCTTAGGGGGGGGGGGCTGGTTCGGTCCGGTTAGTTTCCTGATGCTCCGGTTCGCCAGTTTAGCTCATTTTTGCTTGTTTTTCGCTCTCTTTAACCCCGAACAAGTCCCGGGACCTACATTATTCAAATGTGTTAGTAGTATAAAAATTCTAATAAAAACCAAACATAAACTAATAAAATATCATATAAAAGGTACACGGGATTTATGTATATCAAGCGTTATATCAAATATCCCCACACTTATCTTTTTTCCTCACTGAAAAAGTCTAGTTGCAATGGGATCAGAATCAGAGAAATGCGATCTTAAAAACATATTAGGTTATATTAAAGCTCAGATCAACGTAAAAACCGCGATTGCCGATATTGTTGTCCACTTAAACCTAGCAACCAGCCTATCAAGCCCCCAAGCACATTAAGTAGTTAAGTTTAAGTGATATCAGACACCTATGGGTCTCACACCTTTTGGGTCAAGATTCACTTACCCCATCTCAAGCATAGTAAAACAATTAAAATTGAGTTGAAGCAAACTGGTTCAACATATTACCGTAAGATAAGAACCCCTTAATGGTAAGAAGAAAATACACTTAGATGGAATTATGGATGATAGATCAAGTGAGGTCGTACGAGCATACCCTAAATATTATTGGACTTTGTCCTATATATTCCCTAAGAAAATATTTATTGACTAAAAAATTTCGAGTCCCAATAGTGTATCCTCAGAGTCGCCATCCCCTTGGTAACACGTAAACTCTCAGTCTCGTCTAGTATGTGCACTTTGGCCTCTTTTTCTATTTTTGAGAATGCTTCTTTGGCATTTTTTTATTATTTAACTTTTCTCTTTTTTTACTTTTTAGACCAACTTTTGGAATACTTATTTATTTTTATTTTTTTTAACATTTTTTTTTCATTTTTTTACTATGTACTTAGGCATCTTTAACCTATAAATATATAATTAATAGACTAAAGCTCGTATAAATTGGACATTTGCGGGGCGCCACCACTCTTTATTTATTTTCATAAAACGGAGTGGCGTGCTAATTTAAAGTGATTTCAATTCTCACCACCTTAGGATAGTCTGCTTATGGTAATACTCTCTATTCCTTATCGAATTTCATCTTCACTATCCCCCCTAGGATGAGAACCCACAAAATCTAAGGTTAATTAGGTTTATTAAGAATATGCAATGGGAAACCTTTCAAGACTAGTTTGGCCTACCGACACATCCTAAGCTTAGTAACTAGGGCGAATAAAACCCTTGTCTGAGAGTTCTTGCAATTGGTTCGAGAGTTCTTGCCTTTCAGACAGTGCAAGACGGTAGGGTGTTTTAGCGATGGGATTTGCTCCAGGTACAAGGTCAATATGAAATTTGACTTGACGAATAGGAAAGACGTCGGGAAAATCACGCACCACCAGGATATCTTGAATCTTCTTCTTATCACGATATTTCTCCACCACAAGCGCCTAAGAAAGCAACGTACTTCTTACGTAGTTAACGTTGAGCTTGAAAACATGACATCAGATTAAGATTAGAAGTAGGCGCATTACCGAAAACTTTAAGAATACGACTATCTTTGAGAGGTATACGAAGAAATTTCTCGAAACAAACAACCTCGACATGATTTAGAGTGAGCCAATCCATTCTAACAATAACATCAAAACTACCCGTTTGCGTAGGAAGAAGATCGATACTGAACTTGACCTTATTAAGAGTTAGGACACAATCCCGAATAACCAAATCAATAGTAATAGAGTTCCCATTTGCTACTTCTACAGTAAAAGGCTTAGATAACCTATCCCAAGGCTTATTAATGATATAGGCAAAATCCAAAGAAATAAAACTCTTATCGGCACCAGTATCAAACAACACCGAAGTAGAATGATCATTAATAAAGAACGTACCATTCACCACATCGCTGGAATTCTGAGCTTGTTTCACATTCATCACAAAAGCACGACCATTAGAACCTTGAGGTGCTTGAGCAGCTTGGTTGGTTGGAGGAGCTTGGATAGCAGGGGTTTGCACAGTTGCATAAGGAGGAGCCGTGAGCAAAGGGACTTAAGGAGCATAAGTATGAGGTGCAAAACTTTGTGGGATCGGAGGTTAGTTGGTTTGAACTTGATAAGCTTGGCTAGTGTAGTAAGGTGCGGGCATGACTTAAGCCTGGTGAGCATGTGTGGCATAGTAGGGTGCATGCATAACTTAGGCTTGATGGGCATGGGTTAGCTGAGGGCACATTATGCGGAAATAACTAGGATCTCCACAATTATAGCAAGCACGGGTATTTGGAGCACCGAGTTGAGCATATGGTGTAGTAGCGGGTCTAGAAGCAGGCTGAGAAGATCGTTGCGGGATGGCTTGTGTACCAGGCAGTGCATGACAATGTTAGCAAGGTGACCATAACGATTGCATTGAGTGCAAAGATGGCAAGGAGATTGATTAGGATGATGGCGGTTACATATGGAGCATAACGGGTGAGTTCCGGTATAGGGTATTTTGTTCGGAGTACTTTGGTTTTGTTGCGGTTGATGGTTGGCTTGGTTAACAGCATAGTTTTGGTGATTGGTCTTATGTTTGTGGTTGCTATTGTTGGTGTTGTTGTTCTTGTGGTAGCTGTGAGAATTATTGTTTTGAGCGGGTTTGGGCTTAGCTTTTGCATCGGTTGAGGACTCGGCTTTGGTTTTGTCAGGAGCGGGTTTGGAATCTTTTTGGGATAAGGTTCCATCTCTGACATTGTCATCAGATAGCGAGGCAGCAAGAGCAATAGCTTCCTCTATGGAAAGAGGATCTCGACTGACCACAGCATCACGGAAAATCGTTGGCAATCCTCGGATATACTTCCGAATACCGCGAGACATAGGTGCCACAAGATGAGGTACTAGCAGGCTCAGTTCCTTAAAACGATTGGAGTAAGTAGAGTTATCACCACCAATCTGCTTGAGTTCCCAAAACTCAGTCTCAAGCCTTTGTAGTTCATGCTCGGGACAAAACTCCTTCTTCATAGCCTCCTTGAGTTCTTCCTAAGGCATAGTCATAGCAATTTCAAATCCTTGAAGGGCTTTGAAAGTGTTCCACAAGTGAGAGCTCGCTCTTCGAAGACGGTTGAGGCGAACTTAGTCTGTTTTTCATCCGGACATTCAAAGTGGATAAAGATGTTCTCCATTCTTTCGAACCACTAGAGAAGCTTTGTGGTATTCTCTTCTCTAAGATACGGGGGCAGTTTAGCACTATTGAAGTTTTGTAGTGAAAGTTGCTCTGTAAGACCCCGAATCCCGGGAATCCTACAGTTGGTATTCATACAAAATACTTATAAAAATACTTAACTCAAAAACAGTTCATTCCATTAAAATAACCAATTCAGAGTATAATTCAGCAGAAAATCACAATTGATAAAAAAAGTTCCCTAAACCCGGGAATTATGCCCAAAACCATATTAAAATGTATTTAATAAAACGTTAAAAGAAAAATGTTTATTATTATTAAAACTTCCTAATAAGCATGCCCTCCACCGTCCAAGTAGCTTCGTGCACGTCCAAGCGATAATGCATCCTCCTCCTAACCTGAAACTCACACTAACATGCACACAAAGTCAGCTTGAGCTGAGTGAGTTTAAGTTTTATTAATTAACATCTATAATAATAAGCATAATAGTCATTCCAAGAGTTTCAAAATAATCGGGATATAACAGTTAGTCCATCATAAATAATAAGTAATCATCCTTATAGGTATATATAAACATCCTTATAATTATATATAAACATCCTTATAATTATATACCTACATGTATATATATATTATCCAAGTAATAACATCAAGGTCGAGCACACGTACAACCCAAACACGTAACATCTCATCCAACGTATGCAAACACAAAGTAGGCATACGTAAACATCCTTAGTCGATAACGACTAAATAACATCGCCAAATATTGGCCATACAATAATATATGTACAAACATACGTACAAACATACAATAACATCATCTCAAGGCCTACCCAATACAAGCAAGCCCATACAAAATAATTTGACGGTTCATCAAGCAAAATCGCTTAGGTGTGCATGCTAGCCCAAAACTTAAAAAGAGTAAAAAGGGGCATCATAAACTCACCTGACACAAGGCACGAATTCACCACGAGCTAGAGAATCCTAAGTATCCCCAAAACTCAAACGCCTGTCGGTTTACATACAAACATTACTAATGACATCGAAAGGACTTGTTTATCCTACGAGACGTTCTAACATGGATCAAGTTACCTAAGCCTCGGCCTAAACAAACTCATTCACAACATCCCCCGGGGCCTTACATCCACCAACATGACCCTTAGATGCTCCCGGGAATAAAGAATTCCCAATTTATCCCTGGAAGCACTAGGTGATACTAACATGCGTGTTTAAGAGTTGTTTAGGGGATTAACATCCAACTCAGCCCCGTGTGGACCCAATATGATAAATTCACAGCCAATAAGTCCACACGACGCTACACGAGTCAAATGGGTCGGTAACTCGCAAGTACAACGCACCAACTATTCAATAAACGCAAGTGCGCGTTGTACCGACCCATTTGAGTAACCGACAACAAATTCAGCCCCATAACTTATAAAAATGATTTTTCAACAGCCCGTACATCCAACCAAGTCCACCCGAGCTGAATTGGTCGTTAATCACTTCAACCCTCGCGTTAAACGCAACAATCTACAATTCTAGTAAACCGAACACAATCTTTCAAACTACAACTAGTTGACCAATCTAACGAACACCAATGAACATGATTTAAAGTATGCTATACTAGATATACCTTGGAAGATTTTGGTTCAAAAACCTCAATCAAAACAGTCCCAAAACCGCTCAATTGGACAGCCACCCGGTTAACCTTAAACAAGTCGTTTATTGATCAATACGCGTAATATAATGATCAATTAAGGTGTAAAAGACTTGTAGGGACATAGTACTAACCTTCAATTGAAGTTTTAGACCTTAACCTTGGCTGCACAAAATAAAATCACATGGGGGGGGGGGGAGGCTGCACTATGCCGATCAGACAAGGAGGGGGGCAAGGGGTTAGGGTTTACTTATGATATAAAATATTTTCACTCTAGCCCTTCCAATTTTAAAGAAGTAACATCTTGGTTGAAAAGTTACATGATTTAACGTACTGGGATGACGAGAAGGTTTCCGAGAAATGTCGGTTAAATACAGAGAATTATACATACTTTACATGCTTTAAATCTTTAAACCGAAATTAGCGGGCGTTACATGCTCGGTGCAGCTGAAGTAGCAGAACCATTCGAGTTGAAACTCTGGATCTGAGTCACAATCATAGGCATAGCAGTAGCAAATTCATTGGTGATCCTAGCAGCCAGACGGCGATCATGAGCAGCCGATTGGTGTGCGTCGGATATGTCTATAACAATGATGACCCTCACAACTAAGCATTAATTTTAAAACGAAAATCCTAACCACACACAACTGGCAAGTGTACCGGTCGCAAGTAGTATAGACCTAGGAAGTCTGAGTATCGAACACGAAGACACGTAAGGACGCTAATGATCACTGACCCTAGACAAGACCTACCCAAGAATAATATTTAATTGGTTTTGATTTTTAATAACTTAACTGGACTGACTAACAAAAGTTACTAGAAATAGAAAAGTTAACGGAGAACTAACTGTGTTGACTTTGGATGGAGAAGAACGTTTACCTAGGTTTGAATCAAAATGTAGGCCTAACAAGTAAATGGATTGAATGATATCAAGACACCGGTTCCTAAAACTGACACAACTAAGGATCGCTCGGGCTCACTAGATTGCCTCTCGGTCTCACTCAACAAGCCTTAACTACTCAAAATCGGCTAAAACAACCAAAGCGGAAAACAATTGTTAACGTGTTCTAATGTTGACTCACCTCCCGGTCTCACCAACACTCGACCCTAATGGTAATGAATACTACATAACCAAGGATAGAGGAACAATTTAACTTAAACCAAAATAGATCAACTAGTCGCTCAAAACACCTAAACCAGACAAGAAACGAACTCGCTCTCGCACAATCCTTATTCTAGCATGCAAAGGTAATGAGACGACCCTACTTCTTATCACCTCTCGGTCTCTAAGAAGGTGCCTAACCTCTGTACTTTAACCGATAAATCATGCAACAAAACCCTACGGTTGTACCTACCGCAGACAAACTCTAAACACGAAGTTTATAATCAAACAAGCACCGATCAATCAATACAAAACTAACTAACCAACGCAAGGGGTTTAAGCAACGAATTAACCAATTTTCCATCCATCCAACACAACCTATTTCATGTCTAAACCATACTTTACAATAACAATTCAAGTCTATCAATCAAACAATCCAATAAACTCATCAAACACTAACAATAATCATGTTCCAGAGCTTTACATGAATAGAACATATACAAAAGATTAAAAAAATAATATACAGGTGATCATGTGACTCGAGGCTTGAGTATGACCCGACTTTTCATTCCAGTCATGTCACGAATTTAGTTAAACAAACAAAACCTGTAAGATGTTTCCCACTAAAGTTAGGCAATTTAAAAGGTTCAATTAGGTCAACAACCTAACCGCCCTTTCAGTCTCAAAGGCTGAGTCTGCCGACACATCGAATATTGAGTCTAAACCGTTAGGTTATAAAACATTACGTGCGGGTCTAACGGGCACTATTCTTATTTATTATATATATATTTTTAAAAACACCAAGAAGTTATAAAACATACACGACTCGGTAATAATATCATTTCCTATTTAACGTAGAGAAAACAAGTTTCAAGGGGCAATTTTTAATTTTTTTTTTCAAAATTTTTTCTACAACTAAGTAAAATAAATCCCACATCCCCACACTTTGAACGAAATCGTCCTTGATGAGAACAAGGAAAAGAAAGAAAATAAAATAAAATAAAAATAAAGCAAAAATAAAAATATAATATACTAGAATAAAACAAAGAACGGGTTACTCCCCTGGTTTGTGTGTAGAATCTTCAATAGCTGAGTAGTAACCAAGCGACCGTATAGCATTTCATTTGCGGACGCAAGCTCGAGAGTAACCCCTTAGAACAGAGCTTTGCAGGAAATCGTCCTTGATGAGAACAAGGAAAAGGAAGAAAAGAAAATAACCATGTGCATAATATAACCTGTGACAACTCAAACTAGCTCGCATGTAGCGGTGTACAAAACAGGAAAACCAAAACATAAGAAATAAACGTATTTTTTTTTTGTTTTTGGTTTTTTATGATTTTTATTTTTATTTTTATTATTATTTTTTATTTATTTTTTTATTAGAAAATAGAACACCCCTAAAATCAACCGACTCGAATGGAGATTGAGTACTAGCGGTTTCGTTCTGGAACATCCTGAAACAGACAAAAACATATAAAACAGGTAGCACACACAAATAACAGAAATACAAACTCTACAACTTGGGCAGTCTCCCGAGTGATGCATCCAGCACGTCTACGTCTTGGTGAGTGAGTCAAGGTAGAATACCTCGACAGTCTGATCCGCCATCGGCTCGCCAATGTAGTGCTTTAGTCTATGACCGTTCACCTTAAACTTCCCGTTTTTATCTTCAATCTCAATAGTACCATTCGGGAAAACCTCAGTAACCGTGAACGGTCCCGACCATCGGGATTTCAACTTTCCCGGGAATAACCTCAACCGGAAATTATACAGTAAGACCAAATCCCCACACTTGAACTGCTTGATCCCCTTCAATTTCCTATCGTGCAGTTCCTTCGTCCGCTCCTTATACCTAAACGACTGTGCGTAGGCGTGATCTCTCAGCTCCTAACTCGTGCACCTGGTGGAAACGAGTGCTTTCCGCGGCTGACATATCCAGATTAACCCTCTATAGGGCCCATGAAGCACGGTGCTCCAACTCAACAGGCAAGTGGTAGGCCGTCCCATAAATCATCCGAAACGGTGTGGAACCGGTCGGAGTTTTGTAGGCTGTACGGAAGGCCCACAACGCGTCATCCAACTTGTCATACTAATCCCGACGATTCGAACCAACCGTTTTCTCAAGAATACGTTTGATCCCCCGATTACTCGCTTCCACCTGCACACTAGTCTGTGGGTGGTAGGCGGTTGCAAGCCGGTGGGTGACCCCATAGCGTCGCAACGCCTTCTCCATCTGCACATTGCAGAAGTGAGTACCTCTATCACTGATCAACGCCTTCGGGACACCAAAACGAGCAAAAAGGCTCTTGAGAAAACGGACTACAACTCGGGCATCATTCGTGGGTAAGGCCTTGGCCTTAACTCACTTCGAAACATAATCCACAGCCACGAGTATGTGCTTGTTTCCACGCGAAGATGGAAACGGTCCCATGAAATCAATGCCCCACAGATCGAAAACCTCACAAGCCTAAATAGCATTTTGGGGCATGTCATTTCGCGACGAAATGTTTCCGACACGCTGGCAACGATCACAACTCCTAACGAACGCGTGCGCATCCTTAAAGAAGGCCAATAAAAACCAGAATCAAAGACCTTCTTCGCTGTCAAACTCGCACCGTGGTGACCTCCTGTCGGTCCAACATGGCAATGGCTCAGAATCTGCCATCCCTCCTTAACGTCAACACACCTCCTGATCAACTGGTCAGCACCTATACGAAAGAGATACGGGTCGTCCCAAAGGTAAAACTTGACATCAGCAAAGAATTTCTTCTTTTGCTGGTAAGGAATCTTTGGGTAGTACCCGTCCACAAGATAGTTCGCGAAGTCGGCGAACCATGGAGAACCCTCATCCTGAGCTGAAACAAACATGAGACTCTCTGTCGGAAAGTGGTCATTAATCTTGACCCCCGGCCCTCCTAACTCAGCTCCCTCAAGACATGAAAGTTGATCGGCCGCCACATTCTCGGCCCCCTTTTATCACGGATTTCAATATCAAACTCTTGAAGCAACAAGATCCATCGGATAAGACGAGGCTAAGCATCCTGTTTGCTGATGAGATAACGAATAGCAGAATGATCCGTGTACACAATCATCTTGGATAGAACTAGATAGGACATGAATTTATCGAATGCAAACACCACAGCTAAAGGCTCTTTCTCGGTAGTGGTGTAACTCTCCTGTGCACCATTCAAGGTCCGACTAGCATAGTAAATCGGATGGAAGTGTTTATCCTTCCGCCGTCCAAGAACCGCTCCGACTGCGAAGTCGCTCGCATCACACATCAACTCAAAAGGAAGCGACCAGTTGGGAGCAATCATGATCAGGGAGTTAACGAGTTTGTCTTTTAAAAGATCAAACGCCTCGATACACTGCTCAGAAAACACAAACGGGGCATCCTTCTCCAGAAGTTTGGTCATGGGTCTCGCGATTTTGGAAAAATCTTTAATGAACCGACGGTAGAACCCGGCGTGACCCAAGAAACTACGGATGGATCTCACAGAAGTGGTTGGGGGAAGATTAGAAATGGTCTCGACCTTCGCACGGTCGAGCTCTATCCCCGCACTCGAAATACGATGCCCCAAAACAATGCCCTCGCGTACCATAAAGTGACACTTCTCCCAGTTAAGGACTAGGTTAGTGTCAACGCATCGGACCAACATCCTCTCAAGGTTGGAGAGACATTGATCAAAAGAACTCCCAAACACAGAAAAATCTTCCATGAACACCTCCATGGATTCCTCGATCATGCCATAAAATATAGCCACCAAGCACCTCTGAAATGTGGCTGGAGCGTTACAAAGTCCGAACGGCGTACGTCTATAGGCAAACGTTCCGTACGGGCAGGTAAACGTGGTTTTCTCCTGGTCATCGGGAGCAATCGGAATCTGAAAGTACCCGGAGAAACCATCCAAGAAGCAGTAGTACTGATGACCTGCCAAACGCTCCAACATTTGATTGATGAAAGGTACAGGAAAGTGGTCTTTCCTTGTGGCATCATTCAGTCTGCGGTAATCGATGCAGACTCTCCAACCGGTCACAGTCCTAGTGGGAATGAGCTTGTTCCTCTCATTGGTGACGACAGTTATGCCACCCTTTGTAGGAACTACTTGGACCGGACTAACCCACGACCTATCAGAAATGGGGAAAATAATCCCCGCATCAAGGAGTTTGATAATCTCCTTCTTCACCACCTCCTGCATCTTCGGATTAAGCCGCCGCTGTGGCTAAACACAGATATGAAATTATCCTCCATGAGGATTTTACGAGTGCAGAACGAAGGGTTGATACCCTTAATGTCGATAATCTTACATGCAATGGCCTCTTTGTGCTCTCTCAGCACCCTCAACAACTTCTCCCTCTCGACCTCCGTCAAAGCAGATGCAATAATAACCGGCAATTTCCTCTCCTCGTCCAAAAACACATACTCCAAATGTTCGGGCAAATCCTTAAGCTCTAAGGAAGGAGGGGGACTCTCTACAGAAGGTCGGTCCATTGGATCGTCTCATACCATCCTAATAGACACTTTAGACTCAGGAGCATGTGACTCGGTGTCATTATCCGTTGATTGACTGGTCATGGCAACCATCTCAATCTGCGGAATTTCCCTATCGAGAATCTGAGTGTCAGAGGTAGATCCTCCACATATCTCACTGAAAAACTCCCCAACATGCTCCATGATGGTATCGATGAAGTACAAGGAGTCATCAGTAGACTTGGGGTGCTTAAGTGACTGTCGAACGTCAAAGGTGACGTTCTCATCCCCAACTCTCAAGATCAACTTACCCTCGCAGACGTCGACCAACGCCTGTGCAGTGGCAAGGAATGGTCGGCTTAAGATAAGCGGTACACTATCATCATCGTTCATGTCAAGATTGACAAAGTACACCGGGAAGATGAACTTGTCGACACGAACAAGCATGTTCTCGACCACCCCTCGAGGGTATTTCACAGAACGATCAGCAAGTTGGATACTCATCCTGGTAGGCCTCGGTTCGCCTATACTCAACTTGCTGTACACAGAATACGGCATAAGATTAATACTGGCACCAAGATCAGCCAGCGCATGAATCACCGTATCATCACTCAAGATGTAGGGAATCGTGAAACTCCCTGAATCGGCCATCTTCTCTGGTAACTTCCTCTGTAAGACAGCAGAACAACTATCACTCAAAGGGATGGAAGCTACCTCAGATAACTTCTCCTTATTCGAGAGAATATCCTTAAGGAACTTCGCATGTTTTGGCATCTGAGTTAGTGCCTCAAGGAATGGAATATTAAGGTGAAGCTGCTTCAAAAGATCAAGGAATTTGGAATTCTGCTCCTCATCTCTATCCCTGCGGAATCTCTCTGGTATAACACTCTAGTTTTGTAGACTCTCAGTGGCTCGCTCAGTAACTGTTGTCTCTCGGCCTGTGCTGAACTCCCTGGGCTACTCCTCTGATGCACCTGGGCCAGCGAAGACTCCATCTGAATCTCCTTATCCACCTGCTCCTCTCTATCATCAACTACAGGCTCCTCGACAACTCTTCATCTAGACCTCTGCTGAATCACGGGCTCATCTCGTGCCCCTGTACCGCTCAAGACTCTGAATCGATGCTCCCTGATTCCTCATGAATGACTCATGCTCTCGAAACTTCTCCTGGGTCTCTTTATGACGGGAATCCTCTCGTGTCATAAGCTGTGACAACATCTGCGTCTGCTGCGCCATCATCTCCTCTAAAGTGGGCTTCTTCTCCCCACTGCTCCCTCCTTCACCCGCATCCTGGAATAGACTCTAAAGCTGCTGAAAACCGGACTGATTCCCGCTACTCCAGTTGGAATTCTGATTGCCTCTCCATCCTGAATTATAAGAATTGAAAGAATTTTGATTTCTATTTTGATTGCCTATGAAGTCTATAGCCTCCTCCTGCGAACTAACTGGGCATTGAACGGTATCATGCCCTCCTCTGCATATCTCGCACAACTTGCTCTTCGTCTGCAAGTCCTTCAAAATCTTCGCCAACGCCTCCACCTGTGCCATAAGTGCGGTGTTCGTGTCCACCGAATGCATGCCGCGTGATATGGAATCGACGGTCTTACCACCCTTGGCGGGTGGTCACTGGTACCCACTCATAGCTAACCCATTAAACAACGCTATGCACTCATCTGGGTCCTTCGTCGTCAACAGATTTCCTCCCGCCGCCGTGTCAAGCATGTTCTGCGTCGCGTACGTCACTCCATTATAAAACTTCTCGACAACCGCCCAATCTTGCAAGTCGTGGTTTGGGCACAACACTAACAGATTTTTAACACGCTCCCATGCCTCGTAGAAACTCTCGGTATCCTCCATCTGAAAAGAATGAATCTGGTTACGCAAACAAGCGGCTTTAGCCGGAGGATCATATTTCTAAAGAAATTGGGTCTGCATGGCAGCCCAAGTAGCTATAGAGCCCTGTGGGAGGAACTCGAGCCACAAACTCGCCTGATCAATGAGTGAAAATGGAAAGACGCGGAGTTTAATGGCGTCTTCGGATACGCCGGGTAAGATGAAAAGTGTCGCAAATACACACGATGAGAGTAAGATGAGAATGCGGGTTTTGGTGAAGTAACCCGTGAAACTGAGCAGAATGAGAAATGGTATTCAGAATGTTTGACGGAATCTGCCAGTTTGTATTAACTCCAATAGCGGGTGGTGCGATGCTGGATCTCGCGCTAGCTTGGCCGGACGGACCCGGTCTGCAACTGTCCTCCTTGGTTCGGCCATAATTCTATCCCTATCGTTGATGTCAGAAAACGTAGGAGAAGAGGATCGACTTCCAATGGATGAAGAAGTGGATAATGGTGAAACGGTGTGACGTCTCTCACGAAACTCTCTCTAGCTCGGGAAATACTTCAGTGTCAGGTGATCCACGAGATCGAGTTTGTCACATACAACTATAAAAATCAATAAAATTAGCCAAACTATTCTAACAAATAAGCAAAGCAAAACAAAAATAATTACAAGTAGCAAACAATGTAAATCCTAACTCGAGTCGCTCTCAAAACGCCGCCAAAAACTTAATGTGTCGGAAGATATGGTCTAAAAGAATGAATGACCCTCACAACTAAGCTTTAAATTTAAAACGAAAATCCTAACCACACACAACCTTGGCTGCACAAAATTAAATCACATGGGGGGGGGGGGAGGCTGCACTATGCCGATCGGACAAGGAGGGGGGAAAGGGGTTAGGGTTTGTTTATGATATAAAATATTTTCACTCTAGCCCTTCTAATTTTAAAGAAGTAACATCTTGGTTGAAAAGTTACATGATTTAACGTACCGGGATGACGAGAAGGTTTCCGAGAAATGTCGGTTAAATACAGAGAATTATACATACTTTACATGCTTTAAATCTTTAAACCGAAATTAGCGGGCGTTACATGCTCGGTGCAGCTGAAGTAGAACCATTCGAGTTGAAACTCTGGATCTGCGTCACAATCATAGGCATAGCAGTAGAAATATCATTGGTGATCCTAGCAGCCAGACGGCGATCATGAGCAGCTGATTGGTGTACGTCGGATATGTCTATAACAATGAATGACCCTCACAACTAAGCTTTACTTTTAAAACGAAAATCCTAACCACACACAACCGGCAAGTGTACCGGTCGCAAGTAGTATAGACCTAGGAAGTTCGAGTATCGAACACGAAGACACGTAAGGACGCTAATGATCACTGACCCTAGACAAGACCTACCCAAGAATAATATTTAATTGGTTTTGAGTTTTAATAACTTAACTGGACTGACTAACAAAAGTTAACGGAGAACTAACTGTGTTGACTTTGGATGGAGAAGAACGTCTACCTAGGTTTAAATCAAATTGTAGGCCTAACAAGTAAATGGATTGAAGATATCAAGACACCGGTTCCTAAAAATGACACAACTAAGGATCGCTCGGGCTCACTAGATTGCCTCTCAGTCTCACTCAACAAGCCTTAACTACTCAAAATCGGCTAAAACGACCAAACCGGGAAACAATTGCTAACGTATTCTAATGTTAACTCACCTCTCGGTCTCACAACACTTGACCCTAATGGTAATGAATACTACACAACCAAGGATAGAGGAACAATTTAACTTAAACCAAAACAGATCAACTAGTCGCTCAAAACACCTAAACCATACAAGAAACGAACTCGCTCTCGCACAATCCTTATTCTAGCATGCAAAGGTAATGAGACGACCCTACTTCTTATCACCTCTCAGTCTCTAAGAAGGTGCCTAACCTCTATACTTTAACCGATAAATCATGCAACAAAACCCTACGGTTGTACCTACCGCAGACAAACCCTAAACACGAAGTTTATAATCAACCAAGCACCGATCAATCAATACAAAACTAATTAACCAATGCAAGGGGTTTAAGCAATGAATTAACCAATTTTATAGCCATCCAACACAACCTATTTCATGTCTAAACCAAACTTTACAATAACAATTCAAGTCTATCAATCAAACAATCCAATAAACTCATCAAACACTAACAATAATCATCATTCCTAGGTAGAACCGACAAGTTTAGCCTCTAATCATTTTTGGACAGCCATGAATACTTAATAAAAACGTCGTATAACTCATCTCAATCATCATAAAAATCATTCAATGATCAACAATAATCATAAACAAGTCAATCTCCAAAGTAATTGTAAAACAACTTAGCAATTAAACAAGAGAATTAAGTTGAACAATGAAATAAATGAAAGGATATGGAGTGATTCTTGGCTGCTCTTTGCTGTAAAAACTGATGGTAAATGATCCCGAGCCTTTGTTCTTGCCTCCTTCTTCTTCCTTAGCCTCCACAAGACACAAACCCTAGCCGAAAAAAGCTTTCTTCTTCTCCTTGTGCTGCTGCTGATTGCGATAGGCCTAGGGAATGGCTCCTTAGGGTTTTATTTTTTTTATATTATAATACATGTAAGGCTTGGGCTTGTCCATGACATAAATGGGCCGGGCTTTGAGCTTTGTCTTGAAATCATTTGCGTAAAAGGCCCGTAAGCTCTTCGAAAAGTCCGGTTTCTTCATTCTTTTAACCCATAACCTACAAGATAATTAAACTATGTAAAACCTAGATAAAATAAGTTAAATTACATCAAATATAATATAAAACGATTGATAAAAGATACGGAAAATAAGTGTGTTTTACAACACATCAAACCGAGTTTAACCGACCACTCTTGGGTTTATTTAATTATTATTATTATTTATATATTTATTTATTATTTATTTTTTTAAGTATTCGAACAAGTGACCCGTTACCCAAATATTTATTTCAACTTTCACCACGTGAACCACCACATGTGATACTTCCAACCAAATATCAAATCAAAACGAGTTGAGAAATGGATAGTTGGAGTGTCCATGGGTTGTCATGGATTTTTCACCCAACCGAAGCATTTTAAAATAAAAAAAAAAAATAAAATATTGGAATTTCTTCCCGAATTTAGCAAACGAATCACCGCGAATTCGGTTTTTACAAAAGGAATGTAACCGTTTAACCGTTCATGTTGACCACTTAAAGTTCCGGTCGTATGACATTTGTACTGCTTTGGTCAATAGGTTCGAGTACTGTGGTCAGGTTATCCTCTAGGTATGGAATAACGTCTTACCTTTGGTTCTCGGAACCATTTTGCCAAGGCCTAACTCACAGTTCTCTCCCCCTTACGGTTACTACCGAACATGTCATACTCCCATGCTTTAAGGTGCGGGAGTAAAAACAAAACAAGAGAATTCTTAAGGAATTTCCCTAAATAAAAGGCAATCTACTAAATAAAATAATTTGAAAATATTTTGAAGGTGAGGCATAGCCTCGGAATTTGTGTGTGTGCACAATAAATAAAATAAAATAGATAACTTACTTAAGCTCTAAACACATATAAGCACATAAGGCAGTCACATAAGCATGCATAGGGTCCTAAGAATATTTCTAGGACATTTCTAACGACCTATCTTAAAACCTTCGGCTCTGATACCAATCTGTCACACCCCAACTTACGGCGGAAATGTCGGGGTGTGAACTGATGGTTAACAGCTCTAAAGGTACTAACATAAAATAAGAATATGACAATATCTATTATATTACTTATTTCAAATTCAAGTGCACAAACATTCAAAACATAGCAAAACAATCTTAAACAAATAAATAATCCCAAACAAAATAGAAATATAAATAATCTTTGTTTTATTTCCTAAGGTCCTTCTAAGCGTTCTTCACCTTAAACTTCAAGTCAGCTGGTAACCTGCATATGTGTAGAAAATAAAATAGCTTTTGTCAACACTAGGTTGAGTGAGACTATCACCACTTTTCATGATACAATAATATATATAAATAAGCAAAACGAAATAAATGCGTTAATAATCAATCAAACTGTGAGCAATTAATGTGTCAGTTGACGATTGCCATGCGAGTGGGCGTTGTCTACTGTGGTAGTCGTATGATCAAACTATAATGTGATTATGATGGACCTCTCCGAATGCGATAAAATAAACATTTAAGCAAGTAACAAATAAATACACACAATTTATACGATTGCTAGTTTGTGTTTGTATGTAATATAAATGTAAGTATTAGTATGCATATGTCCCCAAAACTTATTATAATCAGTAAAATAGAGGGGAATGGTATAACCCATCTTATTGTTTAGGCGAGTGAACAAAAATAAGAATAAAAGATAAGAAAATAAGCGAATCATCCTTTAGCGCGTCGTCTGAGATAAACCGAACAAACCCTGAAACCTTGAGACAAATAACTACTATTAAAACCAAAAACATTGCCACTGGAATCGTTTCATACGAATGTCTAGAACTCCGGTTATGAGAAATTAATGTTTAAGCGAGCTGATACTGACCAGAATCCAAACAGCAAGTCGGAAGTCGGGTTTTGGTCAGTACCCTTAAAATCTTAAAACAAAAATAAAAGTCTTCTGGACTGAAAATCGGTTCTGACCAGAAGTGAAAGAAAACGATTGGTCAAAGTTATTGACCAATGTGCCCTTAAATGGATTTGAGTTAAATTGACCCGTCAATACCCCTCAATCTTAGAAATTGATTGAAGGCTATTGAAAAGTAAGTAATGATGAACCATTAATCAGTTAACAACTTACCCGGATAATGCTTGAGTTGATGGGAAATCAGAGTCAAAGGTCGGAAATCATCAAAGTCAAACAACAGCTTATAACTTCGAGTAATATAGCAAAAACAAGAGGGAAATCATGTGAATGGTGAAAGTGACGGCTGGGATAACAATATTTTAGTAACATCTAGGGTTTGGAGTTGTGGTTTGTTAATATAGTCAGTAGATCGACTTGTAGAACAAGAAACCAACTTGTTTTGGTAAACGAACAACATATTGGTGACGAAATCGAGCCTTGTAATCTTCAATATATCGAGGAATTGCAGATATTTAGCCTAGACACTTTTCAATAGTAGATTAAATAACTTGTGGCTTAATTTTCATGATTTAGTGTCGTTTAGGTAAAGATTTAGCATTAAACTAGAATCGAACCCAAAACTGGCTGATCTAGGCCTGCTTCACGCCGTGCGAAGGATCATGGCCTTTTCCTTCACGCCGTGTGAAGGGGGGTTGTTAACCAGATTTTGATTTTTGGCAGTTTTAGTCCCCGAAGTTCCAAAAATGCATTTTTAAGCCATTTTAAGCGATTTTAAGAGTTTCTAAGGACTATTTGGCACGATTGAAAGTTAAGGAATTATAAACTAAATTAAATACAATTCATTTACTAATAAATGCAAGAGTTTATTGATAAGAAATATCCGAATTACATTCCCGAATCGGGTAAACAAATACGAATATGAATATGGCAAAACCGAAATGTTACCGTATCAAAGATAAGTTGATTATGAAGAAAGAGAAATAAAATTAAAGACCAAAATACCCATACAATGAGTTTTTAAGTTTTTACAACTCAAGGTGGTTTTCAAATTAAATCAACCATATATATATATATAAATTTATCACGCTCATATATAAAAATTTTTATATATCTTCAAATAAATAAGCATACTTTATGATGTTACTAATTTTCACCCGTATAGTACACGGGTTAATAACCTAGTACTTTTATATATCTTAATTAATCACTTGCAAATCTCAAATATTGTGTTGTTGATCAATTGAATGTTATATGCTATTTGCTTACTTGCTCATTTGTTTAATTATCGCACTCAGAGAGGTCCATTATAATCACATTAAAGTATGACCATACGCCGTCCTAGTAGCCAAAGCCCAATTCGCAAGGCAATGGTCAACCGACATCAATTATGTGCTTATTATTTAATTGTTGATACACATGATATTGATTTACATATTTCTTATATAATATAATTATTATCAAAATCTGGCGATTACTTACTCAACATGTATTGTTGAAAAATCTGTTTTTATGCATATTGCAGGATGTTTATGTTGGATGGTTGAAGTTATTGAAGAACTAGGGTCTGTTTGGTTGGGGGCTAATGGAATGAAGGGAGAATGAAATGAATGAGGAAATGGAATAGACAAGGGAATGAAATGGATCATTACCATTCCGTTGTCATGTTTGGTTACCCTATGGGAATGAAATGAATCATTACTTTGTAATGTTTGGTAGGCGGAAAAAGACGGATGAATGGAATATGGTTCATTAAAAATGACAAAAACTACCATGCCTTGTAATAAATTCAATTTACCAATTTTCACATCATCACCCAATTAAGAATGATAAAAAATTTTTTTTATGAAGAATCATTTACAGAACCGTCTCTCAAAATTTTATTGATAGCCAACTACTAATAAAAGCTAGAACAAAGGTTCTTCTATCATTCAATATAAAATTTCACTATTAAATTAGACAAAGAACAAGCTTTATGGCAGTTCAGACATGTGTATAACCAAGATGAGATTATAGTTTCAACCATGTAAACTGAATACCACTTAACATATATGTCGCCCGTCACTATAAGCATCCTATAAAGAACAAGCTTTATGATAGTTACTAATTCACAAAGACCATAGAAATTAACAGTCAAATAGGGTTTCAGTTAAAGATCATCGAACCTTGCTCTCCATCAATTATATAATTGGGGAATCGATTGGTCCAGTACCATTCAAGCCAGATGTCATGAATCATGGGTTTGATAACTCGGGCGCTGATGCTCCTTGTTTATAGGATTTTGAAAATCATGAGATTTGGAAGAAGAATAGTGACGAAGTATAGGGATTGAAAAAAAACTGTCGGAATGAAAAAAAAACATGGGGAAGTGGAGGAATGGATTTTAGGTGTTTAGAAGGAATGGGATTCCTTGTGTAATGGATTATTTCTTTCCTTTTATCAACCAAACATGTCTAACGTCATTGTCCTTGAATAGATTATTCTATTCCATCCTTCATTACCACTACCAAACACTACCTTAGTTTAATTGGCTTTTAAAATATTATAATAAACAAGAGTATTTGATTTCTTCGGTTATTTTTAATTTCTTTTGAATACTGTGTACTTGATTTGAATTTAATAAAATAATTAGATATTTTCACAAATATTGTATGTTAGTGACTTGTGAGCTGTGAACTAACAGTTCGCGCCACGGCATGTCGTCGTAGGTTGGGCTGTGACAGTGGCCTCATACTCATTAGCAAGATCTTGCACCCTCCCTAATAGCTTAACTTAGAGTCATGATGAGCGAGTTTAATTTGTTATTGTTACAATTAATTGTTGTGATTATGCATCCCCACCAAGAGTTTGATGATTATTATTATTATCATCATCATCATCAAACTGTGATTTTGTTCACCAACCTTATGTTGATCAATATCTATTTTCATACATGTTGCAGGTACTTTTATTGGATAACGAAGACAAGCGGGTAGAATATGGACTTAGGATAATGAAGAGATAAAAAATTTAATTTGATGTTTTGTTGGTTTAATGTTTGGATAATATATATATATTTTTGAATTATGTGATGTACTTTGAATATTTGAATTTAAATAATTAGATAATGTCATGTTAAAATTAATAGTGTCTTGCAAGCTACTATGCAATCAGTTGTACCCCGACATTTCTGTCGTAGGTTGGAGTGTGATATTAAGATCTAATAAAACCCAACCATGATATTATAAATTTTATTTTATTATAAGATACGTTTATAAGAAAAAAAGAAAAAAAATCAATCACGATATTTGACATATTACATATATTAATATAGCAATATTATTGCATCACATGCATGCAATATAACACTATTACATATATGTAACATAACACTATTACATATATGAAATATAGCAATATTACATATGTGTAATACAATAATATCGTTATATTGCATATATGTAATATAACAATACTACATATATGTAGAGGATGGCTTATGTACAAAATAATCTTAACATGAGAACGTAAAACAATGTCAACTACAATATCCAATCTTCATTGCAATATTTTATAATAACAAAGAAAAAAAACCTAATAATAACAACAAAAGAAACAGAATCGACAACAAATACTTGTAACAGCAAAAGAAAAAAAACCTATTAATGACAACAAAATATAAATCAGCAAATACTTAAAACGTCTTATAATAGGAAAGCAGGAAATACGAACAAAAAGTAACATTAAACACTTATAAAAACGAACCTAATAATAACAGCAAATTGGTTCTTATTGTTTTTATGCTAAGAAATATTTATAATTGATCATGAAACTATATATGTAATACAACAATATAATATATATGTAATACACATTCACACACACATGTGTGCATATGTATATAAATCTATTTTATTACTAGGGTATTGACACATGTGAGGTGGAAATATAGAAATCGTCGAATAAGAATATAGCATTTGAAATGACAAAATATATTATATAATTGGTTATTGACCCGTGCACGACACATGCAGAAATATAAAAATCGTTAAGTAAACACATTATAATTTCAAATGGCAAGTTATTTTTAAATATATTTTTTGAGACAACAACATTATTTTTAATTGCAATTCATATTCATACGCAAACCACATACTGAAATACATAAACTTATGAAAAATGACTTTACGTAGTAGAATGTTTACGAAGAAGATTTAATTAAAACTTTAAAACATAACCTTCATAAACATTAAAAAATAATATTAATATAAAACAAACAACTAACTTTAGTCTGGAAAGCAAGCAAATAAGAAAATAAGCAACCAAGAAATATTCTCAATAAGCATCCAAGAATGATTCGGGATTTTTCTTCCTGGAGGAACACAGTTGATGACATTAACATTGAGAGAACTCAAGTGAGCCTGAAGGATCTAGTTCTTCGATAACAACGTGTGATTCGGATTCATTACGATTAGGTGTATTACGATTAGTATATATGGATTGATTACAATTAGTATGTGTGTGTACTGTGTGTGGCTAGAGAGAATTTGGCAGAGTAACGGTATGGTAATACAATTAGGAAATTATCATTACTTTAGAAATAATGTAAAGAGTATATATAGGGATGAGCTCATTCATTAAGACATACCTTAAACAATGACTCATTCGTTACATTAGCATAGACGAATGACCCTGGGTCATTCGTTACACATACATTAAACGTATAGCCTAGATTCGCTATCTCATTCGTTATGCAGGGATAACGAATAAGACTTACATTATGCGAATGGACTCATTCGTTACCTTCGTTACAGGGTAACGAATGAGCCTTACAATTAGGCGAATGGGCAATACATTAATTACTAAAATACCCTTTATACATTAAACTAATATAATAATCAATATAAAGACCGAGACACTCGAATCATGTATCAACCAACTCCCCCTCGTCTCGAGCTCTTTAAACTTCAAAATACTTCTTGAACATTTTTGTAGTCCAATCATTGCAGCTATGAATCTTGAATGCGTAGCATACACGTATGACTCATTGAAACTGCATTGCAAGATCATAGTCCTTCACATCTACGAATCGGATCTGATTGTGGAATAATGCGTCGCTATCAGACTCCGATAAATTAACTAACCACATAGGATCGATGACACGAATGAACTCGGTATTCATTCTTGATCCTAATACAATTAATGCTTCACTAGTTCGATTATCATAGTACCATCGATTGAACATAGTGAACAAACTCCAAGGGAAAGTTTTCATCGGAACCCTCTTCATTGTCTTGGGCGGCTTTACCTGTAGTATCATCTTCCTCCAGCCAGTGCGCGAATCTATCTCGTCAATGTATTTGTGTGTCGGCACCCGCGGCTTGAAAAATTTGAAACCACAATGAGCTTCATGTTGTAGATGCTCATAGAACCATGTGGCCCATTGATCTTTACCCCGATTAGCAAACGGTCGGTTGGCCAAGGTCCTCACATCCCAACGTGGCATCGTCAATACATCACGAATACATTTAAAATAATATATCCCATGTTCCCACTTAACCACATATACCTTAAGCTCTGAATCATAAGCCATGACACAATGTTACCTTTAACTGACCTCGGGCTCTTGTACTTCTTCATCTGGTATGCTAATGCTTGAATCTTCGCTTGTCTGATATTTTCTTGTTTGTTGTAGCGAAGGGTTTCGATCATCTTATTCATCTTCTCGACATTATTCTCAAACATACCATCCAAAGCACGTTTCCTCTTTCGTTCTTTTACGGTCTCTATGCTCGTCTCTGCTTGTTTATTCCATCGATCTCGTTCTTGCCTAAGACGTTCTTTTGCCGCGTCAAAATGTTCAGTAGTGAAGAATGGAATACCAGAATCTGAATTGTTCGTCGTATACATATTTAGATATTCCTCGGCAGTCACATCTTCAACCTCCACCTCATCATAATCTGGCACATTCTCACGTGGAATGCCAGTATTCACACTTTCCTCAAACTCAACCTCAACATCCATAGTTTTTCCTAACTCTTCTACCTCATCCTCGTTCAAATCTAGAAGCAGAGCGATTTGTTCTTTCATTAACGAATGGTCAACAAACTCGCCCTCTTCAACCTCGTCCGCATTTACCATGCTACCAACTATCCCATCCATTCCTACAAACAAAATCATATTAGCCGCGATCGTATTGACCGACTTCACACTTGTATAGTCCTTGTACGGGATAATCTGCATATTATTACCACCACTACCACTAGCACTCGCCCCAGCCTGATTACCTGCCGATGATGAAGTACCACCGACCAATTGATGATCACTATTTCCACCCATGTTAGGATCTTGATCATCATTCTTTAACTTCCTCAACTCATCTTCTTTGAAAGTCAACTATAATATGATCTCATCCTGTTTATCTAGTCTCTCCCCCTTAGTAGCAACAAGGGCTTTCAAATCCTTGTTCTCCTTCTGTATGAATTGAATATGTCTATACATATTCCTCCGCTTAATACGGATCTACTCTTGAAATACATGATCAGCTGCCATCTGTGTTTGTTGCAAATGGATCAAATTATGCAGCTGAAACATCTGTGCCTGGGGAGACATATGGTAGAAGTTTGGATGAACTGGTTGCATCAGACCCTGAGGACGATTAAATGACATAAAGGAATGCTCAGGTCTCTACAACATAGAAGGACTAGCTGGAGTTGGTTGTGGTTGTGGACTCAACATCGTAGCAGGTACAATCTGTGGTATATCACCAAAATGAGGATCAGTCATAGAAGTAGTCATCAAAGTCATCATCAGTGAAATAACTGGAGATGTGGGCATATAAATCGGAGTAGGAGATCGTGGAATCTCAGGAGCTATCGAAGCAGGAACAGAAACAGGTATCAACGATCAAATAGTAGGCATCGCCAGTTAACTTGGAATCTCGATCCTAGTACCTCGTCGAACCCTCTGCTTCTTGGGTTTCTCAGCCTCAACCATAGGCTCTTTCCCTTTCCATTACGCATCTCAGCACTCGATAAACCAGCACTCGGTCCTTGACCACCATCATTACCACCATCGTTTCCATCAACCGCACCACCACCACCACCACCACCTAATGATCATGAGCCCAGTGATCATTAGGTGGGGCCTCATAGTCAATGTTGGCGATATGGCCAATCAAACGCTTGTAACGAGGACGATTTTGTAACTTCTAACAATGGTAAGTACGTATGCGCCTCATAGTATCAAGGTTCATGTGATCTAGAACCATCAAATCTGCTCTGTTTGCCGGGTCTTTGAATAACTCAGGCTGTAAATCGTTAATAATCAGTTGCAGGAATCGAGGATACATTAGAAATCGATGCTGACGGGTTGTGTAGTTCTCCTTCAGGTGATAGAAAACCATTTCTGAGAAATTGAATGATTTATTGAGAACTAACGCAACGAAGGCTGACTGTAGCATAACACGACAGTCGTCGTAACCACCTTTACGTCCCCCTAAGCAGTGAATAAGTACATGTAAAAAATACTATACTGATCACATAGGTTCGCCATGTTGTACATCGACTTGTCCAAATCCCCCTTATACTTTATCCTCCTGAACAACCCTCTTATCAACGTACGATCAAACTCGCACCTATCATCCACCGTATCACGAAAACCCAATACATTTTATGTAACCGGAATCTGGTTCTCCCCCTCAATGTAACGGGCTGTATCCTAGAAAAGCGTGTATGATACTCTAGTAAACGATCGTATCAGTAGAGATCACTTTGTAGATCCTTGAACGTCTTAGAAATCTAATTATACCACCGAACATTGCTAAACCGAAGAAATCGTCTTATAAGAACGCATAAATACTGTGCTTCTTATCCCACTGCAATAGCACGGGTTCTTTCTCGGGTTCGGCTTCTTGCACATCTACTTGAGCTTCTTGATCAGGTTGTTGCTCGGGAATTGGATCAGGTATGTTTTCCTTAGCCACACTGTTAAAAACGAATACGTTAGCATATAAAATATTCAAAAAATCTTTCTGATTTAATGAATGAGATCACATTCGTTAAAATTATCTGAACGAATATTCATTAATTTTTTACTTTAACGGATCACTAGCTTATTTGTTACTCTAACGAATCAGTGAGATACTCGTTAAGTTGTTCATTCGTTCACTTGATTTTAACGAATTTGTTCATTTGTTGTCTGAACGACTAACTCACTTATTCGTTACTTTAACGAATAATCCATTCATTCGTTACTATAACGAAAGACAAAGTTATTCGTTATAGACAAATAACCTGGTCATTTGTTACATTAGCGAATGAGTATGTTATTCGTTCTATTAATGAATAACCTAGTTTTTCGTTAATAATAACGAATGACACATTATCAATCAATTTTGACTATCCAGGTCAAAGTCAAAATAACCATAAACCCAGTAAAGTCAAAAATGATACATTATACATCCGATATTTGTCTAATAGTTGTTTAAACTCTAATTAATCCTAAAAAACTTCATCGACAATAGTTCTAATGCATCAATACACATCAGATACTACTAAATGATCGAGAATTAAGAGTTATATTATCAGTTTTGTTTCGGTTTAGTTTATCTTCAATTAAACACTATTTACACGGTCAAATCTCATGAATCGTATATCATTGAGCTCGTCTGTACCTGTATAATCACAATCAAACAGTTAGATTGAGAAATAACGAGGTTTAGATTTCTGAAAAATTTTTGCTAGGGCTTCTCTCTGATTTTGCAATGTAATATTGGAAGACGAATGAGTTCTCTTTCGTCGTATTGGGATTATAAACCCACACCAGTAATGTCACGAAACCCTAGGCGATTCGTTAATTTGAATTAACGTATAAGCCTTCATTCGTTAATTTAAATATGCTATTCGTTAAAAACCACACGAATAACCATTATTCGTTAACCTTTTAACGAATAGATCATGTCATTCGTTAATTTCTAAAGAATAGAATACTTTAGACTGCCATTCGTTACAACAGTGTACGAATGTCCAAGAATAGATCATGTCATTCGTTATCTGTACGAATGTGCATTCATAACGAATGAGTCTCATACCTTATGAACCTTAACGAATGTAACACCATTCGTTATACTGTTATAACGAATCAGCTTTATCCGTTAACGAATGAACCAACATTCATTCAAAATCATTAAATAGTCATTTAAATCCCATTAGGATTTCAAATGGTATTAAATTAATATTATGTACGTTAACCCGACCAAACGTTGATCGGAAATGATTAAACTAAGCGGATATACTTTAAAAATAATACTTTAAACACGAATTAACTTAATTGTGAGGAAAATCTTTTTGAGTTTATCTTTGAATAGTTCGCTCGCTCGGTAAATCGAAAATAAAGCAGAAACAAAATGTTTTTGATTTTTCAAAACTTATATCAAAACACACTAAAAATCTTTTTGTATTTTTCAATTATCAAACAAAATAACAAAAATGAAATACGGAAATGTAAAGCAATGAATGTAAAGACAATTAAAGCAGTATATATTTTTGTGAGTTCGAGCAGCGAATCATATTGACTAATGACGTCTCTAAGCAACACTTCAATTTCAATATTATTATGCACGTAATCCAACGACGATTGCAGATATAGTTATCCTCTTAAACTTTACACAGACCTGTTGGAAACTTTACGATATGATTTAGGTTCAATTAAGCACGAATCTTATATGGACCCCACTTATCAGACGTAACTTTTCTATATTTTATACAGTGAATATTCACATGCACATTTTTCTTTTTGACTTTAATATTCAATTAACTATGACTCATGCAAAAATAAGAAAGTAAAAATAAAGCAAAACGTTAAAATTTTCCTTAAGATCTGTATGACTACCCGCAGATAAGGTTCCATTTTAACAAAATAAAAAGATAAAAATAAGTTGAAGTTGCATAAAATCTTAACTCTCAATTCAGATAATCCCGTATTATTGTGCGGAGAAAGTCCGGGATTTTATACGAACACCAAGAAAATAAAGCAGAATATTCAAATATTAACCCTCAGGTCGGATAATCTTATCACGCAGGGGAGGATCCAATATTTGAACAAAAATAAAGAAAAAATGAAGATGAATTTCTTTACAACATTAAAGAAAAAATAAGCTGAATTTTCTTATCAAAATGAACGCATGTACACACAGTAATCTTTTAAACTGTTTGATTTTTCAATTAGATATATTATCACGCGTCAAGATGTTATACCACTAGATTCGGCGATCGTTATGTTTATATCTTTTCAGTTTTCCATATAATCTGTCAAGCCTATCTTTGTATATCATATTGCTGGTGTTATGACATTTTTTAATCTAATTTATTCATGTGCTAGATCAATCACGTCAATGAACTATCATTTTTCTTTTTTGTTTCAAAAACTAATTTTGAGGAACATTTTTCAATATTTTTGTATTTTTTAATATTTGAATGTTTTTGGATTTTATATTTTTTCTATACAAACTTAAATCACAATATTTTTGTATTTTCTATTTTCTCCCCCCTAAAAACATACAAATGAAAAGAAAACATAAAAACAAAACAAAAATAAATGATTTAACCGAGCAATTGAACTTCTGTTAAAATATTTAATCCGTTTATACCAAGCAAATATTTAAATCTTATTTTATCAAACGCTTTGGTATAAAGGTCAGTTTTTTGAAAAACCGTGTGTATTTTATCTATACTGATTAATTTCTTTTCATAGTAGTCATGGATAAAATGATATCTGATCTCGATGTGTTTAGTTTTTGAATAATGAACGGCGTTTTTCGTTATAGAAATGACAGCACATTTATAATCCAATCTTGGCTTTTTGCCAAAGTTAAAGGGCAACATTGTAATTTCATTTTTTCAATATTAAAGTAAAAGATAAAATAACAAAATACAAATCAAAACATCTTTCTTTTCTTTCTGTTTCTCTAAAACAAACAACTCAAAAATATTTTTTAAGAGGTAGTAAGTTAATAATTAATTAACCCAATTTTCAACTAACTTGGTATGGTTTTATCATCATTATCAATAGAGTCATCCTACATTCATACTTACATAACCAATATTTTTTTTTTCAGTTTCATCCATGTTTATGTTGTGTTATCTTTCATACTGATGTATAGTTTTCATTACACTACACATGTGTGATGCTCGTATACTAAACATATTTGTATATCGAATTAGTGGCCAACGTACTATACAATATATTACGAGAGGACCGATAAACTATTAGAAATGACGACCGGGATACAAATTGTCATCGTCGCCTTATCGAGCATGTACCTAGGAGTTAACAAGGGTGTCTGTAGTCGGATATCCAGACTTTCGGATATCCGATCGTATAGTGAATCGGATATCTGAAACTCTGAAGAACAAAATAAATATTAAAAAGTTAAATAACTACTTTTAAAAATATTTCGGATATCCAAAAAATTATCCTAAGTATCCAAAAATCCGACAAGTTACACGAAATATCCGAAAATTATCTGAAATTTATTAATAATATTTATTATTTAATAATTAAAAAATATTTCTGATAGTTCGGATATCCGAACTATCTGAAAATTTTCAAAATCACTACCCGAATTCGAAAATTCGGACACCCGAGATTCGAATATCCGAATTTTAGGATTTCCGGATACGGATTCGGATTCGACTTTAGATTTTTTTAACACCCTTACCAGCTAATAATAAACAAGCTAAACCTAAGCTTGAATAAAAAAGCTGACGAGCCGAACTAAAGCTCAAACGCTCGTAAATGAAAATGAGCCAAACTTGAGCTAGGTCGAGCGTTATGTATTTTTCTCTTATACCGCCCTCTCTCGCTTCCTTCCATTTCTGATTGTTTTACGCATCGATTGAAAGAAACTTAGGGCTCAGTGATCGAACACGAAGACGAAGAAGAAGATGGCGAACATGACGACGTATGCCACTTGGCGCATTTGTGTTCTGGCAGTCAATGGACGTCTGGATTGCTCTTCTTCACCAGGACGACGAAAAGGTCTAATAATATCTCATTATTCATATACCTATCAATCAATTTATAGATAACTATGTGATTGTGTTGCTTCATTTCGATTTGCATAATTCGTTAACTCTGATTTCAAAACTCGCTAAAACAAATTCACGTATTTCGACTAGATAGTGTCTATTTTTAGTTATACCTATGTATTAATTGAGCCGAGATTTGGCTCGTTTAAGGTACTACACGAGCTCTGAAGAAACTGTTTAAAACACAAAGACCATTCTTGTATTTTTGTTATATGTCAGTCGGTTGAATGTAGACATCCATTTGCTTACCATTTCCCTAAAAAATGAGATACCTTTTAGTAGGCATCCCTTCGAATGTCTTTGTTATCCCTCAACACAAAGCACTTGTATCCGTCCCACTTTTCTTCTTGCTGATCTATAAAACTGAGTTTTGGGCCTTTCTTTTTTGAGTGAATGCGCTTTCTTTTTGTTTAGACATTTTTGTGCTTGTCTTTCTTTTTTAGAGTTGTCACAGTATTGGGCTTTAGTTTTTCCTACACTTTTGGTTACCTTAGACTTAGTTTTGCTTTAGTGCAGTCTTGGTGTAAAGATTTGTTAGGAGAGGGTAGGCTCCTTTAAGGGTATTTTTCCTGACTTGTTCATGTCTCTTTGCTCTTTTATCTATTACGACTATAATTTTCTCACCTTCTTTGTGATATCGGTTAATATACTACTATTATTTTAGTACTTTCTGTTTTGTTGCTATTTTTAATTCTTTTTGGCACACTTATGTTGTTTAGATATTATACACTACTTGTCAACAAACGTTTTTGGAGCCAAGGTCTTAGCTGGAACAACCTCTCTATCTCCTAGATAGCGGAAAAATTTGCCCCCATCCTACTCAGTGGTCTCCCCTGACCCTACCAATGGCTTTGTAATGAGTGAGCTTTATTGGGTACGTTAGTTTTTAGTTCTTTCTTTTATTACCTCGAGCTGGGGGTCTCACCGGAAGTAGCCTCTCCTACAAGGTAGAGGTAAGGTTGTCTACATATTACCCTCCTCAGAGCCTACTATAGCTTTGCTATTAGTGGGATTTACTAAGTACGATGATGATAATGATGATGATTTTTTATTACCTAGTTATATTAGATTCCTTGGTTGGATGATCTTAAATGATTATTATTTGCTTATTATATTAGGATTTTATTATATTTGGTGATTAGTGTTGAAATTCTATGCTTTTTTTAGTGTGGAAAGGGCAAAGAGCTTTAAGGTTGCGTCTCTATCAATTGTTTTGCTTGTTGACCTTCCTACATTTTTTACATATTTAGTTTATTTATCGTTTTACTTACATATATTTATATATAGGGGTACGTTAACGTACAATAATTGCTTAACGAAAATTAGGTACGCGAAATACGTTCAGTGTTAAAAAACCAAAAACGTTCAAGCCAAATTTCCAACCCTAAAACGTTCAAGGTTAAACCTTAAAACGTGCGGGCTTAAAACCTAAAACGTTCAAGCAAAAAACCTAAAACGCTCAGGCTTAAATCCTGATACGTTCAAGATTAAAACTCATCACTCAAAACTCAAAATTGATTGATTGAAGCTTCAAATTGATGATTAATTGGATCAATTTCGAGGTTAATTTATCAATTAGGTTCAACAATTTCAATTTCAAATGGCCAATTTGATAAACTAACCTGTGAACAACGATTGATGGTCGTGACGGAAGAAGATGGTGTTCATGACGGTAGACGATGGTCGCGATTGTGGACGGAATTGTTGGACGGTGACGGATTTCTGAACGGTGATGGTGAAGGTGGACGGAATCGATGGGAGCAGAGATGGACGAAAACCGGCTCGCATAGTTGTGATTTTAGGGTTAGCGTGTTATTGAAAATCGGCGTTCCAGAGTGTCACGCACCTATGCATGATAAAGGATTAATGTATCAGATCCTTTATCTAATTCATAAAAGATAGAATACAATAATTCTTAACATACAAAAATACCTATATTCATGAAATTGATCCATGAAATCACATCACAAGATCTCGAAGTCGTCAATGTGTATCCAATTAATAATCGGTTCATCGAAAAAAACAGACTTGGATCGTTAATCGATGATTTTTTTACTTTTCTTCACGAAAACTCTTTTTTGAGCGTATTATGGATTTCTTGAGCGTATTAATGAAAAACTTATATGGATTTGAGCGTATTGCATTTTAATACTGAGCGTTTTTAGTTTTTTGGCTTTGAGCGTTTGTGTTTGCTTGAGCGTTATTCGCGTACGTTTTTGTATGATAACTTAACCTTATGTATAGAAAAGAGTTCAAATAAAATTAAGAAGTTTCCTAGGAATGGTAAGAACCAATAGATTTTTGGCATGTGGTATTACAAATTATGGTGAAAGAACAATTCTAGGAAACTATGACAGCTATAATGGTGAAAGAGTAATTCTAGGAAATTATGTTGGTTTTTGGTAATTTTAAATCTCAACCATTGATTAACATGATCCAATGGCTATGATTTATTCCTAGCCTTCCTAGGAAACTAATTGTTTTTAGGATAACCCTCCCATATTATATATATCTATAATATATATAAATGAAACCCCTAAAATCCTACGTGTCACGATGTGGTCGCTCCCCCCTTTTATGGAAGCCACCAGATTGCTTGATTTTTAAATGTAGGCCTTTCATTGATTTAACCCAAATTCATGGGTATGGGTCTTACCAAAACCAGATAGCTCTTAAAAGGGTTATAACATCTCATTAAATTAAAAATTAATCTTACCAATTATTTGATATGAAAATCCTATAAAATAGAGATATACTAAAATTTAATATCCAATTTAAAAAGAAAAAGATATCATTTATAATTAATAAACAATTTTATAGTAAAAAACATAAGCGGGTCATGGGTCACCAAATCCATATAGCTTTTAAGTGGGTTATAACATATCATTTATTTATGAAATCCTTTCATCATTAAACCCTAAGTATATTATTAACTTTCTTACAATAAAGAAAATTAAAATCCAAAAAATAAATATTAAAAAACGAAAAATGTAAAACAACCATTCTCTCAAGCCATCCGATTGCTTTATTTGTAAATGAAAGCTTTTCACGCATTTGACCCGAATTCACGGGTAAAGGTCTCACCAAACTTAGATAGCTCTTAAACGGGTTATAACATCTCATTATATTAAAAATTAATCACATCAAATATTTGATATGAAAATCCTATAAAATAGGGATATACTAAACATTAATATCCTATTTTATTTAAAAAGAAGATATTATTTATAATTAAAAAACAATTTATAATAAAGAAAATAAACGGGTAATGGGTATCACCAAACCCAGATAGCTTTTAAACCGGATTATAGCATATCATTTATTTGTGAAACCATTTTATCATCAAACTTCAAGTATATTAATTATTAACTTTGTTACAATAAATAAAATTAAAATCTATATATATATATATATATATATATATATTAAAAACGAATAATGTAAAACAACCCCCCTAATACGGGGGATAAAATCTAGTGTGTGTGTAAACTTTGAGAACTCTTAACAATCAATTAGTTTTAGAAATTTTTTTATATATTATTATTGTTAAGAGTAGTTTTATCATATTTTTAAAATAAATTTTTGATTACATATATAAATCACAATTTTACACACGTGTAAAATTTATGTAATAGCAAATTTACATGTGTGCGCACAGGTGATCCCTTTGCATCCTGAGCACGTTTTTCTTTTCTTTTCTTTTTTTTTTCTAATCTTGGGTGTGTAATCGTTTGCTTATTATTTTTTTTTGTGCTGAGTGCCTAGGTGATCCATTTGCGCCTTGAGCACTTCTTTTTTCTTTTTTGTGTTGGGCATGCAGTCGTCTGCTTTTTATTTGCGCAATTACGCCTAGCGTCTAGGCGATCCCTGCGCATCTTGAGTGCACCATGGGTGCGCTCTGCGCAAAGCTTACTAGCTATGTATAGCATTTATTTTTGCCAAGTGACACAGATGGGCACCGCTACCTTTCTCTCTCATACGTTACTTTGCCTAGCCCCGACAAAAGCATTTAATTTCTTCATATATATATTCATCACCTTCACCTCTTTCTTTCTCACTTCTTCCTCTTATACCCCGGAAAACACATATCATCGGTGCAAATTGTTTGTTTTCTGATCAAATAATGGGGAGGGCTAAACTACCGATTAAGAAGATTGAAAACTCAACTAACAGGCAGGTGACGTTTTCCAAAAGAAGAAATGGAATCATCAAGAAAGCTTATGAACTATCTGTGTTGTGTGACGTTGATGTAGCATTGATCATGTTTTCCCCCTCTGGAAAACCTAGCAGTTATGCTGGAAAAGGAAGGTAAATATATCAATTACACACCCCCCCCTCCTCTTTCTTCTGTGTGTGTGTGTGTGTGTGCGCAATTGATTCACCTTATTTTGAACTGTTGTTTTTAAGTATTATTGATTACTTACCTTAATTTCCATTTGGATGTATGATAGTGTTGAAGAAATTATGTCGCGGTATGTTAATCTTTCGGATCATGAAAGGGGAAGGTATTCATTAGTGTTAATGCTTCTGGTATTTCCATTTCTTTAAATCTGTTCGGTAATAAATTATTAATGATTCTACTCTAATTTCTAATTTTGCCATTGTTCTTCATGTTCATTCTGGATCCATCTCGGTGCATATAAAACTTGCTGAAGATTGCAGAACAGAGAGGTACATATCTTACTCAGCCAACCTTCATAAAAAAACTGCAAATTGACGTATTTATAAAAAACACATGTCGGCTCAAATTAAATGAATTAACTCTTAACTATATGTGTCTTTAGTATCTCGAAAGGGCTCTCGGAAAGTTAAAAAGAGATGCACAAAATCACCAAGTTCAGATCCAAGTCAGGTTGTTAATTATTTATTTATTTAATTCACTATTAATTATATTTATTTTTTATTGTTCACCTTTTTCTGTTTTATTTTTAGTTATGGTGTTTTAATTTTAATTTAATGTTGGTTTTGTTTCACAAAGGGTCAATACCATAAAAAAAAAAAAACCGATACTTTCGTGTTTTATACCAAAAATCGAAACTTGTAATAAATACATGGAAAGGTCCCTCATTTTAATTTTGGTACATTAGAGTTACTAAACTTATAAAAAATAAAGGAAATAGTTCCTCAAACTAGTTTTTGTATATTAAATTCCCTAAACTTGTCTAAAAACACAGTTTTGAAATACAAACTTTACCTCTTAAATTAATCAAAATAAGATAATTTATTTATTTTTTGCTTTTAATGCCATTTTACAAATTCTGACAACTTTAAGGGGTAACAAGTCTTTAAAAAAAATAAAAGAAATTGCACATGTATATGCATCCTAAACAAGTTTACAGACTTCATACAAAGCTAGACCTTTTCATGCCAAATAAAAAAAGTACGTTCGTTTTTTATGGTATTTACCAATTTATCCTTTAGCAAAAGCATGAGTTTAACTAATTTGTTCTCTTTGGTTTCATTAGCAGCTCAGCAAGTGAGGATTTACAACTTGAGGTATACAATATCGTACATTCGTACCCAATCTGACACTTGTTAAATCAACAATAATAAATCCTTCAAACCTTTTAACTATATATTACTTTTTGACAGGAACTTCAACAAGAAATCGCCCATTGCAAGTCCTATATAACAGAACTGGAGAAACAGATTATGTATATGTCTTTTTAGAACTGTTTTTAAATTATCATTGATATAAAATTTTATATATAATTAAATACATTTGAAACCGACTTCAATAGGGTATATCAAGGTGGCCCTTCTGAAATTTCAACATTCAGTGAGGCTGAGTACCGTGAACGAATCCTTGAGGAGACTTTAAAGCATGTTCGTGCGCGTAAGGTACATTACGTATTACATGTTTTAATATTAATCAAGATCATATATCATAGTTAACGAACATAATAACAATCAGAAATTTCTTTCGTTTGTTTAGCAAGCTTTGACGAAATTCAACAATGCGGATGCACAGTCAAGTTCACAAGTTCGTCTTACAAATTACTGATTAACTTTTTAATGTATTTTAGTTTGTTCACTTTTTCACATATTTTTTTTTTCTGTATAGGCTTTTGCTTTACCTCTCATGCCGGTAAACAACATGGTACAGCCAAGTTCACAGGTTCATCTTACAAATTACAGATTACATTTTTAATGTCTTTTAGTTTGTTCACTTTGTCACATATTGTTTTTCTGTATAGGCTGTTGCTTTACCTCTCATGCCGGTTAACAACAACATGGTACAGTCAAGTTCACAGGTTTGTCTTACAAATTACTGATTTCATTTTTAATGCCTTCTAGTTTGTTCACTTTGCCACATATTGTTTTTCTGTACAGGCTGTTGCTTTACCTCTCATGCCGGTAAACAACAACATGGTACAGTCAAGTTCACAGGTTCATCTTACATATTAAATTTTTAATGTCTTTTAGTTTGTTCACTTTGTCACATATTGTTTTTCTGTATAGGCTGTTGCTTTACCTCTCATGCCGGTTAACAACAACATGGTACAGTCAAGTTCACAGGTTCGTCTTACAAATTACGGATTACATTGTTAATGTCCTTTAGTTTGTTCACTTTGTTGCATATTGTTTTTCTGTGTAGGCTATTGCTTTACCTCTCGTACCAGTAAACAACATGGTTGCGTCAAACCCAGGCAATATCTTTGACTGGCTTCCACCGAGAGAGCCGCAAGTACAGATTGTGAATTTTCTGAATTTCGGTGGACTTGTCTCTCCCAGGTAATTATAAATACACTATACATGTATATTGTGATTGGTTGTATAGAGCATGTGTAAGTTATTAATTATTATTGTTATCATCCTCGTGTGTTGTGTGCAGACGAAATGAACGTGGTGCTGTGATAGAGTCTGAGACTAACGTGAATGTGAATGTTAATGTTCAACGAACTGAGTTTGGACAAATGCTTGATATGAACCTTTCCCCTTGGGCACTATCTTTCCCAACTGGTATGCTTGTTAACATAACAAGCATTTATGGTATTGTTAATTTTATTATTTTAGTAAGATGCTACATAATGGATAATGGTGTTGTGTTTGGTAGGGAATTTGGAGATCGGGATGCCGCATGCTGGAGAACATGTGTTCAACGAGGCTTTCCTGCCTTAGTTTCCATATCATGAAGTCAAAGTGATGGTTTTCGTTTTGTGTTAATGGTTGTGTAAGACTTTTCGTGCTTGTGTTTGTCGTTTTGTGTTGATGTTTGTGTAAGACCTGTCGTGTTTGTGTTTTTCGTGTCATGTTGGACGATGAACGGTAAGTTGGATGTGTGCTATGTTAAATAATTTGTGTGGTTGATTTGAACGATGCTTGAATGGAAACCACATATTATTGTTTAGCCAGTTGCAACACTTAAGAGATAATCCGAACAGGATCCATGACCCTTCTCAAGAGACACTTATGGGTTTCTAATAAGTTTTAACGGATACCAGTATTAAAAATCAAGTTTCCTTGCGGTCACTAAATTAATTACAAACTAGTTCCTTTATACGAAATCCTATCTTACAGCGCGGAAATCAAAGACAGTCTAATATATTCAATTGACTCGATAGACAAAGTTAACCAATCAAACCTATACAGACTCCTTACGAATAACTAAATCTAGCAATCCTGATCAACAAAGACCTATCAATAACCTAGCACTTTACAGAATTTATGTTAGCAGCACACATTAGGTTTATTTAATTAATAATTATTATTCCTATGATCTTAATGCATATCAATTATAAAATAGTCAAAAACACAAAGTAAATGACCTAATAGCAACCTATCATAATGACAAACAATAATCAAGGCACTATGGAATAATAAAACTTAATTAAAAAACTTCAAGCACACATATGCATCAATTTAATATAATCAAACCTTTTAACTAGTTCGTAAAAACCCTAACGATAAATAAATCCCAAGACAAAATCAAACGTCAACAAAGGTTCATCATAAGCGTAGGCAGTTTATAAAGTTTAGCCTAGCATCTGAAATTCAAACAAAACAATAATAAACGAAATCATGGCAAAAATAAATAAGAACGGAAGATTAAAGGCGATAAAACCCGTGGTCTTCGTTCTTGGATGATAAGCACTTCGCCGGCTGATTCCTAGCCTTCAAACCCACTAAATATTGCAATCCTAAGCTCTAGGAAACTCCAAATTCGGCTCTGGTTCGCAGGGTATGCTCAAGATTAAGTTTAGGGGTGTTTTTATAGGTTTTCTAGGCCCAAAACTGATAAATACCGAAGAAAATTCGAGAAACGGGGTCCCCGGAGCGCCGCGCAGCGGTGTTTTGCCTCTTTGTCGTGCGGCGCCGCGGGCTAGGATTGCTGATCGGTCCGGTTCGTTTCCTGATGAGGTCCGGTTCAATTCTGATGCTCCGGTTCACCGATTTGGCTTGTTTTAGCTCTTTTTTCGCCCTTTTTAACCATGAACAAGTCTCGGAACCTACATTATTCAAATATGTTAGTAATATATAAATTCTAATAAAAACCGAACAAAAACTAATAAAATATTAATTAAAATATACAAGGGATTTATATATATTTAGCCTTATATCAAATATCCCCACACTTACCTTTTTTCGTCCCTGAAAAAGTCTAATTGCAATGGGATCAGAATCGGAGAAATAGGGTCTTATAAACATATAGATTATCTTAAAGCTCAGATAAACGTAAAAACCGCGATTGCCGATATTGTTGTCCACTTAAACCCAGCCACCAGCCTATCAAATCCCCACGCACATTAAGCATTTAAGTTCATGTGATATCAAAAACCTATGGGTCTCACACCTTTGGAGTTAAGATTCATCTACCCCATCTCAAGCATAGTAAAGACAATTAAAAATAATCGAGTTGAAGCAAACTGGTTCAACATATCACCATAAGATAACAAACCTTTAATGGTAAGAAGAAAATACACTTAGATGGAATTATGGATGATAGGTCAAGTGAGGTCGTACGACCATGCCCTAAATATTATTGGACTTTGTCCTATATATGCCTTGAGAAAATATTTATTGACTAAAAACTTTGAGTCCCAATAGTGTATTCTTAGAGTCACCATCCCCTTGGTAACACGTAAACTCTCAGTCTTGTCTAGTATATGCACTTTGGTCTCTTTTTCTATTTTTTAGAATGCTTCTTTGGCATTTTTCATTATATATCTTTCTCACTTTTCATTTGATTTTTGGACCAATTCTTGGAATAATTTGTTACCCTCTTTTTTTTAAACATTATTTTTCTTTTTCTTTTTCTTTTTTTTTATTGTGCACTTAGGCATCTTTTACCTTAAATAAATAACTAATTTCTAAGCTCGTATAAAACTTGGACATGGCGGGCGCCACCACTCTTTATTTATTTTCATAAAACGGAGTGGCGTGCTAATTTTGAAGTGCATTCAATTCTCACCAGCTTAGGATAATCAGCTTATGGTAATATTCTCTATACCTTATTGAATTTCAGTTTCACTATCCCCCTTAGGATGAGAACCCACAAAATCTAAGATTAATTAGGTTCATTAAGAATATGCAATGGAAAACATTTCAAGACTAGTTGGGGCTACCGACACATCCCAAGTTAAGTATGCCTTCTTTAATATTATCTCATATTATTAGTAGTTTGAAAAACCGATTCCCGATAAGTATCCTCATCTCCCATTTAAGTGCAAAAAGAAACAAAATCAAGGGACATTTTTCAAAAATCTTCTTTCAATTCTTTTTTTTTTACTATGACTCAAATGTCCTATCCCCACACTTAAATTTTGCATTGTCCTCAATGCAAGGATAAGGACGAAAAATAAAATAAGGTCGAAATATAAACAAACTAAAAACCTAAAAACAAAATAAAAACAAAAAATAAACAAGCAAGATAGATAATGGAAAAGACTTAGCTGGAAATATGCGCAAGAAATATGGTGCCAAAGTCTTCATCCATGAATGCCCTCTAACTCCGAAAGTACGCATCAAACAGTATCTCCAGACCGACCAACCCAACCAATGAATAAAACATGATTAACAGCAGCAAATAATAAAAAGAATATAGGTCGGCTGCTCCATCCCCACACTTGAATAAAACCGTATCTCAGCAACCATCTCATAAGCAACCCTAGAACAACCTGCAAAATAAGAGAAGAAACACCCGACAGAGCAAAGAAGCAAAACCAAAATAAAAATAAAAATAAAATGAAAACATAGTACCGGGTTGCCTCCCGTGAAGCGCTAAGTTTACAAAAGAGTCTTCAACCGGACTCCTTCCTGAAACCTCAATCAGGAGGCTTCTCCTTTATCCTCTTCCCATCAGTGCTCTTCAACACTCTCCTTTTACAACTAGTTGGGAAGAAACTAGTTTTCAAACTCACGCTGGCCCAATAATAAGCATTCAGCTCGATCACCCAATTATTGAAATTATGAGGACGTGACATATTTGGCACACTTTGATTCCGAACTCTAGCTGTCCTCCTTCTTGGGGCTCTTGATTTACGTGGTGATCCACGAACGAGTATCTCTAATAACCTACCAGTTTTATCGTGCACACGCGGATGTTTCACAATGAGATGCGGTTCTTTATTCTTCAACTCTTCGGATATCTCTTGTGATTCCTCTTTTACAATTAGCTTCTCAACCAGTTTCCCGAATAACAATACTTCAAGCTCCTTAATATCTCTTTCAGGGTTAAAATCACTCTCAGCCATATCGGTTAAACCCAACAACTCTTCTCCAAATTCATCTCGAAACTCGTCCTCCCAAGAGGTAATACTCTCCTCCATCTGATTCTGCAAACCAACATCCTCCAACTCTATCATCGGCTCACTAAGTTGTATTCGACATTTTAAGCCTGACTGAAACTCATCCATAAAATCCCCAAGCGGTGTACTTGGATTCATGCTATGAACGACACACATGAAATCAATGAATATCTCTTCTGGATGTGGTATGTGATCCATCATTGCACCAGACGAGTCCTTACAACCAACAACATTCCCCATCCTATCATATATCGGGCAAAATTTGGCTCATAGTAGCACTCCATGAAGATCACTGCAAAGATAAACATAAACAGAAAAGTATCATGAGCACCAGAGAATAGCAACAAACAACATATTAAAGAAAAAAACTAAACTAATTTAAAGCAATTAAACTAAACTATATTAACCTAACTCCTACGACTCAAAAAGGCTCTAAAAAACAAAAAATAAATAAATTAAAAACTACTTAGACTCCTTCGACTCAAAAAAAAAAAAAAAAAAAAACCGAAACAAAATATAAATAGCACGTATATAGCAAGTCTAATCAAAGCTAATAACGCAATCGCCAAGAGTCCCCGACAACGGTGCCAAAAACATGATCTGCTAAAAGTAGTTATTAATTTACTAACTAAATAAACTCTAATCTACACACTAAGTAATAAATCCTAGACTCTTAAACTTAACTAAACTACTAACCGGAAAGTGAACCGGTCGACTCTAGTACAGCTGAGTAAGTCCGGATATCAAAACCACGGGACTCTTTTAATTACGTAAACTAGCTAATTAGACTCAACTACAGACACGACTATTTATTTATATTTGTTTTAAAGGGGGTTTTACTAATAAACTAATTTTAAACTAATTTAAGCTAATTAATAAAACTAAAGACGATTAAACTTAGAACTAGGACTTAATTCAGATGATATTGAACAACCACCTAGGCTAGAATCCCCTAAGTTTCAGTTATCAATTAACCGGGAGACTATTTATTTATGGAATTGGGATCGTAAAATAGACGCTTAAGAGATAACCTGAACAGGACCCCAGACCTTTCTCAAGAGATACCTATGGGTTTCTAATAATTTTTAACGCACACCAGTATTATAAATCAAGTTTCCTTACGGTCACCAAATTAATTACAAACTAGTTTCTTTATACGAAATCCTACCTTACAGCTCAGAAATCAAAGGCAGTCTAATATATTCAATTGACTCGATAGACAAAGTTAACCAATCAAACCTAGACGGACTCCTTACGAAGAACTAAATCTAGCAATCCTGATCAACAAAGACCTATCAATAACCTAGCACTTTACAGAATTATGTTAGCAGCACACATTAGGTTTATTTAATTAATAGTTATTATTCCTATGATCTTAATGCATATCAATCATAAAATAGTCAAAAACACAAAATAAATGATCTAGTAGCAACCTATCATAATGACAAACAATAACCAAGGCACTATGGAATAATAAAACTTAATTAAAAAACCTCAAGCACACATATGCATCAATTTAATATAATCAAACCTTTTAACTAGTTCATAAAAACCCTAACGATAACAAAATCCCAAGACAAAATCAAAGGTCAACAAAGGTTTATCATAAGCCTGGGCAGTCTATAAAGTTTAGCCTAACATCTGAAATTCAAACAAAACAATAATAAACGAAATCATGGCAAAAATAAATAAGAACGGAAGATTAAAGGTGATAAAACCCGTGGTCTTCGTTCTTGGATGATAAGCACTTCGCCGGCTGATTCCTAGCCTTCAAACCCTCTAAATATTGCAATCCTAAGCTCCAGGAAACTCCAAATTCAGCTCTGGTTCGCAGGGTATGCTCAGGATTAAGTTTAGGGGTGTTTTTATAGGTTTCCTGGGCCCAAAACTGATAAATACCAAAGAAAATTTGAGAAACGGGGTCCCCGGAGCGCCGCGGGCTAGGATTGCTGATCGGTCCGGTTCGTTTCCTGATGCGGTCCGGTTCAATTCTGATGCTCCGGTTCACCGGTTTGGCTTGTTTTAGCTCTTTTTCACCCTATTTAACTGTGAACAAGTCTCGGAACCTATATTATTCAAATATGTTAGTAATATATAAATTATAGTAAAAACCAAAACAAAAACTAATAAAATATACAAGGGATTTATATATGTTTAGCCTTATATCACACACAATCACAACGAGCTAAAGAATCCCTAAGTATTCCCACGACTCAAATACCTGTCGGATTACACGCAAAGATTACTAACGGAACCGAACCGACTTGCTTATCCTACGAGGCGGTCTAGTATGATTTAATTTATCCAAAGTCTCGGCCTTACTAAGTTCAATTACAACAGCCCCCGGGGCCTTGTAATTACCAAAACCTCCCTTAGCTAAACCCGGTGAGAATGGATTCCCAAAATACCCCCGGAAGTTGCTAGTTGAACGAATATGCACGTTTATGAGTTGTTTATGCTCTTAATAACCAACGCAGCCCATGTGTACCAAATTTAATAAAATCACAGCCAACAAGTCCACACGAAGCTACACGAGTTGGATGGGTCGGCAAGCACAATGCACAAACTACCAACGAACGCGAATTTGCGTTGTACCGACCCGTTTGAGTAACCGACAACAAATTCAGCCCCAATACTTAAAAAAATCATTTTTCCATAGCCCGTATATCAAACCGAAGTTACACAAACTGAATTGGTTGTTAATTCCTTCAAACCTCGTGCTAACGCAACAATTTAACAATCTAGACAACCGAACACTAGTTTTCAATCTACCACTAATTGACCAATCAAACGGAAACCATAGCTCACGATATTAAAGTATATTACACTAGACATGCTTAAGACGATTATGGTGCAAGAACGTCAATCAAAACAGCCCCGAAAGTGTTCAAAAGGACAGCCACCCGGTAAAGCCTAAAACAACTGTTTTCGACCAATGAACGAGCTATAAGGATGAATTAAGGTGAAAAAGAGTTGTAGCAATTTAGTACCGACATGGAATTGAACTTTTGGAGGCTGAATGGTGGCTAAATGCATACAAAATGAGAAGGGGTAGGGGTGTTGGGGGCGCCGATCGGACCAGCCAAATGGTTAGGGTTTTAATTTTTTTTTGATATAATATAATAATAGTATAACACTCTAGCCCCTCCACTTTGCTAATGGTTGAAACTTGGACGAAAGGTTAAGTAGGTTAAGTTTACAAGATTGGCCAGGAGGACCTTTAAAATGCTGGAACGAGTCACAGTTAAAATACAAGCTTGAGGTAGGCATAACCCCTTTTTAACGAAAATTAACGGACGTTACAACTATCAATAGGATTCTTGCCTAGGTAGTTGTTTCCCCATATTCGTTAAAACCTCATTAAGTCTCGTTAAATTTTTCCGTTAGTCTCGGTAAGTTAAGTAAGTTAGTTTAGTTAAAATTAAATTAAGTAAAATAATAATAAAAAGTTAAATATTTTTTTAGGACAGGACTTAGTTAGGGCTTAGTATCCGAGCCACCTCTAGTGTCCTTGAGTTTGATACCCGGAATTCCTTTTCTTTTTGCTACATGCGACCGATACACTTGCTGATTGTGTGAACTAGGTTAGGTTGTTTGGCTTTTAAAGCTTAGTTGCGAATTGTTTTATTATTTATATATATTTTCGCACATCAATATATGTGTTTACTTGACGATTTCTATATTTCTGCCTGTGTCATGCACGGGTCATATTATATAATATATTTTGTTATTTCAAATGCTATAATCTTATTCGGCAATTTCTATATTTTCACCTCACATGGGTCAATATCCTAGTAATAAAATAGATTTATACACACACACACGTGTGTGTGTGTGAATGCGTATTACATATATGTAATATTGTTATTGTTTTATTACATATATGGTTTCTTGATCAATTATAAATATTTCTTAGAATAAAAACAACGAGAACCAATTTGCTGTTATTATTAGGTTCGTTTTTATAAGTGTTTGATTTTACTTTTATTTTTTTGGTATTTCCTGATTTCCTATTATGAGACATTATAAGTATTTGCTGATTTATATTTTGTTGTTATTATTAGGGTTTTTTTCTCTTTTGCTGTTACAAGTATTTGTTGTTGATTCTGATTCTTTTGTTGTTATTATAGGTTTTTTTCTTTGTTATTATAAAACATGGGTTATGTTCAAATAAGAAGTTTGATTTTCCTAAGAAGGCTAGGAAGGAGGGTATTTTAGTCTAACACTTTAATATCAAAACCCACCTACTTTAATCTAAAAACCCACTTACATTAATTTCAAAAACCTACTTACATAAAACCCCCTCACATCTTCACTCATCTCCTACAACCACCACCACTCCACCGCCCACTGCCACCATAACCGTCACCCACCGCCATCACCTCGCCGGAAAAGTCTATGGAAATTTCGTCAGAAAATTTCACCGGAAAAATCTTCAGAAAGTCACCGGAAAACAATCCCCTAGAAATTTTGCCGGAAAAATCTCCGAAAAATTCACCGAAAGTCGCCGAATTCATCAGAAAACGGTTGCCAAAAAAAACAAAATGGAAAACACTATGAAAAACATAATGTAAAAAACACAATGGGAAAAAAACACTATGAAAAAAAAAACACAATGATAAAAAGACAATAAAAAACACAATTGTATGACACAATGGGAAAAACACTATGAAAAAAAAACACAATGAAAAATACTATTGTATAACACAATTTTGTAAAACACAATTTTGGTAAAACATAATTCGTAAAAAACCCACTAAATTTTTTTAATCTTTATATAGAAATATGGTACTCATATAAAAGATAAAAAGACACTCGTTATTATGGTGAATTTGTTTTTCAATAAAAACGTCATAAAAAAGTTATGGACGTTTAAAAATGATGGGGGAATTTGGCATGTGCCTTGGATGTGGAAAGAGAAAGTCAAGAAATGCGTTATTCCTTTTATACCCTTTCCCTTATTTTCACACTTGACTTCCCACTAAACTAATCTCAACCCTCCATGTTCAAAATTAATGGACACAATTACTTCCTATCCTTTATACAAAAACTATTCTTCCTATTATAATCTAACCCAATAAAGCATTGCAATGTAGTTGGATATTGTAGTTGACATTGTTTTCTACGTTCTCATGTTAAAATTATTTTGTTCATAAACCATCCTCTAAATATATGTAGTATTGTTATATTACAAATATGCAATATAAGATATTATGGTATTACACATATGTAATATTGTTATATTTCATATATGTAATAGTGTTATGTTACGTTACTTATATGTAATCTATCTATTCTAATAAATAAGTACTAGGTAATGCCACTTGTCATCTTTTTAGACACTCTCACTAATTTTAACCAATTTTCATAAAATGGTATCTCATTCGGTTCAACCCGCTCCAATAGAAATAACCGGATCCAGTTTCTTCATTCTTTTTTTGTTTTCATCAACCCTAATTCCAGTTCGTCTCTCCCGCTAGCATCTACGCCATTACCTATGCCATCGCAATCGCCGTTCCTCTGTTCCGCTGGCACCTACGCCATCGCCACCGCCGTATCCTCCTTCATCGCCTCCTTCATCGCCTCCTTCATCGCCACCGGCCAGCTACGCCATCACCATCGCCATCACAACCGCCGTTCCTCTGTTCCGCTAGCACCTACGCCATCGCTACCGCCATATCCTCCTTCATCGCCACCGCCGTCGCCTCTTTCATCATCACCGCTGTCTTAATAAACTTCAACATTAGTATTCTAAATTTTGACATTTGACCAATCAACCTTGTGTCTTAATAAACTTCAACATTAGTATTAACTTTGTAAAATTAAACATTAATATTTTGTAGTAGTAACAAACGTTTTTACAAAAAAAATTTTATCTGAAGACACCAACAAATATCATATAAAAAATACCCAGTTCAACAAAATCATATAATAAAAAACCAAAATCACTAAAGATCATATAAAAAAATGTCATATAAATGAAAAATCATTCTTAAAACATTTTATCATCATACGATTCTAGTTAAATATTTAGATTTAATATATTTCCAAACTTCAAAAATATTATCTTTTTTAAATAAATCAACAATTACCATTTGAATTTCAAAATGGTTACATAGGTAGTTACCTACTTCTACTATTAAGAGATTCTCAAAATTTACAAATTATTTATTCCTAACTCATTGTGATTTTAAATTGGAAATTGAAATCATTTTTAAAATAAGCAAAATCTTCTGATTTTGTTTTCCTCATTCCATAAATTTTGACCTATTTTACGGTAATCTTAATAATTAATATTCAAAAGTTTCTATAATTCTTACCTCAATAAATCGTAATTTTATAAGTAATTTTACTCAAAATTCGTAATTTTATATATTATTTTCTTCTTGTTTATTGCAATTAAAATTTTGAATACATTTTAACCCTTGATTTAACGATTCTTAATAGAGTCAAAGACTCTTTCATCATCCAAATTTAGAAAGTTCTTTGTTAACAACTTGCCTAATTCTAAATTTTGACTTTTGACCAATCAACCTTGTGTCTGTGATAAACTTCAACATTAGTATTAACTTTGTAAAATTAAACATTAGTATACTGTAGTAGTAGTAGTAAGAAACGTTTTTACAAAACTTTTTTTTATCCGAAAACACTAATAAATATCATATAAAAAACACCCAGTTCAACAAAATCATATAATAAAAAACTAAAATCAATAAAGATCATATAAAAAAACGTCATATAAATGAAAAATCATTCTTAAAACATTTTACCATCATACGATTCTAATTAAATATTTAGATTTAATATATTTTCAAACTTCAAAAATATTATCTTTTTTAAATAAATCAACAATTACCATTTGAATTTCAAAATGGTTAAATAGGTAGTTACATACACCTATTATTAAAAGATTCTCAAAATTTACAAATTATTTGTTTCTAACTCACTGTGATTTTAAATTGGAAATTGAAATCATTTTTAAAATAAGCAAAATCTTCTGATTTTGTTTTCCTTATTCCATAAATTTTGACCTATTTACAGTAATCTTAATAATTAATATTCAAAAGTCTCTATAATACAGGACTCAATAAACCGTAATTTTATAAGTAATTTTACTCAAATTCTACCAAAAGACATTTGGTGGAGACTTTCGACAAATGCAACCTGTTGTTCAAAAAGGAACTAGACAAGACATAGTAAACGCCTCTGTATGTTCTTCTTACATTTGGAGTGACTGCAATCTCTTGAGATTAACAAAAAACCTAAGGTTAACTATGGGTAGGCTATCTTCTGATGTTGAAGAAACCAAATTATTTGCAAAATGGCTTTTAGATATAGGTGAAGGTAATGTTGGAGGTCCTAATGATGGTGTTGCAACGATAGATATACCTGACGATCTACTTATAAAAGATTCTGTTGATCCTCTATCTAAACTTTTTGACTTTGTATATCCTGATATTTTACAGTATTACGAGAACGAACATTATTTTCAGGATAGAGCCATACTTGCACCAACAAATGAAATTGTTGATGAGATTAATGACAGTTTGCTCAAGTTTTTTCCAGGTGATTAAGACGAGTACTTAAGTTCAGATACAATATGTAGTTCAGAATATATCAATGACACGATTGATGCAGCTTTATACTCGCCTGAACTACTTAATGGTCTAAGAATATCTGGACTACCAAACCACAAGCTTGTGCCAAAAGTTGGTGTTCCTGTTATGCTCCTTAGAAATCTTAACGAAAGAAGGCTTATGTAATGGTACTTGACTACAAATTATATCTTTGGGTACTCGTGTATTTGAAGCAAAAATTATTTCTGGAACTAACATTGGACATACAGTTTTGATCCATAGATCACCACTGACTCCAACTGACAACAAAATAGCTTATAAATTTCAAAAACAACAGTTTCCCTTTGCAGTATGTTTTGCGATGACCATAAACAAAAGCCAAGGTCAATCATTATCTAAGGTTGGTTTGTACCTGAAAGAACTCGTGTTCTCACATGGACAACTATACGTCGCCTTGTCAAGAGTTACAAGCAGGTTTGGGCTCAAGATTCTGATTCTTGATAAACAAGGTAATCTGACCAATACAACCACAAATTTAGTGTATAAGGAAATTTTTTCTTATTTGTAAAATCATTGCGTAATGTTTTTGTTTGTAATTCCTGTAATTTTAATGAAAGTTGTAATTGTATTAAAAATTTATGATAATTGTGTTATTGATTGTATTTTGTTTAACGTTTAAATATTGTAATTTTCATTAATTTCTTGTGTAATACACGGGTCTCAAAATAGTAGTATTATATTATATTACATGCATTATGTTACATTATATTATGTAATAGTGTTATGCTACGTTACATATATGTAATGGTATTATATTACATGCATGTGATGCAACAATATTGCTATATTACATATATGTAATATGTCAAATATCGTGATCAATTTTTTTTCTTTTTTTCTTATAAGCGTATCTTATAATAAAATAAAATTCATAATATCATGGTTGGGTTTTATTAGATCTTAATGTCACATTCCAACCTACGACAGAAATGCCGTGACGCAACTGATTGCACGGTAGCTCGCAAGACATTATTAATTTTAACATGACATCATCTAATTATTTAAATTCAAACATTCAAAGTATATCAGAAAAGTCAAAAAAAATATTATCCAAACATTTAAACCAGCAAAACATCAAATTAAATTTTTTATCTCTTCATTATCCTAAAGTCCATATTCTACTCGCTTGTCTTCCATTATCCCATAAAAGTAACTACAACATGTATGAAAATAGATGTTTGAACAACACAAGGTTGGTGAACAAAATCACAGTTTGATATACATATACATAATAATAATAATAATAATAATAATAATAATAATAATAATAATAATAATAATAATCAAATTCTCATGCGGATGCGTAATCACAACAATTAACTGTAACAATAACAAATTAAGTCCGTTCATCATGACACTAAGTCAAGCTATTAGGGCGGGTGTAAGATCTTGCTAATGAGGATGAAGCCACTATCACACTCCAACCTACGACGAAATGTCGGGGCGCGAAATTACAACTATTAGTGAAAATATCTAATTATTTTATTAAATTCAAATCAAGTACATGGTATTCAACAGAAATTACAACTAACCGAATAAATCAAATACTCTTGTTTATTATAATAACCTAAATGCCAATTAAACTAAGGTAGTGTTTCGTAGTGGGTAATGAAGGAGGGAATGGAATAATTTATTCAAGGGAAATGAAGTTAGAAATGTTTGGTTGATAAAAGGAAAGGAATAATCCATTATACAAGGAATCTCATTCCTTCTAAACACCTAAAATCCATTCCTCCACTACCCAGTGTTTTTTTTTTTCATTCCGACAATTTTTTTTCCATCCCTTTCCTTTGTCACTATGCTTCTTCCAGTTCTCATGATTTTCAAAATCCTATAAACAAGGAGCATCAGCGTCTGAGTTATCAAACCCATTATTCAGACATCTGGCTTGAACGGTACTGGACAAATCGATTCCCCAATGATATAATTGATGGAGAGCAAGGTTCGATGATCTTTAACTGAATCCCTATTTGACTGTGAATTTCTATGATCTTTGTGAATTAGTAACGGTCATTGAGCTTGTTCTTTATGGGATGCTTATGGTGATGGGTGACATATATGTTCGGTGGTATTCAGTTTACATTGTTGAACCTATAATCTCATCTTGGTTATACACATGTTTGAACTAAAATAAAGCTTGTTCCTTGTCTAATTTAATAGTGAAATTTTATATTGAATGATAGAAGAACCTTTGTTCTAGCGTTTATTAGTATTTGGCTATCAATAAAATTTTGAGTGATGGTTCTGTAGATGATTCTTCATAAAATTTTTTTATTATCATTCTTAATTGGCTGATGATGTGAAAATTGGTAAATTGAATTTATTACAAGGCAGGGTATGATGTGCGTCGGATAACCCTATAATAATGACCCTCACAACTAAGCTTTAAATATCAAACGAAAATCCTAAAACCACACACAACCGGCAAGTGTACCAATCGCAAGTAGTATAGACCTAGGAAGTCCGAGTATCGAACACGTGGACACCTAAGACGCTAACGATCACTAACCCTAGACAAGACCTACCTAAGAATAATATTTAATTGATTTTTTATTTTTAATTACTTAACTGAACTAACCTAACTGACTGACAAAACTTACCAAAAATAGAAAACTTAACGTGGAACTAACTGTGTTAACTTCAGATGGAGAAAAACGTCTACCTAGGTCTAAATCAAACTGTAGGCCTAACAAACTAATGGATTGGATGGCTTCAAGACACCGGTCCCTAAAGATGACACGACTAAGGATCGTTCGGGCTCACTGGATCACCTCTCGGTCTCACTCAACATGCCTAAACTACTCAAAATCGCCTAAAACGACCAAACCGGGAAACAATTGTTAACGTGTTCTAATGTTGACTCACCTCTCGGTCTCACCAACGCTTGACCCTAATGGCAATGAATACTACAAAACCAAGGATAGGGGAACAATTCAACTTAAACTAAAATAGATCAACTAGTCGCTCAAAACACCTAAACCTGACAAGAAACAAACTCGCTCTCGCGCAATCCTTATTCTAGCATGCAAATGCAATGAAACAACCCTAACTTACTATCACCTCTCGGTCTCAAAGAAGGTGTCTAACCGCTGTAATTAATCCAATAAATCATGCAACAAAACCCTACGGTTGTTCCTACCGCAAACAAACCCTAAACACAAAGTCTAGAATCAAACAATGCACCGATCAATCAACACAAAACTAATCAACCGACACACAGGGTTTATGCAATGAGTCACCAAAATTTCCAGCCACTAAACACAATCTATTTCATGTCTAAATCAAACTTTACATTAACAAATCAAGTCTATCAATCAAACAATCCATAAAACTCATCAAACACTAATAGTTAGCATCATTCCTAGGTAGAACTAACAAGTTTAGCCTCTAATCATCTTTGGACAGCCATGAACACTTAATAAAACCATTGTATAACTCATATAAAACATCAATTCAAGCATTCAATGATCAAAAAATATCATAAACAATTCAATTTCTCGAGTAATTGCAAAACAATTCAACAATTAAGCAAGAAACTCAAAGTGTATGAACATTGAAAAAGATGTAAGGATATAGGTTGTTCCAAGGCTGCTCGTGGCTGTAAGAACTGATGGTGAATGATCCCGAGGCTTGGTTCTTGTGTCTTCTTCCTTCCCTAGCCGCCACAACTCCCAAACCCTAGCCGAAAAAAGATTTCTTTCTTCTCTTCTCCCTGCTGATCTACGATCGGCCAAGGGCTGCCACACTTAGGGATTTTTTTTCTTTTTTTTATTATAATATTAACAAGAGGCTTGGGCTTTTCCATGATGTAAACGGGCCGGGCTTTGAGTTTTATTGAACACGTATACGTAAAAGGCTCGTAAACTGCTCCAAAAGTCCGGTTTTTCTTCCTTTCCACCCTTTGCCTACAAGATAAATAAAAATATATAAAACCTATCTAAAACAAGTTAAAATACATAAAATGTAATACAATACGTAGATAAAAGGTGCGAAAAATACGTGTGTTTTTCAACACATCAAATATCCCCATACTTAAGACTTTTTCGTCCCTGAAAAAGAATACTACACAGGATCATATCCGAGTTTCACCGACAACTCTTGGTTTTATTTATTTTTTATTATTATTAATATATATTTTTTTCTTTTTAAAGTATTAGAACCAGTGACCCGTTACCCAAATATTTCTTCCAATTTTCACCTAATAAGCTAGATCAGGTTGATTGCCGGTATTGCTATCCACTTAAACCCATGCCCCCAATACTTACCGAGGCAAATAAGGCGTGACAATTTCATTAGTTTGTATGACTAAGTGGAACCCACACCTAAAAGCCCTTCTGCCACATCATCAACTCCATTATGGTTTTATCGGGCCGAGCCACCCCAACTTGACTTAAACCTATTGCCACATGATTAAAACATTTCGACTCATATACAAACTATAAACTCTAGCTCTCTTTCAAGTGCACGCAATTACAAATGCATTCTCTTTTATTTTTTTCTTTTTCTGCCTTTTGGCTTTTTGCAATTTTTTTTTAAATTTCCTACAACTAAGTAAAATGAACCCCATCCCCACACTTAGAACAAATCGTCCTCGATGAGTACAAGGAAAAGAAATAAAATAAAATAAAAATAAAACAAAAAATAAAAATAAAGTATACAAGACTAAAACAAAGAACGGGTTACTCCCCTGGTTTGTGTGCAGAATCCTTAATAGCTGAGTAGTAACCAAATAACCGTATAGCATTTCATCCGCGGCCGCAACCTCGGTAGAACCTGTTCCAAGATGCCATGGTAGCTACCATGCGCATAATATAACCTGCAAAACTCAAACTCGCTCGAATGAAGCGGCGTACAACACGGGAAACAAAAACATAAAGAAATAAACATATTTTTGTGTTTTTGGTTTTTATAATTTTTTTTCAATAATGGAACACTCCTTAAATCGACCACTCGAATGGAGATTGAGTACGAGTGGTTTCATCTTGGAACATCCTGAAATAGACAAAACAAATAAAACAGATAGTACACACAAATACAGAAATACAAACTCTACAACTCGGGCAGGCTCTCGGGTGGTGCATCCATCCATCTATGTCTCGGGGAGCGAGTCAAGGTAGAATACCTAGACCATCTGATCAGTCGCCGGCTCGCCAATATAGTGCTTCAGTCTGTGACCGTTCACCTTAAACTTCCCGTCTTTATCCTCTATCTCAACAGTGCCGTACGGAAAGACCTCAGTGACCGTAAACGGTCCCGACCATTGGGATCTCAACTTTCCTGGGAATAACCTCAACCGGGATTTATACAATAAAACCAAATCCCCACACTTGAACTGCTTGTTACCCTTCAACTTCCTATCGTGCAGTTCCTTTGTCCGCTCCTTATACCTGAACGACTGGGCGTAGGCGTGAACTCTAAGCTCCTCTAACTCGTGCAACTGGTGGAACCGAGTGGCCTCCGCAGCGGACATATCAAAATTGACCCTCTGTAGGGCCCACGAAGCACGGTGCTCCAACTCAACAGGCAGGTGGCAGGCCTTCCCATAAATCATCCGAAATGGTGTGGAACCGGTAGGAGTTTTGTAGGCTGTACGGAAGGCCCACAACGCATCATCCAACTTGTCGGACCAATCCCGACGATTCGAACCAACCGTTTTCTCAAGAATATGTTTGATCCCCCGATTACTCACTTCTACCTGCCCACTAGTCTGTGGGTGGTAGGCGGTCGCAAGCAGATGGGTGACCCTATAGCGTCGCAACGCCTTCTCCATCTACATATTACAGAAGTGAGTACCTCTATCACTGATCAACGCCTTCGGGACATCGAAACGAGCAAAGAGGCTCTTGAGAAAACGGAGTATAACTTAGGCATCATTCATGGGTAAGGCCTTGGCCTCAACCCACTTCGAAACATAGCCAACCACCATAAGTATGTACTTGTTCCCACGCGAATATGGAAACGGTCCCATGAAATCAATGCCCCACACATCGAAAACCACACAAACCTGAATAGCATTTTGGGGCATTTCATTTCGCGACGAGATGTTTCCAAGACGTTAGCAACGATCACAACTCCTCACAAACGCGTGTGCATTCTTAAAAATCGAAGGCTAATAAAAACCGCAATCAAATACCTTCTTCGCTGTCAAACTCGCACCGTGATGACCTCCTGTCGGTCCAACATGGCAATGCTCAAAATCTGCCATCCCTCCTTAACATCTACGCACCTCCTGATCAATTGGTCAGTACCTATACGAAAATGATACGGGTCGTCCCACAGGTAAAACTTAACATCAGCAAAGAATTTCTTTTGTTGGTAGGACATCTTCGGGTAGTACCCGTCCGCAAGATAGTTTGCGAAGTCGGCGAACCATGGAAAACCCTCATCCTGAGCCGAAACAAACATGAGACTCTCTGTCGGAAAGTGGTCATTAATACTGACCCCCGGCTCTCCTAACTCAGCTCCCTCAAGACGCAAAAGATGATCGGCCGCCAAATTCTCAGCCCCCTTTTTATCACGGATTTCAATATCAAATTCTTGAAGCAAAAGGATCCATCGGATAAGGCGTGGCTTAGCATCCTGTTTGCTAAAGAGATAACGAATGGCAAAATGATCCGTGTACATAATCGTCTTGGACAGAACAAGATAGGACCTGAATTTATCAAATGCAAACACCACAGCTAAAAGCTCTTTCTCGGTGGTGGTGTAACTCTCCTGTGCACCATTCAAGGTCCGGCTCACATAATAAATCAGATGGAAGTGCTTATCTTTCCGCTGTACAAGAACCGCTTCGACTGCGAAGTCGCTGGCATCACACATCAACTCAAAGGGAAGCGACCAGTTGGGAGCAATCATGATCGGGGCGTTAACGAGTTTGTCTTTTAAAAGATCAAACGCCTCGACACATTGCTCAGAAAACACAAATGGGGCATCCTTCTCCTGAAGTTTGGTCATGGGTCTCGCGATCTTAGAAAAATATTTAATGAACCGGCGATAGAACCCAGCGTGACCAAGAAAACTCCAGATGGATCTCACAAAAGTGGGCGGGGGAAGATTAGAAATGGTCTCGAACTTCTCTCGGTCGACCTTTACCCCCGCACTCGAAATACGATGCCCCAAAACGATGCCCTCGCGTACCATGAAGTGACACTTCTCCCAGTTAAGGACTAGGTTGGTGTCAACGCATCGGGCCAACTTCCTCTCAAGGTTGGAGAGACACTGATCGAAAGAGCTCCCAAACACAGAAAAATCGTCCATGAACACCTCCATGGAGTCCTCGATCGTGGCATGAAATATAGCCACCATGCACCTCTGAAATATGGCTGGAGCGTCACACAGTCCGAATGTCATGCGTCTATAGGCAAACGTGCCGTATGGGCAGGTAAACGTGGTTTTTTCCTGGTCATCGGGAGCAATAGGAATCTGAAAGTACCTGGAGAAACCATCTAAGAAGCAGTAGTACTGCTGACCTGCCAAACGCTCCAACATCTGATCAATGAAAGGTAAAGGAAAGTGGTCTTTCCTCGTGGCATCATTCAGTCTGCGGTAATCGATGCAGACTCTCCAACCGGTCACAGTCCTAGTGGGAATGAGCTGGTTCCTCTCATTGGTGACGACAATCATGCCACCCTTTTTAGGAACCACTTGGACTGGACTAATCCACGAACTATCAGAAATAGGGAAAATGATCCCCGCATCAAGGAGTTTGATGATCTCCTTCTTCACGACCTCCTGCATCTTTGGATTAAGCCGCCGCTGCGGCTGAACGACAGTCCTATAATTATCCTCCATGAGGATTTTATGTGTGTAAAACGAAGGGTTGATACCCTTGATGTCGATAATCTTCCAAGCAATGGCCTCCTTATGCTCTCGAAGCACCCTCAACAATCTCTCTCTCGACCTCCGTCAAAGCAGATATAACGATAACCGGCAACTTCCTCTCCTCGTCCAAAAACGCGTACTCCAGATGGGCAGGCAAATCCTTAAGCTCTAAGGAAGGAGGGGGGCTCTCGACAAAAGGTCGGTCCATCGGATCGTCTCGTACGATCCAATAGACACTTCAGACTCAGGGGTATGTAACTCAGTGTCATCTTCCGTTGACTGATCGGTCATGGCAACCATCTCAATCTCCGGAATGTGCCTATCGAGAATCTGAGTGTCGGAGGCAGATCCTCCACAGATCTCGCTGAAAAACTCCCCAAGATACTCCATGATGGTATCAATAAAGTATAAGCAGTCATCAGCAGACTTGGGGTGTCTCAGTGACTGTCGAACGTCAAAGGTGACGTTCTCATCCCCGACTCTCAAGATCAACTTACCATCGCAGACGTCGATCAACGCATGTGCAGTGGCAAGGAATGGTTGGCCTAAAATAAGCGGTACGCTATCATCATTGTTCATGTCCAGAATGACAAAGTCCACCAGGAAGATGAACTTGTCGACACGAACAAGCATGTTCTCGTCCACCCCTTGAGGGTATTTCACAGAATGATCAGCAAGCTGGATACTCATCCTGGTAGGCCTCGGTTCGCCTAAACCCAGTTTGCGATATACGAAATACGGCATGAGATTAATGCTGGCACCAAGATCGGCCAGCGCATGAATAACCGTATCATCACTCAAGATGCAGGGAATCGTGAAACTCCCTGGATCGGCCATCTTTTCTGGTAACTTCCTCTGTAAGACAGCAGAACAACTAGCACTCAATGGGATGGAAGCGACTTCAGCAAGCTTCTCCTTATTCGAAAGAATATCCTTGAGGAACTTCGCATGTTTAGGCATCTGAGTCAGTGCCTCAAGGAATGGAATGTTAAGGTGAAGCTGCTTCAAAAGATCAAGAAATTTAGAATTCTGCTCCTCATCTCTGTCTCTGCGGAGTCTCCCGGGGTATGGTACTCTGGGTTTGTAGACTCTCGGTGGCTCGCTCGGTAGCTACAGTCTCTCGGCCTGTGCTGAACTCCCTGGGCTGCTCCTCTGATGCACCTGGGCCGGTGGAGATTCCATCTGAATCTCCTCATCCACCTGCTCCTCTACAACTACTGCAGGCTCCTCGATGACTCTTCCTCTAGACCTCTGCTGAATCCTGGGCTCATCTCGTGCCCCTGCACCGCTCCTCGTCGTCACAGCTTTAGCGAATCCCTTCGGGTTCTGCTCGGTGTTACTCGGTAGCATACCCTGCGGCCTCTCGTTCAATCGACTAGCTATCTCCCCCATCTGCTGCTCGAGACTCTGAATCGACGCTCCTTGATTCCTCATGAACTGCTCGTGCTCCCGAAACTTCTCCCGGGTCTCCTTATGTCGGGAATCCTCTCGCGTCATAAGCTGCGACAACATCTGCGTTTGCTGCGCCATCATCTCCTTCAAAGTGGGATTTTTCTCCCCACTGCTCGCTCCCTCACCGGCATCCTGGAAAAGGCTCTGATGTTGCTGAAAACTGGACTGATTGCCGCTCCTCCAGTTGGAATTCTGATTGCCTCTCCACTCCGAATTATAAGAATTGAAAGAATTTGGATTTCGGTTACGCCTGCAAGATGGAAGGTGTCGCAGATACACGCGATACGAGTGAGATAATGTTGTGGGTTTTCGTGAAGTAACCCATGGAACTGAGCAGAATGAGAAATGGTGTTCAGAATATTCGAAGGAATCTGCCAGTTCCCGTTGACTCCAATGATGGGTGGTGCGATGCTAGATCTTGTGCCAGCATTGGCCGGACTGGCCCGGTCTGCAACTGTCTTCCTTGGTGGTGGAATGTCACCCATGATCCTATCCCTATCGTTGGAGTCAACGGATGAAGAAGTGAATGAAGGTGAAACGGGACATCGTCTCTCACGAAACTCTCTCTGGCTCGAGGAATGCTTCAGTGTCGGGTGGTCCACGAGATCGAGTCTGTCGCATAAAACTATAATTAGAAATAAAATTATCTAAACTATTCTAACAAATAAGCAAAACAAAACAAAAATAATCACAAGTAGCACACAAGGTAAGTCCTAACTCGGATTGCTCTCAAAACGCCTAAAACCGTGCCCCCAGCAACGGCGCCAAAAACTTGATGTGCGTCGGATAACCCTATAATAATGACCCTCACAACTAAGCTTTAAATATAAAACGAAAATCCTAAATCCACACATAACCGGCAAGTGTACCGATTGCAAGTAGTATAGACCTAGGAAGTCCGAGTATCGAACACGTGGACACGTAAGACGCTAACGATCACTAACCCTAGACAAGCCCTACCTAAGAATAATATTTAATTGATTTTTGAATTTTAATTACTTAACTGAACTAACCTAACTGACTGACAAAACTTACCAAAAATAGAAAACTTAACGGGGAACTAACTGTGTTAACTTCGGATGGAGAAAAATGTCTACCTAGGTCTGAATCAAACTGTAGGCCTAACAAGCTAATGGATTGGATGGCTTCAAGACACCGGTCCCTAAAGATGACACGACTAAGGATCGGTCGGGCTCACTGGATCACCTCTCGGTCTCACTTAACACGCCTAAACTACTCAAAATCGCTTAAAACGACCAAACCGGGAAACAATTGTTAACGTGTTCTAATGTTGACTCACCTCTCGGTCTCACCAACGCTCGACCCTAATGGCAATGAACACTACACAACCAAGGATAGAGGAACAATTCAACTTAAACCAAAATAGATCAACTAGTCGCTCAAAACACCTAAACCTGACAAGAAACAAACTCGCTCTCACGCAATCCTTATTCTAGCATGCAAAGGCAATGAGACAACCCTAACTTCCTATCACCTCTCGGTCTCAAAGAAGGTGTCTAACCGCTGTAATTAATCCAATAAATCATGCAACAAAACTCTACGGTTGTTCCTACCGCAAACAAACCCTAAACACAAAGTCTAGAATCAAACAATGCACCGATCAATCAACACAAAACTAATCAACCGACACACGGGGTTTATGCAATGAATCACCAAAATTTCCAGCCACTAAACACAACCTATTTCATGTCTAAATCAAACTTTACATTAAAAAATCAAGTCTATCAATCAAACAATCCATATAACTCATCAAACACTAACAATTATCATCATTCCTAGGTAGAACTAACAAGTTTAGCCTCTAATCATCTTTGGACAGCCATGAAAACTTAATAAAACCATTGTATAACTCATCTCAAACATCAATTCAAGCATTCAATGATCAACAAATATCATAAACAATTCAATCTCTCGAGTAATTGCAAAACAATTCAACAATTAAGCAAGAAACTCAAAGTGTATGAACAATGAAAAAGATGTAAGGATATAGGCTGTTCCGAGGCTGCTCATGGCTGTAAGGACTGATGGTGAATGATCCCGAGGCTTGGTTCTTGTGTCTTCTTCCTTTCCTAGCCGCCACAACTCCTAAACCCTAGCCGAAAAAAGATTTCTTTCTTTTCTTCTCCCTGATGATCTGCGATCGGCCAAGGGCTTCCACACTTAGGGTTTTTTTTCTTTTTTTTATTATAATATTAACAAGAGGCTTGGGCTTTTCCATGATGTAAACGGGCCGGGCTTTGAGTTTTACTTGAAAATGTATGCATAAAAGGCTCGTAAACTGCTCCAAAAGTCCGGTTTTTCTTCCTTTCCACCCTTTGCCTACAAGATAAATAAAAATATGTAAAACCTATCTGAAACAAGTTAAAATACATAAAATGTAATACAATACGTAGATAAAAGGTGCAGAAAATACGTGTGTTTTACAACACATCAGGGTAGTTTTTGTCATTTTTAATGAACCGTATTCCATTCATCCGTCTTTTTCCACCCACCTACCAAACATTACAAAGTAATGATTCATTTCATTCCCATAGCGTAACCAAACATGACAACGGAATGGTAATGATCCATTTCATTCCATTGTTGATTCCATTCCCTCGTTCATTCCATTCTCCTTTCATTCCATTTCCTCCCAACCAAACAGACCATAAGTTCTTCAATAACGTCTACCATCCAAGATAAACATCCTACAATATGCATAAAAATAGGTTTGTCAACAACACATGTTGAGTAAGTAATCGCCAGATTTTGATAATAATTGTATTATATAAGAAATATGTAAAACAATATCATGGTATCAACAATTAGATTTTAAGTACATAATTGATGTCGGTTGACCATTGCCTTGTGAATTGCGCTTTGGCTACTAAGATGAAAGAAATATAATAACGGTGTCGGCTGACCATTGCCTAGCGAATTGGGCTTTGACTACTAGGACGGCGTATGATCATACTTTAATGTGATTATGATGGACCTCTCTGAAAGCGATAATTAAACAAATGAGCAAGTAAGCAAATAGCGTATTCATTCAATATTTGAGATTTCCAAGTGATTTAATTAAGATATATAAAATTTTTTATTAATATGAGAGTGATATATATATATATGGTTGATTTAATTTGAAAACCACCTTGAGTTGTAAGAACTTAAGAACTCATTGTATGGACCAAATTGAAAGAGGGCTGCCTTGCTGATGTATACAACAATTAGGATCTCTAGATGTTACAGCTTGTATCTCAAAGTGCGGAATCCATTGAGAGTGAACTAAACAAGTAAACATTAAGCATATTCTTCATTGATAACTTCAAAGATTACAAGATATGACTTTGTAGCAACTTTCTCTCTCTACTCTCTCACTCTAACATTCACTCAAAAGTCTACATAATAATGCATAAGTCCCCTATTTATAGGACACATGAACAAGCTCATGAAGTCCGTATATGATATACGGCGCATATCATATACGCCGCATAAGATATGCGTTAAACTTGAAGACTTATGCGCTGACTAACAAACATAAACTATACATTTGACATTTCAGTTCTACACAATCATATCTAATACATCAAAGACCCTAGCAATAGACATTATGCATTAACAGACTCCCCCTTGGATGTTGCTAGGTCTTTGATCTTCAATCTTCAGTCTTTCTTCCCAAAAACTCTTTCTCGATACTCCCTCCTCACCTCTTTCCATGAACGTTTATCTGAGGGCTTTTGATTTGTGGGAATCCATATTCCAACACCCTTGTATTGGAATTTCTTCAACAATGCAATCCGAATCTTCTCTTTAATCTCCTCCTCTCTTTCCTTATCTTTCTGTGCTTCCTCTTCACCAAATTCAAACCATTTTCTCTTCCAGACTTCTCCAGAGTGAATCTTATACTTATAACAAATCTTAATCACCTTCTGGTATTGCATAGCAGATGCATGATGTTTATCCCGTGATACTTGAATCTTGTTCTTATGCAACGTCTCAATATCACTCTCAGAACAATTCACTAACCACATCGGATCCATCACATCGATCACATCCCAAACACCGTCTCTATTTAACACAATTTGAGCTTCTCTATGATTCTCGTCATAGTACCACCAACGAAAATACACATGAAAGTCTTGCTCCATCGGGTACATTGGAATTACTTTTAGAGTTTCTGGTTGATTGTACCTCCAGGTCTTCACAAAATCATCCGTTTTAGGATCTTTCTTGACTTTAGACACATGAAGATATGGAGTTTGAGGAGTCCAGCTTCTAAATCTGCACTTAGCTTGACGTTTAATAAACTCCCAGATATCTTTTACCATTCCACCTTTAGGACAGTTCAACAATTCTTTATTCACAATATCCACCACTTCCATCCATGGTAAAGATTTTAACTCACATAGGCTATCAAAGTATTGCACGCCATATGTTCTTCTAACAACAATTTTCCTTATCTTGGGTAGATACGCAATACTCATCACCTTACCCAATTTCAACTCTTTTTCTTTCTTCTTATAATACTTGACCAGATTCAAGTATATACACTTAGGTTCAATCTTCTTCCTTTCAAACCATTCCTCCTGCTCTTGACTGTTTACCTCAGCTTCTTTAGTTGTATTGTCTTTAGCAGGCATAGGATTACCTTGATCATCAAATTCTTGACTAATCATGTCAATTTCTTCATCAAATTCTTCATCGAACTCAGGAAACACTTGATTAGTAACATTTACATACGTTACCGGCTCCTTGTCCAATTCTTCCTCAACAATGTGTTCATTCACCAACATATTCTTTTCAACTAATCCCATATCCTTCTCAAAATCAAACTCGAACTCTTCTTCAATAATATTTAGCATAAGAGCTAAATCTGCATGTGTAACTTCGATCTCACCTTCTTCTAATTCTTCTCTAGTAGAAGAAAATCTCACAGGAGGTTTATAAGCAATTGGATCGACATCGAGTACTTCAAGCTCATCAACATTACCAACAGAATGAGTAGTTTCTTAAGCAGGTTAACATTCAGTTATAGGCTCAAACACATTCTCAGTACTTGCACTCACTCCAGCACCAATCAACACACCTAAACCACCACCAGAACTTGGATCATCCTGATCATCATCATCATGATCATCAAGAGATGGAGAATCATCATAATCCAATAACTCTTCATCTTCTTTTTCTTCTTCCACTTCTAGCTTATTAAGTCTAACAGGTTCTGCAACTACTGGTTCAATCACAACCTGTTCTATTACTGGTTTAGCAATAATTTGTTCAATCACTAGCTCTGGTTCATGTACAAACCCTGATGATGATCCACCAACCTCTGGAATTTCAAAATTACCTGTTGGTTCATCAACTTTCCCTTTACCTTTAGCTTCAACTCGGTCTTGATTATATTGTACTTTGAAATTAATTTCTTCAGACAAAGCTTCTCCACCATATACTTTTGTGAATACTCTGTCTTCAGTCCTTCCAATTTCTTCAACAAAATTGATTCCCAATCTGTCTTCCAATATGGTAAAGTATCTCATATGAAGATTCAACAAATCAGCCTATTGTTTGCTTCTCAACTCACCATCTTCAATAATTTTCTTCTGTTCAGCATTTACGTTTCTCAACCTTTCATTCTCTATTACCAAACTATCAATCCTTATTCCTTGCTCAGTAACAGTAGCCTTTAATGAATCATGATCACGAAAAGTAGGAAAATCACCAAAACAACTTGCATCCAGAGATGGTAAGCTGAAATCAGGAACTTTATTAGTTGGTTTTGGTGAAACATGTGGTTCTTGAGCATGTGGAGATGGTTCCACAACTGGGGTCTTCAATACATTGTCATCTCTCCCCAAGTCTACAACTGGTTCCTCAACCACAAAAGCTGGATTGATAGGAGTTACAATAATCTTAGGTTCTTCACTATAAGGCTCATCAATCAACTTTAACTTTGGTGAAGTAGCTCTTTTACATTTTCTCTTGATACGAATCTTTTTCGGTTTAACTATTTTCTCAACTGCAACCTTTGGAACATAAGTCTCATCATGTTCATCAGTAGACTTACGTTTCTTTGACCTTTCTGCACACTTTTCAAATTTAGCCCTGGGATTGGCTAACTTTATCCTCCGACCCTCAGAATCTGACTCTGTTTCCTCAGGATCATTATCAGATGTTGCTGAATACACTTCTTCTTGAGTGACTGGAGTGACAACTTCTTTCTTTACAACCTTTTGTTTCTTTTTCTTTGGAACAACATATTCACTTTCTGAATCAGACTCAATCTTTATGAATCTCTTACCAATAGGTTTAAATTCTAACATCAATCTTTCTTCTTCAGCTCGATCAGAATCACTATTATCATGTCTCCATTTGTTATTAGGAGGAGCAACATAATCAGGATTCTTCAAATGTCCAAATAAACCTCTAAACTTCGGAATATCAGCTTCTTTGACATTTTTATAAGAAGCTAGCTTGGCCATATTGTTACCAGTGACATGATCAAGAAAAATTTTAGGTCCTTCCTTCTTTACATTAGGAAATACATCTTCAACAATCATCTGCACAAATCTTGGATACTGCAACCACTGGTCATCTCCAAAATTCATCTTCATATTATCCAATATCATCCGGAAGAAATTGTACTTACGATTCAAGCACAATGCAGCCATGGTATTCATATGATAATCCAATATATCATCATATCCCCCTTTGCGATGCCCAAGACAATGAACCACTACATGCACCAAATACTTATATGGTCGAGATAAAGTGGTTTTCTTGAATGCTAAACGATTCAGTGAATCTCTGTAACCCATACGAAGTATGCATCCTTTCACCATCTTCTCATCAAGATCAACTGGATCTGATGATTCATCCTTGAATTCCAAGACTTTCCTGATTAACTCTTCACTCACCACAATATCTTTATCTTGCACCTTTGAAAGAATATCCTTCCCCACTACTTTAGCATTCTTCCAAAATTCGGATACAATGCTCTCGTACGGATCCACCAAATGTGTAATCGCTTTGTAAATTTTGGATCTCTTCAGGAATGGCATTATCACTTTAAACTTACTAGCCTTTGGATCTTCTTCATTTAGATAAGCACATATATTATGCTTAGGATCTATGACTTTTACTTTCTTACCCATCTGCAAACACAAACAGATTAACATGTTAATACACATTTCATCAGTCAACACATATGTTCAAAATATCACGCATATGTCATTATCTCTACGTATATTTTTGACTAAACGTATAAGTCATATCAACGGATAAGTTCCTAACGCAAATGTCTTAAGTTCATGTATATGTTGGTTATTGACTATCATCAACGTATAACTTATACTCCGCATATGTCTTGACATATGCGGCGTATATGTCATTGTTTTGACCAAAATCAAAAATCAAGATCTGCAAAACCAGTGAACAAAACAACTATTGAACTAACATCGGTAATGACTGTTTATGATATTTTCGTCTTCAATTTGGCAGTTAATCAATGTTTACATGGTCCAAAAACTGATTATATATCGGATATGTCGAATCATTTTAGATCTAAACCAATAAACTTGTAATAGTCCAATTAAGTGTAATCACAACTTTCGGAATTTCAATCTGAATGTTTAAATGATGATGAATTAAATCACAACATGATTATTCTAGTCAAATCCGACTTATACGTAACCACAGTTACTGTTCATCATGAAATCTGTAAAACCATAGATCCATTCTCACCTTCTTAATCTGGATTGATGTGCAAATCACCAAAATAGATATCAATAAGCAAAAATACGGCAAGAAGTAATTTTTCAATAACAGAGAGTATCAAAGAGTTTGGCAGGCGCATATGTATACTTATGCGACGTATATCACACTATAAATACCTAGACATATATGGTGTATAAGTGTAAGACTTATACGGCGCATAACTTATGCGGCGTATAAGTCTCATACTTATACGTTGCATAAGTATGACCTATCAAGAATTTTGATTTCATGACTTGTTCTCACCGATGCAATGTCACAAGTACAAATTAATGTCCTTGTACATTAAAAGAGTAACTTAAAAAGCTCATTTGTGAAAATCTACTGTTTACCAAGTTCAAATTAATGACCTTGCATGAAACAGATAAACATTTTGATCTTTTTTATTTTGATTTGATAAAACATAACAAGATTTGTTGTCCAATGAAAACATCCCAGAGAAATAGTTCACCTGCACATCAAGAGTCGAAAACTAAATCAGAAAAAAATATTTTTGGATTTTTTTCAATTAGAAACAAATAACAAATGAAATAAAGAAATAAAACTAGAAAACTTAACAATACTGAAATCACATATTTTTGTGAGTTTGAGCAGGGAATCATATTGACCAAATTGCCCTTCCATCACACTTTATTTTCAGCGTTCATTATGACTGGTGTTAAGTCAGTCCTTGGTATTGTTGTCCACCTAAACCTTCTAAAGAGATTTCCGTGATACTTTTAATTTGGTACAATTAAGCACAAGATTTCAGGATTTATCAGTTCTAATCTTGATTCAGGCATAATTTGATTTTTTACAGTCACCCCAACTTGACTTAGACTTTAGAATCAGAAGATAAAAATACTTTTATTTTAAGCATATCAGCAAATAATCCCCACTACAAGACATACCCCCGTTATCAAGCAAAACCCTAACGATTTCATCTGTTGGCTTGCAAACGTTGTGTCCCTTGTGGTCCGTTTCTTAATGGTAATAAGACGCGAGCAAGGGGACAACGTGTGTCTAACAGCGGATTTTGATCAAGTCAGTAATGAATTTAGTACCTAAGTACATATGCGATCAAGTTTAATGACTTATAAAGCAGCTTGTACTGTGGGTTTGCTTTTAAAGCATTTTGAAATATTCATCAAAATGAATACCCAGATGATAAACCGCATAAAGACCCTATTGATCCAGGAACCTTAAAGCATCCCATCAATACAGGATTTAAGGCCATAAGACATACATCGTTGAAGCGTTAACCACTTACTGATAGCTATGTTTTAACAAATTTAACCAATCATTCTGGTTAAAAGGCTTGAGTATGACTAGCTATTCAAGGCTATGATACCACTTGAAAGAGGGTTGCCTTGCTGATGTATACAACAATTAGGATCTCTAGATGTTATAGCTTGTATCTCAAAGTGCGGAATCCATTGAGAGTGAACAAAACAAGTAAACATTAAGCATATTCTTCATTGATAACTTCAAAGATTACAAGATATAACTTTGTAGCAACTTTCTCTCTCTACTTTCTCACTCTAACATTCACCCAAAAGTAACTTTTCCATTCGTCAATGTACCTTCCATAACAATTTGACCTCCTTGGTTTCCTACAAAACCGACATACCCTCCATGAATAGATTTTACATTTTTGAGAAGATGAAGAGTACCCGTCATGTGCCTAGAGGCTCCACTATCCATTATCCAACAAGAATCGTGAGATATTGGAAGCCCCTGCACATACAGTAAACAGTTTTAGTGAAACAAAGAAACCCAAGCCTTTTTGGTCTTGGGTTGTTTGAAGTTTTTGTATAACAACCTAATATCATCAATATATGAATCATAAGATAACAAGTCCTCACTAGTTACTTGTGAATCAGATTCAGTTTTTATTTTCTCAACAACCTCTGGTGGTTTAACAACAGTTTTAGCCACCCAATTTTGACCTATGGCTTGCTTCTTGTTGTAAAAAGATGTTTGAGTTATTTTTGAAACCTTTGACTTTGAGACATCAACTTTAACACTCTTTTCATCATTGGTTTTAACAAGCTCATCACGTTTCAAAATTTTTACATTTTCAGGAACAATCACCGGTTTCTTTTCACTCACGTAATCTAGACCAGGTTTCTTGGTAATGGAGTTCTGAGATGGAGCATGATCATTCTTAAATCGTTTGGGACAAGCATAGAAAACATGCCCAATTTCATTACAGCAAAAACAACATCTCCGGTCAACAAACTTGTTAACCTGAGATGTCATTTCAGATTGTTCATGCTCTACCTTTTGTTGATAAAACACCCTGTTAGATTGATTTCTAAAAATTGCTTCTTTTTCAGATTCCAAGGTCTTACCATGCACAAACACAATTTTATTAATTGGTTTGACCCGATGAGATTGCTTTGAATAAAAACTGGTTTTAGCAAATCTCTTCAAATCAACATGATTTTCCTTTTCAACAACTTTTTCTTCAGTTAGCACTGATTCTGCAACTTTGATTCCGATTGTTATCTCACAATCAGAACTAGGATAATCCAACTTTTCAGATTCAACAAACTCATCATTATCAGACACATTTTTATCATGCAATGGAGTTTCAATTTCCACATTCAGTGCCTTTTCAACCCCTTAGGTTTATTTGGAAGATAAGTATTCCACATTGGTGGAGGCACAGCATGATAATCACCACATGATGTTATATTCTTGTTCACATCATCCTTGATTTTAGTTCAAGGCATAATGTGATCAAGAACATAAGATGAAGCAGCATAACTCACTAATTTCAAGTTTACTCTTTCTCTCTCAATCTTGAGTGTTTGCAACTCGAGTTTGAGAGCTACATTCTCAACAATGTGTCTGTTAATGGAAATTTGTTTATCTTCCATAGTATGTTTTAACATTGAAATTGTCTTTTGATTTTGTTGAATACTTGCCCACAAATTCTTTTCACATTTTTGTAATTTCATATAAGCCTCATTAACCCTATTAAGATCTAACAAAGCTTGATCACAATGTTTTTTCAACTCTTTAATTTCAAGAGTTTTAAAGTCACACTCATTACATGGTAATTCGCATTTTTCACATACATTTGAGTTTAGAGTTACCTGATGTGCCATGAGTGCCTGTTCTGTTTGAGAACATTCTTCACTTGAAGTTTCAGAATCTTTATCTGTAACCACACCTTCAACAAACTCCTCTTTTAACTCAACTGATTCCTTCTTATCTTCTGATCTTTTGGCTTCTGAAATCACCTCGTCTTCTTCATCTCCAAAGTCAATCTTTCCATGAGGTACTTCTTCACCATTAAACTAACCTGCAAAACTTTCTATGATATCAGGTGGAAATAATGAAATCAAATAGTTAGAAGGAACCTCATGAATTTTATCACATGTTCGTGGAAGTTTGTCATCTGAAGTCTTCTGATCATCCACTTGATCAACCTTTTCACATTCCTCATTCTTATTCATACTCTTTCTTTTTCAACACAATCATTCCCTTTGTCCTCAACCACTAATCACAGTCTCAACATTATCAAAAACCTCTTCATCCACCATTTCTGCAACATTTGCTTGGAACACCAAGTTCCAATCGAAACCCTCGTCCATCTGAGCTGTAGCAGCCTTTTGTTGTGAGGTTGATGCTTCTGTCGGTTTCTTGCTTTTTGATGATTCTGGCTTATTTCGATGATAAATTGCCTGTTTGTAGTAATCCCTACCAAAGGGATTTGCAGTATTATCATCCATATTTTTGCTTGTACACTCCCTCTTGAAGTGTCCTTTTTCCTTGCACCTAAAGCATCTCACCTTAGATTTATCAAAACCCAACTTTGATGTTGATCAATCTAGCACATTTCTACCGGTTATCTCCTTGAACCTTTGAGCCCTTCTAATCACACTTGCCATGCACCACCGTATATCAATCATTTCCATTTCTTCTGGACTAATCTGGTCGTAGTCTTCTTTTGTGATATTATAATTTATAATACGACCTGCAACCAGACACTCGTATGATTCTAAAACTGATCCAACGAATGCCATATGTTCATTTACAGTGTCAGTGGTCAAGTTTCCTGTGTTCTTCAGATTTACAACAATGTTGCACTGTACAATATCTGGATCTTGTGTGATAGAAGCTTGAGATACTGGAATCGTTCCTGGAATCGTTCCAGAGTAACTACTATTGAAATGTGGAGTACCCGTAACATTGGAAACACAAGCTTGTCTAGTTGACTCAGCACAAAAAGCTGTGGGAATTTTAGGATTTGAAGAAGTAGCAGATTGTGAACCTTTGAAATACAACCCAACATCTTGTGAAACTACTGTTGATTTCATCTTCTGCTTTTTCCTAAGCTCTAATTCATATGCCTCAAGCTTTTCAATAAATCTAGTAAGGTTTAATCGAGCATATGCAACAGGATTTGACTGTTGGATCATTATGAAAGTGCCCCATTCTTTAGGAAGTGCGTTAGCCAGCTTATCAATGTACTCATAATCAGGCTTGTCAATGCGTAATCTTTTCAATTCATTCACCAAGTGGCAATATCTCTCAACCAATTGTGCAAACGTTTCCCCTTTAACCTGAGTAAAGATATCAAACTCTTTCTTCAGCAATGCCATCTTGCTTTTCTCATATCAGGGTTTCCTCTGTCCTTGTTTAGTACAGCTTGCTAAATTGAGTAGCATGAGCCATTGTGTTGTAGTAATTGAAAAATTTCAGCTTTAATGGCTTGTTGAAAATAATTCAACATCTTTTCTCTTAAGAACTGATCTTTGTCACCTTCAGCAATTTGTGACAACCTGTAATTGCTCCCATTCTCATTCTTTGGGATAATGTATTCTTCGTTAACAGCCGTCCACGTCTCGTAGTTCAAAGCTTGTACGTATGTTTCAAACTTGTCAGCCCAAGATGGATAATCTTCCATACGAAGAAGCATAGGTGGTTTGTTTAAAGTTCCCATTTCGTTCTCGAGATTAATGCTCTGAAGCAATGCAGAAGGCTGTGACACAAATGCACTAAAGTTTTCCATTTTTCTCAAAGAAGGTCAATGTATAAGTTCTGCTCTTGGTCAACGGATATGTAAGAAAGTCAACGTATAAGTATGGAATGTAAATGTTTGTTAACGGATAATTGTAGGTCAACGTATAAGATGTGGTCAACGTATATGTATACAAATGTATATGATTTTCACCTTATAACATATACGACGTATATGTTAAACGCCGGATATGTTATACGTGATAACATATGCGTTGATATGACATATCCGCTAACAGACATCTTTTTGGAATTTTGACAACTTGGAGGTTCAAATGATGTAGAAATTGAGTGTAAACTTGAATGATTTGTCACGGATAGGTAAGGAATGTCTTGTTAAAAATTGAAGGACTTTTGACGGTTGAATTAGTAGATAGAGACAAAAACTTTGAAAACTTGTGATGTTCAAGCTAGTAACGAGCCATAATTCTCTGATATCATTTGAAAGAGGGCTACCTTGCTGATGTATACAACAATTAGGATCTCTAGATGTTACAGCTTGTATCTCAAAGTGCGGAATTCATTGAGAGTGAACAAAACAAGTAAACATTAAGCATATTCTTCATTGATAACTTCAAAGATTACAAGATATGACTTTGTAGCAACTTTCTCTCTCTACTCTCTCACTCTAACATTCACTCAAAAGTCTACATAATAACGCATAAGTCCCTTATTTATAGGACACGTGAACAAGCTCATCAATTCCGTATATGATATACGGCGCATATCATATACGACACATAAGATATGCGTTAAACTTGAAGACTTATGCGCTGACTAATAAACATAAACTATACATGTGACATTTTAGTTCTACACAATCATATCTAATACATCAAAGACCCTAGCAATAGACATTATGCACGAACACAAATTAAAACACTTCATCATCCATTTAAAATATTGTAAGGGTATTTTAGTCACGCTATCGCTTAGTCCATATAATCAATATTATAATAATTTAATATTTTTATATTATTATAATCTACATACTAAACTGCGCTGTATATCTTGTCTGGGCATGAGTTGTCATGCCCAGAACATGTTAATAGGCTTAGATTGTGACGTTGTTCAATGTCTAATATTTAAAACCGAACTTGGCTCAATTTCACTGTTTCACCTGCTGGCCAAGTTGATCGTTTACGCTTTTAGAAACATGTATGACACATAAACTCGGGTAAACGTGTTGGTTGATAAAATGATTAAATTTATATAGAGAGATCATAAAATAGATGTTTGAATTCGCTACAGGCTCATTTACGTTTATTCAGTCTGATTTGGAGAAAACGCGCACAATCCATCCGATGTAACGCCCGTTAATTTTTGGTTCAAGGATTCGAAGCTTGTAAAGTATGTATAATTCTCGGGATTTAACCGACATCTCCCGGAAACCTTTTCGTCATCCCGGTACGTTAAAACATTTAACTTTCCTTTCAAGTTACCATATCTTTCAAATTTGAAGTGCTAGGATGAAACATTTTTATATTAAAACAATAAACAAAAAAACCCTAACCCTATTGCTTTGGTCCGATCGGCAGCTTCATAGCCCCCCCCCCCTGCGATTTTCTTCTTTCCAGCAACGGTGTGAGCATAAAACATCAATTAAAGGTTAGTTCTACGATTCCCCAAGTCTTTTACACCATAATTGGTCGTTATAACACGCGTATTGATCGATTAATGGCTTGTTTTTGGCTAACCGGGTGGCTGTCCAATTGAGCATTTCCGAGACTGTTTTGAGTGAGGTTTTTGCACCAAAATCCTCCTACGTATGTCTAGTATATCATACTTAAAAATCATGTTCATTGGTGTTCGTTAGATTGGTCAACTTGTTGTAGTTTGATTGTTAGTGTTCGGTTGACTAGAATTGTAGTTGGATGCGTTTAACGCGAGGGTTTAAGTGATTAACGACCAATTTAGCTCGGGGGAACTTGGTTTAATGTACGGGTTGTTGAAAAATCATTTTTATAAGTTATGGGGCTGAATTGGTTGTCAGTTACTCGAACGGGTAGGTACAACGCGCAATTTCGTTTATTGAATAGTTGGTGCGTTGTACTTGCGAGTTACCGACCCGTTTGACTCGTGTAGCGTCGTGTGGACTGGTTGGCTGTGATTTTATCATATTGGGTCCACACGGGGCTGAGTTGGATGTTAACGGCCTAAACGACTCTTAAACGCGCATATTGGTATCACCTAGTGCTTCCGGGGGTAATTTGGGAATTATTTATTCCCGGGAGTACCTAAGGGTCGCTTTGGTGAATGTGAGGCCTCGGGGGCTGTTGTGATTTAGTTTGATGAGGTCGAGGCTTTAGGTAACGCGAACCATGTTAGAATGTCTCGTAGGATAAACGAGTCCTTTTGATGTCGTTAGTAATGTTTGAATGTAAACCGACAGGTGTATGAGTTTGGGATTACATAGGGATTCTCTAGCTTGTGGTGAATACGTGTCTTGTGTCAGGTGAGTTCATGATGCCCCTTTTTACTCTTTTAAGATTTTGGGCTAGCATGCACACCTAAGCGATTTTGCTTGATGAAATGTTTAAAATTATTTTGGATGGGCTTACTTGTATAGGGTAGGCCTTGAGATGATATTATCGTACGTATGTATGTATGTATTATTGTATGGCCAATATTTGCAATGTTAGTAGTCGTTATCGACTACAGATGTTACTTATGCCTACTTTGTGTTTGCTTACGTTGGATGAGATGTTATGTGATTGGGTTGTACGTTTTCTTGACCCTGATGTTATTACTTGGATGTTATATATATATATATTTATATATATAGGGATGTACTTATAAAGATGTTTATATATATGTATGTATATATATATAAGGATGATTATTTATTGATGATGATGGCCTAACTGATGTATCCCTTTTATATTTTAAAATCCTTGGAATGACTATAATGATTATTAATTATTGATGTTATTTATTTATTTATTTAAAACATGAACTCACTCAGCTCAAGCTGACTATGTGTGCATGTTAGTGTGAGTTTCAGGTTAGGAGGAGGCTGCCTGACCGCTTGGACATGCACAAAGCTACTTGGACGGTGAAGGGCATACGTGAACAGAAGATTTAAACATTGAATATTTATTTTTAAAAGTTTTATCAAATACATTTAAATTGGTTTTGGGCTTAATTCCCGGGTTTTGGAAACTTATTTTATTATTTATGTTTTCCGTTGAAATATACTCCGAATTGGTTGTTTTAATGGAATGAACTGTTTTCAAGTTTAAGTATTTTTACAAGTATTTTGTATGAATACCAACTGTAGGGTTCCTAGGGTTCGGGGCCTTACAAGTTGGTATCAGAGCCATGGTTCGAGGGATCCGAGCATCCCCGAATGCTTAGACTCGAACTGTAAGAAAATAGACTAGTATGCCCACCGCGAGTAGCTGCACGCCAAGAGGTAACTTTAAATTATTTAGTCATTCCTTTGAATTTAAAAGTTTCTAGTATGTGATTAACTGTTTATGTGTTAGATAGAAGGCTAATGTGGTTAGGGGCAGGGGGTGATTAGGATGGGCGGGTAAAGTAAACGACTAATTACACTTGATCAACGTTATTAGCAGTTTACACTTACCTTACATGTTCTAAATGCCACTTATACTTAACCATGTTAAAATTTTGTCTTTGAAGGGATAAGTCATAGTTAATACTCCAGCAGCTAAGAGAGGTGGTCCTAGTGTTCTTGGCCGTGGTCGTAAGCCACGTGCCGAAACTGAGTGTGAGATTCCTACTCCCAAGCAGGAGGAAACCCCGATTCATGAGAAGGGGGACAACCCCGCCTTAGATCCTGCTATGCGCGTGGCTATAGCTGATGAGGTTTACCAGGTGCTCCATAGCGCCATTCCCGAGATCGTTGCTGAGGCCGTTAGGGCCATGGAGGAATCTATGGTTGGTAAGAGGTCGGGTAAGGGAAAGGAAGAGTAAGGAGGTGCAGGTCGAAGAGGAGGAGGGGGAGGTGTATGTGCCGAGTGGGGATGAACACGAAATGAGGACTGTTAGTGTATCTACTCGGGGTTGCTCGTATGGTGACTTTAAGAAGCGTGACCCCCTTCTTTCGATGGTACTAAGGATGCGTTGGCAGCACATCAGTGGGTGAGTGTAAGGCCTCGAACCCCGGGAACCCCACAGATGGTATTCATACAAAACACTTATAAAAATATTTTAACTTGAAAATAATACATTTCAATAAAATAACCAATTCAGAGTATAATTCAGCGGAAAAGATAAATAATAAAATAATTTCCCAAAACCAATTTAAATGCATTTAAATAAATATTAAAAAGAAAACGTTTATTATTATTGAAACATCCGACTAAGTATGCTCTCCACTGTCCAAGTAGCTTCGTGCACGTCCAAGCGGCAATGCATCCATCGCCTAATCTGAAACTCACACTAATATGCACATAAAGTCAGCTTGAGCTGAGTGAGTTCAAGTTTAATAAATAACATAAATATAATAATCATAATAGTCATTCCCAAAGGTTTTAAACTATAAAAAGGATACATCAGTTAGGCCATCATCTCTGATAAATAATCATCCTTATGTATATATACATATACAAACCTACATATAAACATCTTTATAAGTGCACCCCTATATATATATATATATATATATATATATATATATATATATATATATATATATAACATCCAAGTAATAACATTAGGGTCGAGCAAACGTACAACCCAAACACGTAACATCAGGGTCGAGCAAACTTACAACCCAAACACGTAACATCTCATCAACGCATGCAAACACAAAGTAGGCATACGTAACATCACTAGTCGATACGACTACAACATCGCCAAATATAGGCCAAAAAATAATGTATATATATATATATATACTATAACATCCCAAGGCCTACCATACACTAACAAGCCTATGTAAAACAGTTTAAACGTTTCATCAAGTAAAATCACTTAGATGTGCATGCTAGCCCAAAACTTAAAAGAGTAAAACGGGCATCATGAACTCACCTGACATGAGACACGGATTCACCATGAGCTAGAGAATCCCTAAGTAATCCCAAAAACACCTGCCGGTTTACATTCAATCAATACTAATGACATCAAGATGACTCGTTTATCCTATGAGATGTTCTAACGGGGTTCGGGTCACCTAAAGCCTCGACCTCATCAAACTAAATCACAACAGCCCCCGAGGCCTCACATTCACCAATACGATCCTTAGATACTCCTGGGAATAAAGAATTCCCAAATTACCCCCGGAAGCACTAGGTGATACCAATACGCACGTTTAAGAGTCGTTTAGACCATTAACATCCAAATCAGCCCCGCGTGGACCCATTATGATAAAATCACAGCCAACAAGTCCACACGACGCCACACGAGTCAAATGGGTCGGTAACCCGCAAGTACAACGCACCAGCTATTCAATAAACGCAATTGCGCGTTGTACCGACCCGTTGGAGTAACCGACAACCAATTCAACCCCATAACTTATAAAAATGAATTTTGAACAGCCCGTACATCAAACCGAGTGTCCCCGAGCTGAATTGGTCGTTAATAACTTCAACACTCGTGTTAAACGCACCAAACTATAATTCTAGTCAACCGAACATAACAACCAAACTACAATTATTTGACCGACCTAACGAACACCAATGAACATGATTCTCAAATATGTTATACTAGACATAACTAGGAAGATTTTGGTGCAAAAACCTCAACCAAAACAGTCCCGGAAATGCTCAATTGGACAGCCACCCGATTAAGCCTAAAACGAACTTATCGATCAATAACAAGTAAAACGTGCAGATTTTAGCATGCGAAGATGCATTTAATTACATAGCATAACCTTTGAAATAAATTATTAAAATTTTCCCAGAATTTAATAAATGTCTTAGGTCTATAAAACTATTTTTATTATATTTTTCTAATGGACCCAAAAATTATAAAAATTCCTCCAACACAGCAAGATGTGCAGCTATTTCAGTGCGCAACAAAATGGTTTTATTTTTGTAAAAATAATTACCCAGCCAAATAAAATTATTCCAATTGGGTTTGGTTCCTAACTCAAAATACTAACTTCTAGAAGACAGGCCAGAATCCGTCATCCCGCATCAGCTTTGACACTCGATTTTATAAAATCATAAAAATCATTCAAATCTCGTCCAAAAATTACATATTATACCTTTCTGGAAACTAGACTCAAAGTAGAACATCATGGAAAAAAGAATCGATCAAAAACAATGGATTATCATTGCGTTACAGACCCTACAATAAACGTATACGAATCTGTCAACAAACTGTTATCATCAAAACTCAACCTTAACAACCAATAAGCGCGTTAATATGATCAATTAAGGTGTAAAAGACATGGGGAATCATAAAACCGACCTTGAATTGATTTTTTTACGGTTTAATCTTGGCGGCACAGAAGGAAAATCGCAAGGGGGGGGGGGGTACCAGGTCCGATCGCAGCTGCTAATGGGAGTTAGGGTTAGGTTATTTTTTTGTTTTATGATATAATATAAGAAGTTACATCCAAGACCCTCCAAATTGGAGTATAAGGCATTATGGAAGAAAATTTAAATGGTTTGACGTACCGAGATGACCTAAAGGCTTCCGAGAAACGTCGATTAAATCCCGAGAATTATACATACTTTACAAGCTTTAACTCTTGGAACTGAAATTAACGGGCGTTACAGTGAGGGAGATGGAGGCCGTTCTAAGAGTTAGTAAGTGCAAGGGGGATGACATGATGACTTATGCTACTACCTCGTTTCATTCCGAGGCATTGTGTTGGTGGGATAATCTGGCGCAGGCTATGGGTGATCGTTCGATTAGGAGGATGACGTGGGATGAGTTGAAGAAGTTGGTTCTTGATCAGTTTTGTCCTCCGCATGAATTGGATAAGATTGAACAGGAATTCTTGACCTTGAAGGCGGGCAGTATGACGCATCGGGAATATACCACAAAGTTTAATAAGATGGCTTGCTTATGTCCCGATCTGGTTACACCTGAAGCAAAGAGGATTAAGAAGTATGTGAAAGGCCTTCCGATGGATATTCGTAGGGGTGTGGTGACCACCGTCATGAACTCTTTTCACTCGGTGGTTACCCTAGCAGGTACATTGTATGATCAGAGGGAGAAATTGCCGCCGACCGAGACTAGAAAGACTTGGAACTCAAATTCGTACGGTAAACGACCAGGGGGAAACAACTTTAGTTCGGCTGAGAAGAGGGTAAAGACTGAGAATTCAGATTTTAAAAGGGATGCGGTGTTGGGTAATTGCAAGAAGTGTGGGAAACCGCACAAGGGGGAATGTAAGAGTTGGTCTGGCTCCTATTTTCGTTGTGATAAGGTTTGACACCCCCATTTCGAGTGTCCGACGTTGACTTGTTTCGTTTGTAAGGGTGCCGGTCACTTGACATCAAACTGTCCTGCCAGTAAGACGGGGGGATCCGGTCAGGGGACTTCCTCATGGGGTAAGGTGGAAGATAAACCGAAGGCCAGGGTGAGGGCCTTCAACATCTCCAAGAGAGAGGCTAAGGATGACGTGGATGTTGTTTCAGGTAATTTTTCCTTATTTATCTTTTATTCCACCGTTATAATTTCTTATTCCTTTGGAATCATATGTGATGAGCTTGTAGCTAAGCAGTAGTATAATATTATCCCAGGTACCTTTATACTTGACGAATTACAGGCGTCGGTCTTATTTGATTCGGGTGCGAGTAGGAGTTTTATGTATACCGCTTTCTGTTCCTCATTGAATAAATCATCCGAGCGTGTAGTCGATGTGTTTGATGTTGAAGTCGCTGTAGGAAAATTCGTTTCCGTGTCTAGGGTTATTCAGGGTTGGTCCATCGAGTTGTCCGGGTATAGATCTCCGGTGCGGTTGTACTTGATGCCGCTTGGTTGTTTCGATGTGGTGCTTAGGATGGATTGGCTCGCGAGTGTTGATGCTCAGATCATTTGTGGTCAGAAACTTGTTCATCTGAGGGCCCCAAATGGGACCCAAATTACGGTATTCATTGACCGGAATGGTGTGACGCCACATATCATATCTATGCTCAAGGCGGAAAGGTTGATGTAGCGGGGTTACGGGGCGTATCTGGCGTATGCTATAAATACGAAAACCGAGGTGGCTATCGTCGGTGATGTTCCTATTATTTGGGATTTCCCGGATGTATTTCTAGATGATTTGTCAGATGTGCCGCCGGACCGCGAGGTCGAGTTCCAGATAGACCTTGTGCTGGGCGCAAAACCCGTTGCTCGAGCCCCTTACCGTCTAGCACCGAATGAAATGAAAGAACTTATGGCTCGGTTGGAAGACTTGCTCGACAAGGGCTTCATTCAACCGAGCATCTCACCTTGGGGTGCCCCGGTCCTGTTCGTTAAGAAGAAGGACGGTAGCATGCGGATGTGCATTGACTACCGTGTATTGAAATAACTCACTGTTAAAAATCGGTACCCTCTCCCAACGATCGACGACTTATTTGATCAGCTCCAAGGAGCTAGTTGGTTCTCGAAGATCGACCTTAGGTCCGGGTGTCATCAGTTGAAGAATCGGGAGGAAGATATCCCTAAGACTGCCTTCCGCACTCATTATGGGCATTATGAATTTCTCGTGATGTCTTTCGGTTTGACCAACGCACCGGCTGCATTCATGGATCTTATTAACCGGGTATGTAGGCCGATGCTCGATCGTTCGGTTATTGTGTTCATCGATGACATTCTTGTGTATTCCAAAAGTGAATCCGATCACGCCGGTCATCTCACGAAAGTCTTGGAAACTCTGCGATGGAACAAGTTGTATGCGAAATTTTCTAAGTGTTCCTTTTAGTTATGCGAGGTTCAGTTCTTAGGTCATGTTATTAACCCAAGTGGTATTTTGGTTGACCCTGCAAAAGAGGAAGCCGTAAATGAATGGGAATCTCCTAAGTCTCCATCCGAAATTCGTAGTTTTCTAGGCTTGGCGGGGTATTACCGCCGCTTCATTCCCGACTTTTCGAAAATTTCTTCATCATTGACCAAATTGACTAAGAAGAGCGTTAAGTTTGTCTGGAGTACTGAGCAGGAGGAGGCTTTTCTCGAGTTGAAGAACAGGTTGACGCATGCCCCGATTCTAGCTTTACCCGATGGCACTGATGATCTAGCGGTTTATTCTGATGCCTCTTACTAGGGGCTTGGGTGTGGTCTGATTTAGCGTGGTCGAGTCATCGCTTATGCCTCACGGCAATTAAAGCCTCATGAGGCGAATTATCCTACTCACGATTTGGAGCTGGCGGCGGTTGTGTTTGCGCTTAAGTTGTGGCGGCATTATCTGTACAGTGTTCTTTGCGTTATCTATACCGATCATAAGAGCTTGAAGTATTTCTTCGAACAAAAGGAAATGAATATGCGGCAGCATCGATGGTTGGAGTTGATTAAGGATTATGATCTGTTGATTATGTACCATCCCGGTAATGCTAACGTGGTAGCCGACGCGTTGAGCTGGAAGGAGAGGCCGAAACCTATTCGTTTGAAATCTTATCAGCTTATTCTTAAACCTGATATTTTGAAACAAATAGCCAACGTCCAGAATGAAGTTTTACAGGTGGAATGGATTATGTCAGAGCGTATTTGGGGTCAAGAAAAATTGTTGGGAGACGTTGATGATAGGGTGAATGATGTGTGTATAATAACCCTATAAATATGACCCTCACAACTAAGCTTTAATATTAAAACGAAAATCCTAAAACCACACACAACCGGCAAGTGTACCGATCGCAAGTAGTATAGACTTAGGAAGTCCGAGTATCGAACACATGGACACGTCAGAACGCTAAAGATCACTAACCCTAGACAAGACCTACCTTAGAAAAATAATTATATTGATTTTTGATTTTTAAATACTTAACTGAACTAACTAGACTGACTAACAAAACTTACCAAAAATAGAAAACTTAACGGGGAACTAACTGTGTTAACTTAGGAATGGAGAAAAACGTCTACCTAGGTCTGAATCAAATTGTAGGCCTAACAAGCTAATGGATTGAATGACTTCAAGACACTGGTCCCTAAAGATGACACGACTAAGGATCGCTCGGGCTCACTGGATTACCTCTCAGTCTCGCACAACAAGCCTAAACTACTCAAAATCGCCTAAAACGACCAAACCGGGAAACAATTGCTAACGTGTTCTAATGAAGGATCACCTCTCGGTCTCACCAACACTCGACCCTAATGGTATTGAATACTACACAACCAAGGATAGAGGAACAATTCAATTTAAACTAAAATAGATCAACTAGTCGCTCAAAACACCTAAACCTGACAAGAAACGAACTCGCTCTCGCGCAATCCTTATTCTAGCATGAAAAGGTAATGAGACAACCCTAACTTCCTATCACCTCTAGGTCTCAAGGAAGGTGTTTAACCGCTGTACTTAATCCAATAAATCATGCAACAAAACCCTACGGTGGTACCTACCGCAAACAAACCCTAAACACAAAGTCTAGAATCAAACAATGCACCGATCAATCAATACAAAACTAATCAATCAACATACGGGGTTTATGCAATGAGTCACTAAAATTTCCAGCCCTTAAACACAACCTATTTCATGTCTAAATCAAACTTTACAATAGCAATTCAAGTCTATCAATCAAACAATCCATAAAACCTATCAAACCCTAACAAGAATCATCATTCCTAGGTAGAACTAACAAGATTAACCGAGCATAATTTTTGGACAGCAGCAAACACTTAATAAAACCATCATTAAACTCATACCAATCATCTTAACAAACATCCAATGATCAACACTAATCATAAACAATTCAATCTCTCAATCAAGTGCAAAACTAGTTAACAATTAAACAAGAGAATTAAAGTTGCTGAACAATGTTATGAAAGAAAGGATATTGGGTGTTCCGGGCTGCTGTTGGCTGCTATTGGCTGCTGTTATTGCTGGTGCTGTTGCTGTTGTTGTGCTGCTGTTGATGTTGTTGTTGCTGTTGATTGTTGTTGTGCTGCTGTTGATTCCGTCCAGCAGCTCTTTTTGCTGATTAGGGTTTTATTTTTTTATATAATATAATATAATATGGTCTTGGGCCTCCATGATGCATACGGGTCGGGCCTTGAGCTTTGTCTTGAACTTGTATGCGTAAAAGGCTCGTAAAAAGCTTGAAAAGTCCGGGTTTCTTACTTTCTTTTACCCAAAACCTACAAGATTAATAAATGTATGTAAAACCTATCTAAAACGAGTAAAAACACATAAAATATAACATATTACGTAGATAAAAGGTGCGGAAAATACGTGTGTTTTACAACACATCAGTGAAATATAAGGATGGGCGTTTATGGGTACCGAGGTATGGGGGATTCAGAGGTAAAATTTTGGATGAGGCACACAAGTCGCGCTATTCCATTCACCCGGGCGCGACCAAGATGTACCAAGACCTGAAGAAGAATTATTGGTGGCCTGCGATGAAGTTTGAGGTGGCTCAGTATATGAGTAAGTGTTTGACGTGTCTGCAAGTTAAGGCCGAGCACCAAAAGCCGTTCGGGAAGCTTCAACCATTGGAAATACTTGAGTGGAAGTGGGAACATCTTACGATGGATTTTATGACTAAATTGCCGCGTACTCCTAGGGGTAGTTATGACACAATTTGGGTAATCGTTGATAGAATGACCAAGAGCGCTCATTTCTTGCCAATTTGAGAGACTTTTAATTCGGAGCAGCTGGCCGATGTGTTTATTCGTGAGATCGTCTCTAGGCACAGGGTGCAGGTATCTATTGTTTCGGATAGGGATACGCGTTTTACCTCCAGGTTTTGGAAGAAGTTCCATAAGGAGATGGGTACCAAACTTCTCATCAGTACCGCTTATCACCCACAGACGGATGGTCGGTCCGAGAGAACCATACAGACTCTTGAGGATATGTTGCGGGCTTGCATTATCTATTTTGGTGGTAGTTGGGATCGTCACTTACGTTGGTAGAGTTCTCGTATAATAACAATTATCACGCCACTATTGGGATGCCACCGTTTGAGATGTTGTATGGTAGGAGGTGTTGGACTCCAGTCTATTGGGGTTCCATTGGTCAGAAACAGTTGGGTAGTTTGGAGGTGGTTGAGGCTACAACTGAGAAGCTCGATAAGATTAAGGCTTTTATGAAGGCCGCTCAGGATCGTCAAAAGTCCTATGCGGATAAAAGGTGAAGACCTATTGTGTTTGAGGCTGGGGATCGGGTTATGTTGAAAGTTTCCCCTTGGAAGGGTATTATTCGTTTTCATAAGAGGGGCAAGCTTAGTCCGAGGTTCATTGGTCCGTTCCGTATATTGTCCAGTGTTGGTGAGGTAGCGTATAGACTGGAGTTGCCCGATGAGCTCGCAGGGATTCATCCTCATTTCCACGTGTCCCATTTAAGGAAATGTTTAGCTGACAAGGAGGCCCATGTGCCTCTTGATGATATTGAGCTTGATAATAAGCTGAACTACGTTGAGGAACCTATTGCTATACTTGACCGTCAGGAAAGGCGTTTGAGAAATAAGGTGGTTAGACAGGTGAAGGTGCAGTGGAGGCACCGTAGGGGATCCGAGGCTACTTGGGAGACCGAAGACGAGATGATGAAACTGTATCTGTAGTTGTTCCTGTAGCATCGGGATTCGGGGACGAATCCCATTGTAAGGGGGTGGACTTGTAACGCCCGCTAATTTTTGGTTCAATGATTCGAAGCTTGAAAAGTATGTATAATTCTCGGGATTTAATGGACATCTCTCGGAAACCTTTTCGTCATCCCGGTACGTTAAAACATTTAACTTTCCTTTCAAGTTGCCATATCTTTCAAATTTGAGGGGCTAGGATGAAACATTTTTATATTATAACAATAAACAAAAAAAGAACCCTAACCCTATTGCTTTGGTCCGATCGGCAGCTTCATAGCCCCCCCTCCCTGCGATTTTCTTCTTTCCAACCATGGTGTGAGCATAAAACATCAATTAAAGGTTAGTTCTACGATTCCCCAAGTCTTTTACACCATAATTGGTCGTTATAACACTCGTATTAATCGATTAATGGCTTGTTTTAGGCTAACCGGGTGGCTGTCCAATTGAGCATTTCCGGGACTGTTTTGAGTGAGGTTTTTGCACCAAAATCCTCCTACGTATGTCTAGTATATCATACTTAAAAATCATGTTCATTGGTGTTCGTTAGATTGGTCAACTTGTTGTAGTTTGATTGTTAGTGTTCGGTTGACTAGAATTGTAGTTGGATGCGTTTAACGCGAGGGTTGAAGTGATTAACGACCAATTTAGCTCGGGGGAACTTGGTTTAATGTACGGGTTGTTGAAAAATCATTTTTATAAGTTATGGGGCTGAATTGGTTGTCAGTTACTCGAACGGGTAGGTACAACGCGCAATTTCGTTTATTGAATAGTTGGTGCGTTGTACTTGCGAGTTACCGACCCGTTTGACTCGTGTAGCGTCGTGTGGACTGGTTGACTGTGATTTTATCATATTGGGTCCACACGGGGCTGAGTTGGATGTTAACGGCCTAAACGACTCTTAAACGCGCATATTGGTATCACCTAGTGCTTCCGGGGGTAATTTGGGAATTATTTATTCCCGGGAGTACCTAAGGGTCGCTTTGGTGAATGTGAGGCCTCGGGGGCTGTTGTGATTTAGTTTGATGAGGTCGAGGCTTTAGGTAACTCGAACCATGTTAGAACGTCTCGTAGGATAAACGAGTCCTTTTGATGTCGTTAGTAATGTTTGAATGTAAACCGACAGGTGTATGAGTTTGGGATTACATAGGGATTCTCTAGCTTGTGGTGAATACGTGTCTTGTGTCAGGTGAGTTCATGATGCCCCTTTTTACTCTTTTAAGATTTTGGGCTAGCATGCACACCTAAGCGATTTTGCTTGATGAAATGTTTAAAATTATTTTGGATGGGCTTACTTGTATAGGGTAGGCCTTGAGATGATATTATCGTACGTATGTATGTATTATTGTATGGCCAATATTTGGCGATGTTAGTAGTCGTTATCAACTACAGATGTTACGTATGCCTACTTTGTGTTTGCATATGTTGGATGAGATGTTACGTGTTTGGGTTGTACGTTTGCTCAACCCTGATGTTATTACTTGGATGTTATATATATATAGGGGTGGGTTCTAGTGAAAACTCCTCTTAAAGAGAAAACTTAAAAACTCCTAAAAATTTCTAAAAAACTATTTTTAACTTTTTAAAAAAATTTTTTTTGAAGTTTCTTTTTTTTTCCATTATTCTTATATGTTGTTATTGGTTCCAAAAAAAAAAAAACTTTTCGGTAACCTCGTCGGTATAGTGCGCATATGTAATAGTGTGTATTGCATATATGCTTAAATGTTTGTATTGCATAGAATACAACACTATTACACATATTTAATACACAACATTGTATATATGCAATATAAGACTAATACACACATCGAATACACATTAGGACGTATGTGTAATACAACATTAACGCACATGTGCACCACATCAACTTTTATTTTATAATTATTTTTTTCCTTATAATACAACACTACTACACATATACACAATACACAAATATTGAATATATACAATAAAACACAATTAAACTCAAAATCATAGTAATACACATGTATAATACAACGGTATCGCACAATAATACGTATGTGCATTATAGCGGTTTTTTTTTGTTTTTTTTTATTTTTTTTATATTTTTCGAGTGAAATATAAGAAAATATAAGAATAATGGCTAAAACAGAATTTTGAAAATATTTTTTTGTTTTTAATAAAAAATAATTCTTTAGGAGTTTTTAAGTTTTCTCTTTAAAGGTGAGTTTTCTCTTGATTCCTCTCCCTATATATATATATATATATATATATATATATATATATATATAAGGATGATTATTTATTGATGATGATGGCCTAAATGATGTATCCCTTTTATATTTTAAAATCCTTGGAATGACTATTATGATTATTAATTATTGATGTTATTTATTTAAAACTGGAACTCACTTAGCTCAAGCTGACTTTGTGTGCATATTAGTGTGAGTTTCAGGTTAGGATGAGGATGCCTTACCACTTGGACGTGCACGAAGCTAATTGGACGGTGAAGGGCATACGTGAACGGAAGATTTAAATATTGAACATTTATTTTTAAAAGTTTTATCAAATACATTTAAATTGGTTTTGGGCTTAATTCCCGGGTTTTGTGAACTTATTTTATTATTTATGTTTTCCGCTTAAATATACTTTGAATTGGTTGTTTTAATGGAATGAACTGTTCTCAAGTTTAAGTATTTTTACAAGTATTTTGTATGAATACCAACTGTAGGGTTCCCGGGGTTCGGGGCCTTACAACCGAATTGTTCGGATTTCTCACAGAAAGTTCAGTTTTATTCAATTAACCCGAAAATATGGTTTTTGATCACTCTTGATGTTCTGATATTCCAACAGATCCGTTAATCACAACCCTATCGCTTTTTATCAGAATTGAATTTGTTTAACTTTCAAATTAGCACAATTAATTATACGTTTATCATTAAATTATAAAAATTTTTACACTTACCTAGTAAAATATGTAGATTTTTATAAATATTTCTGGAAATATTTACAGATTTATTAATGTATAAAAATTCATTTTATATGCTATTTTTAATCGGTAATCTTCCGTTTATACCAAACGATTTTCGAAAAATCTGATAAATTTACTGAGTGATCCAAATAACTGCTAAAATAGCATGTAAAACTCCCAGAACCTAACAATCTTGCAAAGTTACCTTTTTGAGCCAAAAACGATCACAAAAACTCGAATAAACGCGAACCAAGAAAATATAGTTAGGGTTCTCCAATTGACCCCAAATTTTATATGTATCATATAATTCCATACCCGAGTTTTTCACAAAATTTTATAATTTTTCAAGTAGTTTAAATATTTTTCCCAAATAAACGTCCCTAAACGGTAATAAATTCGTCAAATATTTCTGGACGGTAAAAAATTACCAAATTTGGAAATGGGCTCGTGCATATGTGTTGATACACGTTTTGTATGTCTCGGTCTTTATTCGTTTATTATTATAATGTAAGGGCTATTTGTGTAAATATGCCATTCACTCTAATGTAAGACACATTCGTTATCCCGTAAAGAATGTATCACATTCGTATTAATGTAAGCTCATTCGTTAACCAAGTTTAACGAATGAGATAACGAATGTGGGGCCATTCTCTTAGTTTAATGTATTGAGTGTGTTCATTCGTTAGGTTAATGTAACGAATGACATATTCGTTAAGGATGACTTAACGAATGTGGTCATCCCCTATATATATATCTGTAAGATTATCTCTAAAGGAATTCAGTTCTGTTATTTTATCCTCTGAGTCATTACGCTGCCCAAATATCCTCTCAACACACAGTACACACACATAACAGTAATTGACCTAACCGTATACGAATCAACGAACAACACAATGTTATCATAGATCTAGATTCGTTATAGGCTCTCTCAAGTGGTACCAAAGCCATTTGATCTGACCTTCCTGATGTTTAGTTGATTAATTGAGTTTGTTTCTCACGTATTGAGTCAATTTCAGTATGAATTGATTTGACCGGTGCTTAGTTAAGTTACGGTGAAACAGAGTCTCACACATAACAGTAATTGACCTAACCGTATACGAATCAACGAACAACACGATGTTATCATAGATCTAGATCCGTTACAGGTTCTCTCAAGTGGTATCAGAGCTTTCTGTGCTCAATTCTACGTCTAATCGCTGAATTTCTTGTGAAACCGTTCATTATAACGTGTTCAATTTTGATTCCATGTGTTCGTGTTCTTCGAAATGAATTTCGTTCAATTTGGATGATAATTGGTTGATGTTTGATGTTTAGAATTGTTTAGGATTCATATACGAACGATTTCGGGACTGAATTTGAGTTCAATTTGACGTTTATGGTAATTTCACGTTTTTTCGACGAACTTCCGGCCTAAAAACCGTTTTTTTTGGCGACTTCAACAAACTTTTCCGGCCAAGTCGATTTTCCCGCCAACATAATGGATTTTTCTGGCGATGTTCAGACGTATGATTTATAGACCGTTTATGGTTGGATTGTGATTTAGAATCGTTAAGTGTTCACTCAATTTGAATTGTAATTGATATTACGGCCTTTTCCAGCAAATTCGTTTTTCAGGCCATAACCAATTTTTTTGGCAAGCTATTTACATCGTGACTTCTCTAATCTGTGTTCACACTAGATCTGAATATTCTCTTGTTTTTAATTCCATTCCTAATTCAGTTTCAATTTCTGCCAGTCATAAGTAATTCCGGCGATCTACCAAACTCCATTTTTTCTGGCAATAAGAAAAATCAAAATACTATATCATTTCGAAGTCTAATAAACAATTCGGCTTTGATATACATGTTTAAAACCCATTTCATTTTCAATTTAGATTTCAATTTGATTTTTTATTTTTCCTATTCACATTTTGGTGTGGATTTATAGACTAATTGAGTTCGTGGAGTTAATTCATAAAGGTGGTTTTGTTTAGACACAGTTGACAAGTACATTGCACATGGGGTACACATTTAATTTAAGTTTTGGTTTTATTGTTATCCAAAATTTTTGATCTGCTGGTAATTGATATTCACAGTGTCAGATTTTGGTTTATTATATAACGCAACAGCTGGTTCAGAGGTAATTTGGAAAGTTACACAGAGAGTCATAACTGATTTTCTTACGAGACACATATTGTAACGAAACTCTGCCGAAATTGATAATAGAGCTTCAACGAGTTATTATTTACATATCGTCTTCGTGCTCGGTTGTTTTTGTTCATCGGTTAGTACCGAAACGCACCGAAACAAACACCATGTGTTTTCGGTTTCGTAGATCAATATCAAGTTCATCGATCCTCATCGGGAAAAACAAGTTGAACTGAGATAAATGTAATTAGGTGTATTCATAAGATAATTGAAACTGATTATGGAGGTTTGAGGTCTGATTTGAGTTGAATTGGATTGTGAATTGATACGATTTGAATTGGATGATTAATAGCGGTAAACGGTGTGTTAGGAACTGGTTAATTGAGTGATTAATTGAAAGTTTGTGATTACGGGCGAGGATAGTAAGGTTCGGATTTGAATTACGAGCAGATTGATATATGTTTTGTTGATTTCGGACAAGTCTGGACTAAGATCTGAATGTTTGAAGATATGAAGGATGATTCGTTAACTGGTTGAAGATTAATTTGTTAACCTACCATTCGTTAATTTTCAACTGATCATTCGTTAAACCACATTCGTCTTCACATTCGCTTAATTCACATTTGCTATTTGTTAACATTCTTTCGCTAAACTTTCCATTCGCTATCCACTTTCTCACTTTCGTTATATACATTCATTCGCTAAACAGTATTCACATTCGTTAGTAATGGAGTGATTCGTTCATATTTCACATTCGTTACTATTTCACATTTGTTAGATCAATCACATTCGTTACTGCTGTCTCATTCATTTGAACAGTAAACATAATCTTGAAAATTTGACAAGTTTAGTCCCCTGACTTTGCAAACGTGCGATAATATGGCTTCTCAAAATGCCACGCATTATGCATTAGCATCCCAGAATGCGTTAATGCAACAGATGCTATCATTGGACAACGAAATTGGCACTCACAACAAATGGCCGAAACTTCTGAAACTGTCAGAGTTTGCTCGGTGGGAACCGAGGTTTCGTGCTCATTTGGGTTCGATACATCCATGCAGTGTTCGTTTTCTGGATGAAGTCTACAAGGCACCTCTTGTAGGTAGTGAGTGATACACTTGGTTGGACTCCGAAGGATCATAAGTATTATGAAGCCCAGGAGATTAAGGATTATGAAAGTGAGACCAAAGCTTATTCTACTCTCACGACGGCTTTGCCTGAGCTAATCTTTCACCAGTATAGCACTATCAAGATTTGTGCTTCTTTATTTTCAAACTTGAAGACTAGAAGCTTGGGAAATACACTCGAGAGTAAAAAGACTCTAGTAAAATTTCAGTTTCGAAATTTTACTTTGCTGAAAAACGAGACTGTTGAAGAGATGATAAGTCGATTTTGTCATCTAGTTGTGGAGGTGACTACTGTGAATCTGGAACCAACTGAGTTAGATAAGATTGACACCTTGAAGAATGCATTACCACCTTCGTATTCTACTTTCTTATTGGTGTTAAAGGAGAATGGTTATTTCAGAAATGATCAACTCATTGTTGAGCAATTCATTAACAAGATTGAAGAAAGAGAATTTGACTTGAAGTGTCAGACTTCTTTGAAGGATAAGCAGAATCAGAATCAAAATCCTTCTCTTTATGGTGGTTCATTACCTGCTAATAATTCTTCAAGCTCTGTCCCAATCACCGCATTCTTCACACAGACATCGACAGAAGAGTCAGCTAATGGTAATAGTTCTCCTAAAGTATGCTTTATGGCATCTGGTGCCAATTCTGGTTCTAGTGCAAGTTCTTCAAGTTCGTTTCCTAAAGTAAATCTTCAAGAAGCAGAACAACAATTTGCTTTTGTTTGTGCGTTCATGACTTCGTACGAACAACTGGTTGGGAGCAAGATTGCTACCTGTGAATTGACTGATGAAGATTATGACCAAATTGATCCTGATGATCTTGAGTTGATGTATCTTAAGTGGAACATGGCAATGATTGTCAAGAAAGTGAAAAGATTCATGCAACGGACGGGAAAAGACATTCCTACTCTAAACAACAGAGTTGGGTTTGACAAACCGAAGGTCAAGTGTTATAATTGTGGAGATTTCGGTCGTTTCGCAAAAGAGTGTGATAAACCGAGGAAGGAATATTCAGGTCCACGCAATTCTGAGAGAACTTCGGGAAAGAATTCGTCTGGAAGTGATCAGAATAAGAAGAGTTCATCAGATGGTGACCAGAATAAGCCGACCAACACTCAAGATCTTGTTGCTAATGAAGGTTTAGACTGGTCTCAACGACTTTTGGGAGATCAAGCCAACCTTGCTTTGGTTGAACCAGTTGAAAAGTTTGAAGATGCAAGTAGTGATAATGTATCTGAAGAAAGTGACACCTCTGATTCAGAAACTGATTCGGATCTTTCAACACTTGAACAAACCGAATCCTATGCATGTATGGCTAAGATTGAATAAGTATGTCCTAAACCTTCAATTAATGTATCTGAATCAAAAGAAACAATAACTTCACCAGTTGTGACTGAGTGTGCTGAATGTGTTGAACTCAAAGTCAAACTTGAGTCAGCCTTGCAACAGAACACTACTCTTACAAAAGAGCATTTCATGATCAATGAATGCTACAGACAAAAATCCAAATTATTGAAACAATCGACATTGAAAATTAAAAAATTTTCTGTTAGCAATCACGATCTCAAAGCTGAAGTTAATTGTAAGATTATAGTAGTTGAACAACATTTCAAGGAGATTCTTAGACTCCGAACCTGCATTTCCAACTTAGAAAATGAAGTTTTGAAACTGAAAAATAAACTTGGAAAATTTCGAGATTCCTCGTTTATTTTAAATGAGATTATTGAAGTTAATAATACTCACAAGAAAAATGGGAAAGCGGGTTTAGGGTATGTTGAGATTCCTCCTCCTTTCAAAGGAGATTACAGTAGCATTCCTGTAGTAGAACAATATATAGGTCCAGAAATGCCTACTGTTGAATCTGAAAAATGTTGAACCAACTAAAACAACTCAAGAACCAATTCATATTAAGAGTAAATAGGGTTTTACTGAAAATGAGTTGGATGGTTTAATTGAGGAATTGACAGAACTAGATGTGATTGTCAAAAACGATAACATACCTTCTGACAATCATATCTTGTGTGAACCCGAGGAGTTTGAACGAGCTGTATATGGTTCAAAGTCTTCGGGTGATTCATTGACAACTCCTAAGGTATCTTCTAAAGTACCGAAATCAGATAAACCTTCAGTGTCAGATGAGGAGTTCATGAGGTTCATCAATCCTCAACCTAAATCTTGAAATGGGAAGGTTTTTAAGTTAAAAGAATTATCTAAAGTATTTTCGGATGAGGAAGTTCCGTTGAATCTTCTGAAATCCGAAATGATTGAAAGTATCTTTCAAGATGATACTTCAGAAGTTACTGAACTTGAACAAAAATTTAACAAATCAAAATCAAAGAATCTTCAAGTGAATCCAACTGTCAAAACATTTAACCCTATAAAATTTGTGAAATCATCAGGATTGGAGGATTCATCGAATTCCACCAATCTTGAATTTTATAAAAATAAAAAGGGATTGAAACATGAAGTGTCAAAGACAGTAACTTCTAAAAAACCTAAGGTTGATATTCTTCAACATTTGCATAAACTCAAGACTAGTACTTCACCACAAAAATCCTTAGACACTCGTTTGTGTTTTAAATGTGGTGAACCTGGTCATGTCTCGAAGAAGTGCAAAGGTTGACGATATTAAGTCGTCATCAACTCGAAAGACTGAAATGAATCATAATTTGAAAGAAACTCAAGTTGATGAGTGTTTTATAATGTATTCAAATGTCAACCCGAGGAAAGTGGTTCTGGTTGAAACTTCTAATGTAATTAACAAATTAGTTGATCATGTTCAACCAATTTGTAATAACACTAATTCGGGAATAGTACGTGATGGCTACCTGAAGAAGAAAACTAAGAAACCCATCACCTATTCTCAAGTACCGAATGCTAGTGTTGATTTAAACTTATCTCCAAAAATCTCAAAAGGAGAGCCCAAGACTGAGGCTTGGGCTGCCTTTTTGAACTAATCATTTTACCATTTGCGTAGAGTTTATCCAAGTCTGTATCAAGTCACAAGTGGATATTAGACAGTGGATGCTCTCGGCATATTACTGGCAACCTAGATCTTCTGAATAATGTCAAAGAGATTCAAGGGGGTTATGTGGCATTTGCTAGTAACAACGGTGGGATGATTACTAAAGAAGGAGATGTTTCAAACGGGAAAGTTACGTTTGAAAAGGTTATTTATTGTGAAAAAATGGATCATAATCTGTTGAGTGTCTCACAGATTTGTGATAAGAAGTATACCACAGTTTTCACTGACCAGGAGTGTGTTATCCTACAACCAGGATACACAATTCCTAAAGAAATGGTTGTCATGCGATCACCTCGATCAAATGATATTTATATACTTGACATGAGTGATAATGTAAACGTTTCACCCTCGGCAACGTGTTTTGTCTCCAAGGCCACGGAGAAAAACTCAATTCTTTGGCATCGACGTATGGGGCGCATCCACGTTCGCAAAATGAATCATTTAGTCACTAATGATTTGGTGGATGGTGTAACCCTCAAGAACTTCAAGTTGAATGATCATTGCGTCGCATGCAAGAAGGGTAAACAGAAGAAGAAGTCACACCCGTGCAAATCGATTAATTCAATTATCACGCCACTTGAACGACTTCATATGGATTTATTTTGTCCAGTGAATCATGCCAGTATTGCGGGTGATTTGTACTGCTTGGTAGTTACTGATGACTTCTCAAGATACTCATGGGTTTTATTTATAGGGTCGTTCAGAACGTTATTCCGAAGATCGAATCACTTTACGAATTCGTAGTGATAATGGAACTGAGTTTAAGAATAATGTATTGGATTTCTTCTGTATTCAGACGGGAATACATAGGGAATTCAGTGCGCCATATGTTCCTCAACAAAACGGCGTGTCTGAACAGAAGAATCGTACATTGATAGAGGCTGCGAGAACAATGCTTGCTGATTCTAAGCTTCCCGTTCAATTCTGGAAGAAAGCTGTGAATACGGCCTGTTACACATTGAATCGCGTACTAACTGTAAAGAGGTTCAAGAAAAAAAGTTACGAACCTCTGAATAATCGTAAGCCAAACTTAAAGTATTTGGAACCATTCGGGTGTCCTTGTGCTGTATTGAACAGAGATGCCGGGAAGTTCGTTGAAAAGGCATTTGAGGGTTACTTTTTAGGGTATAATTCTCCTAAGAAGCGAATCTTCAATATCTCTTTGGGATGTGTGGAAGAATGGTATCATGTTGACTGTCAAAGTTATACCACACCTCCAACCAGTACATGTCCTTATTGGATGTTTGATTACGATGGATTATTTAATTCGTTTACGCCGACGGTTGAGGAGATACCTGAAGATCTTATTCGATCTTATTTGGAAGAATGTTGTCTTCCTATTCCAAGTTCTTCGTCCGTTGATGTAAATGACTCTCCTAACGTATTAGAGACATCTAACGATGCTTCTGAATCTTCCGATGATGCTGATTTTGTTGATTCGTCTTCAATTCCATTGGATGAAGCTCTAGAAACAAACGAGCCAATTCTTGTTGAAGATTTGTCATCAACGGTCTCTTTAGACACATCGGAGGAAAACATCACCAATCTTGGTGATAATGTATCTGTGTATGCGAATCCTTTCTTAAGGATTCACACGAATCATCCGCAGGAACAGATAATCGGGGATGTGAACGACGATGTCCGCACAAGACATCAATTAGCTAATGTATGCGATGACGTGGTTGAAAGTAACTTATATCCTATAGATGATCCAGTTTTGTGTGCTTATGCAGATTTGCACTCAACGGGGATTCTAAAAATTGCACGATACACTTGCTTCTTATCACAGATTGAACCGACAAGTGTCACAATGGCACTCACGAAACCGTCTTGGGTTGAAGCTATGCAGGAGGAGTTGCAACAGTTTACTAGACTGGGTGTATGGGATTTAATTGATAAACCCGACCACGTCAAGAAAGCTATACCGACGAAATGGGTTTTTAAGTGCAAGAAGGACGACCGTGGGGTTATCGTGAGGAACAAGGCATGATTGGTCGTTCTTGGTTATAATCAACAAGAAGGCATTGACTGCATCAAAGTATATGCTCATGTGGCACGACTGGAAGCTATACGTATCTTTCTTGCCTATGCAGCCTACAAGAACTTTAAGGTTTATCAGATGGATGTTAAATCGGCGTTCTTAAATGGTGAAATTCATGAAGAAGTGTATGTGAAACAGCCTCCCGGCTTCGAGGATCCAGACTATCCAGAGCGTGTTTATCGCTTAAACAAGGCTCGTTATGGTTTACACCAGGCCCCGAGAGCCTGGTACAGCACGTTGGCTGACCATTTGATAGATATCAAGTTCAAGAGGGTAACTGTGGACTGTACATTATTTTACAAGAATGTTGGTGATGATCTGCTCCTCGTCTAAATCTATGTGGACGATATTATTTTCGGTTCGACGAACGACAGCTTGTGTAAAGATTTCAAGACGATGATGCAAACCAAATTCGAGATGAGTTCGATTGGGGAGATGAGCATTTTCTTGGGATTGCAAGTTCACCAGTTTGATTCCGGGATCTTCATCCATCAGACTAAATATGTGAACGATGTCTTGAGCCGATTCAAGATATCTGACGGCAAAATCCCTTCGACACCTCTTTCCGTGGGTCACAATTTATCACCGGATGAATTGGAGGATACTGTAGATCCTACCCTATATCGAGCAATGATCAGATCTCTTATGTATTTGACCGCATCTCGTCCTGATATAATGTTTGTTGTTTATTTATGTGCCAGGTACCAATCGAGTCCTCGAATGACTCATCTGGCGGTAGTTAAGCGCATCTTACATTATCTGAGGGGAAATCCCGACATCAGGTTGTGGTACCCCAAGGATGATAAGTTTGATCTCACCGCTTATACTGATTCGAACTACGGAGGATGCAAGATCAACTTCAAGTCTACAACAGCGGGTTGTCAATTCCTAGGAAACCATCTTGTTTCCTGGAAGTGTAAGAAGTAGACAACGGTCTCAACTTCAACAGCCAAAGCGGAGTATGTGGCGGCCTTGAGTTGCTGTTCACAGGTTCTCTGGATCCAGCAACATTTGCAGGATTACGGTTTGAAGTTTCTTACTACTCCTAGTTACATTGACAATTCGGCTGCTATTTCTATTACCAAAAATCCGGTTCAACATTCTAAAACAAAACACATTAAAATCCGTTATCACCTTATACGTGATTGCTTTGAAAATGTAATAATCTGGTCATACTCAAGCCTTCAAATCAATTTGAAAAACATTTTTAAAGAAAAAGCTTCTAGTTGGTGGTTAACGCTTCAAGGATGTATGGTCTTATGGCCTTAAATCCTGTATTGATGGGATGCTTTAGGGTTCCGGATTCCATTGGGTCTTTATGCAGTTTTACATCTGGTATTCATTTCGATGAATATTAAAAATGCTTGTAAAAGCGAACCCATAGTGTAACTGCTTAAGTCTCTAAACTTGATCGCAAAAATGTACTTTGTGTACAAAATGAATTACAGACTTGATCAAACCATGCTGTGAGTCATACATTGTCCCCTTGCTCGCGCCTTATTACCATTAAGAAACGGATCACAAGGGACACAATGTCTGTAAACCGACATATGAAATAGTGCATACTCATCCATGGGAACGAACCATAGGGTATTGCTTGATAACGGGGGTATATCTTGTAGTGGGGTTTACGAACTATGATTGCTTAGATATCATTATTTTACATCAAATTGATTCTTAGGTTTAAGTCAAGTTGGGGTGATTTGGAGAAAATCAAATTACGCTTGAATCAAGATTTGAACTAATTCTTTCTGATATTTGTGCTTAATCGAACCAATTAAGAAATATCACCGAATGTTCTGAAAATTTTGTTCGAAGATTTAAGTGGACAAACAATATCAATAATCGACTTAACACCAGTCATAATAAAAGCTGAAAATAAAATTGAGATAGTCGAAAATTTTGATCAATATGATTCCCCGCTCGACTCACAAAAATATGTACTGCTTTGATAGTTTAAGTGTTTACTGCATTACATTGATTGTTGATTGAAAATTGTCAAAATACAAAAAGATTTTCTTTCTTTTATGCTTTATTTTCGATTTACCAAGCTAGCGAATAATTTCAAAACATAAAGAAAAAGTGTGTTACCCTAAAATTTAAGTTAATCGTGCTTAACGTATTCACAACTGGTATCAGTTTGTTTTTTAATGTAAAAATCCGTTTAATTTAAGCATCACCGATCTTTGGTTGATCGGGTATTTTAATGTATACAATTCTAAAACCTAATTGGTTTTAATTGATTATGTAATTCATTAAAAACCCTAATTGGTTTTTAATGATTATTTAAATCCTTAATGAGATTTTGTCTCATTCGCTAAGGATATTTGGTGATTTGTTAACATATGGTTTAACTGTCAAGCCTTTTGTTATTTAAACATAATGAATGAGTACCTCATTCATTATAATGACATTCACTTCCGTTGTGCATAACAAATGGAAGACATTTGTGTAAACAGTTAACGAATGGAATGAATTGATAATGTATCATTCGTTAAAATTTTAACGAATGATTCTGAGATTCGTTATCAAATTAACGAATGGAAGAGTTAAAGTATTATTCGTTAATGTGTTAATGAATGTGTATCTTATTCGTTTAAAACTTTGAACGAATTAGATTGCAAATTAACGAATTAGGCCATTCGTTATTTCAAATTTGAACGAATGACCTCGATTCGTGTGAAATTATTGAAGGTTATAATCCCAATGCCAGACGAATGGCCCTTCATTCGCCTACTTCCTATTCCATTGCTTCTCTAAACGAAACTCTGCCAAAATTTCTACCTATGTTTCAGATCGTTTGATTAACATATTCTTATTCTACAGGTAATGGTGATTCCAGAGACATCAATTTTGTAATATGTCATCGGAGTTTTAAGGGTTAATTGGATGATTTGATAATCATTTATAAAACATGCAATTAACAACTTAAACACTCATATTATGTTGAAAATTAGGACCAATTATCGAAGATTAACTGTATTAATCGAGTTTCCGACTATCTTCCTTAAGTTTAATTGTGAAAATTGATGTGAAATAGATGAATACATCGATGATGTTTATCATCTTTGACTGTAATTCGTCAAAATTAATGGTAAAATTGACTTGTGATAGTCAAATGGGTTAATTTAAACCTGATTCGTTATTCATATAACGAATGATAGATCAGATTCGTTAGTTGTCTAACGAATGATCATATCAGATTTGTTGATAGTTAACAAATAACTATCTGATTCGCTAAGGTAGCAAATAGATGATCAAACTTATAACCAATAAGAGTAACGAATTACAGTTGATTCGTTAATGTAATAAGATTTGATTCGTTATTTTAACGAATGTCTTAACGTATAAGTATGATTCGTTATATGTAACGAATGTAATCCATTAAGTGTATAACTAATGTCTCATTCATATAATCTAACGAACGAGATGCTCATTTGTTAATCAGTATGAAATTTGTGAATATTTTACTAATATTTATTTTTGATTAAACAGAAATGGCTAACGAGATCATTCAGAATCCAGTTCCCGAACAAACAGAGGTTCAAGCTCAACAACAACCTATAGAACCCGAACAAGCTCCTGTGCTATTACCATGGGATAAAAAGCACAACATTTGTGCCTTTTTACAATATGATTTTGAAGATTCACCCATGTTTGGAGGGATGATCAATTTCCTTCTACGTTCCAAGATATACAAGGCTATCTCGATATAGACTTTGGTTTACCAAAGTATTATAAGAGCCTTTTGGAGCACAACTAGTTTTAATGAGGTTGAGAATCAGATAGAAGCTGTGATTCAGGATAAACGTGTGGTGATAGATGTGGGAGTGATTAGGGATGTATTGGGGTTTGTGGATATGGTAGATGACCATTGTGAGTTTGATAAGAGCTTGATTCGTGGATTGTTTGGTAGGATTGAGTATAAAGGGGACTTGGATTGATATATGTATAACAATACGAACTTGTGCGAATAGTACAAGTATTTGATGCATGTACTCATTCATTGACTTGGCGGTATGAAGGGTGGATATGATGAATGTAGAGTGATGCTGCAATATGCTTTTGTGGCTGTCGTGCTTAATTAACCGTTCAATTTCTCTGAACTGGTTTTCTATCACCTAAAGGAGAATATCGCGAGCCGTCATAAATTTCTAATGTATCCAAGATTTCTTAAAATGATGATTGATGATCTCCAGCCGACGTTATTTAAAGATCCAGCTAATCTTGGTGGTCAAAGTATTCAGGATCAACCGAGGTACAAACGTTTGATTGGCCATCTTGCCAATATTGATTATGAAGCACCACCTAATGATCATTGGGCTCATGATGATTTGGATTCTGAGCGTGAAGGTGGTGATGGTGGTAATGGTGGTGATGATGGTGGTGATGGTGGTCTAGGACTACGAGCTGAGTTAACCTATGAGCAGAAGCGCAAGCGTAAGGGTAAAGAACCTATGGTTAACAAAGGGGAGAAACCAAAGAGACGTGGTTTGGGTATCGAGATACTGAGTAAACCATTTGAAAGATCGTCTCCATCCGTATCTATTTCAGCTCCTATTCCTACTTCTCCTATGCCTTGGAGTATTCCGAGATCTCCTGTTCCTGTTTTACTCGCTCTCCAACTATTCAGATGCCATTTTCTCCAGTGCCTCCATCAATGACTTTGACGATTACTTCTGTAGCTGATCCATATTTTGAAGACGTGTTGCAGACTGTATTGGCACGCATGACTCCTCCAGCTACACCAGTTACTCCTACAACGTTGCAATGACCTGAGCATTCGTTTATGGCGTTTAATCGTCCTCAGGGTCCAATGCAACCAATCCATCCAAACTTTTATGGTATATCTCCTCAGGCTCAATGGTTTCACATGATGAATCTGTTGCATCTCCAACAGACACAGATGCAAGCAGACATAGCAGCTCATGAGTTAGCACAAAGGAATATGTATAAGCATATTCAGTTTGTTCAATGAGAAAATAAGTAACTTAGAGCCCTTGTTGCTGCTCAGGGGGAGAGACTTGACAAACAAGATGAGATCATCCTTCAGCTCACGTGCAAAGATAACGAGTTGAAGAAATTGAGGAATGATGAAGATGATCAGGATGGAGAGGGTGGTGTTGATCAGCAACCGGGCGGTAATTTTGCACCGTTGGCAGGTAATCAGGCTGGTGGAACAAGTACAAGAGGTGGTACTGAAGGAAGTAACTTGCAGATTGTGCCATACAAGGATTACACAAGAGCCAAACCGATTGATGTAATACCGGCTAACATGCTTTAGTTTGTGGGTATGGATAGGATTGTGTACAGTATGGTTAATGCTGATGAGATCGAAGAGGGTGAGTTTGTTGATCACTCGTTGACTAAAGAACAAATTGCCCTGCTTCTGGATCTGAATGAAGACAAGGTTGAGGAACTTGGAAAGACTGTGGAGGTTGATATTGAGTTTGAGGAAAGTACGAATCCAGGCATTCCACGTGGGAATGTGCCTGAATATGAAGAAGTGGAGGTAGAAGATGTAACTTCTGAGGAGTATCCTGAGTTCTATACTAACAACAACAATAAATCAGGTATTCCATTCTTTACTACAGAACATTTTGATTTTGCAGAACAACGTCTACGAGAAGAGAAGGAGAGACGGAATAGAGAGGCAGAGACAAGTCACCTATCTGCTAAAGAAAAGTAACGCAAACGTGCTTTGGATGGTATGTTTGAGCACGATGTGAAACGGATGACTAAGATGATCGAGACCTTTCAGTATTATGAACAAGAGGAAGTTAGAATAGCAAAAGCTCGAGTATCTGCATACGAGATGAAGAAGTACAAGACTGCCAAAGATGTGAAGGGTGATTTGATTGCTTGGCAATATGATTTAGAGCTTAAGGTGTAATCATGAAGTGGTAACATGGTATTTATTATTTCAAGCGCCCATACAATATACTATTTATGCCAAAATGGGATGTTAGAACACTAGCCAATAGACCGTTTGTGAATCGAGGAAAAGATCAATGGGCTGAGCGGTTCTATGCACATCTACAACATGAAACCCGTTACGGTTTCAAATTCTACAAGCCGCAAGTGCCGACACACAAGTATATCGATGAAATCGATCCGCGCACTGGCTGGAGAAAGATGATATTACATGTAAACCCGCCGAACACTATGAAGAGGGCACCAATGAAGATATTCCCTCAGAGTCTGCTCACCACGTTCAACAGATGGTATTACGACAATCAGACTGGTGAAGCGGTTATTGTATTGGGCACCCGGTCTAACACGAGGATTATACGTGTGATCGATCCGATGTGGCTCGTTAACTTATCTGAGTATGACAACGACACGTTATTTCATAGTCAGATTAGATTTGCTAACGTAAGCGACTACGATCTTGCGATGCAGTTTCAGAGAGTTGTTCGTGTCTGCCATGCATTCAAGATTCAAAGTTGCACCGACTGGAAAACTAAGATGTTCCAGAAATAAAGAATAAAGAGCTCGAGACGAGGGGGAGTTTGTTGATACACGTCTTGTAGTCTCGGTCTTTATTCGTTTATTATTATAATGTAAGGGCTAGTTGTGTAAATATTCCATTCGCTCTAATGTAAGATACATTCGTTACCCCATAACAAATGTATCACATTCGTATTAATGTAAGCTCATTTGTTAAACAAGTTTAACGAATGAGATAACGAATGTGGGGCCATTCGCTTAGTTTAATACATTAACGAATGAGTGTGTTCATTCGTTAGGTTAATGTAACGAATGACACATTCGTTAAGGATAACTTAACGAATGTAGTCATCCCCTATATATATATATATAGGGGACCGATATTGTACAAATTAAAATTTCATACTAATCGTGCGAACCAAACAATCTGGCAATGGCAATTATGTAAATAACTTCAAATATCCTTTTTCCACATAAAATCCCAATTTCATCGACACCAAACCAGAAAACCCTAAACATATTCTCTCCAAACCCTAACAATTCTCCCAAAACACTACAATCATTGATCAATTTCATTTTTCAGACGCTAAATCATTCAATAAGGATGACAAACAAAGGTAGATTTCATTTTGCTGTTCATATGTTTGTGTGTTCGTATAGGGTTTAGGCAAAGAAAAATTGATTTCATATCTCTAATGTTTCTACACAAAAATACAGATACAGATAATGAATCAATAGATATAGATTATAGTGAATGAAGAAGCAAACAATACCATGATAGATCAACTCTTTGAACCACAACAGGTAATTACTCTGTTTGTTGCTTTTATAACTTTTTCAAGTAGTGTAGTTATCATAGTTGCATGCAGCGAGCCTGTTTAGTTTTTGTTAGTTATAAAACTGGTTATAGTGTAATTACATAGAGTACATAGAGTAATTAGTTGTTTTTTGTGTGTAGTTTGTCTGTTTATGGCTTTTATAATATGTTCTTAGGCAGTAGTGTAATTATTTTCATGACTAGAATAATTATCATAATTGTAGTAGTTGTTTCGTGTATAGTGTATTTAGCATGTATAAATAGAGTAATTATTAATATGATTCTAATTAGCTATTTTTTGTGTCTAATTTGTCTGTTTATGGCTTTTGTAATATGTTCTTAGGCTGTAGTGTAATATTTTTACGACTAGAGTAATTATCATAGTTGTAGCAGTTGTTTCATATATAGTGTATTTAGTATGTATAAGTAGAGTAATTATTAATATGTTTCTAATTAGCTGTTTTTTTGTGTAATTTGTTTGTTTATGGCTTTTGTAATATGTTCTTAAGCTGTTGTGTAATTATTTTCACGATTAGAGTAATTATCATAGTTTTAGTAGTTGTTTCGTGAATAATGCATTTAGTATGCATAAGTAGAGTAATTATTAATATGTTTCTCTTTAGTTTTTATTTGTGTGTAATTTGTCTTTTTATGGCTTTTGTGATATGTCCTTAGGCTGTAGTATAATTATTTTCACGACTAGAGTAATTATCATAGTTGTAGTAGTTGTTTCGTATATAGTGTATTTAGTATGTACAAGTAGAGTAAGTATTAATATGTTTCTAACTAGCTGTTTGTAATGTTAATTAAATAGTGAAAAGGAGAAAGTGTGAAAGAATATCTGTAAAAAATTGCTTGTAGATATTCAAATGATGAATCATCACCTATTTTTTTAGGTGATGATGGAGAAGAAGCCACATATGCAAAGATTAGAGTACCAAAAAATGCTACTAATAAAGAAAAAGAGGTTAAGAAGGATGTGGTGATGAAGAAACAGAAGCAAAAGAAGGATATGATGAAGAAGAATGTGGGGAAGAAGCAAAAGAAGGATATGGTGAAGAAGGATGTGGGCAATAAATAGAAGCGGTTGGTTGAATCAGATGATGATTTTGAATCACCTAACAAACGGTATAAGAGACGGATTCAAGAGCCAATCCCTAGGAAGCCATTTATGGATTTTGAAAACAAGAGACTGAAATTGCATTGCAACTCGGGCAAGTTTATTGATGTAATAAAATCGTTATCTGAAGAACAAACTAAGACCGCAAAAGAAATGGGATTTGAGAGTATATTATCCTTCAACATAGTTGCTACCCCTACACGTTTAGCATAATGGCTACTCGTGAATTATGATGAAGACATAAATGAGCTCAATATAGGAAATCGTATAATCAAGATAACGCATTCACTTGTAAAGGAATGCATGGGTATTTCAATGGATTCTTTAACAGTTTAAAAAAAAAAACAAACCAAGAAAAGGTGATGATGATAAAACGGATGAGTTCAAAAACCAATTTGAAGAATTGTTTGGAAAAGATACTGGAGGGGGCAAGAAAAGTTGGCATGCATTTGACAGCTTGTATGAATTTGAAGAAGACTGTTTTTTTTTCTGTCTATGGAAAAATTTAGATGTGGCAGTGGATGTGATAACGTTGTTTTGAAGCATATAATGCTTTTATTACACTATAATTTGAATAATGTAAAATTACTCTAGCTGTATGCTTTTATTACTCTAGTTATAAGATGGCACATGATTGTTGACTCATAAAATTGATTGTCCAATTATCAAATTATGTTGTAACAATAACCTAATAGGTTAAAAAGTTTATTTAGTCATCATAACAATTACTTTAGCTATCAAAAGAAAGTTATATTACAAACAATTAATGTGTCAGGAAAAAAAACCTATAACTGGAGTAGTTTTTTTTCATTATTTCAAGTATTCATCATACCTTTTATTACACTTTGTAAAATCTAAAAAACAATATAGTATATATCTAGTATAAAACTATGGTCCAAGCAGCAGTTTATCGCATATTCGAATATCATGACCTCCCTCACCACACACCGAGCAAGCTCTTGATCGTTTCCCAGTATGACTCGATTGGCTGCTATTTCTTTTAATGATTTAATTCTTTTGTCAAAACCGCGCCCTATATTTCTAATACCAGTTGGAATTCGAATAGTAAACGTTGACGGTTGATCATATCCCAGAAGAGAAGCTAACATATCATTTTTCCTCAAAATCGGTTTAGCTTGAGAACCGTCTTCTGCCTTTTCCCACATGCCATTAATTTGATCTCTAACTTTACTTGATGCTTCTATGTCCATGAATAACATATTATATATATTTTCAGTTCCAAACATTATGTCACAGACAATCTCATTAGCCTTATCAATGTTGCCACTAGCAATTATCTTTACCAAAAATCTAACACCTGCTTATATTTGAAACTGCATCCCTCATCCAACGCCTCAAAATATACTTCTTTGGAATTTCATCAATCTAAAAAACTCTAAACACAACAAAAACATGTCGACACAACAAACTATCTTATTCAAACCTTTTGCAGCTACATGAAGCAGAAAAGTCATTATCATCAGCAATGACGGATACATGTGAAATAATAAACAGTTAGTTAAAAAAGCATAAATAGCATAATTACTCTACTTTTAGAAATAATTACTCTACTTGCAAATTTATGGTTTTATTTCAAAAATCTGTACACTAATAAAATGAAAAAAGTAATGTTTTTAAATGGTTTTAATGAAGAAGATACAACATGTTTTAACTCTCTTTCAACAGTCATATCTTCTATTATTTTATCTAGATTAAGATCACTAAAACATATAATTATCTACATACATTGAAGCTCAAACACATAAATAGTTTACATATGATTAAATAATTACTCTAGTTAGGAGTAAACAATTACACTAGTTATACAAATTAAAAATATCTACAAATAAGATCAAACATATAATTACACTACATATAATGAAGCTCAAACACATAATTAGTCTACATATGTAGGGATGAGCAAAATCGGTACCGGTACCAATCCCGGTACCGAAATCGGTACCGTCAGTACCATGGTTTTAAGTTTTCGGGACCGGTACGATACCGGTATTTCCCGAATTTTACCTTAAATACCGATACCGAATCGAACATTTCGCTACCGGTACCGGCACCAAAAATTTGCGATTTTCAGGATCGGGATTTTCGGTACCAGTACGGGTCGGTACCTGTACGGTACCGAGCTCATCCCTATACATAGGATTAAATAATTGCTCTATTTAGGATTAAGCAATTACTCTACTTATGCTAATAACTATTCTACTTATAACCTAATAATTACTCTACTTGGAAAATGATTACACTAGTAATACGAAGTAAAAATTGGGACATAAGTGATAAAACAACAAATACACTAAGTATGGATGTAACTACTCTAGTTATTTTAAACTATATAGCTTAACGAATGCAATTTTTAGATAAATTCAAAAACTAAGTGAAAGTTTAACTGAATAAATCAATGAATCAGGTATTTCAACAAATCAATAAACTAATTACATGATTAGACGAAGCTAATTGAAAGCGAATAAACTACATACCTTCAATTTCAGTTTCTATGTCTTCAACCATGGAAGAAGTCGATTAATCGAATACACGATATGATTTGAGGATTAAGAACAATTGATGTAGTTATATCGATAAACAATAACCCGTAATGGCATTGTAATCTATTTTTGAATTGGTGGAGATTATATAACGAACAGATGATAAGTGCTGGAGAAATAGTTTGTGTTTGATTAATTACGAAATCGCCACCGCCTAATTCTTTGATTCGTACATTTAGTACGATTTTCCTATTTGTATTTGATCCATCTCCCTATATATATATATATATATATATATATATATAAGATTATCTCTAAAGGAATTTAGTTCAGTTATTTTATCCTCTGAGTCGTTACGCTGCCCAAATATCCTCTTAACACACAGTACGCACACATAACAGTAATTGACCTAACCGTATACGAATCAACGAACAACACGATGTTATCGTAGATCTAGATCCATTACAGGCTCTCTCAATATGGTCCCTGATGTCCCTGCAAAATTTCACAAGCTAACAACAAGAACGTCACAATCTAATCCTAAGCATGAACTAAACGAATAATTCGGTAATACCTTTGCGGTTTTCGTTTGTTTCAACTCTTTTACTTAATTATTCAGGTCCTTGGTCTTCTAAGTAATGTAACTACAGGTCCTATATCAAAAAAACAAGCATGTATATTCAAAAGACCAACCTTGAAACATAGGGTTTCGGTCAGGGTTTCAAACCGAACTTTTGAAACGTAAAAACGCGATTTAAACCCTCTAATCCGTGCTTATGGCCAAAAAAAATTATCAAATCAGATTCCTAACCATGTGTATGATCAAAATATGTTTATGGATCATTTTTAGGGTTTTTTCATGGTTAGAAGTAATTTTTGGTAACCAAACTATGTTTCTATGTAATTAAACATGTTTAAACCAGTCGAAAATTGATCAAAAATGATGAGTTACCTTAGGGTTTAGTGTGTGTGATGAAGAAGCCAAAGTATTTTGTCCAGAACTTGCAAGAATTATGTGAACATATCTTTGAATTTTTGTTAATATAAAAAGAAAACTTAAGGGTGGGGGGTAGTCTTAAGTGGCGGCCAAAACTAATTGAGCCCCCTATAAGACCCCGAAACCCGGGAGTCAAGCAGTTGGTTATCGTACCTAAAAATTCATAAGTAACATCAAAATCAATTTCAGTTTACATAAAACAAGTCTAGAGTGACATGCATCGGAAAATATTCAAGTACAAACCCCAAAACCGGTAAACACGTCCAAAAACCAAATTCATGGTTTGTTTATTAAATTTTTTCGACTAGATATGCCTCCAAAAGTCCGGGTAGCCTCGAGCACGTCCAAGTGGTAATTCTCGACTTCTCAACCTGAAAATCAATCTAACATACACACAAAGTCAGCTTAAGCTGAGTGAGTTCATGCTTTATAAATAACATTTAGAAATCGATTAAATCAATGAATGTAAAAATAATAAGAACAATAAGGTAAAATATATGTTTCCTTGGTCAATACGCAAACACGGGCCTCCTCACCCCAAGTCAAAACTCAAGTAATATTTGACCCGGTCGCGGGTTAACAAAACATAAACACGTAACATGAGCAGCTCTTCACCCCAAGTCAAAACTCAAGTAATATATTTGACTCGGTCACGGTTTAACAAAACCTAAACACGTGACACTGGCCTCCCCACCTCAAGTCTAGACTTAAGTAATATATTTGACCCAATCACGGTTTAGCAAAACGGCGGGCCTCCTCACCCCAAGTCACGAAACATGAAATCAAGGACTCTAGTAATATATTTGACCCGCGTTAACATAAGCATGCAACACGGGCCTCCTCGCCCCAATTCGAAACTAAAGTAATATATTTGACCCGGCAACAATTTATCAAAGCGCGTAATGCAGGCCTCCTCACCCCAAGTCACTAACCACGAGGTCAGGGACATAAGTAATATATTTAATCCAATCGCGGTTTAACCAAAACATTCACATCAGTACTACACATACATACAAGTTAGTCAAACAATCAATTTAATAACATCATCAAACATAGCCTATAAATGATATATAATTTCAGAAATATATAATTATTGGTGAGTTTAATAATATCCTCAAGCATAGACTATAAATAATATGTAATTTTCAGAAATATATAATTATAAATGAGTCTAATAATATCCTCAAGCATAGACCATAAATAATATATAGTTTTCAGATATATATAATTATAGACGAGTCTAAATAATATCCTCAAGCATAGACTATAAATAATATATACTTTCAGAAATATACAATTATAAGTAACTCTATACAATATCATCCAAATAGTTTAAACGAGTAAAATCGTAGTAAGGTGTGTATGCTAGCCTAAAATATAAAAAAATTAAAAAGATCATCATGAAACACACCTGACACAAGTCACACAAGTACCAACGAGCTACGGAACCTCTAAGTAAATCCAGAAATCAAAAGCCTGTCAGGTTGCACACAACAATTGCTAACTAAACCTTACCGACTCGCTTATTCTACAAGACGTTCTAACATGATTTAATTGACCCGAAGCCTCACCCATACTAATTTCACTTACATCAGCCCAGAGGCCTTATATTTACCAAAACCACCCTTAGATAAAACCGGGGACAAAAGAGTTTCCAAACTACACCCGGTTTACGTTAATTGTGTCGAACTCGCACGTTAACGAGTCTTTTAAGTAATCACCAACTAACTCAAGACCATTTAGATAAAATTTGCTGTTATTACAGTCCATAAGTCCACACGACACTACACAAGCTAAATGGGTCGGCATTTCCCTTGTACAACGCACGAATTACCGATTAAGCGAGAATTCGCGCTCTACCAAACCGTTTGAGCAATCACCAACCAACTGAGCCCCGTATAGCTAAAATTTAATATTATAACAGACAATAAGTCAACATGACACTACACGAGCCGAATGGATAGGCAATTCCCTTGTACAACACATGAATTACCGATTAAGCGAGATTTCGCGTTCTACCGAACCGTTGGAGCAATCACCAACCAATTCAGCCCCGTTTTACTAAAAATTAATATTTTCAAAGCCCTTAAAGCACCATGATACTACACAAACTCATCAGGTTGGTAATTTTCTCAAACAATATGCGAATCGTAACAATTAACGATTTTAAACAACTGAAACCCTAGTTTTTGAACTAACAACAATTGACCAACCTAACCAATTCCAATGATTATGAAATTTTAGTATGTTGTAAGTGACATACCTAGGGAGTTATTAGAACAAGAAACCTCAATTAATTAGCCCTGAAATTGGCCTAATTGGGCAGCCATCATATTTTAACCTAAACTGAAATAATTGATCAATAACGAGTGTACCAAGCGAATTAATGAAGAAAAAGATGTTCCTAAGCCTAGAACCGACCTGGAATTGATTGAATATGACTTTATACTGGCTGAATCAATGAAAAATCATGATGATGGTGGCTGGTCTTTGCTCCGATAGCAAATAAGAAAAGGGGCAATTACAATTCTGGTCCTCTACTTTGTAAATGTGATAACTTGCTCCTAAAGCATAATTAAATGGACTTTTAGGAAACACCATGAAGACCCCCAACATGGAAGATCAATTCCCGTCGAACATACAAACTCCTATAGACGCTTAATGTTAGGACCGATCGGGAGACGGTTTCCCAACGATTCTCGGGGGCAACGTGTTAGAGTGCGGAATCCTACTAACACGGCGACTCGGTGGTAATCAACGACACAAACGGTAGCAATTCCTAGGATGATATGACGACCAGGTGCGGAGGAAAGGACCGAAGGGGTTGACGGGCAGAGAGGATTTCCGGGGAACAGGTCGGCTGTGTATGTGTGTTATGTGTGCTCTCTTCTGAAAATCCCTAAGTAACGTTTATATATCGAAGACTCATTCGATCGGATGAGTCTCTCATTCGATCGAGTGAAGCTTTGTTCGATCGAATGAGCCTGGTTCGATCGAATCAACCTTTTGTTCGATCGAACCAGTTTTCGTTTGACATTTACAATACGTTAACTAGGTTTCACTATCTTTAGTCTCACGCCGACCTACCCTGATAGAACTGGGGACATATATATGACATTTCATGTCCTAACAAACTCCCCCTTGGAGCCAGTTCTATTTATGTTTTAACCAATCGAGATTTCTTGCTCGACTGCAACTCCCCCTTGGAGTTATCTCTCCCTCTCTGTTCTCAAAGCTAGTGGTGCCCTCATTGCATCCACCAAACTCCTGTCTTCATGGAGTTATCTCACGATCCAATGGTGCAGTCCGTCAGACTTACCATAGGTTCCACATATCATGAGATGCTGTCAAATGGAATATAAGATTAACATTTAAGCACAGTTGTAGTAGATTATCAAACATGAAAGTAAAGCATAATCTAGCACAATATTCCAAAGTATATTAAAATCACTCCAAAAACAATTACAACCAGAAGATAAAACTTTGAATTACAAAGAAACCAAATAAACAAAACATATAACAATTAATCACTGGTTCCCTGTGTATATTTCTTCTGTTGTTCCTTCCAGTTAGATCCTGCATGTATGTCATAGGCAAAACAGATCCTAATGACATTTCTGTACTTTAGCGCTTGCTCCATGTCATCGGGGGCATAAAGAATTTCTGTCTTGTATAGAGTAAAAACATCCTCCCTTGACAAGTTGGTGAGCCACATAGGATCAAAAATGCGGATTGTGCTCCAATTACCATTGTCGTTGAGCACTATAACTGCTTCATGTAGTCTTCCGTCGTAGTACCAATGCCTGAACGATTTGTAGAAGTCCTGCTTCATCTTTCGTAGCGGAATCTTCTTCATTGTAAGTGGTGGCATGTACTTCAAAATGACTTTCGGCCTGTTGGTGATCGGATCGATCTCCTTTTTACTTGTATAACGCTTTGGCCTTTGCGGTGTAATCAATCTCCATTTTGAGTTGTATTCCTTTCGTAATACACTCTGATAGTACGATGCGAATGGAGATGAGCTTGCGTATAGCATGTCCAGGTAATTAAGACGATTAAGATCGTAAGTTGGAAGAGTCTTCAAGTCTGTGATTCGTTGATAGTACTCAACCCCCTTTTCCCTTTTGACAGCTACGCAGTTCAGGTCTTTCAGACACGCCCAAGCTAGGATTTCTCCAGAGGTTCTCCGACCCTTAGTATCATATGACTTTGTGTGAGGAATGGTCGGTTTCGCTTGGCGTTTAGACCTGATCTTTTCAAGAATAGCATTGAACGCTTTCTTGCATTCTTCTGTTTTGTCTTTAAATTCGGCTTGATCGGCTTCAGACGGCTGTTTCATAGCATTTGACCTTTCGTCAGCCTTCTTCTGCACTTCCTCCTCGTTTACGTTTTGAAAGAAGCTTGATGAGTTGGGAATATCGTCAGTTTGCGACGTGTAGTACTCAGGATATTCTTCCCTTGTCAAGTCTTCTATTTCGACATCTTCGAAGTGAGGAGGATCGACTTGTGTCGGATCAGCGGCCGTCGGTGATGGTGAGTCGGTTGAAGCAGCTGCAGCAGATGTGGATTCTGTTGAAGGCAAGGCCAGAACTTTGCCTGTTTCTTCGTTTGAAAACTCGAACATTTGCTCTAGCTCTTCTTCCGTGAAGTTGTGCGAAATCTCACCTTCTTCCACGTCTCCACTTGAGAAGATTTGCTGTTCATCTGGGTTGTCCAAGAGATACGTGAAAAACTCCGCTGCTGTTTTTGACTGCAGCGGTTGGACATTTGATGTATCAGCATCACCTGCTTGATTAATAATCACAACACAGTAAAAAAAATTTTTTTTTTTTTGTTTTTTTTTAAATAAACATATGTAATATCATAAACGTTAAGTACAAAACAATTACATATGACAATGGAATATAAATAAGGATTACAAGATTTAAACATTAAAATCCTCACTACATTCACTCAAAAATCACTCAGTTACCTTCACCTTCATCATCATCTGAGTTCAGCTCGTCGGTGTCCACATCAACATTAGCTGGACCTTCCAGACGAAGAACGTCTCCTTTAAGCTCAGTCACCTTAGCTTCAAGGTTTCTGTTTGACTCCACAAGGCTTTTATTGGACTCTACCAGGCTTTGATTTGACTCTTTGAGCTCTGTGATAGCAGATCCCTGTTCAGCAACAGTAGCAGTGAGCTGAGTGTTCTCAATCTTCAACCTGTCGTTGTCAGCTTGAAGTTGAGCCATTTGTTCATCTCTGATTCTGTTATGCTCTTCCTGCTGTGTCCTGAACATGAACATCTGCATCATCGCCTTGTGCAGGTCGGCAATTTCAGAAGCGACCTTGGGAGGGAGGGAGATCTCCTGTTGAGGTTGAGGAGGAGGTGGCGGTGCGGACTGAGGTGTTGGAGGAGGAGCTTGTTGTGCTGGAGGAGCAGTAGAAGAGGTCCCAACTGATGGTAACATTGCGGGACGAGGTTGGCTGAGAAATAAATTCCTGTACTTTCGAGTAACCTTCCTCTTTTGTCTCTTCGCCGGCCTTTCTTCACCTGTCGGTTGATCAGCAGGCTGCTCCTCAAACACTACTTCTTCACCGGTTTCCAAATCTTCAACATTTAAGTAGGTATCAGCTTCCTTCTCTGCATCAGTCCTGGTGTCCTCAGGGACTACTTCGTCTTCAGTGTCTGATTCATCACTGGTTTTCTGATACGGAAGGTCCTCGACATCTGAGTCACTTGAGGTGTTCCTCCACTTCCTCTTTGGTGGAGCCTGATAAAACGGATTCGCCACATGCCCAAAACAACGTTTGTGTGGGGGCCTTGTTGGACGATCCTTGTACGACTTGAGACGGTTCAAAGTCTCATTCTTCATGTGGTCTAGCTTTACCACATCTCCGTCATTCTCTTTCAACAGCCCCGGTGCCTGGTCATCAACTATCATCTGCACAAACCTCGGGTACCGTAGAAACTTCTCACCCGCCCCTTGTTTTATGGTGATGTTTTCCACCATGTGACTGAATGTCATTTGAGAGAAATTGAAGGGGCGGTTCATCACGAGTGCTGCCACGGTGAATTGCATGCTCTCCCTTATCTTATCAAAACTTGTACGTTGAGGACCCAGACAGTGCATCACCACGTGCGCCAGATATTTGAATTCTGGGCACAAATTTGCTTTGAGAAGCAGACCGGCATTGAGATCGCCGTCATACTTCATGCGTGCGAAACATCCTCTCGTTGCTGCAGGATGTAATGTGGTCGGGTCAGAGTCTGTATCTGCAAACCCGCAGACATCTCTAAGAATCTGGGCAGAAACAACAATTTGATGCCCTCGGACTGTGGAGCGTATCACCGACGGCTCGACGGACTTGTCGTGCGTGGCGTTTCTCCAAAACTCCTGTTGAACCGACATTATCGGCTCAACGATCCTTGAGATAGGAATGAATATCCTTGACCTCTTTAAAAACTTAATCATCTGCGCAAAGTCCTTGCCGTGACTTGATTTTTCATCTAAAAATGCCACAATGTTGTGTTTGATCGACGTTTTGTACGGAGCAATAACCTGTGCAGCTTCAGCCATTGAATCTGTATACATAGACATGTTAAAACAGACAGATATCTAAAAGACTGAATTTGTTAAAAAAAAAATTTTTTTTTTTTTTTTTTTTTTTTTTTTTTTTTTTTTTTTTTTTTTTTTTTTTTTTTTTTTAAATGTTACATAGACTTCAGAGTAGTAAAACAATTGCAAGTCCCGAATCTGGATCACTGCAGTTTCTTCATGCACTATCTTTACGGGAATCAGAACACTTATGGGCTCGTGTATGACTGGGTAATCGCTTTTCTGCCTATCATTCGGAAAGATATATATGAAGACAAACAAAACTCTTAAGGAGTTTCCACGTAAAATCGAGTAGATTTAGTTTGTATCACATCTACTTTTACGCACCATAAAAAGCTACCATGACACACAATGACTGTTCTAAAGCCTTTTAAGCCTAATAACTTCACTAGTTAAGCACACAGAATCAGTATATCTATCATTTTCCAAGGTTGGATCAATTTCTCATTTTCTGAATATAAATGAATGTCTTTTAAAAAAAAACCGTTTTCACTATTTCGCCCCGATCAAGTCAAAGTCTTCAGGTAAACGGCTATCCTGAAGATCCAATGGATCAACTGGACCGACCACATACGAGTATGTGTCCTTCTAACTAAGTATAACCGACTATTTTTCAGCGAAAGAATAAAGACCCATCAAAACCCGCCCCGATCACTTTCAGTCATCTGGTTAATGGCTATCCTCATAATCTACTAGTAGAAATAAGGACCAAAACACATCCGAAAATGTGTCCATCAAACTGAGGTAACCGACATAATTTTAAGCGATAGTGATGTATAAAAATTTAATATAAGAAAAATGAAAATAAGCTGTACAGAAATAGCAAATCTTTTTGATGTCTCAGTATGATAGCGTCTGTGTACTATCACCTTTCTTGTAACAAGATCAACTTCTCAAAATTTTGAAAGTTTTTTTTTTTTTTTTTTTTTAATGTTTTTGGGTTTTTGTATTTTATATTGTTTTTGGTTTTTCTTGAACCTTTTCTCCCCCTAGAATTTATAAAAAACAAAATCTTTTTTGAATTTTTTAAATTTTTAAGAAAAGAAAAAATGAAAACAATTTAAATGATATCTTCAGGAACATCATCTGATATACGTTTAACGCCGTTGATCTCTAGTAAATATAAAAACCGTGGTTTATCAAATGCTTTAGTGAAGAGATCAGCGCGTTGTTCCTGAGTGGGGATTTTTATCACATCGATTAACTTCTTTTCGTAGCAGTCACGAAGGAAGTGATATCGAATTTCGATGTGCTTCGTTTTGCTAAAATGAACCGGATTTTTGGTAATTGAAATTGCAGCAGAATTATCAATATATATGGGAGTAGTAGAGCATTCAATACCGTAGTCACGCATTTGTTGCTGAATCCAAATAACTTGAGAACAGCAACTGGCAGCCGCAATATATTCCGCCTCAGCTGTTGAAGTGGAGACTGACGTCTGCTTTTTGCATTGCCACGTTACTAAACGACTTCCAAAGAACTGACATCCTGCTGTTGTTGATTTGTAATCGAGTTTACAACCACCATAATCCGAATCACTATACGCATGAAGATCAAAGTTGTCATCATAAGGATACCAAAGACCCCAATCTGGAGTACCCTTCAGATAACGCAAAATTCTTTTGACTGCAATCAGATGGGAGACCTTCGGCTTTGACTGATAACGTGCACAGAGACACGTAGCAAACATTATGTCTGGCCGAGAAGCAGTCAGGTACATTAGAGATCCGATGATCCCTCTATAGTGAGTTGGATTGATCAATTCACCCTTCTCGTCAGGATTAATCCCGTGATTAACCTCTAAAGGAGTTCTCTGTGAAGAAGAACTCAACATCTCAAACCGTTTCAAGATGTCATTGACGTATTTTGTCTGGTGAATGAAGATACCGGAATCTTTTTGATCAACTTGAAGTCCTAAGAAGAACTTCATCTCACCCATGGAGCTCATTTCAAATTTTTCTTTCATCACTTGTTCGAACTCCTTACAAAGTGTTTTATTCGTGGACCCGAAGATGATGTCGTCCACGTACACTTGTACCATAATTAGATCTCCTTCTTTTTCTTTTGTGAATAGCGTGCAGTCAATGGTTCCCCTTCTAAACCCGTTGTTCAGAAGGTGTTTGGATAGTTCTTTATACCAAGCTCTCGGGGCTTGGTGAAGACCGTACAAAGCCTTGTTGAGCAGATAGGCTTTGTCCTTGTGATATGGGTCTTCAAAACCTGGAGGTTGTGCCACATATACGGTCTCTTCGATGTGACCGTACAAAAAGGCACTCTTGACGTCCATCTGATATACTTTGAATTTCTTGAAAGATGCATACGCCAAGAACATCCGGATTGCCTCCAAACGAGCAACCGGAGCATATACCTCATTGTAGTCTAGGCCTTCGATTTGCCTAAACCCTTGGACCACCAGCCGGGCTTTGTTGCGAACAATCACTCCACGATCGTCACGTTTACATTTTAGTACCCACTTAGTGCCAATTTTCTTCTGTCCTTTGGGGAGATCCACCAGCTTCCACACACCAAGTCTTTTAAACTGCAATAATTCCTCTTGCATGGCTGTGACCCAGTTGGGATCTTTCAGCGCATCGGTGGTGCTGTGTGGTTCTTCTTGTGCTAAGAAGCATTCATGGGCATTAAGAGCAACTAATCCTGACTCCATCATTTCTGTGTAGAGACCAAAATTCAGCTGTCGACGAGTTTTGACACCCTGTTGAATGTCCCCTATAATGTTGTCTTGTGGATGATCACGTTCAGTCCTAACAACCGGATTGTCAGGAACGACAACATTTTGTTCCAAGTTAGTTAAGTTCGGCTCAGGAACTGGAGCGGTTTGTTCCATGTTGTTTGTGTTCAGCTCAGGAACTGGAGCGATTTGTGGTGCTGCCTCTGAAGTAGACGTTAGAGGCGGATCTGTGATAGACACATCTTGATTTGACGAGGACGGTTGTGAAATAACATGTGTCGGTGCCGGTCGTACAAAGTCTGTTGGTGTTTCATCTTCAGATTCGGAATCAGATGACTCAAGAACTTGTTCTGTTGACTCTGTGGAAGAAGACGTTGACGGACCAGGATGAGATGAGCGTTGCTGTGATTCATCAGGAGGTGCATTTTGCGCCTCATACATCATTTGAATAGCAACATCATTCAGATTGAATGACTTGACCCATTTGTCAAAGTCAAACAACCAGTCTTCACCTGTCCCTTTGGCTGGTTCTGTGTAGCGTTGAACATCGACGTGGTACCATTCTTCAACCAATTTTGTTGATCGGTTGTAGACCCTTTTGAGAGGAACGCTATAACCCAGAAAGTAACCCTTAATAATCTTCTCCTCGAACTTGTTATCAACTTGCCTTTTGAGTAACGTGCAGAGAGCCCCAAATGGTTCCAGGTGCTCTAAGTTAGGCCTTCGACGTTGAAGAAGCTCGAAACTAGTCTTGCCGTGGCGCTTGACAATGCCAACCCGATTCAGTGTGAAACAGGCGTTGGCAATTGCCTCATTCCAAAACGTGACTGGCAACACTGAGTCAGCTAACATGGTTCTTGCTGTCTCGATTAACGTACGGTTTTTCCTTTCAGCAACCCCGTTCATTTGTGGAACATACGGAGCACTGAATTCTTGAACGATGCCTTTTTCTTTGCAGTAAGTATCAACGTTTGCGTTCTTAAACTCTGTACCGTTATCTGACCGAATTCTTCGAACCTTCAGCTTGTATTGCGACTCAAGAGTCGTGACTAGCAGACTAATACACCCAAAAGTTTCAGACTTCGCTTTTAGGAAAAACACCCATGAGAATCTTGAATATTCATCAGTGACCACTAGACAGTATGAGTGCCCAGCAATACTTTTGACGCTGATTGGGCCAAAAAGATCCATATGTAGAAGTTCCAACGGCATATCAATGGAGTGGAAACTCTTAGACTTGTGGGACCTTTTTCGTTGTTTTCCGGCTTTACACTGAACGCATGAATCAGGGAGATGAAAACTTCTTAGATTGACTCCCTCAACCATTCTATTGTGCACCAGCTTGTTCATGTTCCTGACGTTTATGTGTCCCATCCGTTTATGCCAAATGACAGTATCACGTTCGGATGCCTTGGACACAAAACATGTTGCAGTTGGAGATGATGACCCTGCCTTAGCCATATCCAGAATGTAGAGATCACTCTGGCGTGCGGCTGACATTAGAACTTTGTCTTCAGGAAAGTTGACGTCCTTAGACAAGATGTGGCAGTCTCGTTCATCAAACATTACTTTGAAACCTTTGTCGCAGATTTGACTTATGGACAACAGGTTGTTCTCCAACTCTTTGATGAAATTAACTTTCTCAAACGAAACTCGCCCATTAGACACAATTCCTTGGGCCGTGATAAAACCTCCTTGATTTCCTGCAAAGGAAACTGCACCTCCTTTTATTTGTCTGACATTTGAAAGAAGATTCATGTTTCCAGTCATGTGCCTGGAAGCTCCTGAGTCTATGATCCACATGTTGAATCTTGGATCATATCGAGCAACCTGCACACAAAAACAAAAGGTTTAAATATCATTGGAAACCCAAGCCCTTAAGGTCTTGGGTTTTCCATCTTCATCACGAATGAACAATTCAATCCATTTACCCTCATTAACACTGTTTTCAGATTTGACGTTGTTATCAACAGTGTTAGTTTTCTTTGGTTTCCAAAAGTCAGTCTTCTTCTCAACATGTTTGAGATAGCTGGTTGAAGACTGGGTTTCACTTGTCGAAGTGGAAACCTTTGAAACTGATGGGTTTGAGAATTGGTGTGGTGAGGTTGGCTGAGGTTTCCGAGGAGAAACCGACCTCGGTGTGTGAAACCGTTCTTGACCTTGAATGTCAATGGTCGGTCTCCTCCTAGGAGGTGACTTGACATACCTCGGATCCGGAGTCGATATGTACTGCTTAGGATCCGTGTACTTATAGCAAAATCTTGCTATATGCCCTACCTCTCCACACGAAAAACAGTAGTTTCTCCCCCTTTGACTTGGTGGAGAGAAATAACTCTGGTTTTGTCTGTTATCATAGTACCCCCTGGATTTGACATTTTGGGGTGGAGTTTGTCTAGGAGGGTGTTTTGGGAAATTATGTTTTTCATTAACGTTACCCTCCTTTACAAACTGGGTACTATGTTCCACATAGACTTTCTCAGATTTAGGAATAAACTTTTTCTTCTGAGAACTTCTTGTTGTTGTTGCCTTTGACTTAGATGGTGGTGGGCCCGATTTAGTTGTAGAACCTAAGTCTGTGGCATCAACATTTTGTTTGGACTCAGGAGCCGGGTCAATGACTTCTTTACCCTTAGACTTAGAAATTTGGTTTGTGTCCTCGGGTATATAATCATTTGATTCATCATCCGGCACAGCTCCTGGTGTGCTTGCAAATTGATTCAGGATCGGGGGTGGGACATTGTTGTATCCCACTCCTTTTTCCTTTTTGCCTCGGAACTCGGGAATGATGTGTTCTAATAAATAAGATGAATTTGAGTAACTTTTTAATTTGAAATTTAATGATTCAAAATCAGCTTTCAAGTTTTCCAATTCTTTTTTCAAAACATTATTCTTATTTATGTGAAAATTGATAGAATCTTGTTGATTAAGAACACATATTTCAAGTTCCTTGTTCTGACGCTTAAGGCCATCAATCTTTTCTTTAAAAGCAGACTCTTTCTGCTTCCAAGCCTTATTCTGTGCAAGCGCGTCAGTCAGTTCCATTAAAGATCTTGAGGCTGCTTGTTTGTAAGCCTCGAGATCTTCAATTCTCTCTTTTAGAGATTGAATTTCTTGTTCATACAACTCACATTTTAAACATTTAACATTTACAGATTTAGGAGTTGAAGGGTTAGAACTTACCTTGGCATTACTTGAAGTGTCTGCCATGAACGCGGAGCATAGTTTCCCCGCTCTACCCAAAAACGATGGAGAAGTTACTTTAATTTCTGCTTCTTTGACTTCTTCATCCTTAGCAGTCTCCTTGTGAATTGTTGAACTTTGAGATGTTTGAGGAGTGTTTGACTCGTTCTCATGATCCTCTTTCATCTCCGTAACTACCACTTCAGCCTCTGCATCTACTACTTGAACTTCAGTAGCTGGTTCCTCGACTATATATGCTTCGTTTTTCGAGGAAACCACAGACCCAGAATCTGAGTCTCCATCTAGATCAGCCATATTTATGTTGAAGTTCCAAGTTTCACCCTCATCTCCTTGAACTGCAAGAGCAGTTTCATTGTTGATGTTGTTTGTTGCTGTTGGGTTTTGAGGGACCTGTTGTCTCTCAAGATTGACATTTGCAGCAGCAGCAGTAGGAGTGGATGTTGAAGAAGTGGTTCGGAAAGGGTATTGATGACCTTCCCGTCTGGGCTTCGAACACTCCTTGGCGAAGTGACCAAGTTCACCACAGTTGTAACATTTGACTTTGTTTTTGTCAAAGCCGAACTTGGATTTGTTGTTGATAGTGAGGGCCTGACCGGTTTTCTTTGTCCATTTCTTGGCCCTTCGGAACGCACTGCCAAGTGCCCACATAATATCTATGCGTTCCATGTCGTCTTCATCCAATTGTTCGTAGTCATCGCTGTCCAGATGACTATTTCCCAACTTTCCAGCTACCATCAAACTGTATGACTCTATAATCGTACCCAGAGTTGCCATGTGTTCTTTGGCAACCTCAACAGTTACAGCTCCCAAGCCCTCTGTATTTAACGTTGCTTTTTCCATGGGCTTGGTTCCGGAGTTTGTACTTGCATTACCGGGAGTTGACGGTGGTGGAACAGACGATCTTGTTTCAGTCCCCTTTGAATTCGACACTGAGGAGACGAAAGCAGTCTTGATCGGTGCATGATCATTTACATCTGACAACGGAGATTTTGACATGTATAACGATTTGTCAGGTGTTGATCTTGGCTTTCTTGAGGAGGCTCTCAGTTCAGCATCCTCTTGTCTGATCTCTTTAATGAAATCAGAGAGAAGAATTGTTTCGAGTTGGTGACTTCTTCTCATCACCGTTAGAAAGGTGCTCCAACTGGGTGGGAGACCTTGTGCCAGACATCTCACTTTCTCAGTGCCAGTAGTTCTAACGTTGTAGGCCTTGAGCTCAGACATGAGATGATAAAATCTCGACAGCAGTGACTCGATATCTTCTCCTGATTCCGGACCAAACAAATCGAATTCACGCTTTAGTTCCCTAGCGTGAATATCTCTCAGTGAATCCGACCCTTCACATCTTTCAACCAAGGCGTTCCATAGTGTTGACGCTGTAGTGAATTGGTTGAACTGGTGAAACAAATCGCTGGAAAGGGCTTGTGATAATAGTGAGAAAGCCTTCTTTTCAGCTTCAAATGCTGTCTTCTGTTCATCAGACAGCCTGAAATAGCTTAAAGCTTCACCATCGTCGTTGGTTGGATGAACCCAAGCTGTTTGAACAGCTTCCCATAATCCAGGATTCACACCGGTTATGTGAATCTGGAATCTAGTCTTCCAAGTGTTGAACTCGTTTAACGCCATTAGCTTAGGAGGCTTGTTATAGCTTCCCGATTCCGAGTCACTTTCGAGGATTGACTGGATCCTCTTGGTTGTGCTTGTACTTGAAGACATGTTTGCTTAACTCCGAGAAGACTGAAAAACACTTAAAATTTGCTAAGTGTTGAAAAAACAGTCTGCTGATCGAATGTGTTGTATTCGATCGGATGAGTGGTCTATTCGATCGGGTGTGAGCTGACTCGATCGAATGTCTGTTTGGGTTAAGGTTCTGGTGTTATGAGGCTGATTCGATCGAATGGGAACTTTTTCGATCGAATAGGGTGTTAGGTTCGGTCGGATAAGTATCTGGTTCGAACGAAACGGGTTGTGTATCTTGTTCGATCGATTGGGAACTAGTTCGATCGAATGGGGTCTTGGTTCGGTTCTGATGTTGACTTAGTCGATCGGATGGGTTATGACAATCGAATTTGACACTGATCGAATGGGTTGATCAAATGGGTGACTAAGTCGATCGGTTGGGTACTGGTTCGATCGAATGATTGGGACTTATTCGATCGAACGAAGGGAGCGTATGTTGAGGCGGGAAAAGCTGGTTCGGTCAACGTTTAAACTTGTTCGATCGAATAGGAGGGCTATTCGATCGAATGGGTTCCAAAAATAGACTGATTCGATCGAGAAATCTGGATTTTCCAAAATTAGAAGATTTTGACGAAAATTCGGATTTTGAAACAAAAACAAGAAATCTTGACGATCGAGGACCACTTTATGACTATTTTTAAACTTATAACATAAACACAACTTAATTCCAACCCAAAAACGGATCAAAACAACCAAAAACTCGAAGAACACGAAGAACGCGAAGAACGTTCTTGACGAAAACCCGAATTTTAACACGAAATCCTTTGATCAAAAACCAAAATATGACAATATTAACTGTTTTTGACACAAAACCGATGAACACAAGACCAAAAACCAAGATTTTACCGGAAATTTTACGTAAAAATAACGAATTTGACTCTAAAAACGCAATTTTTACCACGAATCTACCGAGAATCAAGAACCAAAGGCTCTGATGCCACTTTGTTAGGACCGATCGGGAGACGGTTTCCCAACGATTCTCGGGGGCAACGTGTTAGAGTGCGGAATCCTACTAACACGGCGACTCGGTGGTAATCAACGACACAAACGGTAGCAATTCCTAGGATGATATGACGACCAGGTGCGGAGGAAAGGACCGAAGGGGTTGACGGGCAGAGAGGATTTCCGGGGAACAGGTCGGCTGTGTATGTGTGTTATGTGTGCTCTCTTCTGAAAATCCCTAAGTAACGTTTATATATCGAAGACTCATTCGATCGGATGAGTCTCTCATTCGATCGAGTGAAGCTTTGTTCGATCGAATGAGCCTGGTTCGATCGAATCAACCTTTTGTTCGATCGAACCAGTTTTCGTTTGACATTTACAATACGTTAACTAGGTTTCACTATCTTTAGTCTCACGCCGACCTACCCTGATAGAACTGGGGACATATATATGACATTTCATGTCCTAACACTTAAGCCGATTAACGAAAATTTCTGGGCGTTACAAGTCCACCCTCCTTACAATAGGATTCGCCCCCGAATCCCGTTGTAGCAGGAACATATGCGAACATAGACAAAACCTAATCACCTAACCATACAAGAAAGCGGTAGAGACAAAACCTGTACCGGCACCCGAGTCAAACAGAACCGAAACCTGTAGCTCAATAAGTAAAAGGTATCTAGAATGGTAGCACGCTATATCTTATCCCTACAAAGACAGAATTCTAACACAGTAAACAAGCAGCATGTAGAAAATGGAAGGTAATGGTAAACTGCTAATAATGTTTATCAAGTGGTGATTAGCCGTTTACTTTACCAGTCCATCCTAACCACCCCCTGTTCTTAACCATATTAATATTCTATCCTACACTTAAACAATTTATGCACACAAAAGCAAATCTAATACATATAAAAACAAAAAGGATACCTCTTGGCGTGCAGCTACCCGTGGTTGGCAATTCTAGTCCTTTCCTTAACAGTTTGAGTTCAAACATCAAACGATGCCTGAATTCCTCGAACCTTGGCTCTGATACCAACTTGTAAGACCCCGAAACCCGGGAGTCAAACAGTTGGTTATCATACCCAAAAATCATAAGTAAATGTCAAAATCATTTTCATTTATTAAAAACAAGTATAGAGTGACATGCAGCGGAAAATATTCAGGTACAAACCCCAAAACCGAGAAACACGTCCAAAAACCAAATTCGTAATTAAATTCTTGCAATAAAAGAAAAACGGTTTGTTTATTAAATTCCTTCGACTAGATATGCCTCCAAAAGTCCGAGTAGCCTCGAGAACGTCCAAGCACTACTAGAAAAAAGGCTTTCAATGACACGCATTGCGTGTCATTAAAGAGCACTCATGACACGCAAATGCGTGTCAATGAAGCCCCTGTCATAAATTGAATATGACGCACTTTCGCGTGTCATAATTTATGACACACATTTATGACGGGTGCTTACGACTCACATTTACGACATTGCATTTATGACTAACATTTATTCGTGTCATCGTATTACTGTTATTAAAAAAACATATTTTCTCTCTTTTTTTTCATAATTACTAATTTTACACTAATAACAATAATTAAATTCTCATGACAAACATAAAATACAAACATAGCAAAGGTATCCATTTCATTTCATATTATAGATCCGAAGTCAATATTACAAAGATTCTCAAATATATTGATTAATTGTCAACACAAAATTAACATTGATATACATACATAAGTTTTCTCAAAGCTTGACAATGCATAAGATCAAATATAAAGTTTCAAGGTCTTCCCAAATCTACCATCATATCCTCCTCTGAAATAGGGAAAACGGGCCAAGCTACCTGAAACAAAAAAAATGGTTATCCATTCCTATCTATCTATTCTGTTAAAAATACAAAATAATAAATATTTTTTTATAACTAAATGTATAGTGTATACCTGTAAAGCCAATTAGCCACACCACAGTCTTTGCAATATTCTCCTTTTCCTTTTTTTGTTGTCCGATGAACCTACATAATTATGCACGTAATTTATGCAAATTATCATTCAAATCGTTATTGCTCCAAACTAACCAAAACCCAATAAAAAAAATCTTCTACAACACTGTTTGATAGTACATAATCGCATTAGACATGCTGACTGCTTAATCTTTATTTGTGGCCCTAACTTTGAACTTCAAAAATGCTGAAAATATGACCCGAATAAGTTCTATTTCGTAAAAGTGAGTTTTAATGCAGTTTTTGTAGGACTTGTGTTCTACCGACAACCAACCCAAATGACAACCGTTCTAAATTATATGCTAGTATTTGGTCAAATGCGAGAAACAAAAGATAAAGGCAGCAAGCGTGTAATCGTGACGAAAATCAAGAAACAAAGCTAAAATATATAGTAATTTCAAATAGATAGTTTTTTAAACCAACCTCTTTTGATTTGAAACCCTTTCCAACCTGACACCGTTTTAATCTGAAACATGTTCTGACCAGGCCTCTTTCGACCCAAAACCGTACCGACACGAACCAAACTAAATTAACCCTTTTTTATCGACTCGTTCTGACTCTAATTTGGTCTTACACATGAGCCGAGCTCGTCTGACTCGACTTGTTGCCAATCATAACCGGTAAAGAAGTATATCAATATCATACTCAAATTAAAGAGAATAAAATGCTCTTTTATATGATGTAATGTGTTTAAAAAAATATTAACGTGTGAAAATGTTATGGACTTTTAAAGAGTCATGGGGATTGTTAGTTTTGAATAAGGGTAAAATATGTAACTATTATATAAATTAACAAAAGTTGATGAAAGTTCAAGTACCAAAATTGTAAATTCAATTGTAAAAGCTTGTAGCTTTTTCTCAAACGCTGGTAGTAGTAGTGTTTAGAAAAAGAGTTTTTTCTCCTAATATAAAAGCTTCAAGCTCATTGAACCAAACAATATTTTTTATTAGGTAGAAGCTTTTTCTTAAAAGCTTGAAGCTTGAAGCCCTTAAAAGCTCCTTGCCAAATATACCCAAGATGCAGAAACAAATAATCATAGAATTCACCAAATATAGTGAACATTCTCCATGGTTAATCCTTATGAAATGCATGTATTTTCTTTCAGTTTAGTTATTTCCATATCCTGCTACAAAAGAGAGATCAACTTTATATATATATATATATATATATTTCTGGATTAAGTTTTTAACAGTATATGTAGTTTCATCTAAGAATAATGTTACTTAACGATCTGAACATCACTCACCAATTTACAAATTAAGAACTCAATTAGCAACGGGAAAAAACAAAAAGAAACCAATCATCAAATAACATAACTCTATTACAGAAATTATAATTTAGAGCAACCAAGAAATTAATCAAGAAGCAAATTGCAGATTCATCAACACGAAAGTAACCTAGATTTTTGTAAACTCTAAATAACACTTACATGAAAGGTAAATAAGTGAATGAAAGAGACAAATCAATACAAAAGATTAATACAAGTATATTTGATTGAATATTGAGTCAACTCATGAAGAGATGACACCGTACGATTGCGTGAGGGCAGAGCAGCATAAGCATGTTGTTTTGGGTGTTTCCAGCGTCTAGGTAACTGAAATTTAATATAAAAGGTTCAAAAATTAACGGCGTGGGGACTCGAACCCGGGTTTTTTGTGTGAAAAACTTAGGCTTTATCCGCTAGAAGATCGTCGAGCTTAGAATGTGCTCACTTGTTATTGTATCTATGGGTTCACTCCAGAGTTGTTATATATAATCTTTATTAAAATTTTGAAACTCAGTGGGTTCCCGTGAATCCGTAGGAACGTACGTAGATTCGCCCATGGTAATAACCAATAATTAACTAATTCTTAACTAACAAAGAAAATTAGGCTCAAAGTCATTATTTGAAGCCATAATCGGATTTTACAACTACATATCAGATAATAATATCTAAAATCAGTTAATCTAAAATAAGTCAGATACACAAAAACAGGATCCAGAAATAAAATTGAAAAGGTTTGAAATATATAAATCAAGTATAAACAAGTGATCAGAATAGGAGAAATCTTACAGATTGAGTAATCTGTTCCAGAAAAGCAACAACGAAACCCTAGAATTTGGGGGTTTTATTAGTAGCAATGGCGCCACCGAACAGTTTTGTTGTGCGGACTTAATCGATTGCCCAGAGCCGAAGAGCGGTAGTGAAGGTGGCGGTCGGTGATGGTGATTGGCAGCGAGAAGCGATTTGTGAGTTAGGGTTGAGGAGAGGGATGCGCAGCGGCGACAGTTGGATCGGCGGCGATAGTTGGATCGACAATTAAGGGTGGAGAAGTGGACCGGGGTACTGGGAGGGTTTACGAATAACAGATGGGAGACTCAATCTTTCTGGAGGAGAACATGAAAGATCTGCTGATAAATGTGAAGGAATGTGAATGTAATGTGATATGGGTTAGGTTCTAAAGGCTTGATAAATATATTTCAAATTATAATATGACATGCATAACTTTATTTTTTTTTGTTTATGACACTACATCAATGACGTACAAAAATATGTGTTATAAATTTTTCAAAATTTTAAAAATATGACGTTTTTTAATGACATACGCATTTGCACGTCATAAAACGACGCGTGTCATTATGCGCGTGTCAAGGAAGGCCCTTTTTCTAGTAGTGAAGCGGTAATTCTCGACTTCTCAACCTGAAAATCAAGCTAACATACACACAAAGTCAGTTTAAACCAACTTGGACGTGCTTTGCCACAAATATCACATTCTCCCCCAGTTAGAAAATTTCATCCTCGAAATTCAATTATTCAACTTTGCCTTTATTAGGAAAAAGGTGCAGGTATTTCTTTTTAAATTCAGCTTTTCGCATCCACGTGAATTCGGGTCCCCGTTGTGAATTCCATCAAACTTTGACCAGAGAGATTTTGTTATGTCTTAATTGTTTAATTTTCCCCTCTAGTATTTCCACTGGTACCTCTACAAAGTTGAGTTTTTCGTTTATGTTCAGATCTTTTAGTGGTACTATCATGACCTCATCAGTAAGGTACTTTTTCAAGTTTGATATGTGGAAGACATCGTGAGTAGAACTTAACTCCAAAGGCATTTTTAATCAGTTGGCTACCGGACCAATTTTAGAAATTACTTCATGCGGTCCAATGTACCGTGGAGCTAGTTTACCGGTTCTACCAAATCAAATAACGCCTTTCTACGGGGACACTTTCAAAAATACTTTGTCACCTACTTCGACGGACAACGGTTTTCTACGAACATCAGCACAGTTTTTCTGTTGGTCTCAGGCGACTTTTAGTCTGTTTGAGATTTTACAAATTTTATCTGTGGTTTCTTAAATTAAATTAAACCGGGTAATTTGGGTGACGCCAACTTCGGTCCATCACAGTGGCGATCTACATTTTTGCCCATACAACGCCTCATATGGTGCCACTTGTATGCTACTATGATAGTTATTATTATACGAGAATTCAACCAGTGGGAGATATTGGTCCCAATTCCTACCAAAGTATAGTACACAAGCACGAAGTAAATCTTCTAATGTTTGAATTATTCGTTTGGATTAAACATCAGTTTGGGGATGGTAGGCCGTGATCAGATCAATTTGGGTTCCCAAGGCTTCTTGCACAGCTTGTCAAAATCGAGAGGTGAAATGACTGTCTCAATCGAAAATAATTGTAGTAGGCACGCCATATCGAGATATGATTTCATTAATGTAAATGTGGCGAGTTTTTCTGTTGTGTAAGTGGTACGAATCGGAAGAGAGTGTGCGGATCTGGTTAGTCAGTCAACTATCACCCATATTGCATCGTTTCCTCGAGATGTTTTAGGAAGGTGTGCTACAAAGTCCATGGTAATTTGTTCCTACTTCCATTGAGGTATCTCCGGTTTCTGCAACATTCCCGAAGGTTTTTGATATTCTGCCTTGACTCTAGCACAAGTCACACATTTAAGGACATATGTGGCTATATATTTCTTCATACCGTGCCACCAATAATATTCTTTCGAGTCTTTATACATATTTTCAGCTCCTGGATGAATGGAATATTTGGACTTATGTGCTACATCCATGATCAAATTCCGCAAGTCATTAAGAGTTGGAATCAAGACTCGGTTTTTGAAGTATAGCATCTCATCGGTCTTTTCTTCAAATTCTGCTCATTCCCGTGTAAGTCTTCATTTTCCAATTGATCTGCTTTTAGGACTTTGTTTTGGGCAAATACGGATTTGTTTGGTAAGGCTGGTCTAGAAAACCATTCCAAGAGCTTGAACCTTTAGTGGTTTAATTCTATCTTTTCTGCTCAAGGCATCTGCTACTATATTAGCCTTGCCCATATGGTAACGAATTTCACAATCATAATCATTCAGCAATTCCACCCATCTTCTTTGCCTCATGTTCAATTCTTTCTGGTCAAAAATGTGTTGTAGGCTCTTGTGATCAGTATAAACTGTACATTTGGTGCCATACAAGTAGTGCCTCCAGATCTTAAGTGCAAAAATAACTACTCCCAATTCCAGGTCATGGATGGTATAATTTTTCTCATGCACTTTTAACTAACGGGAAGCGTACGCTATAACCTTGTTTCTTTGAATAAGTACGCATCCTAAACCGTTTTGGTATGCATCACAACAAACTACAAGGTTGTCAGTCTCTTCAGGGAGACTCTGAATCGAGGCTTGACACAATTTATGTTTCAGCAATTGAAAAGCTATTTCTTGTTCTTCTCCCCATTAAGAACTTCGGTCTTTCTGGTTTAAGAGGGTTAGAGGTTAGGCTATACTGGAAACGTTTTCAATAAAGCGCCAATAATACCCAGCTAGTCCCAAAAATTGGCGAATCTCTTTTGGTTACTTTGGTGCATGCCAATTTTTAATGGCTTCTATTTTGCTCAGGTCTACATGAATTCCGTGTCGGTTAACAACATGCCCTAAAAATTGCACTTCTTGTAGCCAAAATTCAAACTTGGACAACTTGGTATACAATTTATCCTTCCTTAATAGCTCCAAGATTGTTCATAAATGTTCCTCGTGTTCCTCCTTGGTTTTCGAATATATCAAAATGTCACTGATAAACACTATAACGAATTTGTTGAGGTACGGTTTACAAACTCGATTCATGAGATCCATGAAAACTGTGGGTGCATTAGTCAGCCCAAAAGGCATAACTAAGAATTCATAGTGACCATACCGAGTTCGAAACGCCGTTTTAGACACGTCTTCGTCTTGGATTTTAACTTGATGGTAGCCGGATCGAAGGTCGATTTTCCAGAAATAATTCGTTTCCTGGAGTTGGTCGAACAAATTGTCTATTCGTGGGAGGGGATATCGGTTTTTTATGGTTAACTTGTTTAATTCCCGGTTATCAATACACATCCTAAAGCTTCCATCCTTCTTCTTTACAAACAACACCGGTGCTCCCCAAGGACAATGGCTGGGATATATAAAACCCTTATCTAATAATTTTTGTAATTGACTGGACAATTCTTGTATTTCAGAGGGTGCCAGTCGATAAGGTGCTTTAGCAAGGGCTGCCTCTTGGTTAGGTCAACTCGGAATTCAACTTGTCGGGTCGATGGTAATTCGGGTAGTTCGTCCGGAAAGACATCGGGGTATTCACGTACTACGGAGATATCTTCTCTGTGTTTTTCATTGGGATTCTTTACGGTTACGTTTGCCAGAAATGCCATACACCCTAGCGTAAACACTTTTAACACTTTAAGGTGAGACACATGGGATAGTATTGTACCAAACTTCTCTCCATGTACCATGATCGCTTCACCTTCTAAAGGGGAATTTTAACGACCTTGTCATTACAAAAGATTTTGGCCTTATACTTAGCTAACCAGTCCATACCGACAATTACATCGAATCATCCTAACTTTACCATGAGTAGGTCAATAAGGAATGGTTTGTCGTTTAGGATAACTGGACAGTTTTGGACTATTTGGTTAACAGATATAGATTTACCGTTAGCGAGTTCTGTAGCACAAGGATCTATTAGTTCACTAACCGGCATATTTCCCAAGCATAAAAATTTAGTGGAAACAAAACTTCTATCGGCACCCGTATCAAATAATGCTAAAGCCTGCTGACCAGAAACTACGAATGTACCTGTTACTACGTTTGGGTCTTGTCGTGCTTCTCCTGACCCAATTACAAAAGTGGGTTCTCTAGGCGCACTTGAATTCGATGCTTGGTTATGTCTTGCAACAGCTCTTTAATTCAGCTTGGGGCAGTTCCTTCTGAAATGCTCCGTACTGCCACATTCATAGCAAGCACGGCGGGTTGCTGCGGTTGGGGTCTGTTGGATATGTTTTTGGCGGATTAGTTGAGGATTTGGTGGTTGTGTACTATGGGGTTGGTTTTCTTGGGATGGTCTGCTTACTATTTCCGTACCAGCTCTGCAAGTTGGGGCATAGTGCCCAATTCTAACACATTTTTGACATACCAACGATCTGCATTCACCCACATGGTGATAATTACATTTGTCGCATTTCTGCCAGGATCCCTTATACATATCTTGCTTCATATCATAACTGGTCATGGCATCATTTTGTCTTACGGGGCGTGCGCGTTTACTCGGGTGTCTTCCTTGTGGTCTCATCCCATAATCTGTTTGTTTCGTACCCGATGATTCCCCGGGCATTCTCAATACACCGCTTCTCACCAAGTCAAAAGTTACAATGTTGGCTTGAGATACGGCATTCTCAAAAGATGTGTGACCAATTTAATTTACCAAACTCCTCACTTCTGGGGGCTAAACCCCAAATATAACGTCCGATACGCTTAGCTTTAGGAGTTACTAACCAGGTAACCAGGCGAGCCAGTTTGTTGAGCGATTTGTATATCCCAGATGGTCCGCTCCTTTCATCTCTAAACTCCAAAGTTCATGTTCTAATATTTGAATTTCATTCTTTGGGAAAAAAATGATCTAAGATCAGCGTTTTGTGTTCTGCCCAAGTCATGTGGTTGACTGCATCTTGCCCTAGAATTTGCACTGTAGTATTCCACCACAACAAAGCATTCAACAAACGTAGAGGTAACATATTTGACTATGCATTCAGGTGGACAATTACAAATATTAATGATTGATTCGGTTTTCTCAATCCACTCTATTAACCCATGTGGACCTTCGGTACCCCTAAATTCCAACAGTTTGCACGTCATAAAGTGTTTAATTGAATATTCTCTTCTTGGGGGATTAGGGTTTTGTGGTCATTATTCGAGTTCGGTGGATGATTATTGTTACCCATGGTATTTGTATTCAGAGGGGGGCTATTATTGTCAAGAATATTTATATTTGGTGAGGGGATTATTTGCATTGGTAGCAGCAGTATTTGCATTAGGTGGGGAAGCATTATTTGTGACAGTATTAGTATTTGTTGAAGGAGTATTATTGTTTGGCGGGTGGTTTGTATTTATGTTTGTGTTCACGCCTGCAGTTACTTGCGCAACAATAGTTGGAATTACTGCCTACATTTGCCGAGCTATCATCTCGGCTACATCCACCTCAGTCATTGGTTTTGCTTTCTTTGGAGCCATTCTATAATGATAATCAAATACGCGTCAATTAGTACTAATTTCATCACATAACACATTGTAACGGTAATCATAGTAATGATTGTGCAAGTAAACCAAATAACATATTTTTATTTCACATACTGTATTGTACATCGTTATCAAAAATGGCACATAGACTTAGCCTGATAAAGGCCAGTGCTTGCATGTGCAAATCAAAATTTATCACCATGTGGCGGTTAGACTTAACCATGTAAGGGCCAGTGCTTACATCAAAATCATACTCCATGTCAGCATAACATACTACTATATGCATGCATGAAGTATCAAAAGACCATGTACACAGATCCGTAACATATTGCAACTATCTATACAAATGATGCGCTAACGATAAACACAAAAAGAACAATACTGTGATCATCTAGTAACACCTCCGGAGTTGGACTGTCACCCTATCCAAGCACAAACAGTGGTAGGTGTTTGGCTGTTGTAGGTTCAGTACCATCTACTGTAGAGTCAGTATACACTGGGTCACGTCCCTCCTCCCATGATTAATGTTAGCTATGTCTATCGAGTGGTCTATCACACGGTCGGCCAGGACAACCATCAAAGAGTTGTTTCCAATATCTGGGAGGTCAGGGCTAGAGGCAGGTGTGCTCAACGAATGAGAGGATCTATCACCTGTCCTAGGGTGCAAAGGCTCTCCCCGATGATAGGTCGGTCTAGGTGGGAACAAGGTAGGGTCGATCGGGGTTACCTTAATACGAGCGATATGACAGGCTCGTAGGGTAAATGAAGTCGTCGGGGATAGGTGGATAGGTGGAGTGGGTGATCTAGCTGCTCTAGTAGGTGAACGGTACCGGCTAGTGGCGTCAATCTGGTCTCTATGTGGTGCCCTGGGAGGGTAGCTATCACGTCTATAACCGGATAGGTCGGGGTCATTGCTAGGCAGCTCTCTATAAACTATCACCTCCTCGAAGTCCTCCTCAACCGCCTCCTCATCCTCTTCCGGATCTTCTTCTAGGTCCTCCTCCTCGATCTCCGGATCTTCCTCCTCCACTGATATCACCGGTTCCTCTTCCAGCACATACTCGTTAGTCCTTGCCATTTCTCTGCACAATGGTTAGTTATAAGAATAATATTTATTGATAGTGTTAATTAGTGTAGAGGATGTTATTAATTAGACAAAATTTAATATTAATTATGATAAGATATAATATTAATTTTAATAAAATACAATTTCAACTATGATAAGAATTAATATTGATTATAATCGAATCTAATATTTATTACAATAAGATTTAATATTATCGGTAGTGCAGTACGTACACGTATTCGTACACCTTGTTCCAGATAAGCACGTATGCATGTTACATATAATATGCTTAACATTACCTTTTATACAAATATGTTGCCACTTTTACCCGTTGTTATAGCCATTTGGTTTTTTCAACTTGGTAAAGGAAATTGAAAAGGTAAAAGGGTAATTAGATATAAATATAGGAATTGTCACACTCCGACTAGCAAATACGGAAGTGTAAAACGATAATGTAATAGATATCTCTGGTATTAACCACATTGTTTATAAAGAAACATTACAAACTAATTTACAATATATTACATTGTCCATCTTTGTTTACAAACTAGATGATACAACAAAATCAGTTCGTTAAATTGTTTTACTCATTACTAATACCCTTGCGTCTATTCACACAGCATCGACCATATTCTGTAACACGTAGCTATCATCATGTATTTTCCAATTTTGGCACACCTGAAAAGCACGTTAAAACAGGTCAACTACATATAGTTGGTGAGTTTCACGAGTTTCAAGAAATCAGTTATGCATAATCACAAGTCATAGTTTGTATATACGCACGTAAGTATATATGTTTGTATGTATGTATGTATGTATATATGTATGTACGTATGTACGTATGTATGTATGTGTGTGTGTGTGATGTAATTATGCTAAGGTACAGTGAAGCCCTGACTGTTCGTTTGTGCTGCGTGCCTCCATTTCCCACGCACAATCAACCACTGTGGCACCCCTTCCACCCACAACATGCCCCAAGTAGCTATGTCTAACACTACATAGCCTGTTTGTATAATTATGGTCATGTGCAAACGGCGTTATGTGTAACACGGCAACCAGGCCGATTCCGTTTGGGTTTGTCAAACCAATAGTACTATTCACAAGCCACCGGCTCGAAGTTAATCAATGAGTGTCTGGGGATTTCATGTGTTAGTACTTAGATAATTCACATCATCACATGTTTCAAGTATATAGATATAAACAAACATGCTTTTCACCCCAAAAGTTCGTAAAGCAGTTTAGAAAGAGGGGTCATGAAACTCACAGTTTAGTAGGTATTAAGTACTGTAATAGCTCGTGTTTCATCTCACTCACTATCACTTAGTCGCTATAATCAATATTATAATAATATTATTATTTTAATATTATTATAATCTCCATACTAAACTGGGCTGTATATCTAGTCTAGGTATAGCTGTCCTACCCAGAACATGTCAATAGCCTCATATGAGCTTGTTTAATGTCTAATGTTTAAACCAGACTTGGCTCAATTTCACTGTTTCACCTGCTGGGCCAAGTTGATCGTTTACGCGTTTAAAAAACAGGTATGACCACATAACTCAGGTAAATGTGTTGGTTGAAAAAATGATTAAATTTATAAAGAGATATCATAAATTAGATGTCTGAATTTGCTACGGGGCTCATTTCCGTTTACTCAGCTGATTTCAAGAAAAACACGTACAATCCATCCAAATTGTTCGGATTTCTCACAAAAAGTTCGGTTTGAAACTATGATTTTTTATCACTCTTAATGTTCTGATATTCCAAAAGATTCGTTAATCACAAACCTGTCGATTTTTATCAGAATTAAATTTGTTTAACTTTCAAATTAGCACAATTAATTATCCGTTTATCATTAAATTATGAAACTTTAAACACTTACCAAGTAAAATATTTATATTTTTATAAAAATATTTCTGGAAATTTTTACAAATTTATTAATTTAAAAAAAATCATATTATATGCTACTTTTAACTGGTAAATTATTCGTTTATACCAAACGATTTCTAAAAAATTCGATAAATTTACTAAGTGATCCAAATAACTCCTAAAATAGTCTGTAAAATTCCCAGAACCTAACAATCTTGCCAAGTTACCTTTGTTAGCCAAAAACGATCATAAAAACTCGAATAAACACGAATCTAGAAAGTATAGTTAGGCTTCTCCAATTGGCCCCAAATTTTTGATGTGATCATATTATGCCATACCTGATTTTTCCACAAAAAGTCATAATTTTTCAAGTAGTTTAAGTATTTTTTTTCCCAAATAAACATCCGTAAATGGTAATAAATTTGTCAAATATTCTTGAATGGTCAAAAAATTACCAAACTTGGACAGGGGTCGTTCATGTGATCCCTGATGTCCCTGAAAATTTCACAAGCTAATAACAAGCACGTCACAATCTAATCCTAAATAGCCCCTAAACGTGTGATTCGGCAATACCTTTACGGTTTTCGTTCGTTTCAACTCTTTTACTCAATTGTCCAGTTCCTTGGTCTTCTAAGTAATGCAACCACAGGTCCTATATCACAAAACCAAGCACGTAGAATCAAAATATCAACCTTGAAACATAGGGTTTAGGTTAGGGTTTCAAACCGAACTTTTGATCCGTAAAAACGCGATTTAAACCCTCTAATCCGTGTTTATGGCCAGAAAACTTATCAAATCAGCTTCCTAACCATGTGTATAATCAAAATATGTTTATGGATCATTTTTAGGGCTTTTTCATGGTTAGAAGTAATTTTTGGTAACCAAACTATGTTTCTATGTAATTAAACATGTTTAGACAAGTTGGAAATTGATTAAAAATAATGAGTTACCTTAGGGTTTAGTGCGTGTGATGAAGAAGCCAAAGTATTTTTGTCATGAACTTGCAAGAATTATGTGAAAGTATCTTTGAATTTGTGTTAATATAAAAAGAAAACTTGGTGGGGTGGGGGGGTAGTCTTAAGTGGCGGCTGGAACTAAGGGGGGCCCCCTTTTAGCCCACTTGCCTCGATTTACATGCCCGAACATGAAATCCCGAGTCCAAGTTTATTTCATGTTCGGTTTTTGGCAAGAAAAATATATCGGGTACGACAAACAGCGCGAAAACGATTGTTTTTCGGCCAATTTCTTGTAAATTTAGAAAAACATACTATTCGGTTGTAAAAATCAAAAGTATGTTCACTGATTGCTTAAACATCCTAAGTAAGTGTTTTGTAAGTCTTTTTCAGCTTAACGGATGATGCAATACTTTTTTCGTAACTCTCTTTCACGTTTAAAATCATAGCGGGGTGGTTAAACGAGTATGTTTTTGTTTATCTGGTTTGCTATTGTACTAAGGCCATAACATCAATATGTTAGCTTATAATAAACGTATATCACTTATAGATGCCATAGCCAGACCTGTTTGGTTATTCGTTAGTTCGATACGTAATAAGCGATTAATCGTTTATTCGGTAAATACATACTATGGTGTACCTGGTTTTGTCACGACTATCACAGAAATAAACAAAATAGCAATACTCGTCCTTTACCTTTACATGATTTTTCAGTGGATGCTTTTTAACGGAAAAAATACCATAAAACATCCTTTATGATTAAAAACCTTATCACGTTTTGTCCTTTGGCTCTAACCCAATTAAGTTTTCTCGTTAAAACTAGTCATGTGCAAAGCACTTGAGGGCAGTTTTGTAATTTTACAAATTTAATAATTAGAAATAAAATAATAAATATTTTCTGATATTTAGAAATTAGAAAAAAAAACAAAAAACCATCAACCATCAATATCACACCACCTATGTCTATCTTCTTTATCTCTCCAAAATCCAAAAGCATCACTGCCACCACCTGTTGCCAATCGCCACCACCTACCACCTGCCGTCACCATCAAAATCCCTTCATATTTCTTCAAGCCCAAATTCACCCACCACCTACTGCCATCATCACTACACCTTAATCATTCACGTCCTCGTCTTGTTTGTGACCAACGGAAGGACACCTTGGCGAAAACAAATCCGGCCATCTCTGTCACCGTTAAACACCACACTGACCAACCTCCTCAACCATGTCGCTGATATGTGGATCTTTCCGTTTCCATCTCCGTCTCCGTTGACCCCGCCGCCGACACACTTCACTACCCCTTTAACCTCTCCATCATCTGTTGAAAACCGTCCATGGCTTCCTCTCTGACTAGCTCAACAACAACAACATAACAGACGCTAAAACCCCTAATTTACCACAACCAATTTTTGAAATAGGGTTCCCAAACCCAAAACCAAGGTATTAGAACATAAAATTTTGGGATCTGGATGTTTGTTTGCTTGATGTAAAACCTTAACTTAAAAAATAAAACAATATCTACATTGCATGGTTCCACAACCCCACTCGTTAATGGCGGTCACACTACTCGCCATTACACTCCTCTGCACATCTAGGGTTCAATCGATCGGAGTAAATTGGGCTACCGCCTCCCACGCGATGCCGCCGTCCACGGTTGAATTGTGAGAAGCTTGAAAGCTGAGTAAAGAAGCGTGAGAAGATTGAAACTCGAAAATGGCATTAAAAACAAAGTAAAGAAGAGAGAGGGAGTATTTGGTAGCGGTGGTCGTCAGAAAATATGGTGGCGGAAGATGGTGGTAGTTGGTGATGGTGGTGGTAGTGGTGTAAAGAGGGAGAGATAGAGAGAGGATGAATTGCAGGGTTGAGAGAAAAAAATTATCTTTAAATATTTTCATCTTAGCTCAAAGTTTAATTTATCTACATCAATTGTCCCTCAAAGAGTAAAAGATGAATTTACCCTCATGTGCTTTGTACGTGACTAGTTTTAATGAGAAAACTAAACTGGGTTAGAGCCTAAGGACAAAACATGATAAGGTTTTTAATCATAAAGGATGTTTTCTGACAATTTTTTCGCTAAAGAACATCCACTGAAAATCATATTAGCATAAAGGACGAGTTTTGCTATTTTTTCTGCAAAATATGTAATTAAGTTTAGGGCTTGGGAATATATGTAATTTAAAGGTTTATAAAGTGGGTACATGTAAAAATCCGTAAGATAAATATTGAAATATAATTAAGAGAGAGAGTGTGTTATGTGAAAGACCATATTACCCTTTTATTGTTTAAAGGAATGAATGATGTGGTTGTTTTGGTCCACATAATCAGTTCTTAAGTTCTTACAACTCAACATGGTTTTATAATTTTTTTTCTTTTTTTGGTTTTGACCGCTTACCAATAATCATTTTATTTTTTTTATCATTATTTTCCAACATCCACCGACGATAAATCTATGTCGCTCTCCCCCTCGCCCTACATATCTCCCGGGGGAGGGGTGTTGTAGCCCAAGGGAAGTAGACGGAATTGATTCACTGGTAAATTACCCCCTCGCGTTGCAACGGGAAGTCAAACGGTATTGGTTCGATTAATTATAGCATCAATATGATATGACAGAGTATATCGCATGCTAAAAGGCAAAAACAAAAATTAGACTATACAAAAGGCACTCTGAGTATATAGCATGACAAACAATCAAACATTGATGAAGAGGAACAAAAAAATGTAATATACTAAAGTGAAAGGACTAAATATGACAACTCAAATTGTGCACTGTAGCAATTGCTTTTTCTTTAAGAGCATTCCCAGCCCGTCCTTCATCCCCATCTTCATAATTACACTATATAAGAGCATTCCCATCCAATCCCTCATATTATGTGAGGGGTGTTTTTATAATTTAGAGAATGATTCAGGGTGTTGTGAGTGAAAGGTTTTTATATTTTAGAAAAAGTAGTGATTTTTCTGTATATTTGAAAAGTTATTGTTCATCCCCTATAATTTTTTAATATATTTTGAAAGTGATTGTGAGTGAAGGAAAGAGAAAAGGTAATGATAACAGGTATAAAAAGTATTATTTAATTGAAATGGAAAGAGAAATAAAGTGAGTTTTAGTGTAATTTGGTTTGGAGATAGGGGATGGGATGAGAATGCTCTAACATCACATCTCTCTCTACAGTTTAATTAAATAATATTTTTTTATACTTTTATCATTACAGTTTTCTCTCTCCACCCTATAATTTACAAAAAATCACTACATTTCCCCCAAATTTACAAAAAATCACTACATTTTCTCTCTCCACCCTATAATTTACACTCACAACTACTCACAACCCCACCCTATAATTTACAAATTCCCCTCACAAAATTATAGGGGATGGGTTGAGAATGCTCTAATATATACTAAGAGTACCAATATTATCCCAATCAGGCAACTCTGTATCTAAGAAGCTTTTTATTATTATTATTATTATTATTATTATTATTATTATTAAATGTAATGACCTTCATGCCGGAGCTCCGGTAACCACCACCGTGACTCTTCCTCTCTCCTCTATCACCGCCACTCACCTTCGCCGAAGCTCTCACACCCACCACTACTCTTTTTCTCCACTTGTTCAATCTCGCCGGCAACCCAACATTAACAGATCTGCCATAGCAAGAAGCAAAAGACAAGTTGGTTCTCAAAATAACCAGAATATCCATAAAACGACGTGGTTTTGGGTTTGATTGATTATTATTTTTAACTTGTTGCGAAATTCTCAACATACCCGTTGCTGCTTTAGGGCTACAGTAGCACTGTCCATTTCCTTTAATATATAGTATAATTCGGAGGTTCTTTTCGACTGCACGCATAATTAAAAAATTAAAAGTTGAAAGGGTAACAAATAATGAAGTCAGCATCAGTACAATTATTTTTTGGTTTGTTAAATAGAAATCGGTTCATATTTTTCCTTCAAGTGGGATTCAGTTTTATTCTCCCCTTTAGTGGGCTGTGGAAAATATAAAGTAATGGGTTTTTATTTTATTAACGAAGGTGGCTAAATTTGTGATAAAATGGAACGAAAAAGTTATGATACGCATGTTTAAATATGAAAACTGTGACGTGGCTGAGAATTTTAGTTTTTTTTTCAATCACTAATGAGTCACTAATTTATCTTAGACTTAACTACATAATTGGTGTTTAACGTTTAATGAAAGTAACAACATTGTGTATTAACATTTAAAAGTCACTTGTTTAGGTATTTAATTTTCAATTTGTAACAAAGTTGGGTATTAAGTCTAGCATCTGTTAAAAACTTAACAGAATGGGAGTCATGTGAAAAAAACTATGGGTAATCTTGGATTACACCTTTAACCCATACTAACATATCAACTGCTTCGTCGTCACTCCATGTTTGTAATACAAAGAAGACACAGAGACATGATTAGGGCAAACGAAGAACAATGGGAATGTGGGCAATCAGGATAGAGTTTCAAAATTTAAATTTGACATGGCTTACGGTACGTAATTTTTGTAATGATATGCTATTTAGACCCTCTGTTATCGATAATGAGATGAAATTGAAAACCGCATTTTTTTTTATTTCAGGCCTTTATCCAGAGCTTTTTTCTATCAAAATTTACCATGGTGAATAATTTTTCATCAGCAACTACCACAAAGTTTACGAAAGAGGCAAGGTCAGTTATGTGAATTTGTTGTACTAGAAAGGTTCTGTATATTTTTGACTTCAATGACATATTAAAAAGCTCTAGATGAAGGCTTGACTTCAATCCACATAATTGACCTTGCCCTTTTTATAAATTTGTGGTAGTTGCTGATGGAAAATTCTCTACCATGATGAATTTTGATACATAAAAGCTCTAGATGAAGGCCTGAACCAAAAAATAAAAAAAAATATGGTTTTCAATTTCATCTCATTATCAAGAACAAAGGCTTCAAATAGCATATCATTACCAAAATTAGGTACCGTAACCCATGTCGAATTCAAAGTTTTGAAACTCTGTCCTGATTGCCGACGTGCCCGTTGTTCTTCGTTTGCCCTAATCGTTACTTTGTGTCTTCTTTGTATTACAAATATGGAGTGAAGAAGAAGCAATTGATACGTTAGTATGGGTTAAAGGTGTAATGACAAGATTTCTCTTAGTTTTTTTTTCACATGACTCCCATTCTGTTAAGTTTTTAACGGATGTTAGACTTAGTACCCAACTTTGTTACAAAACTGAAAATTGAATACCTAAACAAGTGACTTTTAAATGTTAATATGCAATGTTGTTACTTTCATGAAACGTTAGACACCAATTGTATAGTTAAGTCTTTATCTTATCATGTTCATTTCATTTTTAAAAGGAAACCATTATAAATGAGAAAACCCTCTAGCGTAATCTAGAACCTCCTACTTTTTGTTACAAGTGAAACTAGAAACCAAGACAACCCCTTTTTATTAAAATCAAGTTTCTAAATATCTTACCTTAACCAGTTGGATTGGAGATCACTGGCTAGTTCGTTTAACTAATAACCGAAACAAATTGTCTCTAGTTTTGCAGGTAAAATTCTAATTTTAGTTCAACTTAATCTCAGGTTTTGAGGATAGATTAATTTACTTTGTGGGCAGTGTGTTTTTTAATTACAAAAGAAATATCGGTCTTAACCGAAGTAATTAAGAATTGAGCATATTGTTTTTCTTGCTCATCTAGTCTACGTCACTTCTCGTAATAAAATTTTAAACAAATGAATACCGGACATTTAAATTTGTTTGTTGTTTTGGCCCCATAGAAGCTCCATCGATTATTTATAGTATATATTACAAATTAGATTTTTTTTTTTATTTTCATAATGCATTATGCAGAAAATTATGTAGTGGTCATGTTACTAGGTTAGATACCCGTATGATGCACGAGTTGGAAAATTTATCTATTCTAATAAAATAAAATAACTATAACACATGTCAGTTTGTGGTTAAACCTCATAACATTTTACCTTCCAAACTAATAACTATGTCATAGATCAATAATTATTCACTTTCATTTTACACTCCATTTATATTATATCTATAGCATTATTAAATCACTCACTTTCCTTTAAACTTTGTTTTATTATATATACTATACACTAGGTTAAATACCTGTGTATACACGGGTTGAGTAAACTATATTAACAAAAGAACAAAACAATGTGAAATACTTATACGTACTAATTTGGTTTAGATGAATGAATATGAAAATGTATTACAGCGTTGAATAAAATAAAAAAAATGATAAATTAAATAATAAAATTTTTATAAAATAAAAATATGTATTACAACGTTGAATAAAATAAAATTTTCATAAAAATAATAAAAAGAAAAAAAAAATTAGATGGTAAATTTTCATTAATCTCTAAAAATTTCTTCATATTTTAACATTTTTAGTTACCCTCTTTATCGAATATTAGAAGATTGACTCCATCTCCAATTTTAATCTAGAAAGTATGACATAAATCCCTAAAAATTTTCCTTGTATATAATGTTTAAAATTTATTTAATCAAACTTTTCTTACTAATAACACGATTATTACTAAAAACATAAATTACTTAGTACTAATATTAATTTGATATAGAGATTTATATTTTTTAAGAAGAATAGTGTTTAGAAAAAGATTGATACAAGTTATACAGATACTTAAATAAACAATACACAAATTTTAAATAAAAAAATTATATTATAAAGCAATATAAATTGAAAAGGTTTAAAACAAAGATAAGCAACACACCAGGTTCTAAGAGTTTAAAACAATATTAATCCACAAAAATAGAAAAGATATTTTAAAACATAAAAAAAATTATCTTAAATATAAAAACAGCTTCATTTTTTCAAAGCAACAAAGCATCTCAAACAACATGAAACCATTATAGGTTTGGGATAGTAGCGACCGTCAGATATTTTGGCTTCACTTTTTAAAAGCAACACAACATCCCAAACAAACATTTAACCATTATAGGTTTTGGATAGTAGCGACCATAAGATATTTTGGTCATATTCACATGTATTTTTTCTGAAAGGGATTTATCTAGATTTGATGCACATCAGCATGTAGCATCACATGACCGATAATGAAAATTACTGTTGTTTGATGGTTGTCCAAAACTTATAATAGTTAAACATTTGTTTTTTATGTGAAATAAACCAAGTTAATAAAATAACATAGGATAGTAAGATTACATAAAAATTAGTTTCTAAGCTTTTGAGCATGTTATTATTAATTTTTCTATTGAATAGAATAAAAGTTATAATTATAGTAAAAAAAAAGAGTATTATCTTGTATAAGTCACTAAATCGTAAAAAACAAAGGAATGTTATATTAAAGTTTTAAAACAAATATTACAAAAGGACCTCATTAAGAAACAATTCTTTTAGTTAAAATTAAATATTACGGGGAAAATCATGTTAGTAAACTCATAATCAAAGGTGTTAAAATCATGAAAATAATATTAATTTTTTATTTAATAATACTTATTAACAAAGATAGTTTAAGAAAATAATAAAAAAATTTAATTTAAAATTGAGAACTTGTAAACAAAAGAAGACAAATTTGAAAAAAAAAGGAAAACAATTAAGATGGTTAAATGATATTAATTAAGGTAGTTAGATGATGTTTTGTCAAGTGTCATAAAGATGGGCCAAATAGGTGCCACTTGGCACAACAACATTTTTGTTTATTATGATAATAGATTTTTATAAAAATAAATATTCTTATAAATTATAAATATATGCTTTAAATTTATCCATTTATTTTTTCAGTTAATTTACTAAACTATTCATATGTTAAAATGTAATAATATATACAATTCACTTTCATATATAATAAACTTTATTGTGCTCAGTTTCTCGATTTTCTTATTAATGATTGCTTCAGGTTTTTTTTGAAACTTAAATTTGATTGTTACGGTCAAAAGTTGGTGAGTAGATTATGTAATATAAGTTAACTACATTTGGCTCAAAAGTTGTTACGAGTCAAAAATAGGTAATATGAGTAGTTTTAAAAGTAATACAAGTAGATTTATTATCAAATTTGTTACGGATTCAAAGTTTTGACTTAAAAATGTCAAACAAATGAGAGTTAGAATTTTAAACGTGATATAGGATTCGAATTTATTTTCAATGACATTTTTGAAAATAATAAAAAGATTCGGGATTTGGCTAATTGACTATTTTTCCAATAACTATTAAAATTTAAGAAAAGACGGCGGACACTTTCGACATGCTACCTCCAGGCTTATCAATGCTTCTAACTTTTATCAAATTTGAAACATTTGTGTCAGCATTGATTTTTCTTTTAATGGTGATTAAAATGTAGTGTGTGAAACATATCACACAAAATTATGCTCAAGTGAAGCAAAACATTCACAAAATTAAACAGGTTAACGTGTTATTTTTATGTGTGGTCATTATGGCAAAGTCGAGAAGCCCCCTCAAAATTATAAAAATCTTTTTCATGGTGTAGCTCAGAACTATTATTGTATGAAAAGTCTTTTTTGAAATTGGTTCATAACCACAATTCTTTCAATTATATATATATATATATATATATGATACTGAGAATCAATTTTTCAATAGATGGACTGTTCTCAAGTATGTTTTTGCACTTGCGTTATTATTACTATTATTTATTAAGTTTTTTTTTTTGAAAAAAAAAATCATTTTCTGATATAAACAAAATAAATTTGTGTACACATTGTATAGATATAAGCATAGATATAATTACTTTTCCGTATAAAGTATGCACTTATTTGCTTTATTTATAACTTTATTATTTGGATCATTTCGTGTGTTACACGGGCTCTAAAGCTAGTTATAATTATATATAGAACTCTATAAACAGAAAGAGATTGATAAATAAAACTGTGTATTACATTAAATAAGTAAAAAATAAAATTGCTATTATAATTCACAAACAAAGGTAAAAATATCAACTATTACATGCATATATAATGATCTCATGCCGGACAATATAACTTAAAGTGCATGTATGTGTTTATATATAAAAAAGGGAAGAGAGTACCTCCATTTGTCTATATAAATTCTTTCTTCCCTTAATATGTTTTTCATGACCAGTCGTGACCCGAACTTGTACCAACCAAACCCGTTCTCAGTTATTGCAATGGCCAACACAAACCGACCTGAACTATCCTATTTTGCCTGCTATAAGAGAACACGAGTATTAATTCGGACACGTTTACTTATAAACAGGGCAAATATTCAAATACATCTTTTTACTAAACGTAATAGGTAAAATGGGTAAAGCGAGTTGTGAATAGCTAAAGTTTGTTATCAGTTTTAAAAAAACTAATTTTCTAAATATTTTATGATTTAGAAAATTGTTATTATAATATTACTATATAAATTTCTAAATCGTTTTGTGATCTAGTGTCGTAGGTAATGTTATTGTGGTTGTGTAACATAATCTGTTTGGAGTGGCATATTAGTGTGTCAAATATTGATGTAAGTAAATATTTTTTTACATGTCTAAACGAAAATCCTAACTTCAAAAATCAATACAATTAAATAAATTTGGCATTATTACTTCTTTCAAATTTCACTTAACTATTTATGTAAGGTGAAAAGTTATTAAAAAATAGTTAAATAGAAATTTTATCATTCAACAATTTTTTATCCAACACAAACCGACCTGAACTATCTAATTTGCATGCTATAAGAGAAAATGAATACTAATTCGGGCACGTTTACTTATAAACATGGCAAATACTAAAATACAGCTTTTTGCTAAAAGTAATAGGTAAAATGGGTAAAACAGGTTGTGAATAGCTAAAGTTTGTTATCAGTTTTAAAAAAACTTCTAAATTGTTTTATGATTTAGAAAATTGTTATTATAATATTACTATATAAATTTTCTAAATCATTTTATTATCTTGTGTCGTAGGTTAGGTTATTGTGGCTGTGTAACATAATCTGTTTGGAGTGGCATATTAGTGTGTCAAATATTGATTTAAGTAAATATTTTTTTACATGTCCAAACAAAAATCCTAACTTCAAAAAACAATACAATTAAATAAATTTGACATTACCACGTCTTTCAAATTTCACTTAACTATTTTTGAAAGGTGAAAATCGAATTGTCAAAATAGTTAAATAGAAATTTTATCATTCAGCCGTTTTTCTATCAAGATATAATAAGGTGAAAAGTTATCGAATTGTCAAAATAGTTAAATAGAAATTTTACCATTCAACCGTTTTTCTATCAAGATATAATTTTAAAGAAGTTTGTGATTCTTTAATATGGTAGATTACTCATATTTATTATTGTTCTAATTAGACAATTAGAAGTAGGGATGAGCTTAGTACCGTACCGGTACCGAAAATACGGATCCCGAAAATTACAAAATCTTGGTACTTGTACCGGTACCGAAATACTTGATTCGGTATCGAGACGATACCTGTGTTGAAAGTAAAAATTCGGGAAATACCGGTAACGTACCGATCCTGAATCTCAAAACTTTGGTACCGATTCGATACCGACGGTATCAATCGGTACCGGTACCGAATTTGCTTATCCCTAATTAGAAGTTTAAAAGCTAAATGATAATGGTGCCACTTGGCACAAAAATGAGTCAAGTATCATGTAGCTTAGCTATTGTTTTTATTTCTTTTATTAAGAACTAGGTAGTTTACCCACGCTCCGCGGCGGGGAGCGTGAAATTGGCAATTTCGTCGGGCGTTGGGGCGAGAGCACGATTTGTTAAAGCATACGTAAAGTGTTTTTGTCTGCAGCCAAGTTCGTCCCACCACAAAAAAAATCAACTTGCTAAATGAATTAAAGTGTGGCACCGATTGTACATTCTATCGCCTCACTATGTACACACAATTGCCAACATTTGAGCAAGTGACTTCGTAATAAAACTATTATGCTTTTGTAAAATCAACTCTTGGAAGCTTCATTTCGTTGTCACAGTTTCGTACAATTCATAGCAATGTCCTCATATGCTTCCCAAGTTAAACACCAAACAAAATTATGTTACATCTTTGATCTATTACTTGTTAAACATATTTTATATTTATATATTTCAGTTACCTCCATAGCTCCACTTTGATCATCACTGACATTCTCTTTTTTCGGTTGCTGCTTTCACCTTCAATTAAGAAAAGCAAGCTTGCGTTAGTTATTAGACAATTAGAAAAATAAAGCATCATCAATCGAAAACTCGAACGGTTTAATGTGTAAACATTATTATATTTTTCAAACCTTGCTTCTTTCTTCTTTTTGATGTGAATACTTTACTTTCTCGCATCCGTCTCTATTACTATTGTATAAAAACCTAAAAATAATAAGCCTAAACTTGAGATTGAGTTATAATACAAACAGGTTCAAAGCTAGAAACAGTGGCAAAAAGCGTCGCACAATGAAATTCCGTCGCTACCATAGATGGTCGAAGCCACCAACAACGACAGAGCACTACCCAGTCAGAATCTCACCATCATCGAGTCAAAGAAAAAGGTACGAAGTGAGAAACAGAAAAGAACAGAAGGCGCTAATGAAGAAACACGAAGTCGAACTGGATAGTCCGATCCGATATTTCCCCAAATGTGAATATAGTGAAGCGCTATGAGGACAGATCTAAGCTAGTGCCTGCAAAACAGAACACCATTGAGTCTCGTTACGTGAAGGACAGAGTGGGGGGCCTTCCCGTAACCACCCTCCGGCGTGAGAATAAGTATTGTACTCTAGTCGGAATAAATCGGAATAAAGTAAGATACAATATGTAATTGCTTGAGGCTTGAGGGTGTGAATGAATACTTTGAAGAGATGATCTGCGTATTTATAGCCGAAGGTGGGGGAAGGTGATTGGTGAAGTTGTCACTATCGATTTATTCCCCTCTCTACCTGAATAGACATGTGTCGAGCCTTTATTGGATGTGACAGCCTGGACCCGTTTATGGGGTAGCCATTATCTGTGCACGTCATGGGATGGACATTACGTGTCCAGGTGTCATCTTTCCATTGGTCGATGTCGCTATCAGGAGGTATTTAGGGGAATCTTCTAGAAATAGTTTGTTACAACTGCTCTTCCTAATCACGTGGGGATCATACGTGTGATGAGTTCCTTGTATTGTTTGCGGAGTCCTTCTGCGGATGCTCGCATGGTAATCCGCAGGTTATAGTGGAGATCTGCGAAACATGTCTTGGACTGTGGATGGCTTTGCTGGTCCACGTGTTCCTTGCGCGTACGTCTTTTGGCGATCCGCGGGTCAGATAAGGGATCAGTGGGTGGCGGATGTCTTTTGACGATCCACGGGTCAGATAAGGGATCCGTGGGTAGCTTTGCTACCTTCCCACTATAAGTCCCCCCAGTCCATTGTTGCTTCCGTGATGCGATGTCACGGGTGGAATTATGGACTCTGTTGTGGTCTTTAGTCACGGGTTGCAACTACTGACATTTGAGATTCCTGTTGCTTTTGAACTAGGGTACTGTTTTGGTGTCTGAGATGTGACATCTTCTGTCTGAATCATGTTAGGAGTGGTGCTCGAGGTTGGTGCACAAGTTTTTAGGCAGCTGATTCAAAATTATTTTGTTTTGTCAGTTCCCGCCTAACGGGTCATCTTCTGACTGGACGGTTTTGGCGTGTGAGCTGCATCCCTCTCTCTTTGCATTAATTGCGATGTGTATATATAATGAAAACCGTTCCTCTTTCCAATTTACTTGCAATAATTTTCTCTCGAATCTATTCATCTTCATCCTCTTTCTCTGCATATTTTCATACTTTTCTCTGAATTAAAATGGCCGGTGGTAAAAAGGAGAAGAGAGGTCGTGAGAGCAAGAAAGACTCGTCCAAGGGACTGGTAGAGAACATTTGCATTAACTGGAAAGTTACTGACTTCCAGGATATCGTCAATCTTTATGGGTTGGCGTCGGAGTGGGAACCGAAGCTTCCTTCCCCGGGTTCTACTGCTGATCGGCTGCCGGCCGGAAAGATTGCTCTATATGGTGAGTCTTTCACCACAGGCAATTTCCGGTTGCCTATCACCAAGTTTTTTTGGTGATTTCCTGGGTGTATCTGGGATTCATATTTCCCAGTTGCATCTGTTCGGAATCATGAGGCTCCGACATTTTGAGTTCTGTTGCAGGGCCCTCGAGGTGGAGCCCACGGTGGATCGCTTTCTTGCGATTTACAAGATTCAAACCCGGGGGAGTTGCTTTAGCTTCCAGGTTCAGCGGAAGGCGATAGGAACTGAGCCTTCGCAGAGTGCTCACAAGTGGAAGAATAAATTCTTGTGGATTAACGCCGACATTATTCCATTGGCGATGAACCGCCGCTCGCTAACTGAGAAATTTCTTCATCTTTCGGTTGCTGACGTGGAAGGTGAGGGGTGGTATGTGAAGCTAACATGGACTCCAACCCCTATGGGTCTCATTCCGGAGTTAGATTTAGTGCAGGTGGGGATGAGTCGCCTGTGGCTATTTCCGGATGAACACCCGTACTTCTCCTGGGACGATGGAAGTTAGTACTTATATTTTTCGAGTTGATTTACGTTTGTTGTTCCCATGCTATTTTTCCTCATTATTTTTGTTTCAGGGGAGGGTTCGCTGTTAGAGCTTCTTATTCCCACCGTCATGGGGAATATGTTCAAGATGCCCTTGCAAATGTACCAGGAGCCTATTGTTGAACACACCCAAGGGAACTTCCTTTTCCCGACCCGTGGTCGCACTGAGCCTGTGGTTAATGAACTTGCTGTGGCCCAAGGTGTGTACATTCTGAACCCTAAACCTCTTACCGTTATGCATCCGGATGGGACGATAGTCCTCTATTCTAGTGAAGAGTCCTCTAGTGGAGACTCAACTAGTGAAGAATCTCCATCCGGTAGTCCGGAAAGTTTTCATGCTGGCGTTGTGAGTGCTATTGCAGATCTGATTCGTCGCAACAAGAGGAGGACGGATACCGCTGGTGTATTCGTAATAAAGATTCTGACCCCGCTGAACCCGCTGATGGGGAGGCTACTGAGGGCACTAAAGATCCCGCCCATGGGGAGGCCTCAAGCACTGCCGATTATCCCGCTGGTGGGGAGGCACCTAAGGACACTGATAATCCCGTTGGTGGGGAAGCGCCCCGGAACGCTTGTGATCCCACTGGCGGGGAGGCGTTCGAGACTGGAGTGGAGGGTCCTCCTCCTAAGAGGATAAAGCTGACCCGGCTCCAAGACCGGGTCAGGAAGAGGACGACTGTTTGACAGCCCGCAGGTATTTGAATTTTTGTGTTTTCAGCTCTATATTGTGAACATCATTAACTTTCTTTTGTTTTTTACTAGTGGCGGTTGTCGTTCCTCGCCCGCCGTCTCCGCCTCCTACTGTTGTACGTGATGACGACGGTGAAGATGTGAATATGGAGCCTCCTCCTGAGATGGTGGTGGAGACGGAGGTTGTTCCTCCCAGAGATGCGACTGAAGATCTTCCCGTCTCCACGGGTGGGAAGAGGGATTCTCCCATCCCTCGTCGTCTCAATCCCAAGGGGGTTCCTCTTTCCGCCCTTCATGGAACATTGGCCCGGATGCACTTTTTACAGACTCCATCCCACAAGTGTTGGTATCAGAGCCATCGATCTTAGCGAATTAGGTATATAAATATACCTAAGCTTTGATCAGAGATAAGTTTTAATATTTATTATATTATAAGGATAAGATAGGTTGGTATTCTTCCCTATCCCTTATTTTTCTAATCCTTATAGATGTCGGCATTCAAAAAGATGATGGAATTCTTCTATGAAGAGATGAGAAAGGCAGGCTGTCCAAAACCCATCATTCTTCCTGACGGTGAAAGTGATAGTTATTACGTCGATTTCTTCGACCAGGACAGGTCAGTCGAATCAGTGGTACCATATGGGAGTCAACCCATTCACTTTTCAGGCATAGAGCAAATGCCTATCAACATTCCAAGTGACCCGCGAACCCCGGGGAATCATCCTTCCGATAAAATGCAGGTTGATGAGCCAGCTAAATCTGATCCTAAGGACAATACCCCAAGCTTGATGCAGATTTACTCCGCCCCAAGAACCCCAGTTCATAACCCCACAGATTCTCCTAACGATTCTGTTTCAAGTCCATCAAGGAGACCCAAGATGAGAGTAATGCAACCTTTCGAAAAATTGACCATTCAGGTTAATGTGAATGAAGGAAATGTGAAAGTTGAATCAGAAGAAGATCCTGAGTAAGAAGAGGAATCAGAGGAGGAGCCAGAAGAAGAATCAGAAGAAGAAGATCTAGAAGAGGAATCTCCAAAAGAAATAAGCATTAATGAGAAGAGCCATGAGGTGCAAGACCACCCAGAATGTGACTGTCCACCGATTATGGGCTGTCAACAACCATTGTTTCACCTGTCTCCTCATTAAGATCTGCAAGATCCGTATGTCCAAGCACTTACACAAGGTTTTCCACCCTACACTGGCATTATTCCAACCATCTCAGAGCAAGCAAATGAGATCAGGCAGCAGGAAGAAGATGCGGAAGCTTTTCATAACATGCCATTTGAATCCAGTCCACCACCGCCTTATCCAAGGAATCACTATGACATAGTCATGATGGGGTATCGTGATCCGCCGCCACAATACGGATACCTAAGTTTCATCCCTCAGTCCCAAGAAGAGCATTTTGATCGGGCACTTCATGAAACCGATGATTTGGGAAAGAAGCTGGCTACAGAGAGTAGCAAGAAGAAGAAGGTGGAAAAGAAATTACTACACAAGTGTAGTAAGTTGAAGAAGATGATCAAAAAGTACATGAAGGATTGAGGATCCCGCTCTGTTGTGGTCGTACTGTTTGTTCCCTGTTCCACTATAGTTACACCGTTTGTTCCCTGTTCCGTTGTAGTAGTACCAGTTTTTTCTAGAATAAGTCCGTTGTACTTGTGCTAGTATCGTTTGTTTTAAGTCAATGGTAGTAGAACTGTAGAAGTGGTTGTTGATGCAAGATATTTTCATTGTGTTATAAATAAAAACTCTTAATAATGAGTCAATTTCCTTATAATTTCAGAATGTCAAAACAAGATAATCCCTCCCAAAATAAGGAAGCTTCGAAAGCTAAAAGCAACCAATCAAAAACTGAGCCTGCTCAAGGAAACCATGAGCAGTTGATAACCAAAATGCAAGAAATGATTAATGCCATGAATACCTTATTACCCGCCATGAAAGAAAAATCTTTCCATCAAAGTGAAAACCGACAACCCAGTAAGTCTCTTAAATCCAAAACCCGTCCAAATCCTACCCTCAAAAAGAAGAGAGTGATCAAGGATCAAATAATGGTGAGGAATTCCACCAAACCTTTAAGAAGAAGTTAAGAATCGAAGGTTGTTTGTTTATGGACTTCAAGAACTGTGGGCCTAAGGAGTTTTATGGTGAAAAAGGAGCCGTTGCAGCCATAAGATGGCTTGAAGAAATGGAATTAATCATCATAATAAGCAAATGCAATAAGGAAGAGAAAATTCTGTACAAAGCGCAAATGTTTAAAGGAGAAGCGTTAGAACAGTGGAACACACTGTTGATGACAAGAGGTAGGAGAACCATGTATCAGTTAACATGGGAAGAGTTTAAAGATCTGGTTTTGCAAAAGTTTTGTCCGATGCATGAGAACGACTTAATCCAAACCAAGTTTCTCAATCACAAAGTAGTCGGGACTAATCTGAGAGACTACAATACCAAGTTCCAAGAGTATTGTAGACTTGTGCCCCAGTTGGTAACACCCGAATCAAGCAAGGTAACCCACTACATATGGGGTTTACCGAGAGAGATACGAGACATGGTGAGGTCTCATCAGCCGCAGATAGCCGAATCCGCTATGGAGCTGGCTGGTTATTTGATAAACGGTCTGATCCGTAACAAGGAAGAGGATAAGAAGGAATATTCAACGAATGACAAGAAGGGAAAGGAGAATAACCGTTTCAAGGGAAAGGATGTGAATAGGAGGAGGGGTGGTTTTAATTCCAACTACCCGTAGTGCAAGATTTGTAAGAGGCATCATCTGGGAATATGCTGATTCGCAGTGTCCACATCTGCCATCTGTGATACATGCAAAAAGCCAGGGCATGCCACTGCTGATTGTTGGAAGAACAAGATGACTTGCTTCAACTGCAAGGAAATGGACATCTTAGCTTTGAGTGTCCTAAAAAGAATGTTGCTGGTAGTGGAGGTGCTGGAGGTGCTAGAGGTAGCGGCACCAAGAACGAAGGAAAGAAGGGGAATGCTCGAGTTTTTGTACTTGACACCAAGAAGGTTGCAGACATACCGGAAACCATCACCGGTAGGTTCTTAGTTAATAACGTTTATGCGAGAGTTTTATTTGATTCTGGTGCAAATCAAAGTTTTATAGATTATAAGTTTTGTGGTCTATTAAACGAACCTCTAAGAAAAAATAAAACTATAAACGTCGAGACGGCCAGTGGTGAGATAGTTAAAATTCCAAGACCATAGAAAATGGAAAGATCCTGTTGGTAGGCTACGTCATCCCTATACAATTATTACCTATGACCTTAGCGGGCTTTGATATAGTTCTAGGTGTGGACTGGTTATCCGAAAACCATGCTCGTATCTTTTGCAATAAGAAAACCATAGAACTTCAAGCCTTTAACAAGCGAATAATTCAAATCGCGGGCGACAAAGATGCTAGTCATGTTAGCATAATCTCCATGATAAATGCAAACAAATGCTTAAACCAAAGATGTTTAGCATTTATGGCTTATGTGACGGAAGAATCAAAACCGAAGGAAATCAAAGACGTGGCCATAGTATCCGAATTTTCTAATGTCTTTTCAAATGAACTTCCAGGAATCCCACCCAATCGAGAAGTCGAATTCAGAATAGACTTAATGCCTGGAACAGCCCCAATAGCCAAATCCCCCTATCGTTTGGCTCCGACGGAAATAAAGGAATTGAAGAAACAACTGGATGAGTTGTTAGAGAAAGGGTTTATTCGTCCAAGTTCATCACCTTGAGGAGCTCCGATATTATTCGTCAAGAAGAAAGATGGTTCCATGAGGATGTGTATCAATTACAGAGCCTTGAACAAAGTAACTATTAAGAATCGATATCCGCTACCTAGAATTGACGACCTATTCGATCAATTGCAAGGAGCAAGTTTCTTTTCGAAAATAGATTTACGTTCTGGGTATCATCAGTTGAAAGTCCAGGAAGAAGATATTCCGAAAACAGCGTTTCGAACAACATATGGACATTACGAGTTCACAGTAATGCCATTTGGACTTATAATGCCCCCGCCGCTTTCATGGACTTGATGAACAGAGTTTGTAAGCCTTATTTAGATAAATTTGTAATCGTGTTCATCGAAGATATACTTATTTATTCTAAATTGGTAGAAGATCACAAAGTTCATCTTAGGATCTTACTTGAGATACTCCGAAACAAGAAGTTTTATGCTAAATTCTCCAAGTGCGAATTCTGGTTGCATGAAGTAAAATTTCTTGGCCACGTTATCAATGCAAATGGAATTCAAGTGGACCCCACAAATATTGAAGCAATAGCTAAATGGGATATTCCTAGATCGCCAACCGAGGTCCGAAGTTTCCTAGGTTTGGCTGGATATTATAGAAGATTCATCAAAAATTTTTCCCATATAGCAGTACCCTTAACTTCATTAACTCGGAAAAATGTTAAATATGAATGGGGAATCAAGAAACAAGAAGCATTTGAATTACTTAAGAAAAAGCTCACAAATGCACCTATACTGGCCTTTCCAGAGGGTACAGAGGATTTCGTTGTATTTAGTGACGCATCTCATTCAGGTTTAGGTTGCGTACTAATGCAAAGAAAGAAACTAATAGCTTATGCTTCTCGTCAATTGAAAGTACATGAAAAGCAAATGTAGTAACTGACGCATTGAGCCGGAAAGAACGTGAAAAACCAAGAGAGTTCGAGCCTTGAGATTACAACTACAAATTGATTTAATTGAACAAATCAAGAAAGCGCAAAATCAAGCAATTGCTAAATGTACATTGCTAAATGTTTAACTTGTTTACAAGTCAAGGCAGAGCATCAGAAACCTTCAGGTTTGCTTCAACAACCTGAACTTCCTGTGTGGAAATGGGAGATGATAACAATGGATTTCATTACGAAACTCCCTTATCCGACAGCACAATGCTATTTGGGTAATCGTTGATAGGTTAACTAAATCCGCTCATTTCTTAGCTATCAATGAATCTTATTCTATGGATAGATTGGAACGGATTTACATGAACAACATCGTAGCATTACATGGTGTGCCATTATCTATCATATCTGATCGAGACAGTAGATTTACGTCTCATTTTTGGAATAGTTTCCAGCAAGCGTTAGGAACTAAATTGAATCTTAGCACTGCTTATCATCCTCAAACTGATGGGCAGAGCGAAAGAACAATTCAAACGCTTGAGGACATGCTTCAAGCCTGTGTGGTCGATTTAGGTGGATGTTGGGATGATCACCTTCCTCTGATGGAATTCTCGTATAACAACAGTTATCACATAAGTATTCAGACCGCACCATTTGAAGCTTTATATGGACGAAAATGTAGAACGCCTGTATGTTGGTCCAAAACTGAAGACAATCAAATATCATGACTTGAAGTAGTCCAAGAAACCACGGATAAAGTGTTACAAATCCGTGAATGACTTAAGATAGCAAGAGATCGACAAAAGAGCTATGCAGACGTCCGCTGTAAGCCGTTGGAATTTCAAGTAGGCGATAAGGTCCTTTTGAAAGTATCACCGTGGAAAGGAGTTGTACTATTTGGCAAGAAAGGAAAGTTAAGTCCTCATTTTGTGGGACCATTTGAAGTACTAGAACGAATCGGTACTGTTGCTTATCGCTTACATTTACCAGAAGAGATGAAAGGGATACACGATGTATTCCACGTCTCTAACTTATGTAAATGTCTGGCTGATGAAACTTTAGCCATGCCTTTAAAGATGTTGAAGTCAATGAAAATCTAAAATTTGTAGAACAACCTCTACAAGTTGAATATTTCTAAGTCAAGCAACTTAAACATCGAAGGCTAAAGTTAGTCAAGATACGATGGAACTCCAGAAGAGGACCCGAGTATACTTGGGAGTTAGAGTCAGAGATGAGAAAGAAATACCCACATCTGTTCTAGCGAATCTCGAGGATGAGATTCATTCTAAGGTGGGAAGGATGTAACATCACGAAAAATTTGGACTAATTTTGACAACTAATAAAGATGATGGACTAAAAATATTCATGGTATAAATAATGGGTAAAATATGATAAAGAATGGAAATAAGCTTATGTTAGGGAATGAAGTATGAAGACTCCATCCCACATGGAAAGTGGTAAAGAAAATAAAGCACTTTATAATGAGGGTACTTTCCATGATAATGTTCTTATGTGGCTAACCACTCCCCCTAGTCCTAGCGGAGGGTGTGAAGCACCCAACGCGCACGCGCACGGGCTAGGGTGAAGGGCAATGGGCGCAATGTGGCTCTTTGATAGCGCACTTTGCACTTCGCATCACCGATAGCCGCTTAAGAGCCGCCTTTGTATTTTTGGATGATGAGACGAGATCAAGATATGGCAAGTTACCAAAAGATCAAGGACTGAAAATGAACAGATATGAAGTTTTGCATCTTCGCGATACGAGAAGAATTCGAGTTGCATCTTTGTGATATGCGAAGATGCATGACACGTCACGGGACACGTGTCACCATGCGGGGACACGTGTCACCATGCGGTGACACGTGGCAAGCCTACGTGGCAACTCACCAAGGCTAGTGCAGCTTCGTGATACACAAAGCAGCTTCGCGATACGCGAAGGTGCATAATTTTTTCTATAAAATAGATCGGCCATTGGGTGTTTCTCATCCATCACACACACTCCAAAAACACATACACAACCTTGATAAGCATGTCACGACCCCGATATGCCGATATCCGGACAAGTTTTGTCTCGAAATGCATGCCGTAACTCTACCTAAATACTCCCCCGACTTTCCTCCAAGTAGAAGTGTGGTCCAAGTAAAGCATAGGCATCTCATATAATAAGATATTCAAGGTAGGGGTTCTACCCGGTTATTATATTATAAATGGCTTAGACCCTAGTTAGGGATATAGCCCATACCTTAATCATATAATAAAGTGAAAAATAGATTTTTATAAGTCAAGATTATAGATGAAATATTATGAAGATTTTATAAATGTTTCTTATGATAAAAGAAATTTAAAATATATGTTTCTTTATGAAGAAGAAACGTGGTTTATAAATGATTAACAAAAGAAAGGACTAGAGGTCCTTGTATTTTATAAAAGAGATAAATGTCAAGGTAATGGTTATGCAATCAGACTAAAGGTCTGAAGCTAGATCGTTGATCTAGTACTTATAAAACATTATTCTCGTACTATAGGTCCGAGGTAACAAGACAAATCGGTGAGAAACACCAAACAAGAAGAAAAAGTAAATACGAACAACTTTTATAAAACAAGTCTATGAATGTTTGCATAGGATTATATCCCTAAAACTTTATAAACAAAAGTAATCGCTAGCCCTCAGGCTATTGTATACGTTTATTTGGATCCTTACATATGTTGGTAGACGGTGGGCACACCACACCACACTTGCTAATGCTTCCGCCACGTTGAGCCGGACCTAAGTAATGTCCGAGAGGGAATTATCTCGTGTATATTTATAGTTGCTAAGACCTCGATGCTGCAGTGTCATTGAGAGGTTTCAAGTAGAACTGGATATTTATAATAGTAAATTTAACTTGGTTGTTTCCTAAGCCACGATGGGCCGGGTCATATAATACCCGAGGGGATAACTAAGTAACTTAAATGTTTTGTGTCAGCGTGTTCACCAGCATGTGTTGCTGACGTATTTTATAACTGTTTTACAGGTAATGAAGAGTAGGTGTTTGGAGATGAAGGATAGCCGTTAGACGATCTGATGGCTCAATGGATGTTTTGTTATTAAAATAATGTAAAACATGGTTTTGTAATCCAAACACTTTTTGTGCAAATTAACGGGTGTGTTAAAATCCCATCTTTTGAATATAATAATATTTTATTAAGTCTTCCACTTTATAACCTAAAACTCTGATATATTTACAAAACAGGTATCAACTTACGAGTGTCACGCCTAGGTCTTGAGCCGGGGTGTGACATGCATGTGTGCCAAGAGTTCTTTGAACACTGCCTCCCACCCGCTGAGCGTAACTGTATTCATACTCATACCAAAGCTAGTCTGGTTCAAGCACTTAGCTATCATATGGATAATGTGCTTTCCACTAGCCGCGAGGTATTTGAGGGTTGTGTCGCGGGGGAGGCTGATGTGCTTCGCACTGCCACCCGTATAGTGGAAGCCGAGAAAGCTCGGGATGCAGACCGGGTTGACGCTGAAGAGAAGGCCACTGCCCTCCAGGTGGCTCAAGAAATTATCAAACGCCTGGAGGAGCAGGTGGTTGTTCAAGATAAGTATATCTCCGCCGGGGAAAAGGAGGTTCGAAGGCTCGTGGCGGAGGTAAAGGCCAAGGATGACCAGCTTGCTGCTATTTCTGAGGAGAAGGAAGGTCAAGAAAATGCCTTTACTGATGCTTTGGACGAGACGCGGTGGCTCCTCAAATTTGGCATTCCCAAGGTAACCCCTTCTATCTTGTGCTCCCTTTGTGGGATATTATGCTAACTATTCTTTGTATCAGATTGTTAGGCTCATCAAGGAAGGTCCTGAGCTTGGGGATTGCCTTGCTGACCTGCTGGTCAGTTCATCGTGGGCGGGTCGCCAGGCTGGATTTGAAGAAGGCTACGCTATGGCTCGCGAGGGGTGCCCGTCCGCCGAATTTGAGCTTCATGGCCAGGATTGTCAAAAGGAATACGATATTCATCTCGAATCCTTTGATAAACTTTCTTTTGACGTCTTGAAGTACATTGAGGAGAACCGCCGTGAGCCCACCTCTGTTGGTGAGTTGCGCCTTTGTAACATCCAACTTTTGCTAAATTATAAATAACAGAAAGCTCTATGATTAACTGTGTGTCGTTAACTTAATTGGGTGTGTTAATGTTTGGATAATAAATGGAATTAGAAGTGTGAGTGGGTTGTGGGGCCCATAGTCTCCTATATAAACCCAACCCCTCCTTCCTTTCACCACTTTCTTCCCTTCCACCACACACACACACACTCAAGAACACACACATTTTCTCTCAAGACCCGAATATGAATCCGGGCTAAAGAAAGGAAGATCTTGGTGTTTGAGTATCTCAAACATCAAGAAAACGTCCAGATCTTCGTGTTTGTGTAGATCTGAACCGAACCCAGAGCAAAAAGGTAAGTTTGGGCCAAAGGGTTAAGTTTTACGGTTAGAATCGACATGCAAACCGATTTAATGATAGATCGGGTTGTGAAATGTAAGAAAAACATGAACTTTGTGAGTTTTAGCCTCACGGGTGTATTATAGAACAAAAAAGGTGACTTCTGGACTATGAGAAACACGGGTATAAAAAGTTGGTGCAACCCAAAACCCATAAAAAGAGTAGAATCGGGTCCTAAGGAGGAAATAAAGAAAAAATGGCTTTAAAATGGTAAAAACGACGAAAGGCAGGAATTTCGCATCGCACAGCCATTCGTAGCGAAATCAATAATTTCGCATCGCACAGTCATGCGAAGCTAAAAATTCATGCGAAGCTAAATTCATGCGAAGCGAAAAAGTCATGCCAAGCGAAATTCTTCCATGCGAAACTTCATGAAATTCATTTTCTGATGCAGCTCAACCCTAGCCAGGGGCTCTACCCCTTGGACCCTGCTAGGGGCTACCGCCCCTAGACCCCGCTACTAGGGGCGCTGCCCCCGGACCCCCGTTAGTTGAGGGTTTCACTAACTTAGATGTAGGAAGTAGTAGTAATGGATAATTGACACGCGTAACGTGTTGTACAGTTAGTCATGCACAACTAAGGAAGGGCATTACCATTAACAGCGAGAGAAACCGACTCCAGGTGAGTTCTAGCCCCCTTTATCTGTTATGTTTTCGGGGCTGTGTGCATACTGCTATGTGGTAGATAATACACTTACCTGATTAGTAAAGTGAAAGATACGTGTATGATGGTGTATTGAATGTATTGTTACATAATGATTGTATGAACGAGTATGTATATATATATATTTATAACTAGAAGATAGGAAAGTATGCACGTGTGATAAAGGTATGGTTATTCGAGACAGAAGGGACCAGACCCTCATAACATCTGAGATGATAGGGACCAAACCCTCATAATATATGTGATGTTAGGGACTAGACCCTTATAATATCTGTGATGTTAGGGACCAGACTAGTCCTTATAATATCTGTGATGTTAGGGACCAGACCCTTATAATATCTGTGATGTTTAAGATAGAATAGCTTATGGTATACCATAGGGTTTTATGAAAGGAAGTATTTAAGAACGTATGCATGTATGTAAAGTATGTATAAAAGAAGTAATAGTAAATAAGGTATGAATACGTATCTCCGGACACGTATGAGTATAGTATGAATGTTATGTATGTTAATTGAATAACTAGAACTCACTCAGCGTAGTTGATTTTTAGTATGCACGCAAGCAAATAGGTTGAGGCAGCTGGCTTGAGGAGGGACACATGGCATGAACGAAAGAGACTGGCATCTACGAAGAAGTGTCATGAATGTTTTAATTAATGTTTATGGAAAGACAATTTGTATGTTAAGACAAAAATGAATGTTTTATAATGTGATGTTTGAAGTTTTAAATTATTTCGTGAAAGTTTTAATTAACTCTGATTTTAGAACTGTGTTCATGAGTAAATCCAACACCAAAGTAGGGTTACCGGGAACGGGGCCTTACAGCCTTCATGTGAACAGGCTGCTCGTGGAAGCTGAAGGTAAAGAGGTTGCTAAAGAAGATTAGGCCTATAACGTAGTGTTTAATGATTTATTTCCTTATCTTCTTTTGTAACCTTTGTACATAGATGAAATGAAATAATCTTTTTCACTTATTGTGTTGAACTTGTTGCACTTGGTGTAATTCTTTGTGTTTATCGAGAAGGCTATCCTGATCGCGGGTGATCTCATGGCTTATGACCTTTCCGCTTGTATTTATGACCTGTCTTTTTCCTGTTCTTTTTTGTAACTTGAGTTTCGGTAATGTCTGACTTGTCAGTCGAAACATTTAGTTTGTCTTGTTACTGTAGAACTAAGTGTACGCCGCCTATTCCTGGAATTGACTGACATGGTAGGTCTGCTTCTCCGTAGGAATAGGATATGACAGGTAGGCAAGTTGTGGACAGCTGTACCTCGGGATTTTGAATTTCAGATTTTTGGTTTCCTGCCTGACGTGTCATGATTTAATTGGACGACGATTGCTTTTTCTGTTTATTGCATTAAATGCCGCTGGTATATATATTCGTCGACCTCTCTTCTTCTCTCTTACTATGTTTTGAAGAACTGTATCAATATCGCCGTAATATTTTTACACCATCGTTGTTCTAAACTTCAGCCATTTCTTCCAATTCCCAGCAACCATAACTCGTTGTAATCGATTCTTGGTAGAGTACATGATGTCTTCAAGGTCCGACTACCAGACCGTCGATCGTGCCGCCATTGATTGGGATATAAACGAGTTTCAGGCCATCGTAAATACGTAAGGTATTGCTCCGGAGTGGGAGCCGGAATTTCCAGCTTCAGGTGCAACGGCGAACCGACCTTCGGTGGGAAAGATGGCGGTGTACGCTGAGTTTTTCAGTTCTGGGAATCTCTGATTTTTGGTTACTCGATTTCTAGGTAAATTGATAACTGGGAGTATGGTTCATATCTCTCAGCTTCATGCATCGGCGATGATGCGCATGCGCCATTTTGAGTTCTGCTCCCGGGCGCATGGCATCGTGCCCACAATCGATAAGTTTTCCGTGTTCTACCATCTGCATAATAGAGGTGGATGGTATACTTTTTTGCCTACTGACTGGAAGGCCATTGCTCTGGACATGTCTCCCCCGGATCCGAACTGGGCTAGGAAATTCTTTTGGATTCAGGAAGATGTGATCCCTTTGTCCATGTACTGGTGGTCGGCGGATCAGCCTTTGCTCACCCTCATATACGTTGAACACCCGGAAAGGCATGGATGGTACCAGCAGTTAACCCATACTGCTACCCCGATGCGTCCTATTCCTAAATCTGCTCTTGTGAGGGCTGGGATGAGCCGCTTGTGGCCTTACCCGGACAATGTGACGTACTTCCGGAATCCAAATGGATGTAAGTGGTTAAAATTTTATTGTAAGGCTTAGCCCAGTGTCTCACATTTTGTGTTGCGCAGCTGAAGGTATTTTGTTGTCTGTTCTGTCTGTGGATATGCCTGGAACTATACAACTGGCTCCACAAGACAAAAAAGACCTTCCGATCCTTGGGAAGAATAATGACAATTTTCTGTTTCCCCAACGGACCCGTCAGGAGCCTGTGGTGTCCGAGGGTTTGTTTGCGACAGGTACCCTCTGTTTCTTTCTTTCTTTTTTTTTGATGAATGTGACTCATGGTGTAGCCTTTGGTCGCAAGAGGAAAGAAGCTTCTTTCAGCGGTGGTCCTGTGACAACCATTGCTGGGAGTTAGGATGTGGTCCGGTCTCCTCCTTCTTCTTCTCCGGGCGCGAAGAGGCTCCGTCTTCGTGATCATGTTTCGATCCACACGCCGAGTGCACCAGGTTTTTTTCCACAAACTCATGTGTTTCCCTCTTTCAATAAACTAATTGTGTTTTTCTTTTATGCAGCTCGCTTGATCCTCTTGGATACCCCTCATGCCAAGAGTGGTTCCAGCAAACTGTCTACTGGTGACAAGGGGAAGTCCAAGGAGGATGCACCTCGTCCTGTTGTCCGGGAACTGCCGACGTTCGAGTCGCTGCCCCTGTCTCCACCAGTTATTCAAGAAGAACCTGTGGGGCAAGCATCCGGACTTCCACCCCCACCACGCTCCTTGGAGGAGGAAGGGGTCCATGTTTTGCCAGGGGAAACCACCTGTTATATCCGAGAATGGAGCTTAAATCCTGCTTCCCAGTTTTATGATGAGGAAGTGTGCTTTGAGTTTTTGCATGATGGCGTGCCTCCTGCAGAATGTGAGTTCCTGCGTAATCGTGCCCAGGTATTTCTTGGGAACTCTTACATATATCATTTGGCCAACTTGGTCCCCAAGACCCAAGAGATATACCGGGACTGGAAGTTTATGGGCCTGAACTGGGGGTTGCAGGATAACCTTTTGGAAGAGCTCCAAGCCAAAAAAGAAAAGTATCGAATCGAGGCTAACACCCAACGGTGGAAGTTGAGAGATTTTGAACGGGCTCTGGAGAAGGAAAGGCAACGCCAGGCCACTGCTGCCAAGGACTGGGAAGAGGCGTGTCGTCGACAAAATGCTTCAATTGAAGCCATGCGCGCTCTCGCTCGTTCTCGTGAGGCCGAGCTTGCCAAAGCAGAAGAGGCAAGGCAAGCTCTTGAGGCTCGCCTTGCTACTCAAGAAAAAACTCTTAACACTCTTCGTGCTGCCGCTGCTGAAAAGGATCAATTAATTGAAGACATGATCAAGGAAAACACCAGATATATTGGTGAACAGGGTGCCTGAAGATAAGTGCTGAGCAAGCTTCTTCTGACCGAGCCTAGTTGATGAAGGAAGGTCTTCCCAAGATATGGGTTTTCTTTCGTTCGTGACTTGTAACTTTGTTTCCTGATGTTTGAAACATTTTCGCAGGTTATCTCTCACATTCATAAAGGGGATACCTTAGGAGACTGCCTCATCGATCTTTTTTGTGCGTCAAGTGATTCAGGGCGTAAGGCAGGTTTCCAGGAGGGAATAACCTTTACTCGGGAGGGGCGTTCCTTGGAGGGTTTGACCTTCATGGAGTGGATTTGGATGGGAAGTATGAAAATGGACGCGTTTGACCAACAGTATTTTCCTATCCAGGACGCTATCCAAGGTTTTGCTGAAGTGGCGGATGGCGTTCCTCAACTCCGCGATTATCTTTGTGAAGAATAATGTTGTTGTCTATTTGTTTTTTGTTTTTCTAATCCCTTTTTTATTGTATATATGATATGGATATTACATTTTGTCTTGTATGGTTACAATATAAATGTGTGATGGCTAAATCCGTCATATGTCCAAAATATAGGATTAGGATAAGTATTGGCACGCAGGCCTATCCGTACGGAAATTAAAAACGTAAAAACTCGAAACTTATGCGTTAATCATATTAGCATTAACGTCAATTTCATAATACTAAACATAAACTTGGTGCGTAAACCAAGACTTAGAGCGCACAGGCCCGTAAAGAGGCACGCAGGCTGAAAGAAAAATTACATAGTTCAGATATAGGACCTTCGTAATTGTGCTACGTTCCACGTCCTGGGAATAAGAGTGTCGTCCAATTTTTTCAGCTTGTATGCACCCTTTCCCAGTACTTCATCAATTTCGTAAGGGCCTTCCCAGGTCGGTGTTAACTTTCCTGGCGATTCAACATTTGATTCTACGTTACTTCAGAACACGTAATCGCCTTGGCTATACTCGCATAGTTTGACTCGTGAGTCATAGTGTTTTTGGAGTTGACGTTTATATTTTCTTTCGCGTATTGTGGCCAACTCTCTTCTTTCTTCTAAGAGGTCTAGGTTTAATCGGAGTTCTTTTCATTATCAGCGACCAAAAGCATCCGTGTGGATGGGAAACCAACTTCGGTGGGAATCATTGCTTCCGTACCATATGTCAAACTGAACGGGGTTTCCGAGTTACTTGTTTTCTTGATGGGTTAATGTGCCCATAGAATGTGAGGCAATTCGTCTACCCACCCTGTTCGTTTGGTTCCCATTCATGCTTTAATGCCTTCTTTGATGCTCCTATTTGCTCGTTCCACTTGCTCGTTGGCTTGCGGGTGAGCTACCGATGTAAACACTTGATTAATGTGTAGCTCCGACAATCACTCTTGCAGGTTTCTGTCAGCAAACTGAGTACCATTATCACTGACTATCGTCTGGGGAAGACCAAAACGATAGATTATGTATTCCCATAGGAATTTTTGGACGTTTGCTGCTGTGATGTGAGCAAGTGGCTTGGCTTCTACCCACTTTGTGAAGTAGTCGATCGCTACGAGCAGGAATTTGACCCGCCCGGGTGCTTCTGGGAATGGTCCCATGATATCAATGGCCCACTTCTGGAAAGGCCACACTGAAGTTACCGGCACAAGGTTGTTTTGTGGTCTAAAGGTTTAAGGTGTGTGCCTTTGATAGGCATAGCACTTCCGGATTTCCTTGACTGCATCCATGTGTATTCCTGGCCAGTAATATCCGGCATTCATTATCTTGGCGACAACCATCCTCGGGCCCGCGTGTAAACCACAGATGCCTTCATGTATTTCTCGGATTACGTAGTTGGATTCCTCCGCGTCTACTCATCTAAGTAACGGGCCAAGGAATGACTTTCGGAACAGAATCCCATCGTGCATTTGATACCATAACGCCTTAAAACGGATCTTCCGTGCTTCTGCTTTATCATCCGGGAGAGTACCAGAAGACAAGTAGCTCATGATGGGTTCCATCCAGGAACTTGTTCCGGTCTGAATGACCAGAACTTGGTGTTGAGGGACGGACGGAGCGTTTAAGACTTCGATTCTAACGTCTCTCCCCATGTGGTCAAAACTTGTGGATGTTAGCTTGCTTAGTGCATCCGCGGGTCGATTCTCACTTCTCTTTATGTGCATGACTCTGCAAGAAGTGAACTATTGCATGAGGTCTTTTGCTTGAGACACATATGAGGCCATTGTGTCATTTTTTGCCTCATAAGTCCCTTAAACTTGACTTGCTATGAGCATTGAATCAACCCGGGCTTCTAAGAATTTGACACCCAACTTTTTCGCGATCCGTAGACCGGCCAGGAAAGCTTCGTATTCTGCCTCATTGTTGGTACTTTTCAAGTTTAACTTGATGGCGTAGCTGAACTCTTGGCCGTCTGGATTGATTAATTTTAAGCCTGCGCCTGAACCTTCCTCACTGGATGCCCCATCCGTAAATAAGATCCACTTCTGACTTTCATCAGTTGGGGTTGGGGGTTGTTACTCGTACAGGCATTCTTGGACTTTGTCATCTGGTATCTCTGTTAGAAAATCTGCTAAGATTTTCCCTTTTATCGCGGGCCTGTGTTTGTACTCTATGGAGTGTTCCCCCATTTCAATTGCCCATTTGGCCAGTCTTCCCCATAATTCAGGTTTTGCCAACACGCTTTTTAACTTGTAGTCTGTTAGCACGATGACGGGATAACCTTGGAAGTAACGTTTCAACCTTCTTGCTGCATATACTAGAGTGAGAACCAGTTTTTCCAGCATCGAGTATCTGGTCTCGGCGTCTACCAATGTTCTGCTGACATAGTATGTCGGTGTTTGTACTGTCTTCTTGTCCGTTAGGAGAACTGCTTCTATCGCAATGTCAGATGCGGATAGGTATAACGTGAGAGGTTCTCCTTCTTTAGGTGCAGTTAATGTTGGAAGTTCCATGAGACACTTCTTTACTTCGAGAAAAGCTAGTTCTGCTTCGGTGTCCATTTGAAATGTGCCTTTTTCAGGCAATTCCATAGTGTAGCCACGATAGGGTAAGACTTGGCTGCATGATTCGAGAGGAACCTGTTCAAGGCAACCAACCTTTCGTTCAATATCTGGACTTCTTTTAACGAGGATGGAGAGGGAATTCGGGCGATTTCCTGGACCTTTTCCGGGTTTACATTGAATCTGTCCCCTGTTACGATCACACCGAGGAACTTCCCTTCTTCCATTCCAAAGGAACATTTTGAAGGATTAAATTTCATGTTGATCTTTCGTAAAGTGGAAAAAACGTCTTCAATGTCTCTTAGCATTTGATCCTCTTCAATGCTTTTGATGACCAAATCATCCATGTAAACTTTGAGATTCTTGACAATTTGATCACGGAACGTATTGTCCATTAGACGCTGATACGTGGCACCCGCGTTCTTCAGACCGAATGGCTTCATTTTATAACAAAATGTGCCTTGGTCAGTACGGAAAGATGTTTTGTCTTCGTCATGGGCGGCCATCCGTATCTGGTGATACCCCTTGTAAGCATCTAGGAAACATTTGAACCTGAAAGGTGCTACCGCATCTACTTTAAGATCAATCTCTAAGAGTGGGTAACAATCTTTTGGACGCACTTTATTCAAATCCTTAAAATCGATACACATTCGCCATGAGCCATTGCTCTTTGGGACCATCACTGGGTTTGCAACCCATGTTTGGTATTGGATTTCGTAGATGATCCTGGCACGCAGTAAGTCTTGCACCTGCTCATTCATGGCCTTTGTTTGTTCAGGTCCCATCTTCCTTTTCTTTTGAACGATCGGTGTATAAGCCGGATTGACCCGTAACCGATGTTCTGAAATTTCCCGCGGAATGCCTGTCATATCTGAAGGCTTCCAGGCAAAAATATCAGCGTTTCTGATCAACAATTGTTTCAAAAAGACTCGTACTGTTTTCAAGATAGTTGCCCCGATAACAATAGTCTGTTCTGGGTATTCCGGGTTGACAACACATTTCTCATGCTCTGTTCACAATTTCTTTTTGGGGACCTTCGCAGGTTTCGACCCTTAGGTCGCGTAACAATGCTTGGTAACTCAGATAATGGCTATCCCCGTTCGTGTGGGCACTCCCACCGCACCGTGTGCTATGGAAGGATTGGCGTTGAAATCGCCAATTGCCTCCTGCCTTAAGATTATGTCATGCTTGGATCTCGCGGGCAGGACGAGGAACTCGACATCCTCGGTCCTTGTATGAATTCCGTCACTTAGTGTGACTGGGAATGTTATGACCCCCCTTGGCTGCATAACTTCATATCTAAACCCGGAAACTGGGGCATACACCGGCTTTAACTTTGCTTTGTCTTCATCATCCAGCTGTTCAAAGCATTGCTCATACATTATGTCGGACGTACTCCCCGTATCGAAGAAGACGTACTGAGAACGATAATGACCGAATAGAGCTGTGACGATTAGTGGTTGCTTCATGCATGGGCCTCCTTTCACTCTTGGAAAGATTACAGGCTCACTTTTCCATTCATCCACATCTGCCTCCATCCGCTTGAACTTCCGAGTAGGCCCCCTTTGAATCATGTGGACATTCAAGTCTTTGATCTACTTTCGCGGGGGTCCTTTGTTTGCGGGAGTCGCGTTTCTCCATGGGCCCTGCCGCACGTTTTTGAGTAGATGGTCGAGCTTTCCAAACTTTATGGCGGATTTAATTTCGTTTTTCAAACTTATGCACTCGTTTGTGTCATGCCCAATGTCTTTGTGGAACATGCAGTGCTTATTCGGATTCAGGTTTACCCGCTTAATCATCGGTTGAGGTTTGTTAAATTCGACGTTCTCTGTTGTCAAAATTTCGGACGGGGTTTTTGTCAAGGGAGTCCATTGTTGCCGGTCATACTTGCCCGCTTTTCTGTCTTTCTGTTTCTGCCCAATTAGTCATCTCGCGTCAAACTGCTTGTGAGAGTTTTCTGGGGGCTGAATCCTTGACCATATTGAACCCCTCTCTTCCTTTTTGGGTTGATTATTACGAGGCTTAGCTTTTGCATGTTACTTGTGAGAATTTTGGACGGTCTTTTCTGTGGCTGCAAAGACCTTGGCTGCGGACATGATTCCGTCCCATGTCTGAGGAATACCATCCCGGCCCGTCAAGCATCTAACCGTCTCTGGGCTTTTTGCGTTTACTCGGAATGCTCCCCTCATCATATCTTCACTGATTCCGCCGATATTCAAGCTTTCGTTGTTGAATCTGGTGATGAAGCTTTCCAGTTATTCGTTTTCTCGACGGACAACACTCAGAATTTCTGAAGGGTCACGAGTATGCCTACGCTGCTGACTAAAATGCTGTGAAAATTTCGCAACTAGGTCGTCCCAGCTTTTGATTTGACCGTCTAGTAATTTTTCAAACCACTCTCTGGCTGCTCCTGTTAGTGTCAATGCGAACATGTGACACCAATAAGGCAGTGTCCATCCGCTCACTCCGCCAACCACTGTGAAGTTTAACAAGTGATCGCTCGGGTCGGTCATCCCATTGTACTTTCCCAAATTACTTGGAATTTTGATATTCGTTGGGAAAGGGGCGGTGACTATTCGCGAAATGAACTTTAACTTTTCCGCGAACGCAGCGGGACGGTATGATTTGGTGAAATCCTCCTCTACATCGCTGAAGTATTCAGCATGCTTTACCGATGGTCTCGGATGGCTAGAAGTTTCTCTACCATAGTCCCAGCTGCCATCACTCGCGTAGTCCTCTTCTTGCTGAAACATCTATTTTTGTCGAGTATCCCGTGGGGTTTTGTGAGATGGGGTACGCTAAGTATGGTGATTTTTCTCGCGTATTTTCGTGAGCGACCGACCTGCTGATCGAGAGTGATCTTCCAACTCTAGATCTTGGGTGCGTCAGAATGCTGGTGGCGGTGATGAAGAGGGCGAGTCATAAGTCAGTGTTCTGGCCTGTAGCTGATCTCTTCTAATTCTTCGCTCATACTCCTCTTTCAGTCGTTGTTTTTCTTGTTGGTACCACTCTTCAGGGGTAAGTATGTTTTTTCCAGATCTGGTCTGGTAAAATCTTGTTTCATCCCCATCATGTCTGGGAAATTCTCCAGCTCCGTCTTTCAGAGCCGGAGTATTAGTGGTCTCAGGAACTCTCCGGCCTTATCTTCTGAGACCAGAGTTCGGGTGTTCCTACGAGGCGCAAAGTCTTCAAACCTTGGAACTTCTCCAGGTCTGTTCTCGAAGACCGGAGTTCGAGTGCTCCAGCGAGGTTTATCCGACACCTGTCCTTCATGGACTGCATCGTCCAGAATTTGAGTATGACGGGGTCTCACTGGAGCAGTAGAAAACTGTTGGTTCTGACTCATCTTCAGATCACTGTGAATCGAAAAAATCGTAAAAACCATGTATCTAGCTAAAAACGGATGGTGCCAATGAAGAAACACGAAGTCGAACTAGATAGTCCGATCCGATATTTCCCCAAATGTGAATATACTGAAGCGCTATGAGGACAGATCCAAGCTAATGCCTACAAAATTGAACACCGTTGAGTCTTGTTACAGAAAGGACAGAGTGGGGGTCTTCCCGTAACCACCCTCTGGCGTGAGAATAAGTATCGTACTCTGGTCGAATAAAGTAAGATATAGTATGTAATTGCTTGAGTCTTGAGGGTGTGAATGAATACCTTGAAGATATGATCTTCGTATTTATAGCCGAAGGTGGGGGAAGGTGATTGGTGTAGTTGTCACTATTGATTTATTCCCTCTCTACCTGAATGGACACGTGTCGAGCTTTTATTGGATGTGACAGTCTGGACCCGTTTATGAGGCAGCCATTATCTTTGCACGTCATGGGATGGCCATTACGTGTCAAGGTGTCATCTTTCCATTGGCCGATGTCGCTATCAGGAGGTATTTAGGGGAATCTTCTATAAATAGTTTGTTACAACTGCTCTTCCTAATCACGTGGGAATCATACGTGTGATGAGTCCCTTGTATTGTTTGCGGCTTCCGCGGTTGCTCGCATTGTAATCTGCAGGTTATAGTGGAGATCCACGAAACATGTCTTGGACTGTGGATGGCTTTGCCGGTCCACGTGTTCCTTGCGCTGACATCTTTTCGCAATCCGCGTGTCAAATAAGGAATCCGTGGGTGGCGGATGTCTTTTGACGATCCGCGGGTCAGATAAGGGATCCGTGGGTAGCTTTGCTATCTTCCCTCTATAGCTACGCAATTTAATTCCGCCGCCTCAGTAGACAACCGGAGCCGTCGGCATCGACAGGGCAACACCCATCTCTTTGTCTCTCTCTCCCTCTCTAGAATCACCTTGATCGGTCCCTCTCTTTCTCTCTCTCTCCCTACAAATTTACTATTAACTGGTCCATGTACTCTGTTTAAATAGATAGTCGTAGATTCGCCGGCGCCATGAAATGGTCGGCCATCGGCAATCACCGGCAAGGAATCAGAGAGAAGATAGAACTCATAATGCTTGGAGAGAGAAACCAAAAGAGGAGTGAGGGTGAGGGAAAGATGCTTCCAAGTCTGCATAGAATACCAAAAGCATTTGCAAAGAAACTAAACAATGAGGGAGCGAAGGACACGTGCATAAGCAGCTGGCAAAGTTTAAAGGCTTTAATCACTTGTAACTGACGCACAAAATGTGGTAGCAGTAGAACAGTACCTATATGTGAGTAGCACCGACATTCATAATTAATATACATATATACATATATATATATATATATATATATATATATATATATGGTGCGGGTGATAAAAGTAACTTTGTTCGTATCGCTTGAACACTTAAGAATTGGTAGAAAATGTGACATTCTGGTGTCTTTGGACAATGGAGATTTGGAGGAATATTTGTCTATGGTGCAAAATTTATTCTTTCTATGCTTTCTCGCTTAATGACATTTTGGTGTATCATGGGTTTGTTAAAAGAAGACCTATAAAAAAAAGATAATTCAAGCAATCTTTCGGATCACTACATGAAGCATACGGATGATAAGGAACTAGGGTAGGGATGTTAAAAGTCGGATATCCGAAGATTTGGATATCCGAACTTTGAAACTGAAGAAACACGGATCTCATCCTGTGAGGATCGGATCTATATTTCCCCTAAGTACGTATTACGAAATAAATCTAAAGTGAGAGTGAATCAAATATTCAACTAAATTCCTGTGAATTCCTGCAAAACAGACCGCTATGAGTCTCGTTATGGGAAGGGCAAGAGGGGGAGGGGGTCTTCCCGTAATCACCCTTCGGCGTGAGAATAAGTACTGTTCTATAAGGAGAGAAAGTACAAAAGTGATTGATGTATTATGTGAAGTGTTAATTAATATCTTGTGATGGTGACGAAGGTATTATAGCCGGGGGATGGGGAAGGTTATTGGTAGAGTTGTCACCATCCAGAAGATTCTTTTTCAACCTGAATGGACAAGTGTCACGCCTTGATAGGAGGTGATAGTTGGCCATGTGCATGGTTGTTGCCAGGTGTCCAGCTATCCTTCTCTCATTAGCTATCCTCCCTTGTATTCTTCATAAAGGGGTAAACTTCCTTGTTAGGGAATGTTTTAGCGATCTCAAGAAAATTATATTGTTACAACCGTTTTCCCTCGTTAAGTAAGAATTTTTATTGTTTCTTCCTCGTGCGGGGCTTTTCTATGATCTGTCGGTCTCTTCCGCGAGTATTGTTGATGACCCGCAGATAATTTCTTAGGCTTGTGGGTTGTTTTACTACTCTACCTCTATAATCCCCCCCCCCCCAATCCATTGTTTCTTCCGCGACGTCTTTCAGCGGATGGAATTTTGGACTTAATACTCTTTCTTGGATATGATCGTCTCTAAATCCGTCCTTGTGCATGTACTATAATTATATTCATTAGACTGTAGGTTTAGACTTGTGGAGCTATAATTGTATTCATTAGACTGTAGGTTGCAGGAGCACCGCAAGGTCAGAAAAACAATTTGTGTCTCGTCCCAAAGTGATTTTAGTCGGGGTAAAATAGACGGATACAGGTGTGCATCTTGGCGAGTGCCAACGAGAATTTGTTTTCTTTTCTGAATCTCTCCTTGAGATCGGACCATAATTCAAAAGTCATGCTAGCATACTACATACTATTTCTGATGTCTTTCTCCATTGTGGTTGTGAGCCATCCTTTGATCATGGCATTAGACCGCATCCACTGCATGTAGGTTGACTATTCCTTCTCTGGTTTCTTGATCGTCCATCGATGAACTCTATTTTATTCTTTGCGAATAAGAAGTTCATAACTTCTTGCGACCAGTCAATGTAGTTGGTATTAGTCAAAGCATCATTCACATGCCTCTACCTGGGATATTCGGAAGCGTGAATGTAGAAAGGTGAGTTGGTATCGATAAGTACTTCTTCACTTTTCTTCTTATCACCCATGGCTACTAATAGTACCGGATCGGTGGTATGTTATTTTTTATGTGTTTAGGGTTTTGTTTTGAGCGGTTCAGGACCTCCGCTCTGATACCATAAAAATTGTGGTATAAAGCATTTTCTTATGATTATCTCAAGAAGGATACAACCAATAAATACAACTACAATTTCTCCACTAAATAACTCTATAAGGAAGGTGATAACTATCAATTAAAAGAAAATAATGTCTAAATAATTGTCCATGATTCGATAAGGTAAATTGGCCGTTAATTTAGAGTTTATTGTAATGTTTTCCGGATAGCTGCTTGTTTTTTAACCAATGCAGAATATTGTGCATGATTGATGATGTGGTCGGTTATTATTATCATAGGCCGGTCCCACCCCTTGTTAGAAGATTGAAGTTGTTGGTACTTGGTAATCAAGTGGGCAATTCATGATTCACAATAGAATAGAACACGATTGAATGATGAATAAACAAATTTCATGAATAATAACACTGAATGTGCGATTACAATTGTCTGATATTGTTCCCTATTTATAGAACTTGAACCGGTGCTTCCAAACATCATGACGTTTTGGTAAAACACTGATTGACCTAATTTACATACTAACCCTTCTTAATTATAATGTACAAGTTTAACCCTAACCATAATTTACATTAATGACACTTATATGCCTATTATAATAATAATAATAATAATAATAATAATAAAGTTTAGTTTAAGTGAGGTTTTCGTTTCTTCAAGATCCAGTTGCCATCATAGTAAGGTTGGTTCGTCATCTTCCTCCCGGATCAGATTTGCTTCCACTCTTTTCTCCCCTTTTGGATATTAATGTTCTTTGTTTTCCATGAGTTCCATTTTTTCCTTGGCCACGCTCTTTGTTTTCTTATTTTGAACTTTCATGACCGCAATGTTCACATTTATGCTCACTAGCTTTCTTCTTTCCACCTTCTTTGGAGAATAAGAGCTTGTCATGATCGTCTTTTTCATTGATTTTCTTCTTGGTGCGCTCCTCGAAAGCTTCCAGTCTTCCAACGGCTTCTTGGAATGGCATTGCACTAAGATCAACAAACTGCTCAATCGTAGCAACAATCAGAATGAACTATTCTGGCACCAAACTGAGTAGTTTTCGGACCAGTTTCTTGTCATTCATAGTATGCACATGATTGTCCGCTTGTGATGCAATCTCACTAATTTTCCCGGCATAAACATTAAGTGACTCGTTAACACCCTTTTTTAAAGTGTCTCGAGTGTTTTTAACAAAGCATCTTTAATTCTACCAACTCCGATATGTTTAACCTTTAACGCATCCCAAATTTCTTTGGCTGAAGAGACGTTAGCAATTTGCAATACCATGTTTTCAGGAATCACTTGGTATAATAATGCAATTGTTGTATTATTCTTTTCCCCATCAACTTCATTGTCGTATTTTGGTTCAACTGCTTTCCAAATTACATGGACATTAAAGATCGATCTTATCTTTATAGCCCAAATGGCGTAATTTTTGGGGTTCAACACAGGGCATTGAAAATTCATGGATGTCTCCCCCTTCTTTTGAAGTTACAACTTCTTTATCCTTGGACTAAACCATTTTCCAAGTTTTCTTTTTCCCAATCTTGATAAATTAACTATCACTGGTTTCGAATCGACTTTGATTTCAACTTTACTAGTATCAGAGCATATCGATATCAACCTTTAACAATAGCAGTTCACCGGTTTTTCGGTTGCCTTACAACTTAAGAAATCGAAACCAACTATTAATTCAACAAACAGTGCACGGGTTATAAAGTTAAATGTTTCAACAATGGTAAACGGGTTTTTGGGTCACAAAATGAATCAAAACCAACCTCTTTATACCAAGATTAGTGTACGGGTTTCCCAAGGCAAATCAAAACTAATTGTTCGTCTCAACTAACAACTATATACGGGTTTTTCGGTTTCCAAAATCACTCAAACCAACTACTCTAAAACACAACGATGTTCGGGTATATCGGTCACTAAGTAAATAAAACCAACCGTTTCAACCAAAAATAGTACATGGGCTTTCGGTTACAAGGCAAATCAAAACCAATTGTTCGTCTCTACCAACAACAATGCACGGGTTTTTCGGTTTCCAAACAAATCAAACCAACTATTCTTAACTTTTGTTACTTGTTAAACAAATCCAACCCTTCGATTAACTAGAGAAAAAATAGTATTAGAAACTTATTCAAACTCTACAGTATTTGATGTTTGTTACTTCTAGTTTCCTTTTTTTCACTTCAACTCTGATTGCAACAAACAACAATCAAAACATAATCTATGATCATAGCCAGATCAATTCCTTTCTTAAAATTCAATCAACCCTTCTTTTTGCAGATGACAGAATTTTTCTCAAAATCAACTTCTTGATAACGTGAAGTGTCAATTGATATCGGCTTTTGATTCAAATTGATCTCAGATTTTTCCAATTGATAACCTACAATTTCTTTATCGACAATCAAGATTTTTCCAATTGATCAATTTCTAGTTCGCTTCTTCACTACAATTTTGATTGCAGCGAACAAAAATTAAACCAACTTTGCGATAACCCTCAATTTGACTTGAACCTGGGTTGTTCCTGATCGCAATTTTGACAACCATATTGATCAAAGTTTCCCTTGATCAATTAATCAAACACCTATAATTCCCCATTGATCGATACACTTGGACTTTCTAGCAATGATGAATTGCTTCTGCAATTGAAACGATTTCTTGATTCAATTTCAAAAGGCAACTCGATTGAACACTTCTTGTTTTCCCCTTGATTTGATTCTTAATCACCGCTCTGATACCACTGTTGGTAATCAAGAAGGCAATTCACGGTTCACAATAGAATTGAACACGATTAAATGATGAACAAACGAAATTTCATGAATAATAACACTAAATATGCGATTACAATTGCCTGACATCGTTCCCTATTTATAGAACATGAACTGGTGCTTCCAAACATCAAGATGTTTTGGTAAAACACCTATTGACCTAATACATACTAACCCTTCCTAATTACAATGTACAAGTTTAACCCTAAACATGCTTTACATTAATGATACTTATACCCCTAGATTTAACAACAACAACAACAACAAAGTTTAGGTTGAATACTCTTAGGGCGCGTTCGTTTCACAGAATTCGTGGGAATTCAAAGAAAATGGAACTAAAATCCCATGACATAGCGTGCTCGTTTCGTTAGAATTGGAATCTTAATTCCATGGTGTGTTCATGTAAGGCCCCGAACCCGGTGACCCTACTTTAACGTCGGATTTACTCATAAACACAGTTCTTCAAATCAGAGTTTATTAAAACTTTTCGCGGAATATAAAACATCAATCATTTGTTACAAAACATTAAATCTTTTCTTTGATACCATAACACAAAACTTTATATTTAAAACATCTTTACTTCTTTCTTCAGATGCCAGCCGTTCAATCCATGCCGTGTGTCATCCTCATGCTAACTCTATAATCAGCTCACCTGCGTGCATACTAAAAGTCAGCTACGCTGAGTGAGTTCTAGTTAATCAAGCAACTTATCATACAACCACTTCATACAATATATATACGTATCCGAAGACACATGGTCCACTGTCTAACATGCCACTGTTTAACCACTTAATTACCCCTACAGCTTAGCCACTTAATTACAAAGGCACGTATAGGCTTTCCCTATCACGCACTCACGCTATGCCACTTAATAACGAAGGCACGTATAGGCTTTCCCTATCACGCACTCACGCTATGCCACTTAATAACGAAAGCACGTATAGGCTTTCCCTATCACGCACTCACGCTATGCCACTTAATAACGAAGGCACGTATAGGCTTTCCCTATCACGCACTCACGCTATGCCACTTAATAACGAAGGCACGTATAGGCTTTCCCTATCACGCACTCACGCTATGCCACTTAATAACGAAGGCACGTATAGGCTTTCCCTATCACGCACTCATGCTATGCCACTAACACCCTTACTAGACTCCTGCTACCTCTAACACACTCTACCTCAACCTGCCTTGGTCACACTCATATTAGTTTAGTATTTACGTAGTGAACAAGTCACATCACAACATTCATACACACTATCAACCACTTGGCAATCACTATCCTTGGCGATACGTGCAATATCCGAAGATCGTTCACGTGCCGACAAGCATTATAAATATATACCTCATATAACATCTATAGCATACACTTACCACTTAAAGTAAGTGTATTCACACTTCACATCGAGTATGCACACAGCCCCGAAAACGTAACACATAAATGGGGCTAGAAACTCACCTGAACACGGTTACGTTCACCGTTAATCGTAATTCCTTTCTTCAGTTGTGCACGGCTGACTGTATAACAAGTATACGTATAAATTAACTATCACTTCTCATAATGTATTTCTATCTTTATATGACCCACAACGAACGGGGGTCCGGGGGCAGCGCCCCTGGCAGCGGGGTCTAGGAGCGGCAGCCCCTAGCAGGGTCCAAGGGGCAGAGCCCCTGGCTGGGGTCGAGCTGCCAGGTCAGCTTGGAATAATTTTATTTCCATTAACTGTCTTAACACATTTTTCATTAGGTTTTTAATTTATTTTCTAAACGAACTTCACTTCAGGCGAAGTTAAACATCGGGCGAACTTGGCTTCAGGCGAAGTTAAACCTTAGGCGAACTTGGCTTCAGGCGAAGTTAAACCTTAGGCGAACTTGGTTTCAGGCGAAGTTAAACCTTAGGCGAACTTGGCTTCAGGCGAAGTTATCCTTAGGCGAACTTGGCTTCAGGCGAAGTTATCCTTAGGCGAACTTGGCTTCAGGCGAAGTTATCCTTAGGCGAACTTGGCTTCAGGCGAAGTTATCCTTAGGCGAACTTGGCCATAGGCGAAGTTATCCTTAGGCGAAGTTACGCTTGAAGGCGAAGTTACGCTTGAAGGCGAAGTTCATCAGGCGAACTTAATCTTGCAGGCGAAGTTATCGCGCTGCAGATCTGTTTGCCCATAAATCCTTCGTTTCTTAGCCAAATAACTCGATTTTGGTACCCACGGAATCGTATGATCGGCGCCTACAAATCCCAACCATCAAATCGGCCTAAAATCGACGTTTTAGGGGTCCGATTTGGGCAGTTTGGGTTTCGGGTCCGGTTAACCCATCCAATCCTAACCATTTTCAGTAATATTAGCTTTGTTGGATTTGTTCTTACCTTACCAACTCAGATCTATCAACAAAATCTCGGGTCTCGGCTTCGAATCTTGATCGGTTAGAATGTGTGTGTATGTGTGTGTTAGGAGTTTTAGGGTGTAGGGTGAGAATGAAGATATTTTGGGTTTAGGGGATATTTATATCCCTTAAATCCCATTCTCATTTAACCCATCTCAAATAATCCAAGTCCACAACCCGCATCCATTACCCAACACTAGCCCGATTCATACCAACTCCTATTCTGTTATTTATTTCCTAATAACCCGGGTAAACTTTCTCTCTAATATTAAGTAATATAATTAATATTACTTGGAAATTTCGGGATGTTACAGTTCGGTTGTCAAGGAATTGGAATTAGAATTGGAATTCAATTCCTTCAAATTCCTTTAAATAAAGGGATTCAAAATCCTTTCAAAATGTGAAGGATTTCAAGTGAATTCGTTGGAATCTTTTCTCGAGTAGGTTTTTTTTTTCTTTTTTTTTTAACGAGAACAACGAATAAAACATTTTAGTGTTTTACTTTTTTGTTTTCGATATATATTTTGAGTTATGAATTTTTTATTATTATTTTTGAATTTTTTTTTTGAGGGGTTTTTTTATCTTAATAGAAAATCCTTAAAAAAATTCAAAAGTAATAATAAAAAAAATCATAACGCAAAATATAAATAAAAAAAAATCTAAAAAACCTAAAATGTTTCCGTCGTTATCCTCGTTAAAAAAAACCCTGATTCCAATTCATTTGTTAAACGAACACAACAAGAATGGAATTGGATTTCAATTCCTTCAAATTCCAATTTCTATTGGAATGTTCATATTCCAAATCCAATTCCTTTCAATTCCAAATCCTATGCAAATTCCAATTCCAATTCCATTTCAATTCATTCTGTGAAACGAACACGCCCTTAAAAGCTAGAACTATATGTTACATTAAGTTTTTGCTTTTAAATGTGACTTTTGCAAATTATATCGAGGTTTAATTTACAGTTCTTGTTAAGTTGGCGGGTTAAATAGATAATCTTGAACATAACCCTTATATTATACGTTATTCATTTTGAAATGGTGTAAAGTAGACGTGCACAAAAAAACCGGTTCCGGAACCTAACTGGTGGAACCGAACCGGAACCGGTTCCAGTTCCAACCCGGTTGGTACAATACCCGGTTTGGGTATTTTTGTACCCGAAAATCGTACCCGGTTCTCCTATTTGTATGTCAGTATCAGTTCCAACCCGGTTCCTACCCGGTTCTTAATTGGAACCGGTTCGGTTCGTACCTGGAAAAACCGGTTCCGACGGGTTTTTTTTGAAGGGTCAAACAAAAGTCAAACTAGCCGTTGGAACCAGTTTTTGAGACAATAGATCCGTTGGAACCGGTTCCAACGGTAATATAGCCGTTGGAACCGGTTTTTGATGCCCGAACCTATATATAACTTGTTTCCACCACTTGTTTCACCACCAAACTCAAAAACAAACTAAAATACTACTCCTTTAGCAAACCCGTTCCTTTACCCGACCATCCAACTAAATATTATTATGGCACCCATAAAAAAACTAACAAGAAGGCTAAGAAGAGTGCTTTTGTTGCCCCGTTCCTGTTACGGAGGACCCAAGGGTTGTTACGGTAGTCAACCATAACCGCAACCAAGACATATGGAAGAATTGGGATTTGATTGTGGATGACGAAGGTTATCAAAAGGCTCGTTGCAAACTATGTGGTTCAATATTAAAGCACGATTCCAACTCTACTTTGAGAAAGCACATCGAGAAGCCATATTGCAAGGCGTTGAAAGGGATTGGCACGACCGATCAAATTGACTTGGGTAAAGATGGTACACTATTTCGTTACAACACGACTCAAGTTCAAGATAGAATGGCAAAGTTCGTTATTCAACGAGGTTTGCCGTTTAACCACTTTGATGACCCGGAGTTGACGTCGTTGATTCGCGAAACTCTACAACCGAGATACACACATGTAAGTCGTACTACCTTAAGACGTCATTGTATCAGGTTGTGGGAGTGTGCTAAAAAAGAGTTAATCGAGTCTTTTCATTCTTTAGAAGCCATGGTTAGTTTAACTACCGATGTTTGGTCGGCACCACACGGGTTGCCCGAATCATACATATGTGTCACCGCTCATTGGGTTGATCCGGTGACATGGCAATTGATGAAACGCACCATCGCTTTTGAAAACTTCCCGTTCCCACATACCGCCGAAAAATTGTTTGAATTACTTGATGAAGTTATAATGACTTACAACTTGAGAAATAAAATATTTTCGATTTCGTTTGACAACGCTTCAAACAATACTAAGGCGGCTGAAAAATTTATCATTAAATATTCACCACCTTGTTTCGGGGATTTTTTTCATGTCCGATGTGTTGCACATATCATCAACTTGGTTGTTCAAATAGGTCTTGACAATGAAAACATTTGTGATGATTTAAAATACTTTAGACTTATGTTACAAGATGTCTTCAAAAGTGGTAAAAGAAGACATCTTGAATATAAGAACTATTGCAAGTCGGTTGAAAGAAAGTATTTGGGGCCGAATTGGGACGTTCCAACCCGTTGGAACTCAACTTGTCATATGTTAAAGTGTGCTTTTGCCCAACGCCACACTTTACAAGCTTTTCATAACAATCTTGTTGAAGAACGCGAGGCCGATATGTTTCCGGAAAGTGTTTGGGTCCAAGTCGGTTATTTGTTGGAGTATCTTGACGTGTTCAAAAAGTCAACAACAAAATTATCGGGAGTCTATTACCCTACTAGTTGTTGGGTTTTGCAAGAATTGTACTATATGTCTTGTGTTTTTAAAAGCTTTGCGGAGAAGAACAAACTCTTCGAAAATATTGTTGCGGTAATGAAAGAAAAGTTCATAAAATATTTTGAAAACATACCGCCGGTCTTTACTTGTGCCGCCGCATTAAACCCCTATTGGAATGTTAATGGGGTTGAAACAACGATTGAGGAAATATTCGACGACTTAGGTATGCACGAGATTGACCCGAAGTTGTCGACGGAAGCGAAGGACAAGTTCAACAAAAACCTTCAAGACCTTTATGACCATTATTTTCAAATGTATGGTCCAAGCACGAGATCGTCTTTTGTGAAAAAAACAACAACTAGTAGGCCGTGCAATGACCCACTTATAAACTTGATGAATGGGATTCGTGAATCGGCATCTAAGAGGCAAAGAGGAAACACACAAGTAGCGAACTTGGTCGATATAGTGGAGCAAACTATGTTGAGGGCGCAACGGTCGACGAAATTCGCAATATTGATTTGTTGGCTTGGTGGAAAGGTAAACAAAACGAATTTCCCATTCTATCCGCCATGGCTCGTGATTTGCTTGCCGTACAAGCCTCAACGGTTGCTTCCGAATCGGTTTTTTCTCTTAGTGGGAGGGTGTTATCTATGCGAAGAACAAAACTAACTCCCGAGTCTCTAGAGGTTTGCATTTGCCTAAAGGACCATTTGGATGCGGTGGATCGTGTACAACACAAGGCGAACTTTGAAGACGAAATACCAATAGAGCGTCATATTCATGATGAGGAGGCGGAGGACGGGGTTTCTTCCGATAACGAAGACGAGGGTGAAGACGAGAATGAAGACGAAGAAGAGTTGTAATTATTTGTTTTGGTAAAATTATTTTAACTTGTTCAACTAATATTTAGTTTTGATTTGTTTTATTATAATTACTTTTGTTACTCGTGATTAATTTTTGTTACTTTTTTAATAACGACGAACATTTTATTTATTTAAAAAATAACTATTACAAACATTATTAAAACATAAACGATACTAAACATAACAACTAAAACATAAAAAACAAAGTCCGTCGTTTTAATCCGGGAATACTTATTTTTGGGTTGTAGAGCCGGACGACTCTCCCACTTCCGTTTTTTTAGCTTCCAACCTTCTTTTCTCTCGACAATACTTATTCGTATGTTTTCGTAATGTCGAGTTGGACCCTGCTTTAAGAAACTTGGAGCAATATTTGCAACGTGCCAACTCATGTGAGTCGGTCATGAGACACAAATCGTAATGAACCCAAACATCGGGGCATCTTGTTGTTTCGATCACCATAACAACGTCATCATTAGTTGCCATTTGTTGTCGGTTTAAGGTTAATTGTGGTTTGGAGTGTGTTTTATAGTTTTGGAATTGGTTTAACAAGTACACAAACAAACCTTGCTATTTATAGTAAGAAAATAACCTATTTGTAGTTAAAAAACCGGTTCCAACGGTCAAAAACGGCTATATAGCCGTTGGAACCGGTTCCTAACGGCTATAATATTTAAATTTCAAAAAAAACCGGTGGAACCGGTTTTTACATAAAAACCGGTTCCGGTTCATACCCTACCCGGTTCTTAAAAGTTAGCATATCTGGGCATCGGTTCGGGTAGGGAACCGAACCGGTTCTTGATTGGAACCGGTTCCATTTTACAACCCGGTGTGAAAAAACCGGTTTCGAACCGGTTCGGTTTTCCAGTTGAACCCGATTTGTGCACGTCTAGTGTAAAGTATTCGGTTTATCTAAACGAGTCCAAATGGGTTGATAGATTGTCAATACGTCACTGGCCACAACTCAAACACCCTTGACAGGTTGCCATCAATAGGTTGGTAGGTTAATGTAAAACTTTTTACTACTTAATTCTAGTTTTAAACAAGTAAATAACGGTAAATAAACATTAAACAGGAAAATCTAAGTACAATCTTCTGGTTCATTAAATAGCTTAGATAAACAACAAACTCGATTTGTGTTACCGTTATTTTTAGGAATGAGATAGTATTGGGGGAACGTAGTACAAGACGATGACGGCAATCGAAAATGTAAAAGAATTAAGTTAAAAGATACAAAACAAGAATAAGTAAAGAAACATAATTTGACATGAAAAATAATAAAAACATAAAGAGTATAAAAGCCACTGGTGCAAAATTTCAACCATCATTGGCCTTTTGTTGTCTATGATTGCTCGCTGGACTCCTGGGCTGCAGGACTGGGTCGACCCGGCCCAGCAGAAACCTTAACCATTGCAGGTCTAAGTAACCGTTCCCCGAGAACAAACCCTCGTCTAAACTCTTCTATAACAATGCCTTCACCGAACTCATTCGACTCTTCCCGTGCAATTGCCTCATGAACCTACATCACAATTAAACATTGCATACCAAATAAGGAAAACCTATTAACCGACTTAAAAAGTTTCAGATGGTTCGGTTTGATGCAGGTCACCTATAACTGTGTTTTTAATGCATAAATATTTAACATTCTAGATCGCTCTAGCAACTCTTGGTCAAGCTGTTTTTATCTACTTATACTTAGCTTCGGTATTGTACCCAAGAGAATCTGAATCAGAACAGTCGAATTTACTACTGCATAGGAATTCCATCAGTATGGCATTCATTTAATAATTGTAATAATCTAACCTTGATATTATTCGGCCCGTAAACGAACCGAACGAATACGAACATGGCATGTGTTCGTTTATTTAACTTTAACCAAACAAATGATCGAACATGAACAATTAACTGAGCGTGTTTTTCTTGTTCATGCTCGTTAAGAAAATAAACGTGTTAGTGTTCGTGTTCGTGTTCATTTGCTAAGTGCTAACCGTGTAAACGAACAATTCATGAACGTAAAAAATGAACATAACTAAATATATATGAACAAGCTTGCCCGAGCTAAACCCACTTACAAAGTTAGAAGTAAATGTGAACAACAATGTGTTGAGTTATTAAAACTAGACTTAATTTGTAATGAGTCAAAAGTTTTAAATGAATATATAAACAAACAAACATAAAACAAATATAACAAAACGAGCGTAAACGGATGTTCACAAACCTAAATGAATGAACAAGACATGTGTTCATATCCATTCGCTTAACTAAATGAACAAAAATCTTGTTCATGTTTGCTCGTCTATTAACAAAAACGAACTTTTTATCAAACAGTTCACTTAACCTTCAATTTAAGCGAATAATTCAAACCAACTCTCAAATTAACGAGTTTTTCTCTCTCGAATTTTCAACTGGCCTATTAATTCTTTATAACGCGCTTTATTTCTTTTTGACAAATAGGCCAGCAACTGTTGACGTTTTCCCAAAATTTTCCGTAGACCTCTCTGAGATGAATAGTCTTTTTTGTGCAATTCCAAATGTGAAGTAAGACTTCGTATCTTATTGGTGAAACTTTTTACTTGAAATTCAACAGATCCTTTGCCCTAGTTGAAATTAATACAATTTGTATTAAAAAATTTAAATAACAGTCATCCCAACCCTGCCCGTTTGATCCTCTTAAAACTACTGTATTCGACATTTTAATACAGCTGCAAACAAACCTAACCGAACAAAGCCTTGTTTGTGTTCATTAAGCTTTTATCGAACCAAAAAACAATTCATGAATGCATAACCCAACAAAATTTCGTGTTTGTGTTCATTCGTTAAAAAATGAAAATGAATTTGTTCATGTCCATTCGTGTTTGTTCATTAACATTTTAAGCGAACGCCAACAAACTCAACCAAACATAAATGAACACAAACAAATGTAAACGAGCATAAGCGAACACAGACTAACATAAAATGAGAGGAAACCGGATTGTGTGAGAATTAGTAAAATAGTAAAAAATTAAAAATAAAAAGAGAATGGTTAATTAGCTAAAAAAAATAAAAAAATTCAAAAGCCTTTAATGAGCGAACGTAAACAAGCGAACATGAATAAACATGAACGAAGGAACATTAATGAGCATAAACGAACGTAAGTGAAGAAACATAAACAAAATCCTTATTGAACACTCACGAGCTTAAACAAACAAACAAGCACAGCCCCTGTTCATATTCGTTTATTAACTAATCGAACAACATTCCTTTTCTTATGTCCGTTTGTTTCCTAAACAAATGAACGTAAATGAATTTTCCGCTAACGGTTCACTAATAGTTCACCAAACAAACGAGACATGTGTTCATGTCCGTTCGTTTAACTAAACGGACAAAACATAGTAGTTCGTTAATTAAACCAACGAACAAAAATGAACTTCTCGTTGAACAGTTCACTAAGCGTACGGTTCATTTACAGGCCTCTACTTCATATTCATACAATCCTAATTAAAGAAATGTTCAAAAAGCCAGCCCAACCCGTTTGATTCTCTTAAACTACTATTTTAAGAACCATGAAAAAAAAAATGTTTTAACTTACCGAAGGATCAAACGGTTTTCCAACTGTTGGTACAACCGCCACATGTAAACTCCTCATAATTTCCACAAATTGTTTATAAATCCCTTGATAACTCGCATCAATCTTCTTCTCTTGTTCAGTTTCAAGCTTCAATTGTTGTTTTGCTCTTTCGAAATTATCAACCATTGGCAAAAGACTCTCAATCACTTCCCCTTGTGCATTACTTCTAACATTAACCCTCTCCTTCTCGGACCGTTTTCTAAAATTCTCAAAATCCGCTTGCAAACGAATGTATCTTTCTTTCCCAGTATTTGCTTCTTCTAACAAAGCAGTTACCTGCACGAATAACTTGTTTTTTTCGGTTTCTATGTGGGATAACGTGGCCTCGACTTCCATTGTGGTTGTTTCATCTTTGTTAATGACGGCTTGCTTGTAGAGTTGTAGTAAGGACTTAACAGTCAATATTTTATCTTGATTTGTGTCAGTTTCAGATTCTTCTAGATTGTCTAACTGAGCCTCGTCTTCACTTGTCTGCTTGCAAAAAGTAAAAAAGAAAATGGATTAGTTTGATTTTTCTCAACTAATCATTAGGCAACTTGGGTCAACTTGTAAGTAACTAAGCAATCTTCACAAGCGACTACATTAATAAAACTACTAATCCAAAAAAAATTGTACCAAAAGAAACTAGCACCCATATAAAAAATCTCATAGATTTTCATAATAAAAACAAAATAACAAACAAAGTAGCGTACCCAGTAAAATCCCACCCACAACAGAACCATTGGTAGGGTCTGGGAAGGTAAATGAACATTTAATAATACTTTAAAGGCTCACTTAATTTGCTTAGGCAAATAAGCGTTTGAAGCTCACTCGACTATATAAATGTCCTCATCACCTTCTATAATAAAAAATAGACTATAATTTTATTTTCTTCTTTGGTTGAAGTTAATATAGTAAATTGTGAAAGGCATTTCCATGTTAGAAGTACAAGTATGTAATCTTTGAGATCCATATACTGAGTATTAGCCTGTATGATAGACCTAACAATAATAACAAACATACTTGGTAGTTGACACATAATCGCAACCAATATATTACATGTTATAATCCAAGAGTATAGAAGCTAAACCTATACGAATGACTTAACAATCACATACTTTAGCCCAAACCTTGACAACCTAATCAAAATTATTTACCTAAAACTGACTTTACAATCACATACTTTAGTCCAAACCATCACATTTGAGGTAAAAAAAGTGCTAACTTTATTTAAAAAAGAAATAAAGATAATCACCAAAATCCATGTTTGAATTGATAATTAATTTGATGGTCTCCTGTAACATTCCATTAAAAGTTCAACAATTCCAATAAAATCTCTAATTTGAAAACAGAATAATAATAATAATAATAATAATAATAATAATAATAAGTACCTCAACAGTTGTATCCTTTGCTGTACTGAGGGGACGCCAATTTTGACGGTGGGTTTGAGAAAGAGGTAAAATGGGTTTTAGTTGTTGGCAAGATTGAAATTTGAGAGGGATTTTGGGTCCAAGAAGAAGACGAGGAGGAGGAGTGGCGCAGAGAGAGTGTTGATTGGCAAGAGGAAGTGCCGCCATGGTTCTACAACTTCTTCTCTCTTCCAAATTCAGATAGGGTTAAAGGGTTGGGAGGGAGACCAAAAAATAATAAATAAGTTTAAAATTAACATTTAAAATTATTTAAATTAAATCACTATTTTTTTTAAACGACCAACGGAGCTCCTAGCGGTTCACCTATTGAGGGATTCCCCGGATAAAACCCGACCCTCATGCCCGCCAAAAGGCACGACAGCGGGAGCCGGTAAAACCGGGTGAGATCAGGACTCGTACCCTGGCATATCTCTCATATAAATTGGTGATAATGAGGTTTGAACCTCATACCTCTCACTAGTAAAATGAGTACTCTATCATTAAGCTACATCCAATTAAATCACTAATAAAATATTTTGTTTCAGTCGGTTAATGTTTTTTTTTTGTTTTAATCATAAATATTTTATTTATATAGTAGGTTATTTAGATTTTGTTTTATTTTTAAGTATTTTGACATTGCATAATATTTAAAATAAAATTGAAAAAATTAATAAAATTGAGAAAAATAATTTTTAAGTTGTGAAAAATTGCAAAAAAAAATTGTGAAAAATTACAATATAATTAAGATGTTCTTTTTTATCGAAGAAATTAATAATTCTACTATTAAATATTTTAATATCACATAAATATATTTTTAAATTTTTTATAAAAAAATGATGGCTTCTTATAAAAAAAACTGTAACTTAAATTTTTCTACTTTTTTTTGTCATTTTTCGTAATTTAAAAAACATTTTTCTCAATTTTTACTACTTTTTTCAATTTAAAGAAAATATATTTTTCCATGCCAAGCTATTTAAAAAAAAAAAAAACTAAATAACCTGCTATCCGAATAAAATATTTAGAATTGGAACAAAAATGAAACTTTAGTGACCTAATTGGGACAAAATATTTTATGAATGACCTAATTAAAACAATTTCAAGACTTGGTTACTATTTAATAGAGTAATCCCTTAAAATTATTCCATTAAAGTTTGAGTGAAAATAATTGGAGGAGACACATTTCGAATCATGTCGCGGGGTTTAAGATCCAATAACATTATGTCACATGTGTGAGTCAGACAAAGTTCACACAAAGACCATCGGACACGTTAAAGTTGACACGAAAACCGTCTAGATCAAAATAGTCTATTATATTATTATATTTAATTTCGCTCATATTTAATTTATCTATTATAACTTTTAAAATATAAAGTTTTATAAAATTTCAAATATACCGTTGAGACGAGCTTATTTTTATCTACGTATCGATATAAATTTACTCAAAGCCGACTCGGGTCAAGTTTATGTCGAAACGTTCAATAAAAACTTGACCCAACTCGATTTTAAATAAAATTTATATCGGCACGTAAGCTCGTCTCGATGGCATATTTGAAATTTTATTAAATTTTATATTTTAAAAGATATAAAAGAAAAATTAAATATGAGCAAAATAAAATATAATAATTAAATATTAAGAAAAAACAAAATTTCAAAGTTCTCGGATTCAAAGGAAAAAGATAGATTTCAAAAAGACGGATTTTTTCAAAAGTTGTCGGATCCGATGGTTTCCCAAAGGGTTTTATGCACAACCAATTTGCATATTTATACTTTGTGTTGGTTATCTTTTTAAAAATCTATATATATATATATATATTATGTGTAATTAATGGATTAGAAAAGTTATGTCAAATTTGTAATTATGAAGATATTAATCTACTAATAATTTAATGAAGAATGGCAGTTTGATATTTATTTAGACTTTTCAAAGTGAAGCGTAAGTCATTAATAGCATGTATTTGTTATTGTTACTAACTACTTTAGAGTTAACTGTAAGTATTTTTAATTGTTATTTTTTAGTTGAGGTTATTAATAAATCTAATGTTAAACAAATATATTTTTAATTAAATACCATATTATCTTCAATTATATTTCTTCAAATGTGTTATATATATTATATATTGCCTACAAAAATTTATGTATTACATACACATTCATATTCATGTATTGTGTATGTGGAATCATGAATGCGTATGTGAAAATTTTACAATTGTAAGCTATTAACATGATTTGTTATTTATTATATGTAGTTTAATCTGAAAAATAAGAAAATAATTTATTTTGTACTGTCTAGGGTTTTGTAAGTCTCGTGACAGGATCTTTCAATGTGATATCAATTAACTCATTTATTAGGCGGAAACTAATAGGCAAGCCGATTCTATAACAATCAAATAACAACGATGAACATGATAAACTAGCTTCAAAACTCACGTATATTACTACGTCGGGTGCTTAAGCCCTTAACAACCTTACATGGGTGATCGACCAACTTAGACGAACAACCCTATAATAAGTTACATACATCATATATATAGACTACCAACTAGGCCCAAAACATACTAAAGCCCACCGAAATTCAAAGATTTCGATTTACATATTATAGCCCAACTAAGCTCAAAAGTACGTTTAATAATACAAAGCATAAACCATAAAATATGGCCCAACAATCTCCCCCTTGGTTTAGTGCTTGATTCTAGTTGATATATATATATAGATCTTCAGTTTCATAGTATGTACCCGAAGCTTCCATCTGTTGAGCTTGGTCAGATTTAGTAGCTTCCCCAGCTGCCACTTGATGTACCATTTTCTGGAGTGGGACCCGTTCCCCAGCCTGATTGATCAGTATCCATTCCTCCAAACTTTAAATTTAAACCATCTTTTCGGCGTATATACTGTGGCTTTGAAAAGGGTACTAGAAAGTTGAGTGTCTTATTTAGTGCCTTTATTCCTGATATATTGAAGCCAATTAAAAATCCAGCACAAGTCATGCTACTTGCCAACAAAAGTAGATGCTCAATCCGTTGGTTAAGAAAAATAATATGAGTTCTTCGGTCCAAGTGATTCAGAAACACCGAGAACGATATGTTTTCAGTTAACCAAACGGGTTCTCGGTCAAGGTTTGACCGAGAACTCTTCAATTTGTCAGTTGACCAAAGAGTTCTCTGGTTGACCAAGAGAATTCGGTCATTCAGCATCGAAAACTCTTGGACACAACCCATCATCTTCCCCATTTCACCAATCACCATTGATGACCAAACCTACATCTACAAGAGAAAGCTCAAAAACACAATCAATAACTTCAATAGAAAACTCAAAGCATACTACAAAAGGATTCTAATCTTTCACACTGAACATCTCATACTCCAACACTACCTCAAGACTCTCATAACAGAGAATCAAAAATAAACTTCGGTTAAAGTTCCTTACCTTTTAAGAAAAACCGTTCAAAGCATAATGAAATCAAGACACGATTGATGTTTAAATATTCTGAGATATCGAATGATTTTTGAGGATGAGATTTTTAAGAGTTTGTAAGTTCCAAGAATGATCAATGATGTGCAATTAGTGTCTTTTAAACTCCCGAGATATATCCATCTGGGCTGAGAATCTAGATGGGCCAAGAACAAACATTTGGGCCAATTGGACCAGGCCGAGATCAGGATTATACGAATTTTGAATGCGCTGGGCCAAACATAATGGCCCAAGGACATTACAAGCAACCGTCAAATTTCATGAGCAAAAACAATCCCGATTCATGTTAAAAATGATTTCTTAAAGACATTTGTTTCGACACGAGTAAACATGAGGTAAAAATTAAAAATTAAAAAATAAAATAAAATTAAAACAAAAAACTAAACTAAAACAAAAATAATTTACCCATCTGGCCTTCAGTAGATTTAACGTATTTTAGGATCAAATTTCAACTGTTTTTAAAAACAAGCAACTTTTTAAGAAAAGATCCGAACATGAAATCATATTGATTAAGATACTTTCACAATGATTCGTTTTCAGCATTATCATGACATAGTGAAAAGGTTGATATCAGGTAATTAGAAACTTAGCATAATTTTCATTGCGCTAGTGATATGCTTAGATTCAATTAGGCATAAAGCTTATATGGACATCACTTATAGACCTATGATGCCCCTTATCTCTTCTCAAAGCGTATATGGCTTTCCCCAGATCACCCCAATTTGACTCCAACCCCCTAATGCTTGATCAAAAGATTTTCTCTATACAAAAATAATTTTAAGCTTTAAGGTTGAACGTTGGACTTACATGCCATCCGGACTTACAAGCCTTACATTCAGGGTGTTTACGACTTATTTGTATGCCCCACCCCTGTAGTTCCCTAGTGTCCCTTTAAGCTTTTAGAAAACAAATTTAAATTGAAACATCTTTTACTTGATATATATATATATAGGGTAAGGTTAAAATGAAAACCCATTTGAGTTGTGAAAACCCTATGTAACATCGTTTTTTTTTGTTACATGTAATATATGTTGTAACATTTAATACAAAACATCGAAACATCAAAAAAACTTTTTTTGCTATTTTTTAACATCTTTTTACTAATTTTTATATATGTTTTCAGGAGAGAGAAAAAGTTATATTTATATTTACATTTTTTATTCACTTTAATTGTAGACCACAAGATTTAAACATTAATTAAAAACATGTGGTTGAGAATGGGTTTCTAGAGTTTTCACAACTCAAGTGGGTTTTCATTTTATACTTAGCCTATATATATATATATATATATATTATGCTAATACTGAAATATAATGATTTTGACGATCAATACACTAACGGGCTCGTGTATGACTGGGTAATTGCTTTTCTGCCTATCATTCAGAGAGATGTATCTAGAGACATGAAAACATCTTCAAAATGACTCTCTACAATAAGTTTAGAAGGTTTAGTTTATATCACTTCAAATTTTTACTTATCATGGAAAGCTACCATACACATCAATGACTGTTCAAAAGTCTTTTTATCTTAATATCTTCACACGTTAGGTATACAAAATCAATTTTTCTATCATTTTTCAAAGGTTGGATCAATTTTCATTTGAAAATATTTTAAGCTTCTATAAAGCTTTTAGCTGAATAATCATATCACTTTCCTGATGATAACTTAGAAGATAATTTTAGATTCAATCACTCCAGTCACTTTCAGTTTTCAGGTAACTGGGTATCCTATATGTCTACAGGTAGACAATATGACCAAACATATATTAATATATGCCCTTCAAACATAGGTAACCGACATACTTTTCAGTGAAAGAACTTAAAATCAGATAGCTAAAACAAAAAAAACATTATATAATTTTTTTATATTCAGTCGCCCCAGTCACTTTCAATCCTTAGGTTAATGGCTATCCCGTACGTCAAAGATTGACAACGGGACCAAACATAAAAATTATATCCCTTGAACTTGAGTAACCGACATAATTTTAAGCGATAGAACAAAACAGATTTTTTTTAAAAAGTTTATTATTATTCTTTTTTAATAACACACACACACACACACACTGATATGCGTCGGATAACCCTCACAACTAAGCTTTAAATTTAAAACGAAAATCCTAACCACACACAACCGGTAAGTGTACCGGTCGCAAGTAGTATAGACCTAGGAAGTCCGACTATCGAAGACGAGGACACAAATAAACGCTAACGATCACTAACCATAGACAAGACCTACCAAAGAATAATATTTAATTGATTTTTAATTTTAGTTTTTTTTTTAAATAATTTTTCAGGACTAACTGGACTGACAGACAAAAGTTACCAAAAATAGAAAACTTAACGAAACTAACGGAAAAACTTAACAACACTAACGAGATTTTAACGAATATGGAGAAACGACTACCTAGGCAAGAATCCTATTGATAGTTCAACGGCTAATGGAATTAACTAATCACACGACACCGGGTCCTTAAAAATAATAAATCAACTAAGGCTCACTAAAGTTCGCTAGATCACCTCTCAGTCTCACCAACTAACCCTCACGAATCTAAGAAGATTGAATTACCCTACCGGGATAAAGATTACTAAGGTACCCTAATGACGCATCACCTCTTGGACTCAACGACACAAAACCCACTAAAAATTGGTACTAGCAACTCCAGAGATAAAGGGGTAAAAATATTTAACTTGATCTAGGACACTTATTTGCACGCAAATCTAAACCGGACAAGACCAAAACTCGCACTCGCGCAATTCTAACCTAGCCGAATAAAGAAACGAGACAAACCGACTACCTCTCGGTCTCAAGGAAGGTGAACATATTGAATTTTAATAATTAATTGCATAAAAGAATCCTATGGTCGCGCTAACCAAAACAAGATCAAAAACACCAAGTCTATGACCTAAACGTAGAACCCAAACCGAACGTTATACAACCAATCAATCGAAGTCATACGCGGAATCAAAAGCAATAATTATATAAAAACAATATTTTAACACATCCAAGATCAAATTAAATAAAGTCTTTCAATAGTAACATGTCATGTGATCTATCAAAACCGAGTACACTGTCAAACAAAATTAATATTCATCTAAACCTATGTAGTTCAAGTATTTAGCTACTCATAATAATAAATGAAAACAAAACAATTCTAGTAGCAAAACACACGTGTAATAATTATAGAATAAAGACAACACGGAAAATAAAATCGAAGACGAGTAATAGATGAACCAAAGTCTGCTCCTCCGCTGCCAAAAACCCTCTAAAGTAATAATTCTTCAAATTGTGTTTATGCCCAAGACAAAGAATTTCTTCTATCACCCAAAAAAAATAAACCTTCTGCCGCCTCCCTCCTCTCAAGTGTCGATAGAATATATATATATATATATGTGTAAAAATAACCTAAAACATCCGCCGACTTGACTATTTCCTTTAGTGGGCTCCAATCCTTTTTATTAATCTGATACTAATCGTGTTTTGTGTGCGGCCCATATGATAACGTGTTAACCATTGCTTCATCTGACCTATGCCTTGCATGCTCAAATTTATTACTCTTGACATGGGTCCCTTTAGACTTTTAACTTCCTTGTGAACTGCCACAGCAAACAAATGTTTGTTTAATCATATGTAGTAATATTTTACACATCTAGATCATATATGATTCTTTCTTTACTTTCTCTTTTTTTCTTAATCTTTATTAAAAGCAATTTAAACATTCTTGAGCGCATGTGCACGTTAGGAGAGAATACAAAAAAAAAAAAATATATGTTATACATAAATAATAACAATAGTAACCCATAAACTCTACTCAATAATTAACTCGGTAGTCGCACGTTTATGAAAAGTACTTCATGTTAACTTAGTGTCTCATAAAACCATTAAATACATATTTGAACTAAATATTAATAATATTTAATAAAAACTTGGCTCAGAAGTACTTAAAAGTAGAGAATATTTATATAATAATATGTATATTTTAGACTACATCAAGTATCCCACACTTAAACTTTTTTCGTCCCTGAGAAAGAATTCTACACAGGATCATAACCAAGTTTAACCGACAACTCTTGGTTCTTTTTTTTTTAAATCATTAGAACAAGTGACCATTTACCCGAATATTTCTGTCCACTTTTCAATTTTCACCTAATAAGCTAGATCAGATCGATTGCCCGTATTGCTGTCCGCTTAAACCCATGCCCTAATACTTACCGAGGCAAATAAGGCGTGATAATTTTTATTAGTTTGTATGACTAAGTGGAACCCACACCTAATAGCCCTGCTGCCACTTCACCAATTCCATTATGGTTTTACCGGGCCGAGTCACCCCAACTTGACTTAAACCTATTGCCACATGATCAAAACATTTCGACTCATATACAAACTATAAACTCTAGCTCTTTTTCAAGTGCACGCAATTACAAATACATTTTTTTTTCTGCCATTTGGCTTTTTGCATTTTTTTTCATCTCATAGTACAGAGCTTTGCAGGAATAGATACATATACAAAAGACTAAACAAATAATATACAGGTGATCATGTGACTCGAGGCTTGAGTATGACCCGGCTTTTCATTCCAGTCCTGTCACGAGTTTAGTTAAACAAACAAAACCCCTAAGATGTTTCCCACTATAGTCAGGCCATTTAAAAGGTTCAATTAGGTCAACCACCAAACCGCCCTTTCATTCTCAAAGGCTGAGCCTACCGATACATCGATTATTGAGTCTAAATCGTTCGGTTAGAAAACATTACGTGCGGGCAGGTCTAATGGGCACTGTTCTTATTTATTATATATATATATATATATATATATATATATATATATATATATATATATATATATATATATATATATATATATATATATATATATGAAAACACCAAGAAGTTATAAAACAAACACGACTCGGTTATAATATCATTTCCTGTTTAACGTAGAGAAAACAAGTTTCAAGGGACAATATTTTTTCAAAATTTTTCTACAACTAAGTAAAATAAATCAAAATAAATCTCATCCCCACACTTAGAACGAAATCGTCCTTGATGAGAACAAGAAAAGGAAAGGAAATAAAATAAAATAAAAATAAAACAAAAATGAAAATATAATATACAAGGATAAAACAAAGAACGGGTTACTCCCCTGGTTTGTGTGCAGAATCTTCAATAGCTGAGTAGCAACCAAGCGACAGTATAGCATTTCATTTGCGGCCGCAACCTCAGGAGAACCTGTTCCAAAACGCCATCGTAGCTACCATGCGCATAATAACCTGCAACAACTCAAACTCGCTCGCATGTAGCGACGTACAAAACAAGAAAACAAAAACATAAGAAATAAACGTATTTTTGTGTTTTTGGTTTTTTATGATTTTTATTTTTATTTTTATTTTTTTATTTTTTTTATGTTAATAATAGAACACCCCTTAAATCGACTGACTCGAATGGAGATTAAGTACGAGCGGTTTTATTTTGAAACATCCTGAAATAGACAAAAACAAATAAAACAAATAACACAAATAAAAAATAGAGATACAAACTCTACAACTCGGGAAGTCTCCCGAGTGATGCATCCAACACGTCTACGTCTCAGAGAGCAAGTCAAGGTAGAATACCTCGACAGTCTGATCAGCCATTGGCTCGCCAATGCAGTGCTTCAGTCTATGACCGTTAACCTTAAATTTCCCGCTTTTATCCTCTATCTCAATAGTACCATACGGGAAAACCTCAGTGACCGTGAACGGTCCCGACCATCGGGATTTCAACTTTCCTGGGAATAACCTCAACCGGGAATTATACAATAAAACCAAATCCCCACACTTGAACTGCTTGTTCCCCTTCAATTTCCTAACGTGCAGTTCCTTCGTCCGCTCCTTATACCTAAACGACTGCGCGTAGGCATGATCTCTAAGCTCCTCTTACTCGTGCAACTGGTGGAAACGAGTGCCTTCCGCGGCGAACATATCAAGATTGACCCTCTGTAGGGCCCACGAAGCACGGTGCTCCAACTCCACAGGTATGTGACATGCCTTCCCATAAATCATCCGAAATGGTGTGGAACCGGTCGGAGTTTTGTAGGCTGTACGGAAAGCCCACAACGCATCATCCAACTTGTCTATCCAATCCCGATGATTCGAACCAACCGTTTTCTCAAGAATACGTTTGATCCCCCGATTACTCACTTCTACCTGCCCACTAGTCTGTGGGTGGTAGGCGGTCGCAAGCCGATGGGTGACCCCATAGCATCGCAACGCCTTCTCCATCTGCACATTGCAGAAGTGAGTACCTCTATCACTAATCAATGCCTTCGGGACACCAAAATGAGCAAAAAGGCTCTTGAGAAAACGGAGTACAACTCGGGCATCATTCGTGGGTAAGGCCTTGGCCTCAACCCGTTTCGAAACATAATCCACAGCCACGAGTATGTACTTGTTCCCACGCGAAGATGGGAACGGTCCCATGAAATCAATGCCCCACACATCAAAAACCTCACAAACCTGAATAGCATTTTGGGGCATTTCATTTCGCGACGAGATGTTGCCGACCCGCTGGCAACGATCACAACTCCTAACAAACGCATGCGCATCCTTAAATATCGAAGGCCAATAAAAACCACAATCAAGACCTTTTTCGCTGTTAAACTCGCACCGTGGTGACCTCCTGTCGGTCTAACATGGCAATGGCTCAGAATCTGCCATCCCTCCTTAACGTCAATGCACCTCCTGATCAACTGGTCAGCACCTATACGAAAGAGATACGGGTCGTCCCAAAGGTAAAACTTAACATTAGCAAAGAATTTCTTCTTTTGCTGGTAAGACATCTTTGGGCAGTACCCGTCCGCAAGATAGTTCGCGAAGTCGGCGAACCATGGAAAACCCTCATCCTGAGCTGAAACAAACATGAGACTATCTGTCGGAAAATGGTCATTAATCCTAACCCCTGGCTCCCCTAACTCAGCTCCCTCAAGACGCGAAAGATGATCGGCCGCCACATTCTCGGCCCTCTTTTTATCACGGATTTCAATATCAAACTCTTGAATCAAAAAGATCCATCGGATAAGACGAGGCTTGGCATCTTGATTGCTGAAGAGATAAAGAATAGCAGAATGATCCGTGTAGACAATCGTCTTGGACATAACTAGATAGGACCTGAATTTATCGAATGCAAAAACCACAGATAAAAGCTCTTTCTCGATGGTGGTGTAACTCTCCTGTGCACCATTCAAGGTCCGACTAGCATAGTAAATCGGATTGAAGTGCTTATCCTTCCGCTGTCCAAGAACCGCTCCGACTATGAAGTCGCTCGCATCACACATCAACTCAAAGGGGAGCGACCAGTCGGGAGCAATCATGATTGGGGCGTTAATGACTTTGTCTTTCAAAAGATCAAACGCCTCAATACACTGCTCAGAAAACACAAACGGGGCATCCTTCTCCAGAAGTTTGGTCATGGGTTTCGCGATCTTAGAAAAATCTTTAATGAACCGACGGTAGAACCCGGCGTGACCCAAGAACATCCGGATGGATCTCACAGAAGTGGGTGGGCGAAGATTAGAAATGGTCTCGACCTTCGCACGGTCGACCTCTATCCCCGCAATCGAAATATGATGCCCCAAAACGATGCCCTCACGTACCATAAAGTGACACTTCTCCCAGTTAAGGACTAGGTTGGTGTCAACGCATCGGGACAACATCCTCTCAAGGTTGGAGAGACAATGATCAAAAGAGCTCCCAAAAACAGAAAAATCATCCATGAACACCTCCATGGAGTCCCCGATCATGTCATGAAAAATAGCCACCATGCACATCTGAAATGTGGCTGGAGCGTTACACAGTCCGAACAGCATATGTCTATAGGTAAACGTTCCGCATGGGCAGGTAAACGTGGTTTTCTCCTGGTCATCGGGAGCAATCGAAATCTGAAAGTACCCGGAGAAACCATCCAAGAAGCAGTAATACTGCTGACCTGCCAAACACTCCAGCATCTAATTAATGAAGGGTAAAGGAAAGTGGTCTTTCCTCATGGCATCATTCAGTCTGCGGTAATCAATGCAGACTCTCCAACCAGTCACAGTCCTAGTCAGAATGAGCTCGTTCCTCTCATTAGTGACGACAGTCATGCCACCTTTTTTAGGAACCACTTGGACTGGACTAACCCACGAACTATCAGAAATAGGGAAAATGATCCCCGCATCAAGGAGTTTGATAATCTCCTTCTTCACGACCTCCTGCATCTTCGGATTAAGCCGCCGCTGCGGCTGAACGAAAGTCCTACAATTATCCTCCATGAGGATTTTATGAGTGCAGAACGAAGGGTTGATACCCTTAATTTCGATAATCTTCCATGCAATGGCCTCCTTGTGCTCTCTCAGCACCCTCAACAACCTCTCTCTCTTGACCTCCGTCAAAGCAGATGCAATAATAACCGACAACTTCCTCTCCTTGTCTAAAAACGCGTACTCCAAATAGGCGGGCAAATCCTTAAGCTCTAAGGAAGGAGGGGGACTCTCGACGGAAGGTCGGTCCATCGGATCATCTCGTACGATCCCAGCAGATATCTTGTGTATATAGTGTAGGGAGAGGCTTAAAGGTCCGGAAATAATAGTTCGGGGTTCAGTTTAAACGCAATAAAGCTTATCGGATTTATATTAATAATAGAATTATTAAAATAGAATAAATAACTCAAATAACAAAAAGAAAACACAAAACCGGGCCTGGGTAGGTTCGAACCCGCGCCCAGGATGGTTCACGATCTTAACAAACAAGCACCTGCCACCAAGGCAGGTGTCTAATATGTTTAAAACACCAGGTATCTTGAATATATACAGACTGGTTAATCAATGTTCTCCCCCCCATCATATAACCCTAGGTTTTCCGTTAATCAGTTGGTTTGTTCATTAATCGACTAAATTGATTTAGGGTTAACGTTAGTTGGTTAAAAACGATCATAAAGCACCATCTAATTACCGATTAAAAGGCCGTCAAGGTGGAGAACGATGAGCAGGTTCTTGCGGCTCTGCCTCGAACTCAAATCAAGGGCTAACGGCTTCGCATACTGCAATTAGGTTAGGGTTTATGATCGAGGGATTAAGATGAATATGTGTGCAAGTTTAATTGTGTTTTAATAGCGTATTTATAGTGTAACCAGAATGATTTAGCCGCGGCTCGTAATTAGTCGATATAGTTGTCAAATTTTGGTTCAATTTCCATGATTAAACTGTCGGTAGGATCGGTTTAAGGTAAGAAACGATTTGGCATAATCAATTTCATTGATTTAGCCGTTAATTACGGATCAAGCAAGGGATTTTGGGTGGTGTGTCAGTGACGGGACAAAGGGAGGGAGAGGGAATATGAGTTTTAAGGTTTTGCAATTTGGTCCTCCGGTTTAGCTCAGTTAGTCAAGTTGGTTCAAGCCATGGGTTAGGGGTGGATTTGTTTAATAGTTAATATTCGTTTAACGAATAAAATGAATTCAGGTAGCATAAATGAACGAAGACTAAATAAGCTTATACTTTCGATTAAGTAACAATAATCTGAAAAATAAAATGAGTAACGGGTCGGGTTTTCAGGTCTGAAATTTGACGAATGTTACGATTGAGTTACGTTCTTAATAATTATACAAGTATATAAATATTTATATGCAAAATTATTAGTTGTCCAATAATTAAATGAAACGATCGGTTGGTGAAAGCAACCGACTCCTTGAACGAAACGATCGGTTGGTGAAAGCAACCGACCCCTTAAACGAAAACGGGTTGATGAAAGCAACCGCCACAATAAATGAAACAGTCGATTGGTGAAAGAAACCGGCACGAACGAGCTAACGAAACTACTAGTTAGGTGAAAGCGACCAGTATAAACCGACTTGCGAGTCACTAATGGAAACTAACTGACCTTACGCGTTTAGGACGTGTGAAAGCTGCGAACCTCGGGTCTAAACTGAAATTGCTAGCGAACCAAATATTGAACTCATGTGGTGAGTTCCCTGACCCCTTTTTACTGTATTATTGTTTTATAAATCCAAGGTGGAAAACATACACAACTGCTTTTATATACGATAATAGAAACAAAAAACTAATCCTTATGCAAACATAAGTTGAACTATGTATTGCTAAAAGTCCCTTGCTTGCATACTATAACCATTAGCTAACAGAGTTAGCCACAGGAATATACGAATAGTACTATTGACATTGACATTTCCCCATACTGTTAGGTTAGTTGCGCTAATCTCCGATATTGGATCGAAACAGGGTTCGTATATTCCATCTGTGAGATTTGAACAGGGCAAAAGGATATAAATCGTGGTTTGGTTATAGGCTCAGGGTTCGTCATATTATTTTGTAGATTTAGCTAGTCTACGGAGGGTCATCGTATTTGTTTCAACAGATTATCGTATACTTACTTGTGAATTGATTAAATGTTTTATGAATAACGTGATTTCATATTGAGTCTCAAAACCTGTGAACTCACCAACCATTGTGTTGACTTTTTAAAACGTATGTTTTTCATGGAATTAATAAGCACGTAAGGAATCATGAAGACGAGACCTCAAGGCATGATTAGGATACCTTTTGGAGGGGTTTTGCTTGTATAACCCTATTGATAAATAGGGTGATATATAAGAAATCCTAATTTTTCCTTAAAATAATTATGTTTAAAAACATGTTATGGTTTGTAAACACTTTTAAAACTATTGGTATCCTAATGCTACTATGTTGGCGATAATCATATGCTTATGGTATACATGATGTCACGCGCTCGCGTTTTCGTTTTGGTGGGGTGTGACAGTAATTTTATTCATGTATATGTTCATTTATGTACTGTGTAAATTTATCGACGCTGTTGAATTTAAGAACTATTATCTGAATAAAGGTATGAAATTCAAATTACAAAAATAAAAAAATAATTTTGATAAATTAACAAATTTGAATTTGATAAAATGAACAACAAGAATTCAATACAGGTTAATGTGAGTATATTTTAAAAAATAAAAAACAAATTAATTGTAACTTCTCCATACATTATGACCTACCAAATATGAAAAATTGAACATTTTACTATAACACCATTGTTGTTAAATAAATGATAAAATATAAAAAGAAAAAATATGGTTGGTTGGATTCATTTCTCGTAATAAAAAACAATTCTAAAATAAACCTAATCCTATATAGAGCAAGGTTAGAATATGTGACATTCGTCAATTTCGGGTCTTGTTTGTATTATTTTTTGTATTTGTTTATTATGTAAACCGACCCGATTTGTAAACCGAAGCTTATGTTATAATCAAAATGATGGATTTATGTTACAATATTATTTCACACTTGTTGGGTCTTGAAAACATCATATTTTTATTTTTATTTTTATTTATTTATTTATTTTTGTTGTTTTGTGTTTTTGTCTAGATCCATTTTGCATGAAAACTCTTGTGTCTCACACCCATATTTGACCACCAACATTACCCTATATATACACCACCTTTCCTCTTCATTTTCCCTTGCTACAACTCCAAAAAAAAAAAAAAAAAAAACTCTCTCAAACATCAAAGATTCAAGGTTATCTTCTTAAGTGTTCTTGAAGGTTTTTAGTCTTTCATCTTAATTAGTTTATGTAGCCTTATTAATACTTGTTTATGGTTGTGCAACATATATATAATATACACCCCTTGTTTACCTTTGGTAGTTACTTCTCCTATTCCGGTCGGTGAGGTTTCGGACCTCATAAGGCAAGGCTTCATGGAGGACTTCGTGTCCTTGATATATATACATCTATATAACTTGTTCATACATATTAATCTTGCTTATTTTAGTTTGTTGGTCATGTTTACAAGTTCCATGGTTATGGGTTTTTAAGAGTCTATGCTTCGGTTTAACCGTAAATAGTTCTAAACCGTAAACCGAACTTTGTTACTAGTTTTGTTAAATAATTGTTTAAACATACTTATTGTTAGATATAAGTTTCTAAAATCATTTTTACAAATTCTATGGTTATGGGTTTGTAGAATCTTACCTCGGTCTTAACCCGAAACACGATCCGAACCGAAAACCAAACTTTTGTTTAAAGACTTTATTGTTAACTTTTGGTTGTAAAACTTAAAGTATTTTTATTTGTACATTATTATACAAGTTCTTTAGTGTTTGGACATGTGGAAACCATCTACGAACTTGTTGTGAGATGGAAACCGAACCAAACCGATTCTTACTCGCTTAAGACACACAAGTGTGTTTTTCTTTTAGCCATCAAGACTTGTATATTTCTTTAAAAATAGTTACAAATTGATTTTTAAATATTTTCTTAAGTACTTGGAAATGTTGGAGCCAACTTGATCTCATAACAAAGTTTGGACCGACAAAACCAAACACTCGCTTAATGTGCGTTGTTAGTTCTAAAACAATGGAACTACATACTTGGTTAAGTCTTATTAAATTTATTGAGTTATCTCATAACATTCAATATTTTGGAAAGTTGACTTTGGGTTTGACCAATTATCAAGACCCGAACCGACAACCCGAACACTCGATAAAAAAAACCATTTTAGTATCTTTATTCCAAAGGGATTTGCATTCTTGCATTTTACCCACCTTATTACTTAACATAGGTTGAGTAAATATTAAGGTTAGATACTTTAACCCGGTTTCGAGCAAACTTACATTTTTAAAGGATTATTATTATAAATTCTTAAATAGTTACATTTTAAAACCTTGAACTTTAATTATTTACATTTCTCAACATTTATTTTGTTTAAAGACCTTCAAGACAACCTTTCTAAATTCAAGACTTCTTTTCTTTTTAGGCATTGTGCGTTAAACTCGACGTTCCGACAAATCTCCAAATTATCATCTTTCAAGTTTACTACTTGAAGGTGAGTACTTCATACCCCATTTTCCATCTTTTATTTTGGGGGTGACATTTCATACTTATTCAACAAAATACTTTATATTTGAATCTTAAACCACAAACGTAGTTGTATAATTTACCTAAATAATTGCTCGATTTGGTGTTCTATGCTTATATGCCTATGTGTTTATCGCTTTTGGTTTGTGGAACTATAAAATCCTAGACTACTTGGCATCCCCTTATAGCAAGGTGTCGTTAACGTAATGCAATTAACGATAACTATAAAATCCTAGACTATTTGGCATCCCCTTATAGCTAGGTGTCGCTAATGTGTCTAGCGATATCTATTTATCCAAATTACCACTTTTATTTATCGTTTCGTATGCAAGTTTTGTGGCTAGATATACTAATATGATTAAACTTATGAATTGCTCACCAACCTTTGTGTTGACAAACTTTATTTTATGAAATGTTGCAGGTTTGCATCTTGGTTGATTTATGATTGTGAAGAAAACGACATCAAAGACCTTAGGATATTAGTAAAAATGAACAATATCAAATTTGCCATATTTTGTGATATCTTGTTTATGGTTATTTTATGGATAATTGTTATGTGACATTTTCGATGTTGTGAAATGAAATGAGTTTATTAAATACTGTCACTTTAATTAGTGTCATGTGCTTATGGACAATCGTTACACCTCGGCATGTTCCGTCGCCTTTGGTCGGGGTGTGACAGAATAAGAAGACAACACTTCATAAAAAGTGTAGGAAATGATTTTGACCATTGGATGAGATATAGCACATAGGGGTACGATGGTCAAGATTGAAATTTTTTATTTAGGAATTAATTTCTTTTATTAATGTAGAATCATATTTTTAGGTAACTATTAAGCAAAATAATTTTTTTCTCTTTTTTATTTTACCACATCCAGACTTTTCAATTCAAAATAAAAAAACTCCACACCCAATTCTCCTTCAATTTGGTTCACACCATTTACAACCGGTCATCACATTCGTTCAACCATGTCGACCACCGCCACCGCGTCACCAACCCGATTCGATGCCAGCAACCACCGCCCATCAGAAACCACAACCACCTCTTCTAGGTAAATGAGAAACGATGAGTTCAAATCTGTTGATGCCGCCGACCACTAATTTTGCATTCGGACGAAGAAAATGATGTGCTCATATCTCTCCTGCCGCTTGCTTTCTACGTAAATAATGTAATGCTTGGTTATTTTTTTGTTATTGATTAAAAAGGTAGGGCGTTTTTTTTTACTTTTTTTTTATTTTTTTTGCGAAAAAAATTCTTTCGGCTGAATATGGACTAACATATTTATTTTATTTTCTATGTTAGCATAGATAGAACCGTTTATATGTTGATGTAGGTTTCAGATCTCCACATATTTTCCGTTTTTCGACCGCCATCTGACGTTGCCGGGTTCCGATCTGGTACCGTTGGTGATTGTGGGGTAATGGCGATGTTGCGGTTTAGCGGAGTGCCGACACCGGAGTTAGGATGTTATGTGGATTGAGGTGATAAATGGGTATGTGAAGTTGGGGAAAATGTAGGTTGCACGCCAACTGTTTGATGAAATGCCGAAGAGGAATAACGTGTTGTGGAGTGGATTAGTGTGTTTTTGTTAATAAAAGTGTGTTTGTAGGTTGCACGCCAACTGTTTGATGAAATGCCGAAGAGGAATTTCGTGTCGTGGAGTGGATTAGTGTGTTTTTGTTAATAAAAGTGTGTTTTTGTTCTTGATGTTCTTGTCGTTCTTGGTGTTGTGCTTTAAATTTTGATTAAAATCTGTTTTTTTTTATTTTGGTTATTTCTTATTAAAACATACTATTATATATCTTGTTATATTCTTGATGGTGTGTTTTAAATTTGAATTAAAAAATGATAATTATAGATTGATAATTTTTCATATAAAATGTAACACACTTTGATCATAATACCCCTAGAGTGTTATAAAGTAGATATTAAAATAAAACACACCATCTAAAAAACACACTTTCCATCTAGACCATCAGATCAATTAATCTAACGCACCAGGTTACTTCTTACACTTTTTAGACACACTTTATTTCTTATTATAACTCCACCCATCCTATATATATATATATATTGCAAGATTAGAATAAGAATTGGTTTTTTCTAAAAAGTGTAAAAAATAATATGAATCATTGGATGAAATATAACAAAGGAGGATAGGATGGTTCATATATATTTTATTATTTTTGTAATTAACTTTGTAGTTATTATATTGTTATAATAATAACAATACCCCCCACCACTCGATCTGTCACTTATATACCCCAATCCTATCATTATCTTCCTCTCACCTTCAAGTTCTTGATATTTTTCCAGCCCCAGCCTACAAAACTCCTCCGATCATTGTTCAAAACTACACTCCATCGCCGTATTTCATCATTAAATCATCATCCGTCGTCCATAATCATTGTGGGATTCGGTTAAAGGCTGGGGAAAAAGAAGAAACAAATTGTGAAACCACCGGATCTGAATACTAAAGTTGTGTCGCATCTTAGATCTACCTTGGGATCTGAGTCTCTGTTATTGAATTGGTGGATAATAAAAATGTTTCAAATGTTGTTATGTATTAACAATTTGTGATCAATTAGCTTTGTAGTGGATTGAATCATATGAAAACAAACTGGTCGAAGTTTGACTGATTCAATTCATCTAACTTTGTATTCGGCTCCTAAACTTATTCAAATTTGAATTTATTAGAGTTACAAAAAATGGCAGTGGATTTCATATTGCTTTATTGGTACGCTGCTCAAGTTACCATTTCTTTCTTTATTATTTGTTTTTAATTTACGATTTATTACCCACATATAAATTATATCAATTTATTATTGTATTTTGTATAGAGGTGTGGGTGCGATGAGATCAGAATTGGTTATAGGGTTTTTCTATATAGTCTTTTTTGCAATTCATATTTGTATATAGTGTTTTGGTTTCGTAATCATTCAAAGTTTGGGGTTATATAAAGGAATTTCCTTGCGATTTTATATCTTTTTCTTATGTTCAAGCTAGTGTTCTCAGAGTACTTGGTGTTGTGTTTTAAATTTGGATTAAAATCTGATATATTGTTTTTTTTTTAATTTTTGATTGTTTTTATTTAAAACACACTGTTATACTTGGGATGTTCTTGGTGTTGTGTTTTAAATTTCGATTAAAAAATGATAATTATAGATTGATAGTGTTTTCGTATATAATATAACACACTGGACGAATATGCCTATGGAGTGTTATAAAACAAGTATTAAAATAAAACACACCCCCCTAAAAAACGCACTTTCCATCTAGACCATCAGATCACCAAATCCAACGCACCAGATTACTTCTTACACTTTTTAGACACACTTTACTTCTTATTATAACTCTACCCTATATATATATAGGGGTGGGATCCAGAAAGAACTCCTCTTAAAGAGATGACTAGAGAACTAATAAAAATTATTTTTAACTTTTTTTTAAAAAATATTTTGCGATTTTTTTTTCTTTCCCCATTCTAAAAAGATGCTATTGTTCTTAAATAAAAAACGGCCAATGTAATGCATATGTGCACTAATGTGTATTACATATATACAATAGTGTTTTATTGCATATAATACAACACAATTGCATTATACTATACACACTATTGAATATATGCAAATACAACACTAATAATTGTACTCAAAACACACTATCGCATGTAGGTAATACAACACTAATGCACATATGCACTATATTGATTTTTTTGTATTTATAGATATAAGATAACACTATTGCACTATACAACACAAAAAATTACATATATGCTATTCAACACTATTGCACATATCAAAATACACGCTAGTGCACATATGTAATAAAAAAAATCGATGTAATGCATATGTGCACTACGAGTTTTTTTATTATTCTTTTTTTATGTTTTTATTTTTTTCCGAGTGAATGGTAACAAAATATAAGAATAATGACAAAAACAAAAATTCAAAAATATTTTTTTAATTAAATTAAAAATATTTCTTTATTAGTTCTTTAGTTCTCTCTTTAAGAAAGAGTTCTCTCTTGATCCTCTCCATATATATATATATATATATGGGAAAGTTAACGTACAAATGAAATTAGCGTGTTAAACATGAGAATCAAGTAGAGTAATTATGTGATTACATCATAGAGTAATTACGTAATTATTCTATGAGATAATTACATAATTACTTTACTTGTATATATAATTACTCTACTTGATTCTCATGTTTAGCACGTTAATTTCATTTGTATTTGATCCAAACCCTATATATATATATATATATATATATATATATATATATAATGAGAACCCCTTTGAGTTTTAAGAACTCGAAAAACTCAACGTAACTATTTTTTTTTTGAAATTTTTTTACACATGCGTAATATATGTAGGTTACATATACGTAAAAAAATTACATAATTTTTTACGCACCGAGCCGACTTTTTACACATGTGTAATGGACGTAAAAGTTTTTGTAATCACTTACATAATTTTTCTCTCTCCTACTTTGACTTTTTGGTCAGATTTAATCTCAACTATATATTCCAATCAATTTAATTAAATGTGTGGCTAAGAATTGAGTTCTTAAGTTCTTAAAACTCAACATGGTTCTCAAAATATCCCTCCCCTATATATATATATATACCCCTTTGAGTTTCAAGAACTCGAAAGAACTCAGTGTAGCGATTTTTTTTTTGAATTTTTTTTACACATGCGTAATATATGTAGGTTACATAGACGTAAAAAAATTACAGAATTTTTTAAGCACCGAGTCGACTTTTTACACATGTGTAACGAACGTAAAAGTTAGTGTAATCAGTTACATCTTTATTCTCTCTCCTACTTTGACTTTTTTGCCAGATTTAATCTCAACCACATATTCCAATTCATTTAATTAAATGTGTGGTTTAGAATGAAGTTCTTAAGTTCTTAAAACTCAACATGGTTCTCAATATATATATATATATATAAGTTAAGGTTAAAATAAAACTCACTTGAGTTGTGAAAACTCTGGAAACCCATTCTCAATCAAATGATTTTAATTAAAGTTTGAAACTTGTGGTCCGCAATTAAAGTTAATAAAAAATGTAAATATAAATATAACTTTTTCTCTCATGAAAACATATATAAAAATTAGTAAAGAAATGTTAAAAAATAGCAAAACAATTTTTTTTTTAGTTTTTGATATTTTGTATTAATGTTACAACATATATTATGTGTGTAAAAAAAAAAAAAAACGATGTTACATAGGGTTTCACGGGGTTTCATAACTCAAGTGGGTTTTCATTTTATACTTCCCCTATATATATATATAATCCGAAGGTGTATATACATACTGCTGTACAAATTGGTCAGTGCAATGTTGGTTGCATTATATTACGTTTTTGTCTATCTGCATTCTACCTGCCTCTCATTCTCTCAAACCAAACCTTAACCTTGGATGCTTCTCTTTTGCTCTTTCTCATTTTCTACCCGTTGAATCATGTTCATGGTCCTCATCACTATCTTCCTCCCCGGAACTACACACAGTCAGCCTCTGTATTATGCTCATCCACCTCTGTTTCTGGCTTTCATTTTCGGACCCTAGATGCAGGGCCGGCCCTTGGGGATGGCAGTGTGGTTGACGGTCACAGGCTAGACACGAGACGTTCTAACATGGTTCGAGTTACCTAAACCCTCGACCTCATCAAACTTACTCACAACAGCCCCCGAGGTCTCACATTCACCAAATCGACCCTTAGGTACTCCTGGGAATAAAGAATTCCTAAATTACCCCCGAAAGCACTAGTTGATACTCTTACGCGCGTTTAAGAGTCGATTAGGCCATTAACATCCAACTCAGACCCGTGTGGACCCAACATGATAAAATCACATCCAACAAGTCCACACGACGCTACATGAGTCAAATGGGTTGGTAATTCGCAAGTACAACGCACCAACTACTCGATAAACGAAATTGCTCGTTGTACCGACCCGTTGGAGTAACCGACAACCAATTCAGCCCCATAACTTATAAAAATGATTTTTCAACAGCCCATACATCAACCCAAGTGTCCCCGAGCTGAATTGGTCATTAATCACTTCAACCCTCGCGTTAAACGCGCCAAACTACAATTCTAGTCAACCGAACATAACAATCAAACTACAACTAGTTGACCAATCTAACGAACATCAATGAACATAATACTTAAGTATGATATACGGGACATACCTAGGAAGATTGGGGTGCAAAAACTCACTTCAAACAGCCCCGACAAGAACACAATTGAATATCCACCGGTTAAGCCTAAAACGAACTTATCGATCAATAACGAGTAAAACGTGTAGATTTTAGCATGCGAAGATGCATTTAATTACATAGGATAACCTTTGAAATAAATTATTAAATTTTTACCAGACTTTAATAAATGTCTTAGGTATACAAAATAATTTTTATTATATTTTTCTATTAGACACAAAAATTATAAAAATTCCTCCAACACAGCAAGGTACGTGCAGCTATTTCAGTGCGCAAAAAAATGATTTTATTTTTATAAAATTCATTACCAAACCAAATTAAACGATTCCAATTGGGTTTGATTCTTTACTCAAAATATTAAGTTCCAAAAGTGGAACCAACTAATTTGGACTTGTTGAAAAAGAGTTATGATGTCGGAAAGACAGACCAGAATCCATCATCCCGCATCAGCTTTGACACTCGATCTTATAAATTCATAAAAACCATTCAAATCTTGTCCAAAAATTACATATTATACCTTTCTGGAAGTTATACTCAAAGTAGAACATCATGGAAAGAAGAATCGATCAAAAACAATGGATTATCATCACTTTACAGACCCTACAATAAACATATACGAATCTGTCAGCAAACTGTTATCATCAAAACTCAATCCTAACGTCTTCAATGACGGGTTTAATGGTGAAAAAGACATGGGGAATCATAAAACTGACCTTGAATTGAAGTTTTACGGTTGAAACACGGCTGCACAGAAGAAAAATCGCCAGGGAGGGGGGTCTGGTCCGATCGGCTGCGCATGGGGTTTAGGGTTAGGGTTTTTCATTATTTTATGATATAAAATAAATGTTATACATTAGCCCTCAAAGTTTAAGGGATGTGGTAACTTGGAAGGAAAGGTTGAATAATTTAACGTACCAAGATGACGTAAAGGCTCCCGAAAAACATCGGTTAAATCCCGAGAATATAATACATACTTTACAAGCTTTAACTCTTGGAACCGAAATTAACGGGCGTTACAGTCACCAGACTCTTCATCAGTTTGTTCGGTCTCAGCAAATAAACCGAATTCGGTACCAGGAACATGTCCTTGATACTTGTAACTGCCTCCCTCCGGTGGATCCAACATCGCCTTGAACACATTCTGCTTAACCATCTTTGCATGATAAAGTTCGGCTGCAGGCTTGGGCATGTTGGGCATCAAGCCATCCAAAATCAGTTGGACGAACCTTGGATACATCGTCCAAGGCTTGTTGGTTAGCACATTAGCATGCATAAACATGAGGAAAGTCTCGAATAATTAAACTTAGTCTTGTTCGTGAGACATGCCATAACCCCAACCCAATCTGCTCTCAGTTTGTCGAACCCACCCTTCTGTTCAGACAAATTATTTGCGATAATAGGGAACAGATACTTCCAATAAAGTGGCAGATGTTTCTTCTCGCATGTTGTCCAATTGGCATCGTGCCCAATGGCCGCAATAAACGGCTGCAAATCTTTTCTCTTCGGATGTTCAAAGGAATGATCTGACACTCCCTTGATGTTTAAAGCTCGTCTAACAACCTCTTCTGTTATCTGAAGCCATCTACCGAATACTTCCATTGAAATAATATTTCCATCTTTAATGGCTTCGGCCTTGTACCAAAACTCCTCAATCCAACTTGCACAGATCTCCGGGTTTGTAGAGATTGCATGCATAACGGAGATTCTCTCAACCCCTTTATCATGGATATGAACATGTTATTTTGCTGAAACATCATCATTAACAAACATTAGAAACGTAAGAATAAAAGAAGAAATAAAATTAAAAAAATTATAATTTAAAAATAGAACAGAAAACTTAAAAAAAAACTGAAAAATTTATAAGTCAAAATGAATCGAATCGAATATCAAATGTTCGATTCGATTCAATTTGAGCAAATCAACCAGATAGTGTATGCACAAAATTTTAACAAGGAAAAATGAATTGAATTGAGTTTGTAAAACTCGATTCAGTCATAATTGGTAAAGATGAAACAGGCAGAGCATTTAAAAATTTAACAAGGCAAAACGAATCGAGTCAAGTTGAGTTGAGAGAACTCGATTCGATTCAACTTAGGGTTTGAGAAATTTGATAAGTCAAATCCAATCGAGTCGAGTATAATATAAGATTAGATTAATAATCGAGTTGAATGTGTTAATCTATTAGACTGGAAATCAATCGAGTCAAATATATCATTCGATTCGATTGGACTTCAATCGAGTTGAATATGTGTCATTCGATTCGAATTCACTTTATCAAATCTTTCTATTTCTTTGAGCAAAGAGGTCGCCCAAACCCATTTAACCTTCTATACAAGTTTCAGGTCCAAAATCGAATCAAATCATGGTTAATTTTGACAAGTAAGGTCCGAGAACTATGAGACTTGAACCAAAACAAAATTTGTACAAACTTGAAAATAAAATTAGATCAAAAGCATGTTAGGATGATGTTTATAAGACACAAGTACAAATTATGTTCATCATATAACAAATATATTCATAAAACCCATCATTGGCTCCTGCATATGAAGCCGAAATCAAGAACAATCAAGAACAACCATCAACATTTTGATATAAAACTCATCATTGGCTCCTTCATTTGATAGTATTTACAGATTCAAACTCGAAAAACAAAGAACACCGAACCCAAACACTCAAATATGTACAATATATAATTTGTGTCGGTCGTTGACAACAATTGCAAAATGGATCATTTCGTAAAGCAATTTAAAACTAAAGAAAGATAAAATATTAACATAAATTAAAGTTATACATTAATAATCATAATATAAAATAAAATGAGATATAAAATTTAAAAATGAAAATAAAAATAAAATAATTGAAATAAAACAAAATAACTTAAATAACATTTTTCAAGTTAAAAAATAAAACAAATAAAAATTAAAATTAAAGTTAGAAAGTTAAAATAGGAGTAAAGATAAAATTAATATTATATTAAAGTTATTTACAAGATTTTCTAGTTATAATATTTTTGCGAGAAAGATCACGATATGGAATCATATTGTCTTATAACGTCCTATATCACACTTCTATTTTAATGTTATTATGCGAAAAACCTAAAGTCTATTGTAGATATGTTTGTCCACTTTAAACTTAACAAGTATTTAGATGTCAGTGTGATATGTTAAGGTATGAATTAAGCACAATGCTTGTGTGGTCCCCAGTTAATCTGACATATTACAGATTCCATCATACCTCGGGCATAGCTTGTGTTCACATATCACCTCAACTTGACTTAAACCTTTCTTATTTGATCATAGTACGCTTATTGACACTTTACTTTGGACAATTGACTCTATCTAGAAAGATTAAAATAAAGTAGAAGTTCAGGGCCTTAACAATCAGGTTTTGTATGAATACAAACAGAGAAAGTCCAAATCTTGAACAAAAGAAAGAAAATAAAACTGAGAAGCCATATAATCGTGATTCAATACGTTTACAAGATAGGATCTAGTCCTTAAATATGATTGTGTGAATGGATCTAAGATGATTATGCTAACTGAGTGTTTCTTAGTGTATTTTGGGCAGAGTAACAAGGCACAAGTTCTAATAATCAATAACTATTATTTCAGAAATACATTGCAGGGTATATATAGGAGTTGAGCCTCATTCCTTAGACAGGCCTAACGAATGAGCTCTTATTCGTTATCAATACATTAAGACATTCGCTAGAACTTAACGAATGACCACATTCGTCCTCTCATTTGTTGTAAGTTTATAATGAATGAGGAATATATTAATGAAAGGTCACATTTGTTATTAGCTACTCTAACGAATGTGACATACATTTAACGAATGTGTCATACGAATGACATACATTTACCAAAATACCCCTATACATTATTTCTAATATAATAATACTTTAAACAAAGACCGAGATGCAAAACCGAGCACTAACAAATTCCCCCTCGCCTTGAGCTCTTTGTCTTCAAAAAGACTTTATGGCTTGAACCTACTGGTCTTCCAATCGACAAAACTATGAATTCCAAAGGCGTAACAAACACGTACGACGTGCTAAAATTGCATAGCTAGATCATAATCTCTGACGTCCACCCATCTAATCTAATTTGTATAAAGCACATCAGAATCGGATTAAGAAAGGTTTACCAGCCACATCGGGTCAATCACCCTAATAAACTCCGTCTTCAAGCCCGTACCCAATAATATAACAGCCTCACCGGTCTTATTGTCATAATACTACCTATTGAACTTCTTGAAAAAACTTTGAGTATAAGTTTTAACATGAGCTATCTTCATAGTGAGGTGGTTTTATGTTCAAAACTGTACTTAGATCTCGTCAATGTATTTATGAGTCGGCACTTAAGGCTTAAAATACTTGAATCATACCTTACTTCATGCATCAAATGCATATAGAACCATTAAGCCCACTGATTGTTCCCGTGATTCATGAATGGCCTATTTGCAAGTGTTAGTACGTACCATCTCGGCATAGTTAGAACATCAGTGATATGCTTAAAGTAACATATCCCGTGTTCCCATTTCACAACACATACCTTAAGCTCCAAGTCGTACATCCATGAAATAATATTACCTTTCAATCGTCTTCACACTAACAAACTTCTTCATCTGATATGCAAATTCTCGAGCCTTCGCCTGTTTGTAAGTCTCAAGTTCATTGTAACATAAGGCCTCGATCATCTTATTCATCTTCTGCACGTTCTGCGTAAACATACCGTTAGACGAACATTGTGTCTCAGTCTTCGGCACCTTCTCCTTACCCCTATTCTTCTTCTCCTTCTCCTGTTGTATACGTTCTTCAGCTACTTTAAAATGCTCCGTGGTGAAGAACGGAATTCGATGGTCAGAATTTTTACGCGTATACATATCAGGATATTCCTCAGCCGTCATGTCTTCGACTTCAACATCATCATAATCAAACGGCGTATTCCCAATTGGAATACTCATATCAACACTTACGTTATTTGAATTTACTATTTCCACATCCTCCTCTTTTCCTAGTTCCTCAACCTCTTCCTCGTTCAAACCCAGAAGCAAAGCTATTTGTTCTTTCGATAAAGAATGATCAACAAATTCACCTTCTTCTATTTCATCAGCATTCACCATACTCATCACAATCACTCTCATATCTAAAAACAAAATCATGTTTGCCCTGATAGAATCCACTGGTTTTACGTTCATGGCATCATGATACACAACCACTTGTAACCCACTACCTCCACCAGTCGCAGCTTTTGCAGACGATGACGCACCACCACCCACTTGCTAATCACTTCCACCAGCTTTAGGATCTTTATCATCGTTGTATGCCTTCAACTTCTTCAAAGCATCATCTTTGCACGTGAGTTGAATGATTAATTGATCCTGTTTGTCTAGCCTCTCACCCCATGAGCAGCAACCAGGGCTCGTAGTTCTTGGTTCTCTCATTGGACAAATTATACATGCCTGAACATGTTCCTCTATTCAATCCACACCTGTTTTTGAAATGATCAGTCCGCGGTCATCTGATTCTCCTGCATGTGAATCAAATTCAGAAGCTGGAACATCTGTTGTTGCATCGACAGATTGTAGAAGTTAGGATGAAGAGGCTGCATCGGACCCTGAGGTCTGTTGAAAGACATGAATGAATACTCAAGCCTCTGCAGTTGAATTGTAGGAGTAGCTAGAGCTAACACCTGTAGTTGTGGACTCAGAATCAGTGATAGCACGGGTTGAGGAATAGCAGGAAATCTCGGATCAACAGAAGATGTAGTTAACAAAGTAACCATCGATGAACTAGGAGGAGTAGGAGGAGTAAATACAGGAGCAGGTATAGTAGATAAGTTAACAGGAATAGAAGGTCTATCCTATATTTCAACACCCGAGCCACGATGTACTCGTTGTTTCTTCCATTGTTCCACCATAACTGATTTACCTTTATGCTTACGAGCATCAGAGCCACCAGAACCACCTTCACCACCATCACCACCAGCACCAGCACCACCATCATCACCTTCAAGTTCAGAATCCGAATCATCATGGATCCGACGATTATTAGGTGGAGCCTCATAATCTACATGTGCAGGGTGACCAATCAACCATTTGTAACGCAATTTAGTCTGTGAAGTGTGACCCCTATAGGTTCTGATTCTCCTCATCGTGTCTTCATTCACATGCTTGAGAACCATCAAATCAGCTTCAATCTCGGGGTCTTTCACTAGGTTTGGCTCGAGATGATTAATAATAAGCTGGAGAAACCTTGGGTACATTAGGAACTTGCTCTTCCTAGTTATACAGCTCTCATTGAGATGATAGAAAACCATCCCAGAAAAGTTAAACGACTTGTTTAAAACTAACGCAACAAAAGCTGACTGGAGCATTAAACAACACTTTTCGTAACCTCCCTTCTCCCCCCTAAGGCAGTGTATTAGTACATGTAGTAAATACTTATACTGTTCACATAAGAATGCCTTGTTATACATGGAGTTCACCAAGTCCCCATTATACTTTTACCTCTCGGACAACCCACTAACCAACGACCTGTCAAACTTATACTTGTCGTCTACCGTATCCCTAAATCTCAACACATTACGAATCACCGGAATATCCACCGTGATCGTCTTCTCTTGAATCGTGGCCACAATGTGATTATTCTTTGCTACATATCTCTTCGTATCCAAAAAAGATCTGATAATACTCTAATGAACGTATATGTTGGTCGATATGGCAAAATATATCCTTGAGTGCTTCAAGAATCTAATCATGTCACCAAACATCGCCTGTCCAAATAAATCCTCTACCAAGAATGCACAGATCTTGTGCTTCTTATCCCATTCTAGTAAAGGTAACTCTGCAGCCTCTGGTTCAGCAGCCGGTTGTGCATCTGGATTCTCGGCTGGTGCAACTTGATCTTGCTCATTGATCGGTGCTTATTGATCACGTTGTTTCTCTGGATTACCTTCAGGTATAACCTCCTGAATATTATCTACCATTCTATAAAAACAAATACGTTAATAACGGCAATTTACATTTACAATTCCAAATTTACCCTTATTCTTTTACATCTAACGAATGACATCTTCATTTGTTAAAACAAGTTATTTCGTCATCAAATGGCCTTTCATTCGTTAATACATTTAGGTCGTTCGTTATTACAATCAATGAATGGGTTCATTCGTTATGAAGAATTAAGGAATGTACTTATTCGAGAATAACCCTATAACGTATGTTACTTCATTTATAAATTAACGAATAAAATCAATTGAAGCTAATTGTTGACCAAAATAACTCCAAGTCAAAATTGGTTTGAAAACTCAAAGTCAAACCGACTGAACTGAAATATGGAAATCAAACAAAAACTCATCAATTGTTTTAATACTTGGTTCGATTATCATCGATACACCATCGGTGATGATCAAATTACATTTACTTAGAACTTAGACCACATATTATATAAGTATTGATTCATTATATATTAGTTAATTGTTTTCATCAACAATCCTCATAATCTAGTCTTAATCCTCTAATAGATGTAACATTTTACTCGTCTATACCTGTGAAGCAACAATCAAATGGTTAGATGATGAATCAAGCTGTTTGTAGATTTTAGAAAAATTTTGGCAGAGGTTCTTTAAGGTTTTTGATGTAATAGTGAGAAGACGAATGGGTTTTTCATTCGTTTGTAAGGTTTTATACCCTGTCAATGATTACACACAAACCGATGCTTATTCGTTAAATTTGAATTAACGAATGAACTTTCATTCGTTAATTCAAATTAACGAATAACTTGTCATTCGTTAAACCTTAACGAATGACATTCATTCGTTTAAATTTTAAATGAATGTCTTTGTTCGTTCGTGAATTTCTCACGAATGACCAAGTCATTTGTGAAATTTTAACGAATAACAAGCAATACTTTACACATTTGTTATACATTATACGAATGAGTCTTCATTCGTGATGACGTAGCGGAAGTGAATGTTAATATATAACAAATGAACCACATTCGTTATATTGTTGAACGAATAAACACTCATTCGTTACACTGTAGTAACAAATGTTAAATTAATTTAACTAGTGGTCATTTTACCATTCAAAATCAATTAAATAATCATCAAAACCCTAGTTTAATGAATTTTTACCTTAACAGTCAAACCTTGATTGTAAATGCTTAAATTAAGTGGAAATACTTTAAAACCATTTTAGGTTCAAATGACTTAACTTAAATTGTGGGGATTAATCTTTTTCGTTTTCATTTGATAAATTCTTAACGCTCGATAATCGAAAACAAAGAAGAATAGAAAATCTTTTTGTATTTTCAAAAATTTATATCTAAACACATACAAAATATTTTTGTATTTTTCATTTTTCAAACAGAATGTAAAAACGAATATTAAAACAAATCAAAGTACATAAAGCATTACATGTTTTTGTGAGTTCGAGCAGGGAATCATATTGACTACTAACGTCCTAAACTACACTTCAATTTCTACCTTATTATGCACAAAATCCAACGATGATTACAGATATAATTGTCTACTTTAAACTTTACACAGATTTTCCGGTAGCTTTACAATACGTTTTTAATTGTTTAATTAAGCACGAATCTTATGTGAACCCCACCTATCAGACACAATTATTATATCTTTTATACAGTGAATTTCACATGTACGTTTTTCATTTTCTTCAGAATTGATTAACTGTGACTCATGCAAAAATAATAAAATGAAAATAAATCGGACATGTTAAAAATTTCTCTTAAGATCAGCTTTACTACATGCAGATTAGTTTCCATTTTAACAAAATAAAAAGATAAAATAAGTTAAAAGTTGTACAGGGCCTTATCCTCCAGTTCGATATATGACTTTCACACATTTGTGCTTATAGTATACGCGGAGAAGGTCCAAGGCTTGTATGAACACCAAGAAAATAAAAAAGAATATTCAAATCTTAACCCTGTGGTCGGATAGTCTTATCGCACAGGGGAGGATCCAAGATTTGAATAAAAATAAAGAAAAAAATAAAGTTGAATTTCTTTGAAAATAATGTAAGAAAATAAGCTGAATTTCTTTGCAAAATAAACGCATGCACACACAACGATCTTTAAACTTTTTGGTACTTCAAATTATATATTAACTATGCATCAAGATGCTATACCACTAGATTCGGCAATTAGTAATGTTTATATCTTATCAGCACCAATGTGATCTGTCAAGCCTATCTTACACATCATATAATTGGTCTTACAACAATTTTCAGTCTAATTTATTCATGTGCTAGGTCCGTTAAGTCAATGTACTATCATTTCCCTTTGTGCTTCAAGAACTAATGTTTCAGGAGCAATTTTCAATGTTTTTGTATTTATTCATATTTAAATGTTTTTGGGTTTTATCTTTACAAACTGAAAACATAATATTTTTGAATTTTTCTGTATTTTCTACTCCTAAAAACCAAAATATAAAAAAATGAAAACAAACGAAAAACTGTAAAAAATAAAAATTGATTAACCGAGCGATTGAATTTCCTTTAAAGTTTTAAGACCGTTAATGCCAAGTAAATATTGAAAATGTGTTTTATTAGAGGCTTTGGTAAAAAGGCCAGCTTTCTAAAAATCAATGTTTATCTTTTCAATACTGATTAGTTTCTTTTCAAAATAATTACGGATAAAATGATATCGTATCTCGATGTGTTTAGTTTTAGAGTGCTGAACGGGATTCTTAGTGATACTAATAGCAGCAGAATTATCAATAAATATTGGAGTAGTAAGAAACTTTAAACCGTAATCCCACAGATGCTGCTGGATCCAGAAAACCTGTGAACAGCAACTTGAGGCTGCCATGTATTCGGCTTCGGCAGTTGAAGTGGAGACCATTGTCTACTTCTTACACTGCTAGGAAACAAGCCAGTTTCCTAAAAATTGACATCCCGCTGTAGTAGATTTGAAGTTGATCTTGCACCCTCCATAGTCCAAATCGGTGAAAGCAGTAAGATCGAAACTATCATCCTTGGGATACCATAACCCGATGTCAGGATTACCCCTCAGATAGTGCAATATATGCTTCACAGCCGCCGTGTGAGTCACTCGGGGACTCAATTGATACCTGGCACATAAACCAATAGCAAACATAATATCAGGACAAGAAGCTATTAGACACATAAGGCAACCGATCGTGGCTCGATAAAGGGTTGGATCAACGGTATCTTCCAAATCGTCCGTTGACAAATTGTGAACCACGAGAAAAGGCGTCGAGGGGATATTTCCTACAGTTATCTTGAATCGGTTCGTGATATCATTCACATATTTCGTCTTGTGAATAAAGATTCTGGAATCAGACTGGTGAACTAGCAACTCCAAGAAAAAGTTCATCTCTATAATCAAACTCATCTCGAATTTCGTCTGCATTGTCTTCTCAAACTCCTTACACAATGCATCGTTTGTTGTGAGCCATAGATGATATTGTTAACATAGATCTGAACTAGGAAAAGGTCATCACCAAGAGTCTTATAAAATAAGGTACAATCCACAGTCCCTCGTTTAAAACCACTATCAATAAGATGGTTAGCAAGCGTGCTGTACCAAGCTCTCTGGGCTTGGTGTAAACCATAAAGAGCATTGTTTAAGCGATAAACTCGCTCCGGATAGTCAGGGTCTTCAAAACTAGGAGGATGCTTCACATACACTTCTTTATGGATTTCACCGTTCAGAAAAGCACTCTTCACATCCATCTGATACACCTTGATGTTTTTGAAAGCAGCATAGGCAAGAAATATGCGTATTGCCTCCAATCGTGTTACCGGAGCATACACTTCAGTATAGTCAATGCCTTTTTGTTGATTGTAACCAAGAACGACCAATTGTGCCTTATTTCTCATGATTACCCCACGGTCGTCCTTCTTACACTTAAATACCCACTTAGTCAGGATAGCTTTCTTAACCGAGCAGGTTGGTCTATGAGATCCCAAACACCTAGCCGCACGAACTGCAACACTTCCTGTACTAGTTCATTCACCTCCAAGTTCTCATCCATCTCTACATTGTAACTTGCTTCAACATTCCCATGTTCTCCAAAATCAACATCATCACCTCCCTGATTGTCATCATCATCATTGTCACTCCTGTTAGAATTTTTCTTCACCATTGTCTTCACTATCTTCGAATTCTGGTTTAGGGGATGGTGGAACTTCCATGACTTCAATCTGATTATTCACAACCAAGGAAGAATGTCAAACTTAATCTTTATATCAAACTGGCTCCTTGCATTCACTCCCTTGATTCTTTTATATAACCCTTGTAAAGAACGATTGATTAGAATCTGCAGAAACCTCAGATACATAAAAAATTTATCTCAAGGGTACTTCTTCTGGGCATTACTAACCAAACCATTAAAGATGAATCTTGAGAAGTTAAATGGTTGGTTGTACAATATCGCCACCACGGCTGTTGCTAGTTCTCTGCTTAACAATGCCCAAGTACCTCTTCTGAACGATAGGCTCTAAGTGACACGGTGAATCAAAAATCTGTATATCAGGGGAAACATTCCCTTCTAAAATTGCCCTTCATGGATATTCCCTTGATATCCCATGGTTTCTTGAAATATTCTCAACAACCTCTATTGTGAGTAAGAGAGCTGCACATCATGATAGTCATTTAATTGTAGTGCCTCTCGTATAGATTTCTCAGTCACCTCAATCTCCTATCCAAGGACAGTGGCTTTGATCGTCTTACCATTGATGTCATCAGCATACTCAGCCTAACCCCAAAAATCCGTCAGATGGTTCCTGTATAGTACTGGTCTTTCCTTCAGAGCAAATATGATATTGGAGTTGTTTGAGAAATTAGTCATCAATTCCAACTCCTGATTCTCCTTATTTACTTCATTAAGGGCGCACATATTGTTCTTTGGTTTGAACTTTAACGTCATTATATCTGTAAAATAAAAACGATAGTCAGTAAGATGAAGATATAATATAACGTCGACAATAGTTAAAGAAGAAAATCATATTCAATAACCTTTTCCGTGACAATTTTCGAACCTACACAAACAAGTCAATCGATTAGTAAGATGAATAATAGAAACCCTAATTCCAACACTTAACATAAAGTTGAATCAATTTTAAAAACAAAGTTCTTTTCAAACCACCTGATTCATACTTAGTTTTAAAACAGCAATTTTAATCAAACATACAAATATGCATAATCAAACAGTTAATCATACACATCACAAGTAGCAAACAAATCATGGTCAGTCAAGCACACACACAAGTTCACACATACAAAATAGGTTAAACATTCAAAAGTTTGAATATTCTTTTAAGCACTTAAACACATATCATCAATCAGACTTCATCTGCATTTATCATTCCTAGGGCTTTTAATAGAAAATTGAATATGGGTTTTATCTAGAGGTTTGGTGAAGAAGTCAACCAAATTTTCAGTTGTTTCAACTATTCTCATTTCTATTAAGCCCTTTTCATTACATTTCCTAATAAAATGATGCCTGATTTCAATGTGTTTTGTTTTGGATTGATGAACTGGATTTTTAACAATTAACATTGCAACAGTATTATCAATGAAAATATGAGTGTTAAGAAAATTTAGACCATAATCCAGTAGTTGGTTTTGAATCCGCAGAACCTGTGCACAAAAAGCAGATGCAGCAATGTATTCAACTTTAGCAGTTGAAATGGACACTGTAGTTTGCTTCTTGCACTGCCAAGACACCAGTCTGTTTTCCAAAAACTGACAACCACCTAATGTTGACTTCCTGCTCATGTTGCAACCATCATAGTCACTGTCTGTGAATGCCATATATCAAATGATCTGTTCTTTGGATACCAGATTCCAAGATCAGGCTTTTCCTTGAGATATCTGAATATTCTTTTCGCTGCTAGCATATGGGAAACCTTTCGATTTCCTGGAATCTAGCACAGACACGTACTGAAACATAATATCTGGCCTTAATGCAATGAGGTACATAAGGGATCCTATCGTAGCTCTGTATTCATGCTGATCCACTGGTTTCCCCTTTTCATCAGCTACCATCTTCTCATGAGTGTCCATTGAAGTAGACACTGTCTTCATGTCATGACATTTAAACTTGGAGAGAACATCTTGAACATACTTGGACTGGTTTATGAATATTCCTTCTGCTTTCTTCTGCACTTGTAATCCAAGAAAGAAGTTCATTTCACCCATGGAGCTCATGCTATACTTTAACTTTATCACACCTTCAAAATTTTTGCACATCTGCTCATTGGTTGATCCAAAAATAATCTCATCAACATAGACTTGTACCAATAGTAGATCTTTCTTTTGACTCTTATAAATCAATGTTTTGTCAATTGCTCCTCTGCAAAAACCATTATCCAACAGATGATTTGAGAGCTCATCATACCAAGCTCTTAGAGCTTGATGTAATCCATACAATGCTTTGCTTAGTTTATATACTCTGTTAGGATAAGTTGGATCTTCAAATCCAGGAGGTTGAGTGACATAGACTTTTTCATCAATTTTTCCATTTAAGAAGGCAAATTTCACATCCAATTGATAGACCTTAATGTTCATTGAAGCTGCATATACCAGAAATATCCTAATAGCCTCTAGTCTTGCTACTGGTGTAAACACCTATTCAAAATCTATTCCTTCCTCTTGCAAGCATCCTAGAGCTACCATTCTTGCTTTGTTCTTTATAACAATTCCTCTTTCATCCTTTTTGTTCCTGAAAACCCACTTGGCACCAATTGCTTATTTCCCTTTGGGCTTTTCCACTAAGTCCCATACATGTAAGTCTCTGAACTGAGCCAACTCCTCTTGCATAGTCTCCACCCAACTGTTGTCTTTTAATGTAAGGCCCCGTTCCCGGTAACCTTACTTTGGTGTTGGATTTACTCATAAACACAGTTCTAAAATCAGAGTTAATTTAAAATTTCGCTGAATAATTTAAAACTTCAAACATCACATTACAAACATTCATTTTTGTCTTAACATACAAATTGTCTTTTCATAACATAACATAAAATAGTCATGACACTTCTTCATAGATGCCCGTCTCTTTAGCTCGTGCCATGTGTCCCTCCTCAAGCCAGCTGCCTCAACCTATCTGCCTGCGTGCATACTAAAAGTCAGTTACGCTGAGTGAGTTCTAGTTAATCAATTTAACATACAATACATTCCTATCCTTACTCATACGCGTCCGAAGATACGTATTCATACCTTACTTTGCTATTACTTCTTTCACACATACTTTATATACATGCATACGTACTTACATACTTTCTTTCATAAAACCCTATGGTATGCCATAAGCTATTCTATCTTAAACATCTCAGATATTATAAGGGTCTGGCCCCTAACATCTCAGATATTATAAGGGTATGGTCCCCATCATCTCAGATATTATAAGGGTCTGGTCCCCATCATCTCAGATATTATAAAGGACTGATCCCTATCATCTCATATATTAGGAGGGTCTGGTCCCTATCATCTCAGATATTATGAGGGTCTGGTCCCTATCATAAGCGCATACTATACTTGTCTTATGTATATAATATTTACATACACATTCATTCACATAACCATCATATAGTAATAACATTCAATGCACGATCATACACGTATCATATACCTATCACTTAACATAAGCATTTTAACTGCCACATAGGAGTATGCACACAGCCCCGAAAACATAACCAGGAAATGGGGCTAGAACTCACCTGGAGTCGGTTTCTCTCGCCGTTAATGGTAATTGCCTTCCTCAGTTGTGCACGGCTAACTGTACAATACATTACGCGTGTCAATTATCCATTACTACTACTTCCTACATCTAAGTTAATGAAACTCTCAAATAACGGGGTCCGGTGGCAGCGCCCCTAGTAGCGGGGTCTAGGGGCGGCAGCCCCTAGCAGGGTCCAAGGGGCAGAGCCCCTGGCTGGGGTTGAGCTGCCAGGTCAGCTCGAAAAAATTATATTTTCGTTAATAGGTCCTTTAACAAAAATGCATCAGAAAATGAATCGGGTCACATTTTAATAATAACTTAAACAATTTCGCATGGGAGGAATTTCGCATAGAATTTCGCTTCTCATGGATGAGCGAAGCGAAATACCCGTTTCGCTTCTCATGGCTGAGCGAAGCGAAATACCCGTTTCGCTTCTCACGGCTGAGCGAAGTGAAATACCCGTTTCGCTTCTCATGGCTGAGCGAAGCGAAATATCCGTTTCGCTTCTCATGGCTGAGCGAAGCGAAATACCTTCCTTTCTTCGTTTTTACATTTTTAAAGCCATTTTACTTCGTGACTCTTCCTCAGGACCTGATTTTTACTCTTTTTCAACTTTCCACAGATTCTGACCCCATGCATCTGATCCTGAACCCACATCTCTCATAGTCCAAACGCCACCTTTTTATCTTAAAGTGCACCCAAGAGGTTATAACTTACCAAGTTTATATTTTTTTTAAGATTTCACAACCCGATCTATCATTATATCTGTTTGCATGCCGATTCTAACCATAAAACTTAACCATTTAAACTGAAACCTACCTTTTGATTCGGGTTCGAGTTCAGATCCGGACAATTCGTAGATCTGGACGTGATTCTTGTTATTTGATGATGTCTACACAAGTGATTCTTCCTTTTTTTACACGGATTTGGATCTGGAATGTAGAGAGAAAGTGTGTGTGTTCTTGAGTGTGTGTGTGTGGTAAGAGGTAACAAAATGGTGAAATGGTGGAGAGGTTACGGTTATATAGGGGGCCATGGGCCCCACAACCCACTCAAAATTCCAAATCCAAATATTATCCAAACACTTAACACACGACTAACTTAACGACATACAGTTAATAACAAAACTTTCCGTCATTTATTATTTAACAAAAAGTTGGATGTTACATTTGAAGCTTGATTGATGTTCTTTGGTTCAATTTGGGATAGAAACCAAGCATAGAGACATATGCTTGCCCTCTCAGATGAACTTCTTATCACTCTCTCATGCAGGTAACCAATAATCTTCTCTATAGGATGATTTCTTTGAGTAGCAGTGGTCTGAACAATCTGATCTGCTATAATTTTTGTGTCTAGATTGGAAACATTCAAGTCAGACTCTTCAACTTGATCAATGTCTTCATTTAAAGCAGGTTCCAAGTTGTTGATTTCAGCTGAGGTTGAGGCTTCATTATTCCAAATCTGCAAGTTATCTGTGACATTCGAGACAAAACAAAGTACACCTCAATATTCACATGCCGAATAAGCGATTAACCGCTTATTGCACATCGAAGAAATGAATAACCAAACGGTTCTAGTTATGACCCAGATATCCCGGGGGGGGGGGGGCATTGACGGGTGGATCATAGAGCCACCCTTAAGTGTAGTAATTTCAGTTAAATCATGTGCGTTTATGTTTAATTTCAAAGACTTGGATTACTACACTATATCATGTGATTGTAGGTTTAAAGAGGTAAAGGACGAAACAACAAGATCATAGGTGAAGACGGTGAAGGAAACGGAGCTAGAACAAGAAAATTATGAAGAAAACAAGAAAATTTGAACCAGCTCCACCATGGCCCACGGTGCAGACCGTGGACCACGGTCTACATGAAGCAAATATGGCAGAACCCACCATACCGTGGGTTGATTGAAAAACCGTGCCAGACCGTGGACCACGGTCCATGTCGTAACAGCAAGAGTCTTAGACTTTAATTGGCCGTTTTGGGCTAATCTTTTCATTATCTTTTCATCAAGAAACATTAGAGGACGATTTCTGGGAGTGAAGAACAATATTTGGTGATTGGTAATCATTGTTTGGTGCATTTTAATTCATTTGATGTTGCATACAATTGATATTATGATGATTTCTCAAACCATGAGTGGCTAATTCCTCTTGGTGATCATCTTGGATGTAGGGTTTAATTGATACACTATGTTAAGCTTTGATTTCTAGAATAATGACTTTGCAATATTTGTGAGTTGTTATGGTGTTTGATTAATTGTTCGTAAATTGTTGTTTGTGTTTGATCATGATTTAAACCATTCGTTCTTGGTGTCATTGGCAATTGAGATATCATGGGAAGAATTAGGGTTAAACATTAGTCAATTGATTATCGGGTAACAACCTTGCATTTTGTTAATCCAAGTACTTAGTTCCCTTTTATCACAAACAAGTAAACAAACATGAACTATGTCTAGGTGGTTCTTTCTAGTAAGCATGAACATTAGTGTTGATTTAAACCTGAAATCTAAGATGATCGCTTTCGTTTAATTTGTTTACAAATCTCAATAGTTGTTTTGCAAGTGTTTTATTTTATTTTAGTAATCTAAAAATCAAACAATGGCATCTGAATTTACTTTTTATACAATTTTAGTTTAATTCTAATTTCTGTTAAAGCTACTTGTTAACACATTTTTCATAAACTCCTCGTGTTCGATACCCATTTACCGCTATCTATTTAGTTGTAATTGGTTTATTTTTGCGCGAGTCTTCGACCTCGTGTCAGGCATCCATGAGTAATATACGTTTATTATAAGCCAACGTATTAATATTATGGCCTTAGTACAATAACAAACCAGTTAAACGAAAGCTTACTCGTTTAACTACCCGCTATAACGTTAAACGCGAAAGTTAGTTCCAAAACGAGCATTGTATCATCCGTTAAGCCGAAAAAGACTTACAAAACACTTAATTGGGATGTTTTAAGCGATCCATGAAATTATTTTGGATTTTTACAACCGAATAGTATGTTTTTATAAATTTACAAAGATTTGGCCAAAATACACTAGTTTCGCGTTGTTTGTCGTACCCGATATATTTTTCTTGCCAAAAATCAAACCTGAAATAAATATGGACTCAGGAATTCACGTTCAGGCACATAAAACGAAGTTAATGGCCCAAAATGGGGCCGAAGGGGAAGGCCCTAACTTCCGGCCCGCCAAAGAGGACTCCCCCTTCCCCAAGTTTTCTTTTTATAAATTAATAAACCCAAATATATTTTAGCATCTTTCTCTCAATTTCTAAACAGAAACATCTGGTTACTTCAACACACACACACTATACCCAAAGGTAACATGCCTTATTTGATCATTTTAGCTTAGTTTTAAAAATGTTTTTTTTAGAAATATGGGACTTTGACTACCAAAAATAACATCTAACCATGCAAAACCCCTAAAAACTATCCAAAAACATATTTTGATCATACGCATGGTTAGGAACAAGGTTTGATAAGTTTTTTTTGGCCATAAACATGGATTAAGGGGGCTTAAATCGCATTTTTACGGTTCAGAAGTTCGGTTTAAAGCCCTAACCGAAACCCTAAGTTTCAAGGCTGATCTTTTGATGATACATGCTTGGTTTTGTGATATAGGAGCCGTCGTTACATTATTTATAAGGACATGAACCTGGAAAATTTGAGGAAAAGAGTTGAAACGAGCGAAAACCGGAAAGTAATGTCGAAACACTCGATTAGGGGCTGCTTAGGATTAGATTGTGACGTGCATATTTTTAGCTTATGAAATATTTCAGGGACATCAGGGACCATCTTATTGAGTCCCTGTCCAAATTTGGTAATTTTTCGATCATCCGAGAATATTTGGCGAATTTATTACCGTTTTGGGACGTTTATTTAAAAAAAAATACTTAAATTGCTTGAAAAATTATAAAATTTTGTGGGAAAATCTGGTATGAAATAGTATGATTACATATAAAATTTGGGATCATTTGGATAAGGCTAGCTATGTTTTCAGGATTCACATTTATTCGAGTTTTTATAGTCATTTTTGACTCGAAAAGGTTATCTGGTAAAAGTGTCAGGTTCCGGAAATTTTAATGGGTGTTTTTGGAAGTATTTGGATCACTCAGTAATTTTATTGAATTTTTCAAGAATCGTTTGGTATAAACGGACGATTTAAGGGTTAAATATAACATATAAAATGAATTTTTATAAATAAATAAACAAGTAAATAATTCCAGAAATATTTTTATAAAAATCAACTTATTTTACTTGATAAGTGTATAAATTTTGATATTTTAATGATAAACTGATAATTAATTGTGCTAAATTGAAGATTAAACATATTTAATTCTGATATAAACTGACAAATTTGTGATTAACGAACCTGTTGGAATATCAGAACATCCGAAGTGATCAAAAGTCATATTTTTGGGTTAATTAAGAAAACCGAACTTTTTGGGAGAAATTCGGATAATTTGGATGAATTGTGTGCGTTTTTCTCCAAACCAGATTGAATAAACGGAAATGAGCCCGCATCGAATCTAGACATCTAATCTACTATCTATCTTTATAAATTTAATCATTTTATCAACCAATAGGTTTACTCGAGTTTATGTAGTTATACCTATTTTCCATACTCGTAAACAATCAACTTAGCCCAGTAGGTGAAACTGGGAAACTGAGCCAAGTTCTGTTTTAAACATAAGTTATTGAACAAAGTCACAATCTAAGCCTATTGACATGTCTAGGCGTGACAGCTATACCTAGACTAAATATACAGCCCAGTTTAGTAAGGTGATAATAATAATATTAAAATATTAATATTATTATAATATTGATTATAGGATCTAAGCGATAACGATTGAGACGAACCACAAGCTAATATAGTACTGAATATCAACTAAACCGTGAGTTTCATGACCCACTTTTAAACTGTTTTCATGAACTTTTGGGGTGAAAAGCATGTTGATACATATCTATATACTCGGAATTGTTTGATGATGTGAATTACCTAACTGCTAACACACGAAAGTCCCCACGAACACAGTGATTAACTTCGAGTCGGTGGCTTTTGAATAGTACTATTGGTTTTACCAACCCAAACGAAGCCGATACGGTTTGTTGAGACATAACGCCATTTGCACATGACCATAATTATACAAACACGCTATGTAGTGTTAGACATAGCTACTCGGGGCATGTTGTGGGCTGAAGGGGGGCCATAGTGGTTGATTGTGCGTGGGAAATGGAGCCATGCAACATGAACAAACAGTCAAGGCTTCACTTGTAGCTTAGCATAATTACATCATAAACATACAAACGAATGTACTAATAAGTTTACATACATACATACATACATACAAACTATGACTTGTGATTACGCATAACTGATTTCTTGAAACTCGTGAAACTCACCAACTCTTGTAGTTGACCCGTTTTAAAATTGCTTTTCAGGTGTATCGGATTTGGATTAGAAAGCTAATGTGCTACATGTTGGACTTGCGATCAATGCTGGGTAAATTGATGCAGGTGTGCTAGTAAGAAGTAAAATAGCTTAATGGGCTGGTTTTGATTTGTATCACCTAGTTTGTAAAAGAAGTTAGAACAATGTAAAATATTGTAAATTAGTTGGTATTGTTCTTTATAAACAATGTGGTTAATACCAGAGGTGTCAGTTACATTCCCATTTAACGCTTCTGCAATTTGCTAGTTGGGGTGTGACATTATCAAACAGTGATTGAAACATGTCTTGATTTGCATTGTCTTCAGCGGTGGTTGCCTCAACATTCCCTTGTGATGTCTCACTTGTTAACATTGGATTCTTAGCTTCATTTGACACATTTGAATTTTCATTTTAATTTTCCACTTCAACAACTTCATCTTGATCAAGTTCAGTCTTCTTGGTCTGAAACTCAAATTCTCCTTCATTACTTGCCACTTTGGACCATAGCTTGTCCAGATCTATCTTTTGTTCTTTTACTGGTTTAGGGACACTGGTATTGAAAAATTCTTCATCAAAATCTTCAGTGTAAATCTTGAAAGACTTTATCAGTTTATCCAAATCAAACAACCAACCTGGACCATCCACATTGTTAGTGATTCTCATTGAATACAATGTCTGATTATACAACCACACACAGATGCTCATTTACATACACTCTGCAAGCCTTAGACTAAGATGAATGACCAACAAAGAAACATTCCAATGACTTGGATTGGAATTTATTCAAATAGTCTTTGGTATTCAGCAGTGAGCACTTACATCCAAAAGTCTTCAAAAACATCACATAGGGCTTTCTTTGAACATATTTCATATAGAGTTTTGTTCTGAGTTTTGTTGAACGACACCCTATTCTGAACATAACATGCTGTGTTGATTGCTTCTACCCAAAATGTAACAGGCAAATAAGCATCCGCAATCATTGTCCTTGCAGCTTCAATCAATGTTCAGTTCGTTCTCTCAGCTACACCATTCTGTTTAGGTGTTCTAGGGGCGCTAAATTGCTGAAATATTCCTTTTGAAGTACAAAACTGATCCTTTACCCCATTCTTGAACTCTGTTCCATTATCACTTCTGATTACTTTAACCTTCTTGTCTAGTTGGTTTTCCATTCTTGTCACATAACCTTTGATCAGTTCTGCTGTCTCATCTTTAGTTCCTAAGAAGAACACCCATGTGATCCTTGAGTAATCATCAGTGATTACAAAACAAAACCTTTTCTTTCCTATGCTTGGAACACTTACAGGACCAAAGAGATCCATGTGAAACAATTCCAGCACTTCTTTAATTGTATTCAACAGTTTTATATTGTGTGATGATTTATGCTGTTTACGCTTTATGCATGAGGAACATTTGTCATCTAGCTGAACTATTTGGTGGGAAGACCAACAACATTTCCCCCCTCTATGAATCTGTTCATATTCTTTAAATTGACATGATGCATCTTCCTATGCCACATTCTTGTTTCATTCTCTGTTGCTTTGGACATAAAACAGGATCCACCCCTTGAAACTGCATTCTTCATTCTCAGCTCATACAAGTTTCCATTTCTGGGTGCCATCATCATAATCATGTATGGAGGTATCACAAACTCGGGTTTTAAGATGAAAAAATGTGCATCATCAAAGCCAACTTTATATCCTTTATCGCAGATATGAGAAATGCTCAAAAGATTATACTATAAACTCTCCACATGCAACACATTCTCAAAAGACACTTTGCCATTGGTAAGTGTTCCTCTTCCTACAATCTTCCCTCCATTTTCATCACTTCCAAAGGCAACTGGTCCTTCAAACTTCTGTTCATAAAAAAAAGTGATCCTCTATCACATGTCATGTGCCTGGAACATCCAATGTCCATATACCATGCATCATTAACTTTAGTGGATTGTCCCATCACACACAAAAACAAATTGATTAGTTACTGTCTGAAATACAAACTTTAACGGTTTGTAATTCAGTGACATCAAAATCATTAATATCAGTTGGAATAGGATCCTCATGAACAACTTCACAAAAATTATCTGATTCATATCCAAACACAACATTTCCAAATTCATTCTTTGCTTCACATTGTTCAAGAACTGGTTCCTCTCTCTTAAGAACAGCTTCTTTAGTTTTCCATTCAAACCCTCTTGGTTCACAACCTTGTTTCAAAAGGAATTTATCATCACCATTCAACACTCCAGCTTTTTTTTGCCAATCTTCTTTGATGCCTTAATACATCCCTTGTCTGCCCTGCCAAATTCAGCAGATGATTCACTCAGTCTTAGAACTTCTTTCAATCTTTTCTCAAGATTCAGTCTGTCTGCTTCCACATCATTTTCATCTTTCTCATTTCTCAAATACTTTTCCTATTTCTTCTTATAGAGACCCTGGTCTTGTCCACAAAACTTGTCTGGAATAGACATATTCATCCTCTTCCTCAATCCAGTATGAGTCTGTATGATGTCCATAAGAGTCATATTTCTTGCACCACACTTTTGCAAAACTTCCAAGTTCTTCTAAATCTTGATCATTTCTGTGCATATCACTTGGTCTGGGAAAATCAAATCCCAAAGATGTTTTTTCATAAGTACTCTTGTTAAAGTTTAGTTGTATTGGACCCCACACATCAATCTTGTGCACCAAAGCCTTAACAAATTTCACTTCCTTTAACTTTGAATGAGTGCTTGCAGACCTTTCTTACTTCTCATTCACTGTTCTTCTTCTTGGAGCACACTCTATATCTCTAACATCAAATAATTTATGGTTTGAAAAGACAGGATAAATAGGTGAACAAAAATAATCTTTTGTAGAACTTTCAACTCTATCGTTCTAAGATGTTGATCCTCTACACAAATCCAATACTTGTTCATTTATCATTCTTTCATAATGCTTTCTCAACTTGGGAGTTTGCCTTGGAACCTTGGGCATTCTTTCCACTGATTTCTTCTTAATAGGTACTTTGACAATTCCTTTACCTTCTGACCTTTTGCCGTTGCATCTACAGGAGCTGCATTCACTTGATGAATCACTTCTTTTTTCATCTCTCTGCTTTGCTTCTATCTTCTCTTCAACCTTCTCAATAGGTGTAACTTTCTCTTTAACTTCAAATTCACCTTCCTTGTTCATAGGAAAATTTTCATACAACTTAATGAACTCTTCTTTGTCTTCAAAAACAGTCTTGAATTGCTTCAAGTATTCTTCTCTTTGTTCATTATCCATCTTTAATGGATATTTATCACAAAAAGGAGGTGGAACTGTCTTATACTTGCCCTCAGACTTTATCTTTTCAATGTGTCCCAAAATATTTCTTGTAGAGACGAGATTTTTCAAGAAATCTACTTGCATATGTAACTTAGTATTTTTCATCTTTTCCTCATTATACAGCTTCTTCAATCCATCAACTTCAAGATTCAATTTGGATTGAACTGTGTAAGCCTGCATACAGTCCTCTTCTAGACTTTTGATCTGATTATCATATGTTCTGTCACTTGCATCATAAACATTGATAATCACATCCTTTTTACCACATTCACTCTTCCACTTTCCAACCTCCCTGCTCAAATCGTCAATAACTAGTAAGAGGTCAGTTACGGAAAGTTCAGTAGGTACCTGAGAATTTGATGATTCTCCAGCTTCATTAATCTTTGCCATATAAGCTACATTGGCCTTCTCAAACTCAACAGCATGGTTACTCCAATCAAACTCACCTTCCCGAGGAACTATTGTCACAACAACATTTCCTTGATCCCTGTTCTGATTGTTTACACCAGCATTCCCTCTGTTCTGATTAGTTTGAATCTGCAACTGATATTCCTTTGTTGCTGTTGGGTCTGCTGTTGTTGTCTGTTCTGTGGATAGGGATTTTGATTCAATGGTTGATTCCTCGGCTGATAGTTCTGCTGATTTTGATAAAACTGGGACTGATTCACCCAATTCCCAAACTGCCTAGGAAGATAGCACTTCCTGGCAAAGTGTCCTGGCTGTTGACAATTGTAACAAATGGCTTTTGACTTGTCAAAACCAATCCGCTCATTAGTACCAGAAAAGGTTGAATTTCTTGTCTTGTTATATAGCCTCTTGCTTCTAACAGCCAACATGGCAGCTTGCCATTTTAGATCCACATCTTCAAGGTCATCAGCATCAATTTGTTTCAGGTCCTCCTGAACAACACTTATGTGAATGAGGTTCTTGGCCATAAATGCATTGCATGACTCAATGAACATAGAGAACAAGGCCTGATAATCAGTTCCATGGCTTGAGTTGTTCTGCATATAGGGAGGATGTCCACTAGCCATTGATGCATTATCATTATCTTCACTTATCTGAACATTGAACATTTGTTGGCTAATTCCATACACCCTTGGTGTCTCAGAAGAAATTTGTATCTAAAGGCTCTTCAATGGTGGGATGCATCTGTTGAGATCTAGTTAACAAATTTCCGAGCCACTAGAGCATTAGTCACAGGAAAACCTGACCTTTCTTCCTTGATCATGTAATTTTCAATCATTTCATGTTCTGCATCTTGCAGAAATGAGATCACATCATCTAACTTGAAGTTGGGAAAATTCACTTTTTCTCTTATAAATTTGCTTGCAGTATACCATTCTCCTGACAGAGAAGTAAGTAGCTTATTTTAAGATCAAAATTTGAGATTTGAAGATCTGTTGTCCTTATTTCATTCACGATTGTAATGAATGTCTGAAGCACCAACTTTAACCTTTCTCCATCCTTGAATTTGAACCTGTCAAGCTGCTGCTTAGTCTATCCTTTTTAATATCCCTTCGCTCAACATTTCCCTCAAACATCTCTACCACTGCATCATACATTTCTTTAGCATTAGTTTGATGATTCACAATAGTCAGAATCTCCCATGATAATCCAAGCTTCAGCATAGACAAGGCCTTATCGTCCCTTTTCTTCATTTATCTCTCAACCACTTGATTATTGCCTATAGTGTCAGTTGAAACATATGGACCATTCTGGATGGAATTCCAAAGTTTTGTGACATTGTAATTCACCGCGGCTTCAAATAAAACCTTCCACTTTATGTAATTTTCATGTCCCAGCGGTCTTGGGATCTTGTTGGTTGAGACTTCTTGTTCATCCATAGCTTCAACCTTATGAAATCTGAAAACAGAATCCTTGTAGACCCTAAAGCTTCAACCTTTATCACTCAAACTTCAATCCTATGGTCTTCAGAGAGCATACACAACTTTGATACCACTTGTCAAGACCAGATCTCGTGCAAAAGTAATGATAGTCGACAAGATCACACAAGATCTAAATAATGAAGACCTTCTGAATATACCGACGAAATCAGTATAAAAAGAGAATAGGATTGAATATATGATTGATAGAACAAACAACAAAACAATAAACAAAAGATTCCAATATATTCAATAAATCTTTGATGAACAATGGAAAAATTTATAGGGTTTGCATGGAATGTCTAGGGTTTCGTGTATTCAATGACGGCGGTACTACGTATCATAAATGAGGAATATTCTCTCAATGATCGTTATGCACCCGTGCCCTATTTAGAAAACCTAGGATTCTATTAAAGGCCCATAGACAGTCCTTCTAGAAACCCTAATGATTACATAATGAATAAAAATAAATACAGGTGTAAAACTGGTCTTCGAGTATGATATATCCTTGTCGAGCAGACCTTGTAATGCATTGTGTGCTCGATACATGTCTTCGAGCAGACGTAACGTCCGTAAATTTCCGATAAAAAGGTTTAACCTTGTAGTGTTGTGTGCACCTTCAGGCTTGACCTGGCATTCTTCCGAGAGCTCCTAGCCACCCTCGTAAACGTTTCTCACTTAACTTTTCTTACAAATTCGATCATTAGTAAAGTGGAGGGGCTAGGATGTATTATTATTATATTATAATACAAAAAATATATATATAAAACCCTAAAACCCTAGCGGTCCGATCGGCGCCTCCCCCTCCCCCTCTCGTCTCGATTTTTGTGCAAGACCAGCTCGTTCCGGCCATCCAAACTTCAATTCCAGGTCGGTATTATATGTATACAACTCTTTTTCACCTTAATTCATCCTTATGGCGCGTTTATTCATCGAAATTCGGTTGTTTTTAGGCTTGTCGGGTGGCTGTCCAATTGGGCAGTTTCGGGGCTGTTTCGTCTAAGGTTTTTGCACCACAAACTTCCTAGGTATGTCACTTACAACATACTAAAATTTCATGGTCATTGGAATTGGTTAGGTCGGCCAATTGTTAATAGTTTGAAAGCTAGGATTCGGTGGACTAGTTTGTGAATTGTTGTGTTTAACGCGTTGTTTGAGGAAATTGACAACCAATTCGAAGATTGTAGACTCGGCATGATATGCTGGCTGTGAAAAAACTGATTTTTTTTAGTATTTGGGGTGAATTGGTTATCGGTTACTTGAACTGGTCGGTACGGCGCAAATTCACGTTTATTAGTAATTTGTGCATCGTGCTTGCGAATTACCGACCCATTCAACTCGTGTAGCGTCGTGTGGACTTGTTGGCTGTAATTTTACTAAATTTGGTCCACATGGGGCTGAGTCAGGATCTAAGTGCATAAACAACTCGTTAGCGCACGTATTCGTTAAAGTCAACAACTTTCGGGGGTAAATTGGGAACCCTTTGTCCCCAGGATTAACTAAGGGTGGTTTTGGTAAATACATGGCCTTGGGGGCTGATGTAATTGAATTTGGTAATGTCAAGGCTTTAGGTCAATCAAATCATGTTAGAACGTCTCGTAGGATAAACGAGTCGGTACGTTTAGTTAGTAATCTTTGTGGGCAATCCGATAGGCCTGTAAACTGTGGGTTGGCTATGAGGTTCTCAAACCTTTTGGTATTTGTGCGGCTCGTCTCAGGTGAGTTCATGATGCCCTTTTTACTCTTTTTACGTTTTGGGCTAGCATTACAACTGTTTGAATGGTATTACATGGTCTCCTTCGTGATTGTGCATTTCGAAAGCTATATTTGAATTATTTTACATGCTTTAGGATATTTTAGACTCGTTTATGGTCATATATCCTTTAAGGTTATATACATTATTGATGGTATAGACTCGAGGATGTTAACAGACTTGGTAGTAATTGAATATGAGTAGACCTATTTACTTAGTTCACGTGTGGGATGATATATATATATATATATATATATATATATATATATATATATTCATGTATGGAGGTATGTATGTATGTATGAGTATGTGTTACCTTATAGCCTATGGTTGTATGATGACATTCAGTTCCTTGTGACTAAGAATGATGTGAGTAGGCTTATTGATGTGTGTGTGCATGGTGATTACGGCCGGGTCAAATATATTACTCGGGTTTTCAAATCCCGTGGTGGAGAGGCCCGTGTGGCGTGATCATCATTTTGGTGGGTCAAATATATTACTTGGGTTTTAAAATCCCATGGTGAAGAGGCCCGTTGTATGTTGAGCCGTGATCGGGTCAAATATATTACTCGGGTTGTACCCGTGGTGGAGAGGCCCGTATCACGTGCTTGGATGTGTAAGCTATGACCGAGTCAAATATATTACTCGGGTTTGACCCGTGGTGGAGAGGCTCGTGTCACATGCTTAGGTCTTACCGCGCCCGGGTCAAATATATTACTCGAGTCTTGACTCGTGGTGGAGAGGCCCGTGTACGTGTGTTCGACGATGAATGTATTATTTGGTGAATTATATTAATTATTTTATTATTATCCTCTCTATTGTTTAGAACTATAATTTTGAGATAAAGTATGAAATATTGTTTATGAAAACTTGAACTCACTCAACTCAAGCTGACTTTGTGTGTATGTTAGATTGACTTTCAGGTTAAGAAGTGGATGCTACTGCTTGGACGTGCTGAATGCTACTCGGGAGGTTGAAGGCATTTCTGGTCAAGGATTTCAAATAAAACAAATATTTTATTTACAATTGATTTTGGACACCTGTACCCGTGTTTTGGGATTTTTAATACTTAAACTTTTCTGCTGTTATTTACTCTGAACTGGTTTTAAATACAAAGTTGGGTTTTAAATTTTTGTGAAATTATGGATGTGATTATCAACTGTAGGATTCCCGGGATTCGGGGTCTTACAGCAGACTTTACTTAGAAAATTTTCCCAAAAAAATATTCTACTCCAGCAGACTTCAATCTTCATAACTTATTCAAACTTTGCTCGAGTAAGTCCCATGAGCAAACATGTTCTTCTTGATCTCTTCAATCTTTCCTTTGGATTTATTGTGAACAACTCCAGCATGCTAGGGTGCTGAACCTTGCTTGAGATTGAACTATTTTCGAAGCTTTTACTTAAAACATTTGAGATCTTCCTTTATTGTATCCATGCTCGACTCACCAAGATGCTCGAATGACTTGGTTTAAGCTGGATAGATCAAGTGTTTGCTCAGATAGCAAACTATACTCAATGAAGAACATCCTTGCTTGACGAAGTGTAGCTTGCTCGAAGCTTTCAACACTTAGAAGAATTCCAGAAGATAATCTTACAAGCATAGGATATCATGCTCGAGATAGTAATCTTCATGCTCGAAGGTCCAAGCTTGCTTAAAATCTATACTTATCCGTTTTCTGAAGAGGTTTAGAAGATTCAAATCTTCCTTTGCAAATATCCAACTCAACAGGGACACCGAGGATTTCCAAATAAAACACGACGAATCTGACATTCAATTGTAACATTATGTCGCAATAACCAGTCCGTACCATGAATAACATCAAAGTCGCTAATATGCATAGGATACAAGTTTCTACACGGATAACAAAATCAATTCAGATCGGACATTCATTATAAATATGAGAGATAACAGTGGTGTCTCTTATAGGAGTAGATATCATTAAAGGGTACTTTAAGGCAGTAAGCATAGTCAACAAATATTTAGCAAATAAGAGTGACACATAGAATGAGTCTCACCAGTATCAAATAGAATATACATACATGTTCACCACCATGCAAAATACCGGAAACTATACCTGGGGCATTAGTTACATCATTAGCTGTAAGAGTGAAAACTCGTCCTCCTGTAGTTGGTCTAGCGTTTTCCCCATTATTAGCTCTAGGGTCCCACTAAGGGAAATCTATGATCATGTGCCCTGCATCTCCACATATAAAACAACGGCCTTCAGCTCGACGACAAGCACCTACATGACATTTCCCACAAGTGCCACAGAGAGGAGTATTACGATTTTGTGGTTGGTTTTGCTGATTCTGAGGTTGAGCTATGGCGGGGTTATGATTTTGTTGCATATTATTCTGTGCGGGCCTATGATTCTAATTTCGATTACCCCAATTTCATGGCTGATTGTTGAAATCCCTATCAGTACGCTGTCTACAGTCTCGAGGTGATAAGGACTAATCGGTTCCGGCCCGAGAAGAAGATTGACCCTGATTATTTTCTCTTAGCCCCTTGCGACTTTCATCACACGACTTCTGGCGATGTTTCTGATCATTATCAAGGTTCTTAACCGCATCAACTATCTCGTTTATATCTTTAAAACGCAGGTTAAAGATAAACTTCCTCGGTCACAAATAGCCCACTTCAAATGGTATGCTGTTCTTATGTACCTACGATTAGGTCAAGAAAACTAGCCAACTGACTGAAACGGTTCTTAAACTAAACGATTGGCTCGTCATTACCTTGTATAATCCAAGAATATTCCCTTAGGTATATTCACTATGATCAGCATCAGTGAAATACTACTGGTAAAACAAAGTACGTAAATCATTCCAAGGAGGTGTAACAATATAATTGTCTCCTCCACGGGCAGCTTTTAGTGTCTTCCACCATCTATGGGCGTCATCTTCGAGCTTGTAAGTAGCTAACCGAACCTTAAACACATCTTCGAAACCAAGAACCACTAACAGTTTCTCGATATGCGCGATCTAGTTTTCAGCTTCTACTATAGAACTAGCAGTACTAAAGGATTTCGGCTTTTGCTTTTTAAAATGCTCAAGCCAAATATAGATACCAAGAGGAGGATTGTCGCCTCCGAGATTACTACCCCCGTGATCGTTGCCTCCAAGATTGTTGCCTCCGGGGTTGTTGCCTCCGGGGTTGTTGTCTCCAGGGTTGTTGCCTCCGGGGTTGTTTTGCTGCAACTGTTGTATGATGTTATGGACTATTGCCGCAATAGCCGCATTGACCGCGTTAGTAACCAGGGTCGCGAGAGGAGGATCGTTTCCAGCATCATTCTCATTTTGTTGGTTCACACGTCTTCAATGAAGCATCTGAAAGTAAGATAGCGTATGAGCTAATAGATAAAGATTTACGAAATACGTAGAAGATGAAAGAGAAATCCTAACCCGACTTCTACCCATTATCTCACATTTTCAATTATTATTGTTTAATTTTTTTTACAAGAATGAACCTGGTCTCTGATACCATTACTGTAGCACCTTAACCCGGAACAGGCTGACGTGCCACTATTACAGATATCATATACCAAGCACAATCCATTTAAAAGGAATAAAATTAATCCAAGTGCAACCAACGAGTAAAAACCAAAGGAAACTCCTAAGTCCAATTTATTACATGCGAAGATAAAATAAAAGTCTTTATTCTTGAGCTTCATTACTCTCATCAATGATTTCCCTTATTTCCCAAAATTACCTGTTAACGAATAAGACAAACACAAACAAGAAAATACGGCTGAGCAAAAAATTTTCCTAGTAACGGAAAGAACAATAGTACATGCAAAGACGGACATACGTAAAGCAAAATGCATACAGAACTAAAACTGAAACTAAAACTGTTTCCATCACAAACTACCTAGTAAGACCGAACTATAACCAGATACCCGATCCGAACATAATTAAAGTACACTCAAAACGTATCCAAAAGCACATATCAAGAGGACCAAAAATATAACCAAATATTTATAAATACTAAAGTACACGACTGTGATGTAATAATAAATAGGTCATGTAAATAAAGAAACACTCAGAGCCTAAACAGAGGCGTACACAACTAACTAGTCCATGCACCAAGGAGAGGGTGTGGGTGGCATGCACACGTTGTTCCATCTCAAACAGAAGTCAGGAGTCAGAGCTAAGATCGATCTATACGCCTCTAAGTGGCCTAGGTACTATATAAGTATAGTCAGAGACACCGTGAACTTTGATTATCTACTGTCACGATAAGTGCCAAGTCGTTGACGCCCCAACGACAAGTCAGAAAAATGCTCAGGTAACAAAGTACTGAAGCTAAAGTCATATAACTAATTTCAAACAGGAACATGCAACAATGAATTTAAAATATATAACCTATTGCATGCTATAAACTTAATATAAACATATCATAAGAATAAACTGAACACAATCTGAAACTGAAAGATAACAAAAATCCGCACTACAAAGTGACGGACATATAATATAAAATAGAACCAATACTATGAGTGAAGAAAAACAGAATCCGTATTACAAAGTAATGGAACATAATTAATACTAAGAGTAAACGAAAACAAAATCGTACCTTAGTAGTCAATAAGCAAGCACGGAAAGTCAATCCGCGTTAAGTTGTCCTAACACCTACATTTTACTTATAGTTTGAATTAAATTTACCAAAACTTAATTTAACTATTTTATTCGTTATCCTTAGTACCTTCTGCTCGTCGACGGAGACGTTGAAAATATTTACTTTGTTATACTTGGTGATGGTGGAAAGTTTTCACAAATTAATTCATCTAACACTAATGTACATTAAGTACCAATGAAGTATGCTGACCAAGGTCTAATAAAACATTTATGATTTGAAGTTCATCAAAAGACCCTACTTTAATTATTGTATCAATATTAACAAAAAAAATCAAGTCTATTTAGACACAATTTTACAAGCCATCACCAATATATACTATTTTAGTTAGAAAAATATGAAACAACTTATTATGTTTATAAAATCATATTCACATTATTTATCAAAATGAACTATTTGATCATGATTCAATTTGTTCGTCTGCTTAGGAACCCAAAACATACAATCAAACACACACATAGACACAACACCATACACACAAATCACCATGCACATAACCCCACACTTTTGAACAAAATTCTAACACACACCATGCATACACAGTACACCTGCAAACACACACATGCACACACAATACACCTTCAAACACACACATGCACTTATCACCACACACACAATACATAAATACAATATAAGCATGCGTCACACAGTACACACCTGCAAACACACATACACTTATCATCACACACACAATTCACATACGAGCAGACTATTCTTTGCCGAACCAAAACGAAATGAACCGCGGTCGCCGGAACTAATCAAAACGATACCAAAATTTCTATATTTAAAATGAAATCAAACGGAGGTTTTGATTCGGTACCTTAGATTAGATTCTAAAAATCAGAGTGTGAGACACGATAGTGGTACACGATGCACGTCGGTTGTGGCTGTCAACGTTACTGGAAATCAAAATGAATCCGAGTTCAAGAAATTATTTTTCTAAAACAGAGTGATGGTTTACCATCGTCTACTAACCTGAATAGAAGTCGGAATCAACTAGATGGCATAACGGTAGCAGCAACGAAAGCAAAGAAGCTGCTGGTCGCGCGTAGTCGAAACGATTTAAGCAGCTGAGACGATCGTTGCTTCGTGACCGAGTCAAACTAATGGAGCAGCCGGCGAGTGTCTCCGTTTTCCGGCGACGGTTCCCAGGGTGGTGGTGGTGTGATGCGGTGGTTAAACAGAAACACAATCAGAAGCTGGCGGTGGGTTTCATGAGGAGTTTGTTGGAAATTTATAACGGAGGTCGAGGATGAAGGTACGAGGCTTCAGAGTTCACCCAATTAATCCGGCAAGTTTGAATTTGAAATATACTGGTGGCTAGATGAGGATTGGAATTCAAATTATGAAACGTGTGTGCTTATCTAATACAAAGTTCCGGTTATTATATACAGTCTTCATGAAGTAGTCCGGTCCCTTTTCAACATTTTTGGGTTGCATATTTGTTGTACTTGTTGGGTCTTTGAACTTGTATACGAACATTCTGATATCGTATATTCTTGATGTTCACCATGATTTGATATATTGTAGCTTGCTTAACGACATAAAAATATCGTGTCATCGTATGTGAACACACAAGGTAACTCTATATATGATCATATTTTATATTGATCAAATATATACCCATCATAAAAATACCCAATTAAATGAGACTTATAATTATTATTTTAATGGAGATATAAGTCTCGTGTCCCGCAAATATATCGAAATGTATGTTTTTATTCCGTTCATTGTCTATGAGTTGGGTTTAAACTAAATTTCACTTGCATGTGTACTAAACATGCAATATCATTTTAGATATTTAGTGCACTACTTTTATTTAAGTATGATACTTCTGGACCAAGTACTTCTTCGTCGTTTATTTTGATTTTATAGGATGGTAAGGATCATTGTGTATGTTTAGCGATTGTATAATTATGAGTAAGCTTAGCAAATAAAACTCGATGCATATTAAAATGTGCAAACATTTTCTGGATGTCGTATGATTGATGGGAAAATATCCAACTACACATATACTCGAACTCCATTTCAAAGTATAATCAGGTCGATGAATAGTTTGAATGTGTCTGATTTTCAAAAATTCACTCTTTACTCTTTAGTAGTTCGACAGTTGCTCTCAATGATCTTTAGATCAACATTGTAAACAGCCATTATATGAACTATTAAGACAAAATTTTGATAAATAGATGTGCCTGATCTTTAACAATATATAATGAATCGATTGTACTAGTTACGAGCGAATTTCATGAAATTTATATCAAAACATCTCAATGTATTATTTTTAATGCTTCAGACATTTTAACCCTTTTGGGATTTTATGTGAATGCCATTTCAAGTGTCCCGTGCAATTATGCGGTGACCACATTTATAAGTTTTATTAAAAGTTTTTTTTGAGAAGGCAAAGCTAATTAATATCAAGGGTTATTGTATCTAGGGATGTTCAAAAGTATCCGAATCCGAATCCGTATCTGAATTATCTAACTATCCTTATCCGAACTATCCGAAATTTTGGATATCCAAAATTCGGATATCTGAATCCTAGATATCTGAAAATTCAGATTCGGTTCGGATTCGAATAGTAATTTTAGGATTTTTTTGGATAGTTCGGATATCCTAACTATCCGAAATATTAAATTTAATATTTTTAATTTTTATTTTATATATACCAATAAATTAAACCCTAGATCTAAAATCCATCTCTGTGCCTCTCTCCATCTCTACTCTCACCTTCGTCGACCAAACAAGCTTCGACTACAAACCGTGACCCCTCCAACCCTCAGCTCACGTCGACCGACGGTGACCTCCATTTCTAAGCTTCTCTCCATCAGTTCTATCGTATCTCTGATGATAATGTTTGTAGATTTATAATTGATGTTAGCGTGTTAGCATGTTAGATTGTAAATTACTTTTTTCACAATAGCGATTCTCTCAAATTGAGGGTTATTTGCTTGTTAATATTTTTGATTAGAAAACGGTAGCCTCCATCGTTGTGCTTGAAATTCTGTGACTTGATTTTTATTTTTTTTATTCATATTTTCGGATATCCGTTTCACTATCTGAACGGATATCCGAAATTTCGGATACGGCCGCTATCCGCAATGTTCAAATATCCGAAATTCAGATATCCGAAACTCCGGATATCCAACTTTGAACACCCCTAATTGTATCCACTACAAGGGATCGAATATAAGTTTCCTCATATTTAACTAGTATGATTTGAGAAAAACACATGTGTTAAAAGTTGTGCCTTATTCGCATAATCTCATTCTTGTCGTTTCTTTTTATTATAAAGACACACATAATTGGTTTGACGTCTATGGGTGTTCAAACTTTAGGTCCGAAAATGCTTTGCTTGTCGAGCGAATTATTTAAGTCTTTAATGCATCTTGCCATTTTGGTAAATCATATCTTTGTATGTACATTTACACACTTTTATGCGTGTAATCATGTCACACCCTCAAAATCCACTAACGGAGTTTTACCGTCAGAGGGTGTGAACTAACAGGATCGGAATCATTAGTTATAATCAAACCATAAAACAAAGTTTCAAAACCATGAAAACTTTTACGAGTAATCAAATGCGGAAGCGTAAAACCATAGCAGACAATGTTACGTCACGCAGGACGACTTAAAACCCAATGATAATAGTTTAAAATAATTTTTTCATAATTAGAATGTTTCAAGCAATGCATGTTCCTAAACCGCGCGCCCGCCTCGGCTACCTGAGAATAACATACTAAAAGTGTTAACACAAGGTTGGTGAGTTCACAAGTTTATATAAAAATAAAGCGTTTAGCGTTTGCGTTCAGCGTTTTGCGTTACAGCGTTTTGCGTTACAGCGTTTTGCGTTACCAGATAGTGTTATGTCAATTATATATCTATAGGTAGCTAGCCTATAAAACAAGTATTACTAAGTGTTCGACACCGAAGCTGACTGTTTATCATTTGCCTTGCCACCAGGTCATCCAGACCATGGTATGTGTTTAGCCAAGATTACACTCACTCGACCTCCAGTCGAGTTTAGCGTTGGGTGGGGTTTGTCAAACCCAGTAGTACTACTCAACAATGACTTGCTATTATCCAATATTAAACGGTTCGATGTGAATGAAGGACTTTAGTTAACGCGTTTGTCACTTAGTCTTTACAAGTGATATATAATCTATATTAACAAAATCTTAAATGCGTTTCGGAGTATGTTATCTCCCCTAAGTGAAAAGCGTTTAAAAAGTTTAAAAGGTGAAAGTGAAACTCACTGTTTGCGAAGTATTCCCAAAATAATTCACCAAGATGCGCGTCACAGAAAAACTCTCTCTAGCGTTCTAAAACAACAAAGAGATTTTTCTAAGTGTCGGAATATTATCGAGTCTCTAGACCCGGCACATAATACCTATGCACATAACATGTTTCGTGTTTCGTTTGTGAATCGTGTGTGACTCTAACCAATGTTTTTGTGATACGTTACATGTGTAAGCAATTATATACATGTCATGTATTTATAAAGTACATCACTAGCAATTACTCCCCGTAAGGGCAATTTGGTCAACACATAACAATTATATAGCAAGTATCATGTTTCATGCATTTTCACAAAATTCAGCAGCTAGTATCACCGAGACAGAATTCTACCTGAAAAACTAGTCTATTTCACCGATCATAGCATCACAATTAATTTACCAAAAATCATCACAAAAGCATATATGTCTTAGGTTTCCAGAAAATATTTTATTATATTTTTATTCCACATAGGTTTCTCACAATCATCAAATCATTATAGCAAACTCATAACAGTCAAATTCATGCGCAAAAGAATGTTATTTGCAATTCCCGTTAAACGAAAAATCCAATAAATGCAAGACCACTTGGGTTAGGTTCCTAACTCAATAGGTCAACTTCCAGAAGTGGAACCAACCCAATTGGTCTCGTAGTTCATGAGATATAACATTTACAAAATAACCTTAAAGCAGGTCTAACAACTCAGCTTTGCACAACGTTTTTGTAAAATCATAAAAGTTAACTTTTCCACGTCCAAAAATTGCAAATTTACATTCTTTAGAAACTAGACTCAACCTAGTTTACTGTAGTATCAATAATCTCAACCAATTTTCACATTTACACTTCGTTGCAGTTAATTAAACATCAATAACACAATCTGTCCAGAAACTGTTTGCATCCAAACTCAACATATTAACTATCTATGGACCATCATGCATTCATATAACACTCTAGACTCCATAAACACTATCCATGCACATCAATTACACATTACATACATGATTAGGGTTTTTGTTTGAACTCAATTCAAAGACACAACAATTAACATGTAACAATATCCAATCTAGTTATCAAATCATCATCAAATCAACAACAATCATATTAATTTCATACACACATAGAATCGGCCATCTAGGGTTTTCAATTAACCCATTAATCATCAAAATTAAGTATAAAGGATGCATAGGATAGTCGATTATACCTTCCTAGCACCTTAATCTTCAATCAAAAGCTTGAAATCCTAGTTGTATGTGTGTGTATAAGTGACGGCAGCCAAGGAGAGCCAAGGGGGAGTCCGATCGGGATGTGTGGGGGAAGAAAAATAAGTTAGGGTTTGTTTATTATTATTATTTATAATAATACTATGTTACAATTTGGCCCCTCCACTTTTAAGTATTACTTAACTAGCTTAAACTAACTTGTTTACATTTTGAGTTAACGTTTATAACCATGTTATCACATAACACATAAGTCTAACACATAATTATCACATAATTACTGTTTCGACGTTTTTCGTTTATTCACCAATTGTTTGCGTCAACTCGTTTGCGTTTCGGTGCAATTCCCGAAAGACTACACATGTAGTAAGTGTTAAGCGTCATTTAAACCCTAGTTTAAATGTAATGAAGTGTGCGTTATAGATTCAATGATCTTAAGTTTGAATTGACGGAGTTGAGTTAACGGAGTTAACCTGAAATTGACGATTGTCACATCATTCCCATGTTAAAGAATTTTCGTCCAGAAAATTTGAGTCAAGTCGTGATGAGTGTCTGAAAAAGTAAGAAAAATTTTCATTTTGTCATATCATCCCCTAGTAGAAAGAAATTTCGTCCCGAAATTTAATTCATACCTCCGGTGATGTCTGACGGTTTGCCGGGTTTCGCGGTTTTCTGTGTTTGGTCAGCCCTTCAAAAAGGTGAGGATACTTTTTCATCATTTGATCCTCGCGTTCCCACGTGAACTCCGGTCCACGTCTCGAGTTCCAACGAACCTTAACGATTGGAATTTTGCTGTGCTTGAGCGTTTTGGTTTCCCAATCCAAAACTTCAACTAGTTCTTCAATGAAACGTAACTGTTCATCAACTTGCAGTTCCTCCAAAGGGACTACTTGGGTTTCATCGGATAAGCATTTCTTCAAATTGTACACGTGAAAAACATTGTGTACGCCACTGAGTTCCGTTGGTAGGTCCAATCGGTACGCCACCGGACCAATGCGCTTAGTTATCCGGTAGGGACCAACATATCGTGGGTTGAGTTTGTTTCGCTTACCAAAGCGAACCACACCTTTCCAAGGTGAGACTTTAAGTAACACTTGGTCATTCACTTGAAATTCGAGAGGCTTTCGGCGCTTGTCGGTGTAACTCTATTGGCGATCTCGTGCTGCTGCCATGCGATTTCGGATTTGAACAATCTTTTCCGAAGTTTCGAGTACCAGTTCTGGACCAGTGATTTGGCTGTCACCCATCTCTGCCCAGCAGAGTGGTGATCGACACTTCCATCCGTACAGCGCTTCAAACGGCGCTGCTTTAATACTTGCGTGGTAGCTGTTATTATACGAAAACTCTACCAAAGGTAAGTGAGGTTCCCAACTTTTTCCGAAATCCAACACGCATGCACGCAACATATCCTCCAGGGTCTGAATAGTTCGTTCACTTTGCCCATCCGTCTGAGGATGGTATGCTGTGCTCATATCAAGACTGGTGCCTAGTGCGATTTGCAGCGACTTCCAAAAGTGCGAAGTGAAACGAGAATCTCGATCAGAAATGATTGAGACAGGCACTCCGTGCCTAGACACCACTTCTTTCATGTAAACACGAGTCAGTCTTTCCATTTTGTCCGATTCCTTAATCGCTAAGAAGTGTGCAGACTTAGTCAACCGGTCAACGATCACCCAGATGGTATCGCATCCCGTCGGTGTCTTAGGTAAACCCGTAATAAAATCCATTGAGATGTGTTCCCATTTCCACATTGGGAGTTCCGGTTGTTGCAGTAGACCAGATGGTTTCTGGTATTCTACTTTGACTCGGGCGCAAGTCAAGCATTTGCTCACGTAGGTGGCAATGTCGGCTTTCATGTTCGGCCACCAGTAAAGTACCTTTAAATCATGATACATTTTATCTGAGCCAGGGTGGATAGAATATCGGGACTTGTGTGCTTCGTCCATCACCAGAGTTCTCAACTCTCCGTACCGTGGAACCCAAATCCGGTTCTCAAAATATCGGACCCCGTCCGATCTGGTTTCAAGTTGCTTGTTCATGCCCCGCATGAGTTCCGATGGAAGATTATCATCCTTCAAAGCTTCGAGTTGCGCCTCGCGAATCTGGTCAGGTAAGTTGGCATGAATCGTGAGTTGCAATGCTCGCACTCGTCTGGGTTTATCTGTTTCTTTCCTGCTGAGGGCGTCGGCCACTACATTGGCCTTGCCAGGGTGGTACTTGATGGAACAATCATAATCCTTAAGCAGCTCGACCCAACGACGCTGTCGCATGTTCAGCTCCTTCTGATCGTAGATATGTTGGAGACTTTTGTGGTCGGTGTAAATGGTAAACCTGGTACCGTACAAGTAATGCCTCCATATCTTAAGGGCAAACACCACAGCTCCGAGTTCCAAATCATGGGTCGTGTAGTTCTTCTCGTGAATCTGTAGTTGTCGAGAGGCATAGGCTATAACCTTCTCGAGTTGCATCAGCACACAACCGAGACCTTGTATCGATGCGTCACAGTGTACCTCAAAATTTTCCGTTCCCTTAGGGAGGGCTAGAATAGGGGCGCTACAGATTTTGGTTTTCAACAATTGAAAAGCGGATTCTTGCGCGTCACCCCAATTGTACGTTGTGCCTTTGTGAGTCAAAGCGGTGAGGGGTTGAGCAATCTTTGAAAATCCCTCGATGAAACGTCGGTAGTAGCCGGCCAGTCCTAGGAATTGCCGCACCTCAGTCGGAGTCTTAGGTGCTTCCCAGTTTTTGATGGCCTCTACCTTACCGGGATCGACATGGATACCATTCTCGTTGATCACATGTCCTAAAAAGTGAACCTCGCGAAGCCAAAACTCACATTTCGAGAGTTTAGCATACAGTTGTTCCTTCTTCAATAATTCCAGAATTACCCTTAAGTGTTCTTCATGGTCAGCTTCGTTCTTGGAGTAGACGAGAATGTCATCAATGAAAACAATCACAAACTTGTCGAGGTACGCCTTGCATACTCGATTCATGAGATCCATAAATACGGCTGGTGCGTTGGTTAGTCCAAAAGGCATAACCGAAAACTCGTAGTGACCATACCGTGTTCTGAATGCCGTCTTTGAGATATCTTCTTCGCGCACTCTTAGTTGGTGATAACCAGATCGCAGATCGATCTTCGAGTAGTAACTCGATCCTTGAAGCTGGTCAAACAAATAATCAATTCGGGGTAAAGGATAACGGTTCTTGACCGTCACCTTGTTCAACTCCCGGTAGTCGATACACATGCGGAAAGTCCCGTCCTCTTTCCGACAAACAAGACAGGGGCTCCCCATGGCGATGAGCTAGGTCGGATAAAACCCTTATCCAACAAATCTTGCAACTGAGTGGACAACTCCTGAAGCTCCGCCAGTGCGAGCCGATACGGGGCTCGTGCTATGGGTGCTGCACCGGGGGTTAACTCGATTTGGAATTCGACTTGTCGTACGGGAGGGAGTCCGGGCAAATCCTCCGGCAAAAATTTCCGGAAAATCTCGCACAACTGGTATATCTTCAATTCGCTTCTCCTCCGCGGGTTTCTCAACAATCTGCGCCAAAATTGCCGGATGACCCTTTCGTAGGTACTTCTGCGCCTTCATAAGGGTAATGACGCTGGTGGTCATGCCGCTTCTGTCACCTCGGATCGAAATGATCTCGCCGGAAGGGATAGTAATGTGGACTACCTTGTCGTGACATATAATCTCCGCTCGGTTCTCGGATAACCAGTCCATGCCGACCACGACATCGAAACTACTAAGCGTAAAAGGAATAAGGTCGATATCAAAGACATGACCTGACAGTTTTAACTTACATCCCGCAAGTACATGAGTCGTTACTATACTTTGACCATCAGCTAATTCAACAGGAAACTTAGCATCTAACAGAGTTGGAGTTAAGTCTAAGAGTTGGCTAAAGGCTTTCGACACAAAACTCCTATCAGCTCCAGTGTCAAACAATACAGAAGCAAAACAATCGTTCACAGGGAACTTACCAGTCACCACGTACGGATCATTGCGGGCTTGACCCGACCCAATAACGAAAAATCTTCCTTTGCCATTGCTTCCACCACTACTGCCACTTCCGTTACCTCCGTTGTTGTCGTTCTGTTTCAGCTTGGGACAATCTTTCCTGAAATGACCTTCCTGTCCACATTCGAAACATCCCTTCGTCGTCATAGGTGGTTTAGGAGCACCCTTTGCCGCAAGGTCTCCTCTACATTCCTTCGCCTGGTGACCCATCTTTCCGCATCTCTGACACTTGACACGGTCACACGGGCCAACATGATGATAGTTGCACCTATTGCACTTCGGATATTTCCCAGCATATCCACTCGAACCTTGCCCGCTACCGTTGTTATTGTTGTTGTGATTCTGATTGTTAAAGCTCCGAGTGAATTCGGGCTTACGGTAGTGTTGTTGCTGTGGGAGGTTCGAGGACGAGGATCTGGTGTTGTCAAACTTCCTCTTTCCGCTGCTCGGGTTGCTGTTGCTGTTGTTGTCATTGCTCGGGTTGTCACGGGCTTTAATGGTTGAACCCCTAGGTGGTAGCGCACCTTGGGTCACTGCTAGATCCGTCAGTTTGTGAGCTAAACGGATCGCCTGTTGAATCGTGGCTGGTCTGGAAGACGTCACCATGCCCTGAATTTGCGGTGCTAACCCATCAATATACATTTCAATCCTCTTACTCGGCGGATCTACCATCCGCGGACACATCACCGCTAACTCGCGAGAACGAGTAGTGTAGGCTTCGATTTCTGAGCCTACCATCTTCAGCGACCAAAATTTTGACTCCAACTTTGAAATCTCTTCTCTCGGACAGTACTCCTCTCGCATCATGTTCTTGAACTTCTCCCAGTTCATAGCGTTAGCCAGTTCTAATCCAAGGGTCTGCACGTTCGAATTCCACCAAGTGAGGGCAGAATCCTCCAGTGTTCCAGCAGCGAATTTGACCCTACTGGCAGATGGACAATTACACATCTCAAATGCCGACTCGGCCTTCTCAGCCCAACGCAGGAAGCCTATAGCTCCCTCAGTGCCCTTAAACGAACTGGGCTTGCAGTCAAGGTAATTCTTGAAAGTACACGTTCCACTTGGACCTCCAGCTTGATTCTGAACGTGTGCGGCTAGAGCGGCCGCCGCATGGTCGTTCAGTAGAGTTTGGAGTTCAGCTGCAGTCAAGTTGATGTTACCACGTCCGTGTCTAGCGTTTCTTCCAGCCATTTCCTAGAATCACAGTATAAAATGTTAAACATGAATTTTTCTTTCATATACAACACACCATACATGTAATAAAAAGATAGGTAAGAAAGAATTAAGAAATGACATCACATCACAACCATATATTAATCTAATTAATAATTCATGATTAAAACCATTTTATTTGCTACAAAGTATTTCTAATCAATCCTTAAAATCATAGAAAATAATAGTTCGGATAGAGACAACCCCTCCATCTAAGTGTCATCATCACTAGATGTCATCATCTGAGGACACCTCTGAGTGTGCCTCCTCCTCAGCTGGTTATTCCTCCGGTTCTTCTTCAGGTTCCTCCTCGGGATCCTCCTCGGGCTCCTCTTCGGGATCTTCTTCAGGTTCCTCTTCAGGCTCGGCCTCAGGTTCTGCTGCGTTCTGAGCAATTTGCATTTGTAACACATCGCAACGCTCTAAAGCCATCTCGGTTCGGGTCCTTGCTACTTGGAATTGCTCTTGCAAGTCTATCTTCTCGGCTTGCATCTTTCTCATAATTTTCATCTGTTGATCACTAGCCTCTTGCATTTCCTTCATTGCCGCTGCCATGCGGGCAATCTCCTCCTTAGTCTCGGTTCCGTCTTTTAACAGTCCGGAAACGTTGGCTCTCGTATAGCGCATGTAACCCACATCATGCTCCAAACATAAAACAACAGCTGCGAGAACTCGCTCTACAGGTTCGGTTATGGGTGGTAGGGTGTTGGGATAAGCATGGTGGTTCGGGTGAGGTAACGGGGGAACTTGTTCTCGATAGACCATACGTCTGATCATGTTAGGGTACCAATCCCAGCTAACGTCGTTTTCGTATATGCCTCCGGATAGGCGGTACCTCTTCGGTGCGGGAGCTTCGAGTTCCGGGACTACTTGGGGTGGCGATGCGGTAGGTATCTGCGGTTCCTTCCCGTGAGCATGAGTCATCGGATCAGATGAGGATGAGGGTGGCGTTGAAATCCCTACAGGTAAGCCGTGTATGCGCGCGTATGAGTGAAAGAGGTAAAGAGATAAGACTACAAGACTACACAAACCTATGTAGTGCGTATCATTATAACTAATGGGTCGTCGCGGTTATAGTCTAGTATGCATGCACCTTCTAGTTCGCTATAACCAATGGCTCTGATACCAATCTGTGACACCCTCAAAATCCACTAACGGAGTTTTACCATCAGAGGGTGTGAACTAACAGGATCGGAATCATTAGTTATAATCAAACCATAAAACAAAGTTTCAAAAACATGAAAACTTTTACGAGTAATCAAACGCGGAAGCGTAAAACCATAGCAGACAATGTTACGTCACGCAGGACGACTTAAAACCCAATGATAATAGTTTAAAATAAATTTTTCATAATTAGAATGTTTCAAGCAATGCATGTTCCTAAACCGCGCGCCCGCCTCGGCTACCTGAGAATAACATACTAAAAGTGTCAACACAAGGTTGGTGAGTTCACAAGTTTATATAAAAATAAAGCGTTTAGCATTTGCGTTACAGCGTTTTGCGTTACAGCGTTTTGCGTTACCAGATAGTGTTATGTTAATTATATATCTATAGGTAGCTAGCCTATAAAACAAGTATTACTAAGTGTTCGACAACGAAACTGACTGTTTATCATTTGCCTTGCCACCAGGTCATCCAGACCATGGTATGTGTTTAGCCAAGATTACACCCACTCGACCTCCAGTCGAGTTTAGCGTTGGGTGGGGTTTGTCAAACCCAGTAGTACTACTCAACAATGACTTGCTATTATCCAATATTAAGCGGTTCGATGTGAATGAAGGACTTTAGTTAACGCGTTTGCCACTTAGTCTTTACAAGTGATATATAATCTATATTAACAAAATCTTAAATGCGTTTCGGAGTATGTTATCTCCCCCAAGTGAAAAGCGTTTAAAAAGTTTAAAAGGGGAAAGTGAAACTCACTGTTTGCGAAGTATTCCCAAAATAATTCACCAAGATGCGCGTCACAGAAAAACTCTCTCTAGCGTTCTAAAACAACAAAGAGATTTTTCTAAGTGTCGGAATATTATCGAGTCTCTAGACCCGGCACATAATACCTATGCACATAACATGTTTCGTGTTTCGTTTGTGAATCGTGTGTGACTCTAACCAATGTATTTGTGATACGTTACATGTGTAAGCAATTATATACATGTCATGTATTTATAAAGTACATCACTAGCAATTACTCCCCGTAAGGGCAATTTGGTCAACACATAACAATTATATAGCAAGTATCATGTTTCATGCATTTTCACAAAATTCAGCAGCTAGTTTCACCGAGACAGAATTCTACCTGAAAAACTAGTCTATTTCTCCGATCATAGCATCACAATTAATTTACCAAAAATCATTACAAAAGCATATATGTCTTAGGTTTCCAGAAAATATTTTATTATATTTTTATTCCACATAGGTTTCTCACAATCATCAAATCATTACAGCAAACTCATAACAGTCAATTTCATGCGCAACAGAATGTTATTTGCAATTCCCGTTAAACGAAAAATCCAATAAATGCAAGATCACTTGGGTTAGGTTCCTAACTCAATAGGTCAACTTCCAGAAGTGGAACCAACCCAATTGGTCTCGTAGTTCATGAGATATAACATTTACAAAACAACCTAACAGCAGGTCTAACAACTCAGCTTTGCACAACGTTTTTGTAAAATCATAAAAGTTAACTTTTCCACGTCCAAAAATTGCAAATTTACATTCTTTAGAAACTAGACTCAACCTAGTTTACTGTAGTATCAATAATCTCAACCAATTTTCACATTTACACTTCGTTGCAGTCAATTAAACATCAATAACACAATCTGTCCAGAAACTGTTTGCATCCAAACTCAACATATTAACTATCTATGGACCATCATGCATTCATATAACACTCTAGACTCCATAAACACTATCCATGCACATCAATTACACATTACATACATGATTAGGGTTTTTGTTTGAACTCAATTCAAAGACACAACAATTAACATGTAACAATATCCAATCTAGTTATCAAATCATCATCAAATCAACAACAATCATATTAATTTCATACACACATAGAATCGGCCATCTAGGGTTTTCAATTAACCCATTAATCATCAAAATTAAGTATAAAGGATGCATAGGATAGTCGATTATACCTTCCTAGCACCTTAATCTTCAATCAAAAGCTTGAAATCCTAGTTGTATGTGTGTGTATAAGTGACGGCAGCCAAGGAGAGCCAAGGAGGAGTCCGATCGGGATGTGTGGGGGAAGAAAAATAAGTTAGGGTTTGTTTATTATTATTATTTATAATAATACTATGTTACACTTTGGCCCCTCCACTTCTAAGTATTACTTAACTATCTTAAACTAACTTGTTTACATTTTGAGTTAACGTTTATAACCATGTTATCACATAACACATAAGTCTAACACATAATTATCACATAATTACTGTTTTGACGTTTTTCGTTTATTCACCAATTGTTTGCGTCAACTCGTTTGCGTTTCGGTGCAATTCCCGAAAGACTACACATGTAGTAAGTGTATTTAAACCCTAGTTTAAATGTAATGAAGTGTGCGTTATAGATTCAATGATCTTAAGTTTGAATTGACGGAGTTGAGTTAACAGAGTTAACCTGAAATTGACGATTGTCACAAATCATTTTCATCGACTACATTTGTACCTATAGCATATGAAAAAATTTCATCAACACGTGTTTTATTTTGGTTCCGTATTGTACTATTTTTTACATAATTTGTAGAGATCTCGCTTATATTTGATATCGGTGTTCCATTTGGAACTTTGTATTCTCTTGTCGCACCCCGACCAAAGGCGGGCATAACATGTCGGGGCGTAACACATTGATCGGATACTAGCTTAAAAGATACTAATTAAAGCAACAATAATAATTCAATTTCATTAACATTTAAACAAGTACGCAAATTCAATAATAGAAATAAATATCATACTTTTGTATTTTGAATAAATATCCTAAGATCAAGCTAATGTTTTCAATCTTGAACAATATCAATTATTTGTACCTGTAGCATGTATAAAATAAAGTTTGTCAACACGAATGTTAGTGAGAATAGATAACTTATATATATATATATATATATATATATATATATATATGTATAGAGAGAGAGAGAGAGAGAGAGAGAGAGAGGATAAGGTTAAAATACAAAGTATAACAAAATGAAAAGAGTAAGAAGGAATTTAATACATTAATCTTAGATTTAAATGGTGGAGATTAATTCAAAAATAAAAATTGATGAGAAGGGCATTAAGATAATAACTCACTTATGACGACTTTCTCTCTCAACATGCAAGCCACATGTCAATTCCTCCATCATTTTAAAATGTCCATAACCTTTTCCTACGACATTTTTTTATAAAAAAATTCATCATAAAATAACAAGTGTTTTCTATCTTTAATATGAATATCATATTGTTATATAAAAATAAAAATTAGTGATTTGTTATATATTGTGTAATTGGTTGTTTATTTTGTTTTTTAATTGGCTTTTTTCATGCATTGTTTTATAGATTTTGGTCATTGTGTTTTTCAATTGGTACTCATGTTAATGATAAAAATTCAAACAAAGATTACGTAATTGTGTCTTTTTTGTTCGTCATTGTATATTTGTGCTCAACAATTGTCTTTCTAGTTATCATTATGTTTTAGTCATTGTGTAATGCATTCATTGTCTTTTGTTCGGGATTGACATGTGACATTCACTTAATTTGAAAAAAAATAGTATTATGGTCATTGTGTATTACGTTCAAGTCATTGTGTAATATGTAGTTTCTATTGTGTTTTACCTTTTAGATCATTGTGTTATATATATTCACCATTGTGTTACGTTTCACGTCATTGTGTTATATGTATTCATCATTGTGTTTTACATTTCAGGTTACTATGTAATATGTATTCATCATTGTATTTTATGTATTAGATAATTTGTTGTTATTTTTCGCTATATTTACATATTATTATTTCACAACAGTGTTATAGTATTTACAAAAAAATACACAATTACGTAATTTTTATTTTAATTTTTGTATAACAAAATCATACTCACATTAAAGATAAAAACGCTTGTTATTACGATGAATTTAAAAAAAAATATCATATGAAAAGGTAATAAACGTTTTAAATGATGGGATAATTAGTATGTGACTTACATGTGAAGAGAGAAAATATGTACTATTACTTTTATACCGTTTTTCCTTTGATCCCCACTTGACCCATACATGTTAATTAATTTTGACTACTCACACTTCATATTTTTGTTAGCCTTTGTAGAATAACTCAACTCTATATATAGATAGGTAAATCATAATTCATATGTAAATGGTAAGCATTACAATTCCTCAGAAAATATAAACAACTAAATAGATGTGGACCCATTCCTATAGATACAAAATCAACATACTTGGGTAAATGCATGATCATACAAGATGAGAATAGATGGGATGAGATACCAAACCACTATACAATAAAATAAACATTTAAACACATAAAGCATGCAGTAATCACACATAAACAAAAATTGAACTGTGTTTTGAATAGATGTAGTAATAAACTCAAATGGTACATAAGGTATACATGCTACCCCTAAAATATACAAAAAAATGAAAAAAGGGTATGTAAACTCACCTTTGAATGTTGAGAGTTCTCGAGTGATCAATGGATTAAAGATGACACCCTAAAGAATCAAAGAGAGTCGTTTTAGGATCATTTATTTATTTAGAGAAGTTATATAGTTAGGAAGGACCAAGAATTAAAAGTTAGAGTTTATGATTACTTGATTTGCAACAAGTCAGAGTTGGACAGATTGTGGCATTGATGTTTATACACTTTTTTAAAAATATAAAAAGACCTCCAAATGCTACAAAACTTTTCCATCAAGTAGTTCAATATATCCCTTAAAACTTTTGTTAAGAAAATCTTTTCATATAGTGCTTAGGAAGTGGGTAAAAATGTGGAACAAAACATAATGTGTAGATTTGCGCTTCTATCTTGGAAAGGCTGGTTGGAGGTCAATATGAATGAGTTTGACAACATTCGCGATACCTTTGGTAAGATAATTCGACAAACATAATCATGAATTCTGATTTTACTTAGTTTTGATGAGTTATGAAATAGTTAATGTCGACACAAATGACAGGATACACTATGTCCAAAACAAGGGTTGCACTTATGTGCACCTTTAAAGATTTTAAAGTTAATTTTATCATGTTAAAAACATGAAGAGTCTTAGTATCTTATTATAAAGAATATTAGAGCCCATTTATGTTAGAAAGAGCCTTCAAAGACATCGGTATAGCCATCGTCTATAGAAAACATCCCGCAAATTCATAGAATGCGGTCGGCATAGCTGCTATGTGCAAACAGTATCTAGGGTTTGAGGTAGCTTGTTTTGCTAGCATTATAGTTTGATTTCTCCTTGCTTATGGGGGCCGAATATTCTTGATATTTAAAGGCTATTTAAAGGGTGTTGGGAAAGAAAGAAACAAGAGGGCTGTATCTATTGACCAAGGGAGGTGTACAAGTATGGAATCAACTTGTTGCTTAAGTTTTAGGGTTTCTTTGCCTTTCCCCACATAAATTCCATCAACAATATGTCCCCCAACCTCACTCACGAAATTTTAATGGTTAATGTTTCAAGAAATGCCATCTGGGTCCCTTATGTTGCATAGTTTGATCGTAAATGCATTAAACATTTGGTTTTCGGGCAAACAGTCTGTTAAACAGGCAAACTTATTTAAGAAAAGTATATTTTATAAGCAATTGAGTTATATTATTATTGGGGACTTAAAATTGTTATAATTCAAGTTCATGATGTCGGTATTGGATGATGGTCGGTAACGAAGGTTTAAACGTCGCACAAAACGTGAAAGCATTCACTATTACTCTATGGCACATGCTAATGTTGTTTTAAGTATATATTGATGTTTGAAGTATATCATGGTGTATAGGATGAATTAATATACTATTAGTTGATTATTTAATAAGTAACCGAGTAACGGAAAAATGGAAATGTTATAATCACCTCAACTGGAAATTCTGACCTGAAATTAAAGAAAAACTATAATATGGATTTGAAATGAAATGAATGTCAAGAAATTTTATAATTTAAGTAAGAATAACACGGATCTTTGAGAAACGTTACAAAAGAAAATATGATAAGGACACTTATATATAGGTTGTACGAGTGGTGTATCTACCATGCCTTTATCACATCGATATTTGTATCGTTACGCTAGATCACCCTAGGCTCTGAATTATGACACATAACCGTATTAACTATGAGTTCTATGTGACGACTTTGATAATTATGCGTGCACTCATAATTATTTAGATCGTCGCAGGTGCACATGGTTCGTCCCGTTGTGCAGATTTGAAAAACAAGGTAAAAGAAAACTTTTTTTTAAATCGATGGAATTATTTGATCAATATCAATGAAACTATATAAATGTGCTAAATTTGATGACAATAATATAGCAAACTTGTTGAAGTTAACCATCAAAAGTAATAATAACAAAATGAAATAAATAGATGGAGAAAATTTTGAAATCAAATAAGTAACTTACACATTCGATGTATAGAAGTACTTGAGATGACAACAAAATTCACAAATAACTATCCACATAAATAGGTTCACACAACAAACAAATCACATGATTAAAGAAATACAATAATAGATGCGGCTTGAAATCAAGATTATATAATCGGATGAGAAAATAGTACCATGAAAGTGAGGTGAGTTTTGGGGGAATTGGGTAGTTATGTATTAAAAATATCGAAATAAAGTTTGTACATGTGACTCTTATTAGATAACTATGTACAACACATTTTGATAGTCCCAATTTCGAACAAGATGTTTCTAGTAAATCAGTCATAAGTAGTGCGTTATACAAATACGATACTATTAGATAACCATGCACATCACCATGTATATAGTCTTGGTAAATAACCGGTCATAGTCAGCTTGAGTTGCGATGCTAAATTGTGTAACAATAAATAATGCAATAAACGAAAAAATAGAAATAGGTGAGATATTCAATTCAATCATAAATAACCAAAGTTTCCAATTATTGAAAAAAATTGAAATTTAGTGAAGTCATTACAATAGATTTAAATGAAAAGAACTAGATAAAATAAACGTCTCTTGCGTACCATGTCTTCTTGAAGGGTGACACTTAGACTTGGAATCCGTTAATGTAGCCGCATGCCCTTGAGTAACTTAGTTAACTTGAGGTTAGTCAGGTGGGTTTTGGTTGGCTTAGGTAGATTCACTAGGTTTGGCTTAAATTGCTTGAATGGGTTGAGCTTGGATTGGTTGATGCTAATTCACTTGTGCTTGGTTGAATTGGGCTTGAGTAACTTGGGTTGGGTAGACTTGGGCTTGGTAAGCTTGATATTGAATGGCTTGGGTTGGGTAGGATGGGATTTGGTTCACGTATGCAATCTTGGGCATGCATTGTGAAAATGGCTAGGATCTCCACAATTGTAACAAGCTCTAATAGTTGAGGTTGCTTGAGTAAACAGTTGAACATAAGGTAAGCTTGCGGTTGGGTAAGAGGTGAGGTAAATGGTTAAACCATGGGTTGGTTGAGTTCACGGAACATGGAAATGAGGTGACCAAAACAACCGCAATGGGTGCATTGACGACACTAGAGGTTAGGCGAATGGTGAAATTTACTTATCATATAAAGGATGGGGTCCTATGTAGGGCTTCTTGTTGGGAGGGGCTTGTGGGTTTGTGGTTGGGCCAAGACATGGTTTTGGGAATTGGATTTTTTTTGTTGTAGTAGGAAGAGATGTTACTGTTGTGCTTGATTCTGTCACACCCCGACTAGCAGTTGCGGAAGCGTAAAATGGGAATGTAACAGACACCTCTGGTATCAACCATATTGTTTATAAAGAAACATTACAAACTAATTTACAATATATTACATCGTTCTAACCTCTTTTACAAAATAGGTGATACAAATCAAAACCAGCCCGTTAGGCTGCTTTACTCCTAACTCAAATACTAGCATCTATTTACCCAACATTGATCGCAAGTCAAACAAGTAGCACATTAGCTTTCTAATCCAATTCTAGTACACCTAAAAAGCATGTTAAAATGGGTCAACTACAAATAGTTTGTGAGTTTCACAAGTTTCAACAAATCAGTTATGCGTAACCACAACGATCATAGTTCATGCGTACGTATGTATATATGCATGTATGTACGGTTGTAAGTACTTTTGGTTGTTTGTTTATGATATAATTATGCTAAGCTATAGTGAAGCCTTTAATATCCGTTCGTGCTACGTGCCTCCATTTCCCACGCATAATCAACCACTGTGGCCCCCCTTCCGCCCACAACATGCCCTAATTAGCTATGTCTAACACTACATAGCGTGTTTGTATAGTTATGGTCATATAGAAACAGTGTAAAGTCGCAGCAATCCATGCCGGCTCCGTTTGGGTTTGTCATTCACGCTACCGGCTCGAAGTTAATCACTGTGTTTGTAGGGACTTTTATGTGTTAGCACTTAGATTATTCCCATTATCAAAAAATTCCACAAATATAGATGTATCTCAACATGCTTTTCACCCCAAAAGTTAGCAAAATAGTTTAGAAAGAGGGTTCATGAAATTCACGGTGTAGTAGGTACTCAGCGCGATATCAGCTTGTGGTTTGTTTCACGTGCTATCACTTAGTCCCTATAATCAATATTATAAAAATATTAATATTTTAATATTATTATAATCTCCATACTAACCTGGGCTGTATAACTAGTCTGGGTTTAGCTGTCATGCCCCGGACATGTTAATAGGCTTAGCCTGTGATGTTCAATGTCTAATGTTTAAAACCGAAGTTGGCTCAGTTTCACCGTTTCACCTGCTGGGCCAAGTTGATCGTTTACACGTTTAGAAAACAGGTATGACCACATAAACTTGGGTAAACGTGTCGGTTAATAAATGATTAAATTTACAAAGAGATATCATATATAGATGTCTGGATTCGCCACATGGTTAATTTTCGTTTATTCGGTCTGGTTTGGAGAAAAGCGCGCACAATCCATCCGAATTGTCCGGATTCTCAAAAAAAGTTCGGTTTTACTTAATTAACCAAAAAATATGATTTTTGATCACTCTTGATGTTCTGATATTCCAACAGGTTCGTTAATTAGAAACTCGTCAGTTTTTATCAGAATTGAATTTGTTTAACGTTCAAATTAGCACAACTAATTATCCGTTTATCATTAAATTATGAAAATTTATAAACCTATAAATTAAAATATGTAGATTTTTATAAAATTACTTTTAGAATTATTTACTGATTTATTAATTTATAAAATATCATTTTAAATCCTATTTTTAATCCGTAAATCGTCCGTTTATATCAACGATATTCGAAAAATCCAACAAATTTTCTGAGTGACCCAAAATGCATACAAAATACCTTGTAAAATTTCTAGAACTTAAAAATTTGGCCAACATGCCTTTTCGAGACAAAAATGACCATAAAAACTCGAATACACGCGAATCCAGGAAACTTAGTTAGGATTCTCCAAACGCCCCCAAATTTTTTATGTGATCAAATTATAACATAACTGAATTTTCTACAAACCCTCATAATTTTTCAAGCAGTTTAAGTATTTTCCGAAATACACGTCCCCAAACGGTAATAAATTCGCCAAATATTCTTAGGTTGTCGAAAACTTACCAAATTTGGATAGAAACTCACTCATATGGTCCCTGATGTCTCTGAAAGTTTCATAACTAAAAACAAGCACGTCACAATGTAATCCTAAGAAACCCCTAAACGAGTGTTTCGGTCATACCTTTGCGGTTTTCGTTCGGTTCAAAACTTTCCCTCACTTGTCCAGGTCCTTGGTCTTCTAGATAATGTAACTACAGGTCCTATATCACATAACCAAGCATGTATCATCAAAAATCCAGCCTTGAAACATAGGGTTTGGCTAGAGTTTTAAACCGAACATTTGAATTGCAAAAGCGAGATTTAACATTCTACTCCGTGTTTATGGCCAAAAAAGTTAATAATTCTGATTCCTAACCGTGTGTAGGATCAAAAAATGTTTTCGGATAATATTTAGGGTTTTTTTATGGTTAGATGTAAAATTTGATAATCAAAGTTCCATTTTTATATAAAAAAATGTTTAAATAAGCTTTAGAATGCTCAAAAAGATAGATTTTACGTTATGTTTTGGCTTGTATGTTTGAAGAAGCAAGCTAGCAGCTGCATAGGGCCAAATTTTTTTGTGAAAACTTGTGAACTAATTCGAAAGAAATATATATATATATATATATAGGAGTAGGTTAAAATAAAAAGAGATAGTTTTCTAGGAAGTGTAAGAATAGATCATAGCCATTGGGTCATGTTAATCAATGGTTGAGATTTAAATTTACCAAAAACCGACATAGTTTCCTAAAATTATTCTTTCACAATAGGTTATAATACCACATGTCAAAAATCTATTGACTCTTACCATTTTTAGGAAACTCCTTATTCTTATTTGAACCATTATATATATATATATATATATATATATTATGTATATATATATATATGTATATATAATGGGGGTTTAGTCCACTTTGGCAGGCGAGACTTTTTAGGCCCCCTTTAGGCCCATTAGTCTCTTTTTGCGTGCCTGAACATGAAATCCTGAGTCCAAGTTTATTTTGGGTTTGGTTTTTGGCAAGAAAAATATACCGGGTGCGACAAACAGGGAAAACGAGTGTTTTCGGCTAATTTATTGTAAATTTAGAAAAACATACTGTTAGGTTGTAAAAATCCAAAAGATTTTCACGGATCGCTTATAATATCCCAAAAAAATGTTTTGTAAGTCTTTTTCGGCTTTACGGATGATACAATGCTTGTTTTGGAACTATCTTTCGCGTTTAAAGTCATAGCGGGTAGTTAAACGAGTATGTTTTCGTTTAACTGGTTTGCTATTTTACTAACTACTAAGGCTATAACATCAATATGTTAGCTTATAATATACGTATATCACTTGTAGATGGCCCCCCGGGATAATTGGGTCATAACCGGACTCGTTTGGTTATTCGTTTGTTCATTACGCAATAAGCGGTTAATCGCTTATTCGATAATTAAATACTAAGGCATACTTGGTTTTTTCACGAATGTAACAGATTCTTTAATGAGCTCGGATGTGGGCTTATTACTGGGCTTCTTGGAACTTTTCCATGTCAAGGGACCGGCCTTATTTTGGTTCTTGGTGTGGGTACCGGCTAAAGTGATGGCATCATGGAGGATTTTCGGGTCACGGCTTAGGACGGAATCTAAAATTTACATAGGCAATCCCGAGATGTACTTATCAATGGCACGCTCGAGAGGAACGACCATATGGGGGATGGGGAGGCTCAATTCGTGGAACCGATCATTGTAAGCGACATTAACACCACCTTCTTGCTTCAAATTCCAGAACTCTTCTTCCAGCTTTCAGAGTTCATACTTTGGCCAAAACATTTTGAGCATGAGTTTCTTGAGATCATCCCATGGCATGGCCATGGCAACCTCGGCCCCAAGAAAGTACTTCTCACTATTCCACCAAGTGAGGACGCCTTCTACAAAGACATTCGAACGTATATGGTATTTTTATCTTCCTGGCATGCACAATGAAGGAACACGCTTCCCATCCTCTCGAATCAATGGAGGAGGATGATAGCACCCTCGGCCCGACATAATTCGATGGGTTGGCCTTTGTAACTTTTTAAAGGAGCAAGTAACTGGGTTTGGATTTATGGGTACGGTAGCGGCAATCACAGTTTGGAGCTCGGAGATGATTGTTAGAACGACTTCCACAATTCCCTTAGAAATGCGGGATAACATGCTTTGACCAGAGTTACTGTTACTGGTGCGACGATGGGCTCGACGGGAGGAAGACATGCTACAAAGACATAATTTGAAAATTTATTAGGTTTTGGGATAAATTGTGTAACTATGCGAAATTTCAAGTTTGAGGAAAATTCATGAGGGCACTAAAATGAAAATTTTATTAACCTTAACTTGCAGTATTGAGGAACTTGACAATTAAATAGAGTAATAAAAATTAAATTAAAGGTTGAGACGTACATGAATCAGCATGAGCTTGTCCCAACAAAATGAGAAAATAACCATTCATAACAAATATCAAAAATTTATCCAAAAATCTCATTGTTGAAATTATCCATATATCACCATGGCTTAATTTTTCCAACAACAAATTTAAAATTGATTAAAATCGAAATGAGGGCGTTAAGGTGAATGGTTGGGATATTCATGTATCACCATGGCTTTTTCCACCCATTCATTCAACTAAAACAACATAAGGAAAAATCGAGTTTAGCCATGAATCACCGTCAATTCGGTTATAATTTAGGAGTATGATCGTCACATGTCATGTTTGATACAATGAGGTTAGTAGATTCGTAGATGTTTGGTGTGATAGCTTTGGCCTAATAGGTTTAACAACCTCGCCGAACCCTCTAGTAAAGCAACCAGGTCTTGCGGTTGATTGAGATTTATGTGCATTGCATTTCCTTTGGCTTGCAATCCTTGGTGTCAAGGGTTAGAAGAACAAGTGTGTCCCCCTTCCAGTTACTACATATTCGTCACACGAATCATCCACAAGGAGAGGGTTGTAAAAAGGTGGGATTTCTTAAGGAATTTCACAAATAAATAAAACTAGGATTTGCAAAAAATAATTTTTAAGGAGGGAAAAAATTATATTTTGATATAAGGTATAGCCTTGGAATAATGTGTTCTTTTGTGTACAAGAATAATATCAAGAAATTAAATAATATTTATGCAATGGTAATCAATATTATAATTCAGGGTGCAAACACGTAAAGGCATATGACGTATAGCGACCCTAAACATGCTACTAGGTCGTTATGTCTAACCACCTATCTCATAGCCTTCGGCTCTGATACCAATCACTCACACCCTAACCAAAGGCGGCGGAACATGCCGGGGTGTAACATACAAATATATATATATATATATATATATATATATATATATATATATATATATATATATATATATATATCATAATTTTCGTTGCACATTATCTATGTGACAAATCGTTATTTTGGTATCTTTATTTACTCGTATTCGTTAAACAACTCAATTTGTTGTTTCGTGTACTGCATTTATTATTTTATCATTAATAATATATTCTCGAGGATTTAAGTTTCCGTTCATTCATTTTCTATTATTTTCCAATAATTAATAAAACTCAGGGAATTAATGTTAAGCAATTCGCAACTATACGGGTTTATTATGTAAATATCCAAGCTAATATAACCCTAATACATTATTATATTTATCCCCAAAGTTCAAAGTTCATTTTGAAAGTTTAGTTAATATATATCTTTAAAAAGTCTTTTGAAAGTTCAGGGGTTAAAGGTGTATATTAGCATTAAATTATATTATTATAATAAAATTATATAAGTAATCCTGTCACCATTGTGATCATCGATATTTCGACGACACTTTTCTGGTGAGGCATTAAAACACCATCAAACTTGCGTTTCAATCCAATTGATAACTTGTATCACCTTTAACGTTAATCGGAAACCATTAATCAACAATAAAAACTCTTAATGACACCTTAATCACGCGTATTAACTCGTAAACGATCGGCGACCCAATAAAAACTACAATAGCAATCCTTAATGATCAAACATTCCAATTCTCCTTATAATAGATCTAATTCATCAAACAAAGTCTTACAAAATATCTAAACCCTCAGATAAACTCTTATTATCTTGAATTTAATCCGGCAAGGTTCGTTCCGGCAATCTCGTTGTCTCCACCATTCCGGCACCCTTTCAGGTAATTAATTCATTGTTTTGGATCGTTTTTAGCCAAGAAACGGAACCCCTAACTTAATTTTTGCAAACATGGATCCCAATTAACGAATTTGAAGAACATATATGAACTTTGACTTATACTTTATTTATATTTGGTTATGTCCTAATACGAATAACCAGTTTAGTCCAGCTGGTTAGTTCTTGGTTGTTTTGTTCTTGTGACTTGGGTTTGAACCCTGGTGTAAGCATATATTTTTTTAAAAATATTTGGTTATGTATTTGGTTATGTAAGCATATAATTTTTGGTTGTAAGCATATCATTTTTGCAAACGTGGATCCCAATTAACGAATTTGAAGAACATATATGAACTTTGACTTATACTTTATTTATATTTGGTTATGTCCTAATACGAATAACCAGTTTAGTCCAGCTGGTTAGTTCTTGGTTGTTTGGTTCTTGTGACTTGGGTTTGAACCCTGGTGTAAGCATATATTTGGTTATGTCCTAAGTATGTGAAGGGTTTTGCCTTGACACTGTACCCGCACCCGTCTTATAGTTACTTGTTTGCCGAGGTATTCTTGGCTTCAATTCCCTGCGGGTGCTAAGTATGTGAAGGGTTTTGCCTTGACACTGTACCCGCACTCGTCTTATAGTTACTTGGTTGCCAAGGTAAGGGGTATAGTCCCGCTTACTTTTGAATCTTTTTGAATCTTTTTGAAATTCGAAGAGTTGGTGAAAGGATAAGAACAGTCCAAACTGTTGAAACGTCGTCCGACGGTTTCTTCTGACAGTGTCAGGACGTGCAGGAAGTTATGACGACGTGACAGTATATGGTCATTCCAGACGCTTTTTCAGGCGCGTGGGCGCGAGTTTTCGGGCGCGTGGCCGCGAAGTTTCTGGCAAGCGTCTTGTCAACAGCTGTTGCCAGCTTGCTTTTTCCACGTGTCATAGTTTCATTGCACCAGTGTTTTCCTCTCTCTTCCGCATTAAATTCATCGCATTCATTGCGATGAGTATATAAAGGGAGGAGAGGTTGCATCTTAATCCACACTTTCACTTCTTTCTTCTTCAAGCGATTTCCGGCGAATACTCTAACCTTTCTGTCGAGCATTCTCCTGAAATCGTTGCCTTTCATCCTTCCAGAATGTCTTCTTCCCATGATGTTGAGGCTACTGCCGAGGAGTCTGACGTGTTCGTCGAGAATCCGTCGTCCACTTCTGATAAGGACGATAAGAGTACTGCTGGCGAGTGCCAGTGTGCTCTTCCCGTCGGCCAGTATCAGTATATCGTCAGGAAGTTCATGCTCGAGCCTTTCGAGCCTGAGTTTTCTGAGCCACACTAGACGGTGTATGATGCCCCCAAGGGCAAAATAGGGGTGTATGCTGCATTCTTCATCTATGGGAATCTCAGGTTCCCATTGACGAAGTTTGTATACCGTGTTCTGGAGAGACACGGTGTGCACCTAACTGAGGTACATCCAATGGCGATCGCGAAGATCCGCCATTTCGAGTGGGTGTGTCTCATTCTGGGTGTGGAGCCCCATGTTGACCGCCTGATGACCTTTTATTCCTGGAGGTGCATCCAGGGGTGGTATACCTTGGTCAATCGGATCAAGGGTTTGAAGATCTGCGCTACCGAGCGCAGTCTTCGATCTTGGAAGCGGGAGTTCTTCTATATCTCCGCTCGCGTTGTCCCGATAGCGATGACGTTTAAGAACGGGAGAGCTCTCCCGAACCTTCACGCCTCCAACTATGAGGAGGCGGAATGGTTCGCCAAGATTTCCCGGATCCAGTCTCCGGTTTACCGCTTTGCGGAGTCCGGGATGGTGATGATCGGGATGAGCGGGGTGTGGAAGGAGGCGTCACAGATTCCCATCGTCCTCGAATACGGTTTGAACTCTGTCCCTTACGGTATGCTTCGTATTATCCGTTAATTTATGGTATTTGTTCTAATCATTTTTTCTTTTTGTTTTCAGAGGGAAACGACTTGCAGTCTCTCCTGCAGCCGCGGGAGAGTGATGGTCCCGCTCGGATGGGTACTCGTGCTCTAGATGAGAACGAGTTGCCCATCCTTGAGCAAACGGCGGATCGGTTCGTGGAGGTCTACCCGCCGGGCCACCCGATTCTAAGCGTCACGCGGCCAGGTAAGGAGTTGTTTAACCCTCGACCTGTCAATGCTCAAACCTCTGCTGGAATTCCTCTAATCTTGTCATCTTCTGATGAGGAATTCGCAGATGGTCCATTCTTCGTGAGGAAGAAGAAGGCTGCTGGCGGGAAGGGGAAGGCGAAGGTTGCCTCCACTGCCGATCCGGTGAATCGGTCTGACTCAGAGACCGAAAGCGAGGAGGTGGCGGGGAACCCTGGTGGTGTTGAGATCACTGCCCCGGAGGGTGAGACGGCTGTCACCTCCAGGCAGCCCAGTACAGCGACGGTGACCGGCGTAAAGAGGCCGGTTCCATCGGGTTCGTCCCCGCCTGTTCGTACCTTCAAGCTCAAGAGGACTCATAAGTACAAACTTCCTTTACTTTTAACTTCATATCTTTCCGCCATTATGCTTATATATCTTGTCTTCGTGTAGGCGTGGATGCTACCGCATTCCAGGGTGGAGCGGGGAGGAGCACCTCCGGACCCATGATGGTAGGTTTGGTCAACCTACCTGAGGCGATGACCCAGGCGGCTGCGCCTGCTTCAGTTGGTTCAGTTGCTCACTCGGTTGAGGCAACTGTTCCAACTGTGACAACGTCTCCGTCGGTTGCCAGTGCCATATTCACTGATTCTTTCACTGAGCCGGCGGTGAGTTTTTCTGTGGTCTCTTCCGCAGCAACGACCGCGGTTGTGAGTTCACCTCCGGTGAGTTCACCTCCGTTGGTTTCTACCACGGCGGCCTCGCTATGCCTCCTCCGGCGCCGGCGACTACGGCCGGTCCTTCAGGTATGTCCGGGGTTGGGGCGTCAAGCCAATCTCTGCCTCCTTACCATCTGCCTGACCTCTTGGATGGATATCCGTTAGGTTCGGGTGATGGGTTTGGCGGCTACAGGCCTGTTGTCGACCCTACAGGTACGTAGGGTTATTTTGGCCTTTTATTATTTCTATATATATATATATATATATATATATTATCATCTTTTCCTAACTGCTTTTTGCTTTTGCAGTGTCGGATTCCAATGAAATGTATGTTCCACGATGGAACATCCGCCGAGGAACAACCCTTCGGACGCCTGTAGAATGCGTCGAGTGGGCGCGCCGAGGAACAACCTTTCGGATTCCAATGAAGGTTAGTTCGGTTTCCTCTATCATGATTTGTGCGGGTAAGACCGTCACTCTCATTTAGTGGGATGACCAAACTTTACCTATGACTGACCTGCGTGAAGGTTTGCCGTTTTTTGTGTTTATGCGGGTTTTGCCGCCTTCCACACGCAACGACTTCTTTACACTTATGCGGTGAAAACCGGCATCAGCGTTTTGAATAAATTAACCGTTCGACGCGTGGTTGTCAATAGGTTAGTTCGGTTTCCTCTATCATGATTTGTGCAGGTAAGACCGTCACTTTCATTTAGTGGGATGACCAAACTTTACCTATGACTGACCTGCGTGAAGGTTTGCCGTTTTTTGTGTTTATGCGGGTTTTGCCGCCTTCCACACGCAGCGACTTACTTCCCCACTTATGTATGCGGTGAAGACCGACATATCAGTGTAGAAATATAAATGTAAGACCATCAGCGTCAATGTGATAAGGAGAATCATTTCCATTAGAAGTGGCTCTGGGCCTTTTCTTTTACAAGTTTGGAATTGATCTACATGCAGACTCTGTAATTGAGCTCCCTTTCATGTTCTTGGGAGTGTCATCGAGCCTTTCGAGCCGTTATGCACTTGGTTCGGAATCTCGTTGTTTACGCAGTATGTAGTCTCCCATATTGAAGCTGCAGTTTTATTCGTGTTTTCCCCAACTGGGGTTCTACACGCATTAGCCTGCTCCGCGTTCATTACTCCACGAGGTGCGTGAGCGTCCCATCTCTGACAAATGCTTTGACGATGTCCTTCAAGTCTACGCATTCCTCGGTGTTGTGGCCTCTTGTCCTGTGGAAGTCACAGAATTTGCTCTGATCAGCGTTGTGACGCTCTCGGATTATTGGAGCCTTTGGCCATGGGAGTATCTCGGTGTCAAATATCTCGGTGACGCTTTTGGTGAGTGGCGTCTATCTGGAGTTCCGGTTTGACGACGGCATGTTATCCTTTCCGCCTACCCGAGGGTGCGAGCCGGATGAGGTGTCAAAGTTTACCCTTGACTGCCAAATGCCTAGCTTCCTCTTTTTGTTTAGTCGGGCGGTAAGGACATTGTTTTCTCTTGTTTTATGGTTGTAGAGGTTTGTGCTTTGGGGAAGATCTCTACCCAGTTGCTTTTCCGTTTCCGCGAAGCGTTTAGCTGCTGTCATGATGGCATCCCATGTGGATGGCATGCCATCTTTACCCATTAAGGTGCGGATGAGCTCTGGGTCTTTTGTGCCCTGGATGAATGCAGCGCGAACAAGATCTTCGCTAATATTACCCAGACTTAGCTTCTTTGAGTTGAAGCGAGTGATGAAGTCTAGCAAAGATTCATCTTCCTCTTGAATGCAATTGAGGATTGTCCATTGCTCTTCGGTATACTTTCTTTGTTGGCTGAAGTGTTGGCTAAACTTCTGTTGGAAGTCTACCCAATCGTAGATGTGGTGGACCGGTAGACGGTCGAACCACGCTCTGGCTGCTCCAACCAGCATCATCTGGAACATATAATACCACGTGGGTTCCGTCCAGTTGCTGACAGTTGCCCCCGCTATGAATCTGTTCAAATGATCGTCTGGGTCAGATATACCATCATAGGTGCCAATGTTTGACATCTGTTTGGAACTTCTTGGGGCGATTGCTTCCGCAATGTCCCTTGCAAACTTGGAGGTTCCCGCATTTGCAGCGGTTGGTCTGAAGGTTTTAGAGAGGTCACGTGGGTTTCCACCCGCGTTTTTTGGTTTGAAGGTTTCTCCAAAATTCCTTCTTGGTTGGAAGTCTGTTTCCTTACGCTTCCCTTTCGCCCTATGGCGAGGGTTTGCGTCGGTGTCGGATTCCTCCGAATCATCGTCCAAGTACTCGCACTCATTGCTCATGTTGAGCTGAGAGTGCTTCCGAATTCGTCAGCCTGTTGGAGTGAATGCAAGCGTTCATCCAACTCAGCTTGGAATTCCCTTTGACGTTTTTCCGCCCACGCTTTAACTTGTTCAAGTGTTTGGCGAGGGAGCCTCGTCTGTTGTTTCTCCAACTGGGTATTGGTGAATCCCAGTGAAGGATTGTTTACTGCACTTTCCCCGGCTCGGGTAACCGGGGTAGTGTTTGTAAAATTTACTGCACTTGCCCCGGCTTGGGTAACCGGGGTAGTGTTCGTAAAATGTGTGTATTCGCCGGTGTTCCCTCCAGTAGCTGGGGTTGTGGTTACCGGAGTTTCTTGGTCACTCGTTGGCCTTGGCAACAGAGTAACCTTAACCATCTTTCCAGAAATTTGAAAAAACTGAAAAAGAATAAGTTCTAGCTTTTATGCACGGATGACGCCAATGAAGAAACACTAATTGACCCCGGGCAGATTACGGATAATCTGGGGGTTAAATAGATGTTTCCCACGAGGGGTTAGGTCCGGCAAAGATGGTTCTTCTGATGACCTGCAAAACAGACACCGTGAGCTCTGAGAAGGGGGGGGGGTACCTCCTTGTGACCACCCTCCGGCGTGAGAATCAGACTAGATTGCTCTTGAATATAAGTGTATATTAAGAGAATGACTAGAGCAGATATCAGGTAATATATCAAGATATGAGATATGAGATAAGATGATACCATTCCAAGGTGTTGGAGTATTTATAGCCGTAGGTAGGTTTCCAAGCAGGTACAGCCGGCTGAATAGTGTTCCTGTTCTGCCAACTGTGGGCTACGCACATGCCATGCTGGTGGTTGGTGGGTAGGCAGCGGCTGATAGTGACCAGGCCGGCTATGTACTATTCCTGTTCCACCAACTGCAGGCTATGCACGTCCTCAGACAGGTTGGTGAGTAGGCAGCGGCTAATAGTGACATACAGTACAAGAGCGTGCTGCTCGTCATACTGTTGTCAGTGAGCTGTCGTATCTTTGGTCAGATCTTTTGTCCATACCTCGTCAGGTACAGTACAAAAGATCCTCCAGTATCGTACGGACTGGCTCATTTGGGAGGGAGTTTTCCCGGCTTTGTGCGGGAGTGTTCCCGGCTTGCTCATCTCCTCTTCAGGTGACTACTGAATTATTTAAGAGTTAAGTGCCTTGTGCGTGTAGCCTTGCTGCGCGGGTAGCCTTCCCTGATGGCTAGTATCCGTTGCTGCGGGAACAGGCGGAGTACGTTGACCATGGGGAGGCTTTTCCTACGGGAACAGCTTGCGTACTGCGCGTAAGGACGTCACGTCTCTGAGCATGGTGGGTCCTGCGGATCCAGTTGGTTTCTGCGCAGACGTCCCTTCAAGATGAGTGCGAGTTTAGCCTTTGCGCAGACGTCCCTGTTGCAGGTGAGTCTTGCGGGTTCAACTGCGCAGACGTCTCTGAGGTGAGTCTTGCGGGTCCAACTGGGCTCTGCTGGGACCAACCTCTTCAGTCCAGCTGGTTAGTTCTTGGTTGTTTGGTTCTTGTGACTTGGGTTTGAACCCTGGTGTAAGCATATATTTTTTTAAAAGGCTTTTCCTTTGTACCTTTAACAATTAAAATCATTATAATTCCAATAAAATTATTATAAAGTTAACAAAAAATCATTTTTTTACCTAAATAAAATCAATTATAAATTATTATTTTTCTAACAACCGAACTTTCAGAATTGTTAAATCATTAATTTAATTTAGTTCGTTAACCTTTTTATCCTTAAAAATTTAATTCATAAATCGCTAAACTTTAATTAGCTCTTTAATTCGTTAAAAACCGTTAAGTTAGTTTTATAACATGTGAACCTTAATTCGTAAATCTCAACTCGTTAACTTTAAATTCGCTAGATTTTCATCCGTTCGTTAACTTTAACTCAATAACTTAGTTATATTCGTCGAGATAAATACTATGTTGAAATCAATGTTCTATAAACATTAGTATTCTCATAAATTAATAAATAGTATTAAAATACTTTTTAAACCATTAAAATTAGTTTATAAATCGTTAGCTTATTTCAACATACTTTATATTCCTTTACTTTTAATATTTACAAACGCTAAAATAATTGTATGAGATAAATTTTCCCATTTAAAGTACGTACATTGTATTATCGTAACTCGCATATTAGTGTTAATATTATAATAATATTTAGTTCGTTAAAATTCCGTTAAAGTTTAAATACAATAATATAATATAAAATGCCCCATAAAATAATAAAAGCTACATTAAAATAATGTATAATTCCTACAATCAAATTGATTTAACTTTTATATTCCCGTTAGTTAGATTTCGTTTTTTGTTTCAATTATAGTTCATGAAGTTCAATCGTTTCAGATTTTTGCACGCTTTCGGTTTATATTTCAAGTTTATTGTAACGCCCGGAAATTTCGTTAATCGGCTCGAGCGTTTATAAATGTTTGTTTGAAAGCCGGGGTTTCATCCTTTTAATTTAGAGCCTTGTAATTGTTTTAAAAGTCCATTTATCCACCTTCTTGCTCTAGACATCACCTCTTATAACTTAAAGAATTAGATTAATATGTAGCACCCGCTAATTTTTGTTTAATGGCATGCGCGTTGTAGAGTTCATATGTTACACGGGTTTTGATCTTTTAAGTTTAGGGGTCTCTTGTGGTCATTCTAAAAGTTCTTTTATTTACCTTTTGGAAACAAGTTAAATCATTTTGCAAGTTAGAGGGACCAAAATGTATCTTTCTTAAAACCTAAATTGCCTTGGCCGCCCTTTTCTTACTTACGATCGGGATTCTTCAAGCTGCCCCTCCATCACGTTTTTCTTCATTACAGCCATTACCAAGCTTTGCCCCAACTAATTCCAGGTTAGTACCATGTCAAGGAACCTTTTTTTTACCATTAAATCGCTTATTGAACCCTAGAGGGGTCATAATCATGTTAGGGTTTGAGTTTTGATTAAAATAATTCCTGACAGATTCGTACACGTTTATTGTTTGGTCTATAACTCGATGAAAATTGATTGTTTTTGATCGATTCTTGTTTCCATGATGTTCTTCTTTGAGTCTAGTTTCTAGAAATGTATAAATTGTAATTTTTGGACGAGATTTGAATCGTTTTTATGATTTTATAAAATTGTGTGTCAAAACTGATGCGGGGTGACGGATTCTAGTCTGTCTTACCGACATCATAACTCTTTTTTGACAAGTCCAAATTGGTTGATTTCACTTCTGAAAGTTCAAATTTTGAGTTAAGATTACCACCCAATTAGAATCGCTTAATTTGGTTTGGTAATGATTTTTAAATAAATAAAACACTTTCTGCGCACTAAAATAGCTGCACGTACCTTTCTGAGTTGGAGGAATTTTTATGATTTTTGTTTGCATTGGAAAAATATAAAAAAATTAGTTTTAAAATCCTAAGACATTTATTAAACTCTGGTAAAAATTTTATAATTTATTTCTATGGTTTTCCTATGTAATAAAATACATCTTTTCATGCTAAAATCTGCATGTTATACTAGTTATTGATCGATACTTTCGTTTTAGGCTTAACTAGTGGCTGTCCTTTTGAACACTTTTGGGGCTGTTTTGATTGAGGTTCTTTCTCCATAATATTCTTAGGTAGGTCTAGTTTAACAAATTTTAATATTGTGAGCATTGGTGTTCGTTTAATTGATCAACTAGTAATAGAATGAAAACTAATTTACGGCTGTCAAGATTGTTAAAATTGTTGCGTTTAACGCGAGGGTTGAAGGGATTAACAACCAATTCAGTTCGGGTATCTTCGGTTTGATATACGGGCTATTGGAAAATTAGTTTTTTAGGTATTGGGGCTGAACTGGTTGTCGATTACTCAAACGGGTCGGTACAACGCGAATTCGCATTTATTTGATAGTTGGTGCGTTGTGCTTGCGAGTTACCGACCCATCCAACTCGTAGTTCCGTGTGGGCTAGTAGATTGTGATTTTATCAAATTTGGTCCATACGGGGCTGAGTTGGATGTTAAGTGCCTAAACAACTCATAAACACGCATATTCATCTCACCTAGCACTTCCGGGGGGTAATTCGGGAATTCTTTATTTCCAGGATTTTCTAAGGGTGGTTTTGGTAAATATAAGGCCCCGGGGGATGTTGTAATTGAACTTGGTGAGGTAGAGGCTTTAGGTAACTCGAACCATGTTAGAACGCCTCGTAGGATAAACGAGTCGATTCGGTACCGTTAGTAATTATTGTTCGTAATCCGACAGGCATTTGAGTTGTGGGAATACTTAAGGGTTCTCTAGCTCTTTGTGATTGTGTGCCTTGTGTCAGGTGAGTTCATGGTGCCCCTTTTTAATCTTTTTTACGTTTTGGGCTAGCATACACACCGTATTACAATTTACCTGATCTTACTCGTTAAAACTATTTGGATGGTATTAGATAGCCTTATTTGTATTTGTAGATTTAGGAATTATGCTTGAATTAAATTCTATGCCTTAGGATATTTTATACTCATTGTGGTCGTATATTCCATAAGGTTATACATATTACTTGTGGTCTAGGCTTGAGATTGCTATTAGGCCTAGTATTAATTCCTAGATTATCCATTATTTATGGGTTGTATGTGACGATATTGTTTGGTTGGATATTTGAATTAGATGATTTGTAAGTGTGTATGTGACTGTGTATGTGTTGGTAAACTATGACCGGGTCAAATATATTACTTGGGAAGACCCGGGGTGAGGAGACCCATGTTGCATATTTATGTCCCGGCGGGTCAAATATATTACTTGGGGAAGACCCGGGGTGAGGAGGCCTGCCGTTCTGCTAAACCGTGGTCAGGTCAAATATATTACTTGGGGAAGACCCGGGGTGAGGAGGCCCGTATCACATGTTTAGGTTTGTTAAACCGTGACCGAGTCAAATATATTATTTGGGGAAGACCCGGGGTGAGGAGGCTCGTGTTGCATGATTTTTGTTTAATTAAACTATGACCAAGTCAAATATATTACTTGGGGATAACCCGGGGCGAGGAGGCTCGTGTTGCATGATTTTGTTAGGTTTTGTTAAACCGCGGCCGGGTCAAATATATTACTCGGGGAAGACCCGGGGTGAGGAGGCCAGTGTTGCGTGTTTGACCAAGAGAAAAGTATTTATCGAATTACTTATGATTTTCTCCAAACCTTTTTATATTTTTTAAATAAATTTGAATTATGGATGCTACTTATAAAACTTGAACTCACTCAGCTCAAGCTGACTTTGTGTGTATGTTAGATTGATTTTTAGGTTAAGAGGAGGATGCTTACCACTTGGACGTGCTCGAGATACTCGGTCGGTTGAAGGCATATCTAGTCGGGGAAACTAATAATGAAGACTGTTTACTTTTAATTATTATTAAATGCATTTAAATTGGTTTTGGGCATACTTCCCGGTTTTTTTTTGGGAATTTGTTTTGACACTTATGATTTCCACTGATTTTATACTCTGAACTGGTTTCGAACTAAAGTGAATTGATTTGGGTTTTAAAATTTTGTTAAGTTTTTGATATGATTACCAACTGTAGGATACCCGGGATTCGGGGTCTTACATTTATCTTCGATTTCGACGTGAGTTTCTCATACCCAATTTTACGCTTTTATACATTTTGGGGTAGCATATATATCCTATCTATTCAATGGTTTATCGAGTCATTTACAAAACTGCGATTCATGTCATGGACTAGTGTGTTTACTTGATTACTTGCTCATGGTTGCCTCAATAAGTATGATCATACGCCCCCGTTTGCCCTCAGGACCATTTAGTAATGAGTGGAAAAGGGACCCCTAATCCGAGTACGTTGGTTGTTATCGACTGAAAGGACATTGGATGCGCTGCAGTTATACTTTTCACAAGTTTCATGGAATTGCATGGTTTTTACATACATATATAAAACTTGTGTGAACCCACCAACTATTCAATTAGTTGACCGTATTTTATATATATGCTACAGGTACTGTTAGTAGAAGATGACACACAGAGAAGACACTAGACATAGGTTACAATAACAGTGGACAACCTGGTTTAGTGGTACTTATTTTCCTTGTATTTTTGTTAGAGACTTGTGTACTTGACTTGTAAATTAATTAATAATAATATTGATCGATTATGGCGTTGATGTTTATACACTTTTGAAAAATATAAAGCGACCTCCAAATGCTACAAAACTTTCCCATCAAGTAGTTCAGACTATCTCTTAAAACTTTTGTTTAGAAAACTTTTTCGTATAGTGCTTAGAAAGTGGAAAAAAAACATGAAACAAAACAGAATGTAGAGATTTTCACTTCTATCTTGCAAAGGCTGTTTGGAGGTCAATTCGGATGAGTTTGACGACATCCGGATACCTTTGGAAAGCTAATTCGTCAAACTTATGGATTACAGACTTATCATGCTTCCTAATTCCACTAGCATAAAAGAGTTTATTCAACTTCTGAGAGATTCTATAGTTCCAGAGCTACCACATGATGAGAATGAGGAAAGAAGTCCTTAGCTATTCCTTTGGCCTATAATAAGAAAGGCCCATTAAGACTCAGAAATTACCCTCAATCTTTTCAATCCCTCTAGTAGAGAATTCTTAGCCTTCGTGTTAGAAACTGAGCTCTTACAAAGCAAGTCATTACTTATTGTTTACACACACTTTCTGTTTTACTTAGCCTACTTCTTTATCATTAGATCAATTAGGCAGGGGAAGACTTTATTTACTAAATTTATCTTCTTTCTTCATCTTTTCATTCCCTTGCCACTTCACTTCTTTGATAGCACGCACCTGTCTTTGCTTTGCATAAGAGATCCCCCTACTCTTCACACCCCTCTAGTTCTGATCTTGCTTATACATTACTTGGGAAGGATTTCCCTATCCCTTTGTTGGGGGCTTTGGCTACCCTATCTCACTCCCTTCACAAGCCAAGGACAAGAGGAATCTATTCCCTTGCCTCAAAAAGAAGAAATGGCACAATCGATTCAATAGAAAGCATTAAGCAGACAAAGCGAGAAGAGGATATACTTTTTCCTGTTGCAGCTTTCATTGAACAATCGAAAGATTCTACCCAGTCTAGGACTGAAAGGGGGGGGGGGGGGGGCTAAACGTAGAGACAAGGCTACTAAGGATAGTGACTCTCCTGTAATGAATTTAATAGGCCCGAGAGCTATGAAAGGAGAGAGTTTCCTATTCCGTATTCCGGTTGACTAATTCGCATAGTATTCAATCCAGAATATAGGCTTACTTTCACCTCTCTTGATAGTACATTTGTGCTCCTAAATCACTAAATTCAATCAGTCTATAGGATGAAAGGGAGCGAGCGAGTGTAGGTTACTCCTAGAATGTTGGGTCGTAGAGCCAGTAGAGTGTAGTACAAGTGAATGGAGTGGAATCTACCATTGAAGAAATCTATTTGCTTAATCCAGGCCTTCAGATCGCACTTCCTGCATAAAGAGGATCGGAAGAAGTTGAAGGTTGAGAAAGAAGGATCAGATGTGTACGAACAAAATGAACCATATATAGAGAAAGAGGACAAAGGGGAGATTCCCCTTTCAATTGGTATACGTCCGTTAATTCCCGATAAAAGGTTTAACCTTGTAGTGTTGTGTGCACCTTTCGGGCTTGAATCCGGCATTCTCCCAGGAACTCCTTTCCACCCTCGTAAGCTTATTATACTTAACTTTTCATACAAGTTCAACCATTAGTAAAGTGGAGGGGCTGGAGTGTAAAATAGTTATTATATTAAAAAAAGTAAATAAACCTAACCCCCAAGCTCTATTCCGATCGGCGCCCTCCTAGACACCCCCTCCTCGTTTTCCGTGCAATCAACCACCATCCAGCCATCCAAAGTTCAATTCCAGGTCGGTATTAAATGTCTACAACTCTTTTTCACCTTAATTCATCCATATGGTTCGTTTATTCGTCGAAAAACGGTTGTTTTTAGGCTTACTGGGTGGCCGTCCAATTGAGCAATTACGGGACTGTTTTGGTAGAGATTTTTGTACCAACCTCTTCCTAGGTATGTGTAGTATAGCATACTTTAAAATCATGTCTATTGGTGTTCGTTTGATTGATCAACTAGTTGTAGTTTGAAAACTAGTTTTCAGTTGTCTAGAATGGTGATTTGTTGCGTTTAACACGAGGGATGAAGTAAGTGATGACCAATTCAGTTCAGATAGCTTTGGATTAATTTACGGGCTGTTGGAAAATGATTATTATAAGTATTGGGGCTGAATTGGTTGTCGGTTACTCAAACGGGTCGGTACAACGCGCATTCGCGTTTATTGAATAGTTGGTGCGTTGTACTTGTGAGTTATCAACCCATTTGACTCGTGTAGCGTCGTGTAGACTTGTTGGCTATGAATATATCTTATTGGGTCCACACGGGGCTGAGTTGGATGTTAATTGCCTAAACAACTCTTAAACGCGCGTGTTAGTATCACCGAGTGCTTCTGGGGGTAATTTGAGAATTCTTTATTCCCGAAAGTATCTATGGGTTGTGTTGGTAGATGTAAGGCCCCAGGGGCTGTTATGATTGAGTTTGATGAGGTCGAGGCTTTAGGTAACTTGAACCATGTTAGAACTCCTCGTAGGATAAACGAGTCGATTCGGTACCATTAGTAATTATTGTTTGTTAACCCACAGGAGTTTGAGTTGTGGGGATACTTAGGGGTCCTCTAGCTCGTGGTGAATTCGTGCCTTGTGTCAGGTGAGTTTATGATGCCCATTTTACTCTTTTTACATTTTGGGCTAGCATAGACACCATATTACAATTTTATCCGACTATACTCGTTTAAACTAATTGGATGGTTTTATATGGCCTTACTTGTGTTTGTGGGTTCATGAAAATATGGGTGAATTATACTTTATGCCTTAGAATATTTGAGGCTCGTTTATGGTTATATATTTTATAAGGTTATAGACATTACTTACGGTCTAGACTCAAGGATGTAGACTTACTCGTATTGTAGTATGTCAGGAGATGATATTTATGAATGCATATGCAGGTGTTACTTTATGACCATAGGCTTACTTTCATGATGATATGTTTGGGATGATATATATATATATATATATATATATATATATACACGCGTGTTTATGCATGCGTTACTTTATGGCCAACAATTGGCGATGTTAATTAGTCGTTATCGACTAAGGATGTTTGCGTATGCCTACTTTGTGTTTGCATGTGGATGGATGGTGATCTTGGCCAGGCCAAACTATACTACTCAGGTTCTTAAATCCTGTGGTGGGCCTTGAAAAGCCCGTAAGGGGGGAGGTTCGTGTGGCATGATCACCATCGGATGGGATGATACGTGTTTGGGTTGTACGTGTGCTCGACCCTGATGTTAATACTTGGATGATATCTATAGGGATATAATTATATGGATGTTTATATATATATATATATTTATATCAGTATGATTACTTATTATTGATGATGGCCTAACTGTTGTCTCCCGTTTTATTTTAAAACTCTTCGAATGATTATGATTATTATTATTATTTTAGATGTCAATTATTAAAACTTGAACTCACTTAGCTCAAGCTGACATTGTGTGCATGTTAGTGTGAGTTTCAAGTTAGGGGGAGGAGGCATTACCGCTTGGACGTGCACGAAGCTACTTGGACGGTGGAGGGCATACTTAGTCGGAAGTTTTAATAATGAACATTTTTCTTTCAAAGTTTTATTAAATACATTGAAATTTGATTATGGCATAATTCCCGGGTTTTGGTTACTTGTTTTAAATATTTTGATTTTCCGCTGATTTATACTCTGAACTGGTTTTTGAAATGAAATGAATTGTTTGAGTTTAAGTATTTTGTAAGTTTCTTGTATGAATACCAACTGTGGGATTCCCGGGATTCGAGGTCTTACAAATGGAGTTCTATGGTGGGAAATAAAGTAAGGAGTTAGAGCTTGGGAGTGAGAACTAGCTTGTAGGAGCGAAGCCACTTGACCCGAGGGAGAAGAACGAGTACTCTCTCTTCTCATTCAAAGAATATAGACGAATTCCGCCGTACTGCTATAACTATATGGGGAGAAGTGATAACTAGCTAGACCATATTGATTTTTACATAGGCTCGACCGGAGTAAAAACTGACTTATAGGGGTTTCCACCTGGGAGAGTAAATCCCAGTTAGATTCAGGCATGCTACACTTTTTAGTTATTAGGAGAACCCAAGTACTCTCTTTCGGATTCAGGAAAGAACTCTCATAGATCTTTTTTTCCTTTTGGAAGATACAGGTGCGAAACAATCAACCTATTAATATGGAAGACCCAACGGATTCTTCCAATGTATCATTGCAGGTTCCTGGACGGATCGTACACGGGATGTCTCTAACAACGCAGGTGCGGAATCCCTGCGTAGGTAGATACGAGTGTAGAGTATATAGAGATTGAACACACAAGCAATAAACCAACCACGTTATATTGATAACAAACACGTGACCCGAGGTCACCGTTACAGACTATGACACGTAACTCGGTTACTGAAAACTGAAACGAAAACCCTAAACGAACAACCTAAACTGTTTCGTCTGAAACAGTATATAAACACGACAACTTCGCCACAGGCGAAGTTGTCAATAACTTCGCTGATTCAACAAGTTCGCCATAGCGAACTTGTTGACAACTTCGCGCATTACAAAACAAACATAAACAAAACATAATTACATTACAGACTCGATTACAAATGCTAGACTATGAACTACTGACATACATGTACCAACAGACTCCCCCTTGGCAGTAGCTTCATATCTTGATCTTCAAATCTTGAGTCTTGTAATCTTTACCTCTACGCGTGCGCCCCTTCTCTCACACATACCGACACTACCCTTTGATATTTCCTAGCTTGATCCTTCCAAGCAGGAATGTAGAAGATCTTCTTCTCGTTGAGCACTTTCAAATCATCCTTCGATAGATTAACAAGATGCATCGGGTCGTACACCCGAAGTACTTCTTGTTCATCCTCATCTTCCATTACCGCCTCAGCTGTCTCACAATCCACGTACCACCATTTTAAATCTTTTAGGACGTTCTTGGGCATAACTTTCATCGGTACTTCTTTCAAATGACGGACTGGTTTATACTTCATTACCATCCAAGGTTTGCCGTCAGCCCTCATTCCACGATCTTTGTCTTCTATCAACTTTCCTTTTTGAGGCTTTAGGAGTTCAAACTTTTTGTCTTTAATGGCTTCTTTCCAGACGATCTTCCCAATGATTCTTGCCATATCATCATTACTTCTATTGATCAGCCCCAATCTCGCTAAATCTCTCACCTCACATTCTGGTAAGGAATTCATAGATCTCAACAATCTCTTAAAGTACTGAATGCCGTCGTACCTTTTGATCACAAATAGTTTCAGCTCTTTGTCGTACAACCAGCATATGATTCCTTTCTTTGACTCTGCATAGCCCTTTATATTATAAGTCTTTCTGAACATTGTTGGCACTGCAGGCTTCTTGGTTTTAACAAACCACTGAGCACAGCCTTCTTTCCAGTTCGGCTGCTCCTCCCATACTGTATCTTCTATCACACTCTCATCCCCCAATTCTGATCTCTCAACAGCTGGAATCTCATGTTCCACTGACTCATCTACAATCTCACCTTCTTCTAACACATCTTCCACATTAATCTGTTCTCCAATCCTCTCAATCTCATCCATAGGCAACACGTCATCATCATCCATCAACTCATCGTCCTCCTCCTCATCCAACTCCTTCAACGCATCAATAACGTCTTCAACATCAGCGTCGTCATCCACAACTACAACATCATCACCATCTGCATTTGTAGACTCCCCCTCAGTTGTGGAAGCTCCAAGAGCCTGAGAGGTTCTTGGCAGCTCATCACCTGCACCTGAAGGTGCATTGGGATCATCGTCATGATCTTCTCGTCTTTTCGTTCTCAACTCATCGCCCCTACACGTCTTCTCCCCCTGAGATGCCAAGTAATCCTTGAAGGCATCTATTATTCGTCCATGTTCTACTAGGAGGGCAGCTTGTAGTCGATTGGATTCCACTAGGCGGTCAATAGTCTTTGACTGTTCAGCAACAATCCGCTCTAGCGAAAGAATCCTCTCGGTATCTGAAGTAGGCAATGGAGTTGGTGGAACATCAGCAGAAGTGACCGCAGGTGGTACACTTGGTAACCCTGCAGTAGAGGTGATTGTCGACTCCACAAACCGTGCAACTACCACCGGTGGATTAAGCGGTTGAGGTGGTAGGGACACAATTGTTGGTGCCGACGTCTCGATCGCTGAAACCTGTGCAGTAGTAGGAATAAGAGACATACCAGATAGGGCAGGTGGAGCAAAACGTACTAGTCTTGAAGATTCTCCAGCTCCCGAACCTATCCCTCTCTGTTCTCTTCTTGAGCGTCTTAGCACAATCTGTACTGCCTCCTCTTCATCTACTTCATCCTCATCCTCCCCCACAGTTCTCGGCCTCTTTCCCGTAGTCCGTTCACGAGACACCATAAGTCTTCTTGCCTCAGCAAACGTCTCGTCTAGATCAGAGTCAGCTACCGAAGTAGCTGCTCTGGTAACATCCATAAACTGAGGACCCGAGACATCCATATCAAACACACCATGTACGCCAAAGGCAGCATTAAGGTCAACGTCTTCAGCAGTAGACACAGCGTGAGATACAGTAGCTGGCACAGCAGCAGAAGATACAACAGGCGCAGCTGATACAGCATGAGGTGCTGCCGCCTGATGTGGTTGCGGATCCCTGAACTCGTCCCCTCCTGCAGGAACATACTCCGGGTTAATGAGATACCCGAAAAGTGGAGTATGCCTGGGACGCCGCTCAGGGTTGCTTCGAGTGCTCGACGTTCTGCACTGAGCAAAGATACGTTTTGTTACACACTCAACGTATCTGATAGGGCGTCTTTGCGGTACAGACGGAGCGACATGATTGATAATCATTTGTAGGAACCGAGGATACATAATAAAAAGCTCGCGCGCCGTCGCCCGTCTCTGACGATCAATCTCGTAAAAGATTAGCTGACTAAACGAATATCTGCGGTTGTAAGTCAGCGCAATCATAGCCGATTGCATCGTCGCACCCATCCCATCTGTTCCTGCCTTTCTGCCGGACATGCATACTATCAACACATGCATCAAAAAGCGCCATTGATCCAGCAGAAAGCCTTTCCTCCTCTGCGAGTCCCCCAGCGGACCCGAATAACCCATCCTTAAGTAAGCTCCGTCACGGAAAGGAGCTACGAATTCCGTTGGGTCGTCTCTCGTTTCATTACCGAACTGCAGAGCCAACCGTATGTCTTCCGAGGAAAACTGTATGTCTTGACCATTGACAGTTGCTCGCATCACTGGAGGCTCAGGTCTGCAATCATAATACACCGTCTGCCAGAAATCTTGAATGTTGGGCAGAGATATGGGTAGTGTATTAGTGATCGCGTGAAAAACTCGTGATCGTTGGAGAAATGTGATAATCTCCCTATAGTCTTCAACGCCTCGTGCGTCTGGATCCAAAGTGATGTATTGGTTATGGGCTGGGAAGAATTGTCGTTGCTCATCACCATCATCACCTCCAGTACCTCCAACAGCAGCCATATCTGCACAAAACAAATCAAGTTAGAGACCATATAGTCATCTCACAAGTTCGCTGTGTACCATATGCGAAGTTGTGATGTACAGGCGAATTTAAAGTTGAGGCGAAGTTGGGAACAACTTCGCTTCATCTGTAAGTTCGTCTATAAACTTATAAAAAATTTGAAATAGGCGAAGTTATGTTCAAGGCGAAGTTATGGATAACTTCGCCATAGGCGAAATTAAGCTTCAAGCGAAGTTGTGGATAACTTCGCTGAAGGCGAACTTAAGCCACTGGCGAAGTTGAGAATAACTTCGCGTAAACCTTAACTTCGCCTGAATCTGAAACGGCGACTGTTCAGATTCAAACAAGTGTTATCCGACGTTTCGGACCGATTTAACGATCTAACAATGAAGTCCAACATATTTCAATGGTGTTAGGACGAAAAGGTCGTCCATGAACACGTAACGTGAGGTCGGAAAACTTGGTTTCTAAGGTTCGACGACCCGAGGTCTCGAACCGGGTAAAACTATAACGAGAAAGATATTGACCATACATACCGTCAATGAGTACTAGAAACTGAAATCAAGGATCGAAATCGAAGATAACAAGATCGCGGATAATCTGTTTTTGATATTATCTTCGCCGGAAAGTTTCAATATATGTTACTGTTCCCGTTAGAAAGTCCTTATATAGGGCTGAGTTGGTTCAGGCGAAGTTACGCATAACTTCGCCAAGGCGAAGTTAAGCACAACTTCGCCGAATTCAACAACTTCGCCCGTAATTTTCAAAATCAGCCCTTTAAGTTTGAATAATCCTGAATTTAACCTTAGAAATTACCAAAAAGAGTTAAACAAATATGATCAAGACCCAGTAACCAACAATAAAATAATATAACTACAAAAACTAAAAAAAATCTTAGAAAAATTTTAACGAAATAAGGGATCAAATTTCAGTCTAGTCAGGGACCACTACGTTTTAGAAAAGATCCTAACAGGAATCATACTAACGATGTGACTGTCACTTAGATCCGTGTTTGGCTGTATTATGACATAGAGACACAGGTTGTAAGCATGTAAATAACGTAAATGGTTTTCATCGTTTCTGTGATACGGATTAAGGTTCAGTTAAGCTCAAAATTTAAGTTGGCAACATCTCAGAGATAATGGTGTCTTCTATCTATTCTCAAAGCGTATTTGGCTATACCCAAGTCACCCCGAATTGACTTCGACCCATAGTGTCTGATTAACTTGTATATACTCGTTGACTGCTTCCCGTTCTCTTCTTACTCCAGACATGAGAAGTCTTGATTGTAACTATGTCTCATAAGTACTAAAAATATACATGTTTTTTTTTTTTTTTTTTTTTTTTTTTTTTTTTTTTTTTTTTAACCAAACATTCTTATTGACTTCGGAGTATTAAACTACTGCAAGTCCCGAATCTGGATCACTGCAGTGTCTTGAAATGCTTTCTTCACGGGAATCAGATTACTCAGGGGCTCGTGTATGACTGGGTAGTCGCTTTTCTGCCTATCATTCGGAAAGATATGTATGAAGACATACAAAACTCTTAAGGAGTTTCCACGTAAATTCGAGTAGTTTAAGTTAGTATCACATACACTTTTACGCACCATAAAAATTACCACGACATACAATGACTGTTCTAAAGCCTTTTAAGCCTAATAACTTCACTAGTTAAGCACACACGATTAGTATATATATCATTTTCCAAGGTTGGATCAATTTTCTGTTAAACACAGCATAGAACTTCATACGAAGTAACAGACTTGAAAATTAATTTCATTTCCCTTAAAAAAAACTTTAAATTCAATCGCCCCAATCACGTCAAAGTCGTCAGGTAAACGGCTATCCTGAAGATCCAATGGATCAACTGGACCGACCACATACAAGTATGTGTCCTTCTTACTAAGTATGACCGACTAATTTTCAGCAACTGAAAGAACACACGTCATAGCTGCCCCGGTCACTTTCAGTCTTCCGGTTAATGGCTATCCTCATTCTCTAAGTTGAAACGAGGACCAAAACATATCCTAGGATATGTCCATCAAACTGAGGTAACCGACTAATTTTAAGCAAAAATGACCCATGTTTTTTTTTTTTTTTTTTTTTTTTTTTTTTTTTTTTTTTAAATCAAAGACATGGTTACTCGGAATTGATCATCCCATTTAGCTCAATTAGGTTTTGAAATCTGGATTTATCAAACGCTTTTGTAAACAAGTCAGCAAAATTTTCAAGTGTATCAACTTTTTCGATCTTGATCAGTCTCTTCTCAGCACAATCCCGTATGAAGTGATGACGAATGTCAATATGCTTAGTTTTACTGTGCTTCACGGGATTGTTAATTACTGAGATGGCGGCAGTGTTATCAATTAAAATAGGAGTAAGTAAGAAATTCAGACCATAGTCGCGCAATTGTTGCTGAATCCACAAAACCTGAGAGCAGCAGTTGGATGCTGCCATGTATTCAGCTTCGCATGTTGAAATTGCAACTGATGTCTGTTTCTTGCACTGCCAGGAAACTAATCTTCCTCCAAGAAACTGACAGCCTCCTGTTGTTGACTTCCGACTCTGATTACAGCCACCATAATCAGAATCTGTATACGCCACCAGTTCAACGTCTCCCCCCTTTGGGTACCACAACCCTAGTTTCGGCTTGCCCTTAAGATACCGCAAAATCCTCTTCACACCTTTCATGTGAGATTCCTTTGGGTTTGCCTGAAAACGAGCACAAAGACAAACAGAAAACATTATATCGGGCCTAGAAGCAGTTAAATACATTAATGAACCTATTATCGCCCGATACAGAGTAGGGTCCACATCTGCGTCACCATCTGATTCAGCGCCCAATTTGTGATTGACGCAGATTGGGGTGTCATATGGAGAACTGTCCTCCATCTTGAATCTCTTCAGCACATCATGAACATACTTTGTTTGATGAATGAACATCCCATCCTTCTTCTGATCAACCTGCAATCCTAGAAAGAAGGTTAGTTCACCCATAGCACTCATCTCGAATCGTTTCTTCATGACAGCCTCAAAATCCTGACACATGGATACTCTTGATGCAGCAAAAATGATATCATCCACGTAGACTTGAACCAGTAAGAAGTCACATCCTTCTCTCTTCACAAACAGCGTACTGTCAATCAATCCCCTTTCAAAACCATTTTCCAGCAAGTAGTCCGATAACGTTGAATACCAGGCACGAGGTGCCTGATGTAACCCATATAACGCCTTGCTCAACCTGTATACGTGATCCGGAAAGTCTGGGTCAGGAAAACCCGGAGGTTGCTCAACAAACACAACCTCATCAACTTTCCCGTTAAGAAACGCGCTCTTCACATCTAACTGAAACACCTTCATCTTTTTAGATGCAGCAAATGCCAAAAACAATCGAATCGCTTCTAACCGGGCAACAGGAGCGAAAACCTCATTGTAGTCAATACCCTCTTGTTGATTAAAACCTTTAACAACCAGCCTCGCCTTATTTCTCACGATAATCCCCTTTTCATCCCTCTTGCACTTGAACACCCATTTCGTGCCTATAGCATGCACATTTCTTGGTTTTTCAACCAAGGTCCAAACTTCCATTTTCTCGAACTGAGCCAATTCTTCTTGCATGGCTTCGACCCACGAGCTGTCCTTTAAAGCCATTTGATAATTCTTTGGTTCAATTTGGCTTATAAAGCAGGAGTACAAACATTCATTCATTATACCTGTTTCTTTTATACTTGAATAAACACAGGTGTGCTCATTCAGGCTACTTCTGGTTTGTACACTCGAGGACACATCACCTATAACGTTCTCCAATGGGTGATCTTTGTGAATTCTCGTGGTCGGAACAGCACTGACATGTAAATTGTCTTCCAAGTTCGAAGAGATCTCATCTATGGTTGTTTCTGGCTGAGAGTGAAAAGGATTAATAAATTCATCTTCAGTTGAGGCCGCAGGGGTATCGATCGTGTTTGATGTGGAAGGTTGAGATTTCTCAAAAATCTTATGTTGCAATATATTCTCTTCCTCATCAAGTATCATCTTCGTCACAGCTCTTTCGTCTTCTTCAGAAATTTCCAAATTAGGTACGTTAAACGACTTAAAAAGTTTAACATAGTCAAACAGCTCAGCAGGTCCATTGCTTGGTTTTGGCGGTTGGTAACTAGTAATGTCGGTGTTACAAACCACATCCACCTTGCAAGTCGACGTATTGAAGACCCGTCTGTTGGGAGTCCCAACAACATAACCGACAAGGATTCCCTCATCAGCTACTTCACCAAATTTCGAATTAGTCTTCAAAATCGAACAAGGAGACCCAAATGGTTCAAGACCGCACAAGTTGGGCTTCCTTCCGTGCATAAGCTCGTAACAAGTTTTTCCAAGTCTCTTAACGGTTAACACCCGATTCAGAACATAGCAGGCTGTAGCAACTGCTTCAGCCCAGAACATCACAGGAAGCTTTGAGTCTGCCAGCATAGTTCTGGCTCCTTCAATCAACGTTCGGTTCTTCCTTTCAGCTACTCCGTTCTGTTGTGGAGTATACGGAGCGCTGTATTGATGTTCAATTCCCTTCTGAAGACAGAAAATTTCCATCTCAAAGTTCTTGAACTCTGTCCCATTGTCGCTTCTGATGAATTTAACTGATTTACTCATGACGTTCTCGACTTTTGTAATTAGATTCTTCACCATCTGAGTCGTCTCGTCTTTCGTTTTCAGAAAATATACCCACGAGTATCGCGAGTAGTCATCAGTGATCACCAAGCAGTAAGAGGTACCTCCTAGACTTTGTACATTCACGGGACCGAAGAGATCCATATGAAGTAGTTCTAGAGTACCGGCAATTGAGTTAATCTTCTTGGTGAGATGGGATTTCTTGTGTTGCTTTCCCTTCTTGCATGCTATACATTTGTCTTCAAAGTTAAAACTTTTTAAGGGAACGCCCATCACAAGCCCATTCTTGACAATGAAGTTCATCTTCCGAAGATGAATATGTCCCATTCTCCTGTGCCATAATTCTGATTCTGATTCGCTTGCCTTTGTCATTAAACAGGATTCTCCGGTGGCCATTTCAGTAGACCTCATATCCATCACGTATGTATTCGTTTCACGTGGAGCTTTCATTACTATCCATTCTTCTGGTATATGAAAACCAGGCTTCAATACAATCGCTTCATTCTTAGTGAAATGGACAGTGTATTCTTTATCACAGATCTGCGACACACTCAGCAGATTGTGCTTTAATTCCTCCACAAAATTTACGTTTTCAAGTGTCATTCTCCCATTCGACACAGTTCCTCTACCGGTAATCCTTCCTCCGCTTTCACCAGCAAAACTAACTCTAGCTCCCTGAACAGGTTTTAAGTCTTGCAACAAGTGTTTGTTGCCTGTCATGTGCCTGGAACAGCCGCTATCTACAATCCAAAGATTGTTTGCAGCCCTGTTCAACTGTTCCTGCACAATAAAACAAAGAGTTAGAATCTTGGGACCCAAGACCAGTTGGTCTTGGATCGATACGTCCCGTACCCTGGCTTTCTTAAGTTAGCATCAGGATAATTTCTGTAAGTCCTGTTAGGGAATCTCCCTGCAGATTGTGTGTAATGCCTTCCAAACCTTTGAGAATTGAAGGTGTTATATCTTGAGGTTTGGTTGTAAAACTGAGGTTGGTTTTTATGAAAACTTGAATTCGTTACATTTTGGCATGTTTTAAAGTTTTCATTTTTAGCAGTAACAAAATGACGCTTATACTCAATTTTATTTGGCTTCACACCTCTTAATCTTGGCTCCAGAGGGCAATCAGCAACTAAATGCCCTAATTTGTTACATCTAAAGCAACACCGACTCTCCAATTTCTTGTCAAATGTTGGTTTGGATGTAGAGGTAGTGTTACCAGCCGTTCGTCTCACATAAGGTGGGACGTACGGATTGAGTGGAGAACTCTTTTTAGAAACTTTATTTTTATCTCCATCGGTGGGTAACCCTACCTTCTCTTTTGTCTGATCAGATTCGGACAACTTATCCGAATCCGATGAGACTGGACTCAAAACAGAATTATTCCCATTAGAAACTTTCGAGCTTGTTTCTCCACAGCTAACACTTGGTTTTGTAATCTTGATTGGAGTTGTCTGAGGAACTTCGAAATCGACAGATTTCTGAACACTCGGATTATAAGTATAGTTGTGGTTAAAGGGTGGTGGAACTTCATTATATCCGATTCCTCCCCTCTTTGCAGAGGTACCTGGATCACTCACGAGGTGATCAAGGATGGCTGAGGAATTCCTGAACTGCTCAAGTTTGCGGTTCAGTTCCACCACCTTTACCTGGTGGTCAGCAATCTGTTTATCTCGATCAGCAATCACTTTAGTTTTTTCCTCCAAAACTTCATAACTAAGATCAATTATTTCAATTTTCTCAGCGAGTTTAATTTTTAAGCTTTGAACGTCTTTTTCACATGCTTTTATTTTAATTTTATAACTCGTTTCTCTTGCTTTCGTAAAATGGTGATCTTCTTTAATAGTTTTAAAGTCAGCATCTAAATGGACATACTGATCAGTTATTGTTTTAAGTTGCTCAGACAAATTCTCACAACTAGTACAAATAGTTTTAGGAGTTACCTCGGAGCGATTATCTTTGTCATTTGCCATGAAAGCTGTTTCTTCTTCAGTAGCTTTCTCAATTCCTTCAACCTTCTCACATTCTTTCACTTCAGCCTCAGCCATGTTCGCTTGCTCACCAGAACCACTTGAATGCGAGTTCCAGTTGTACTCACCTGCTTCTCTGGTCAACATGGCGTTAATCTCTCTGTTGACTCCAGAATGTTGTGTAGGTCGACCTTGTCCTCGTTCAACCCTCTCATTTCTGCATTCCTTGGCAAAGTGCCCGTACTGTTGACAATTATAGCACCTTACTTTGGACTTGTCGAACCCGGGCCGACCACCAACAAACTTTCTCCCCGTCTTATTCATGAAACGCTTGACTCTCCTCACTATCATGGCCATTTGCCATTGCAAATCCATCTCCTCCAGATCATCAGCATCGATCTGGTCATAATCCTCATCCAGAACAGCAGGGTCCACAATCTTCCCCTGGATGTAGTTTTCATAGGAAGCAATAAATGATGCATAGACTGCAAACTGCTCTTCAGCAGATTTTACACTCATAGGCATCTTGGAATAACTATTGCTAGATGCATTTGCAGAAAAACTACTTGTGGATGCTTGAGGCTTTGAAGTACTAGATCCTCCAGCAACGAAACATACATCACCATTCGTGTTTACAGAAACTTTTCCTTCATGAGACGAGTCAGAGCCTGACTCCCCTTTCGAGTAAAAGGCAGCAGATTCAGGCCTTGAACTTGAGCCTGAGTTAACCTTAGCACCATACATACCAGGGTCTTGTATCTGATCTGTTGGTGTTTCCTTTCGAACCATATTAAGCTCATAAGTTCTGAGCTTGTTTACTGCCGTTTCAAGATCACAATTTGGAAAGTCTCTGTCTTCCCTCATAAGGACGGTGTACATTTCCCACTTCGGTGGGAGAGCATCGAGAAGCTTTTCAACGATCTCTTCTTCTCGGTAAGCAATTGAATAATTGCTGAGCTCTGTCATTAGATGATAGTATCTGGTGATAATATCATCCAGTGATTCGTTCTTCAAAAATTTGAAGACGGAGAACTGGGTTTTTAAGAGTTTGATCTTTGATGCACGTATACCCACATTCCCCTCGAATCTATTTTCAAGAGCATCCCAAAGCTCTCTCGCAGAAGTGTACTTTCGGAACGTATGGAGAACCTCTTGAGGAAGTGCCATTGTTATCGCAGCATGGGCCTTGCTTTCGGCCTCGTACATTTTCTTCTCTTCGTCCTCCATTTTGCTGTACTTCTTAACCACATCGCGACCTTCGTATTGCGCAGTTGGAGGGATATATCCATCCTGGATGCACACCCACATTTTGGCATCCTGGTATTTGATGTATTGGATGAATCTGTCCTTCCATGCCACGAAGTCAGTTCCCTTCATCAGCCTCGGGGCCTTAGTGGCAGACCCCGCTTCTACCTCCATCTTGACCAAGTCGGAGATATTGATCGACGACATCCTTGCAAAAACCTGAAAAACCTGGAAAACAAAAAAAATATTAAAACAGCTCAGTTGGCGAAGTTAAGAATAACTTCGCTTGAAGGTTAACTTCGCTGAAAGAGAACTTCGCTGAGATCTTAAATTCGCTTGATTTGGGCGAAGTTAAGAATAACTTCGCTTAGCTCTGGCGAACTTATGAGTTGAGCGAACTTGGATTTGAAGCGAAGTTGCGGATAACTTCGCTAAGGCGAACTTATGAAGTGAGCGAAGTTGTAGTTAACTTCGCTAATCCTTATATCTTCGCCAAAAACCCTAATTCCAGCGACGGCAACTTCGCCTGAAGAATGGTAACTTCGCCCGATGAACGGTAACTTCGCCCGATGAACAGGGAAGTTTGTTCAGATCTGTTTTCGTCAATCCAGCAGCTCCCGATCAATGCAAAGGCTTGAAAATGACTGTCAAGCACTAGCAAAACTCAATCTCAACAAAAACACGTCCCGCGAATAGGTCAAACGAGACGTTTTCTACACCCGCGTGAAATCCCGAACCTCACAATCGAGCCGATTTGCTCTGATACCAATTGCAGGTTCCTGGACGGATCGTACACGGGATGTCTCTAACAACGCAGGTGCGGAATCCCTGCGTAGGTAGATACGAGTGTAGAGTATATAGAGATTGAACACACAAGCAATAAACCAACCACGTTATATTGATAACAAACACGTGACCCGAGGTCACCGTTACAGACTATGACACGTAACTCGGTTACTGAAAACTGAAACGAAAACCCTAAACGAACAACCTAAACTGTTTCGTCTGAAACAGTATATAAACACGACAACTTCGCCACAGGCGAAGTTGTCAATAACTTCGCTGATTCAACAAGTTCGCCATAGCGAACTTGTTGACAACTTCGCGCATTACAAAACAAACATAAACAAAACATAATTACATTACAGACTCGATTACAAATGCTAGACTATGAACTACTGACATACATGTACCAACAATCATTTCTAGGTCCAATGGAATTCATAGGTACAGGAAGAGCCCTATCAAATAGAGATTTTTTATTTCGACCATATTTCGATTGTTAATACGATATATAAGGACCGCTACTCCAAAGAATATTACACCCTTGATCGTGAAATATCGATTGCTTGTTGAACCCTGTGAATTGTGTGAAAGTAGGATACTCCAAATTCGGGAGTCAAAAAGTTTTATAAAATTTTCTTGGTGGAAAAAAATGCTAATGAAAGATCCCACAGAATTGAATTGGGTCCAGGAATCGAAGATATTGTGAGAATTCTTGATCTCTCTTAATATCTCTCTCAATTCTAAAATCCTTGACTTGAATTCTTGTCCTGTCATTAAATTCCTCCTGACTTATTAGATATAAAAGAATTCCATTTAAGCATCTCATTGCTTTAGTTAAAAGATTCCATTTGAATTGTGTTGGTGCATTCTGTGACCGTCGCTATGCAATTCTGACCAGCGGATCGTCACAGGCGAAGTTAGCACAACTTCGCCTAGGCGAAGTTATAACAACTTCGCCAACGGCGAAGTTGTAACAACTTCTGCCTTAGGCGAAGTTATCACAACTTCGCCCTAGGCGAAGTTATGAACAACTTCGCCTACTGAAGCCCAAGCCCGTGAAGATTGTCTATATATACATGTGTCGTGTTAGGTTATAGAGAGTAAATCTAGTAATTCAGAGAGTGTGTGTTACAGTTTGAGTGTCAAGAGAGAGCAAGAGAGTGAGAGTCGTGTGAGACGACCCGAGGTAGAGCTCACCTCGGGTCAGTCGTGTTTCTGTTTATGTTACGGTATGTAACGTGTTTTATTATTATATGAATCTGCAGATTTGATTATCCATTCTTGTATTTGTTTGTGTATTTGATCGTGTACGTGTTTGTGTTCTTCGTCTATACACCATATACGAGTCTAGGAGGATTCCGCACTCCTAGACCTCGTGCGGATCTCGTATCGATCAGCACCGGGACTTACAAGTGGTATCAGAGCCTTAGGCTCTTACGCTATGGTTCGAGATCTGCGTTTTTGGTGTTTCTGGCACGTTTCTGTGCGTTTTCGGCCGAACAGCCGCCGCAGGCGAAGTTATTGGGTTCAGGCGAAGTTGTCGCTTAAATTTTAGGGTTTAGGCGAAGTTATGGCCAGGCGAAGTTATGGCCAGGCGAAGTTATGAACAGGCGAAGTTATGGCCAGGCGATGTTAACTTTCGGCGAAGTTAACGAGATTAAAAAAAAAAAAAAAAAAAAAAAAAAAAAAAAAAAAAAAAAAAAAAGTATTTTGGAATTTTCCGTCTGTATGGCCGGGTGTACACGATTATTGTGAGACCAAAGATGTTGTTCCGTCAACGAGTGATCTTGTTATCTCTTGGTCTTACGTGTGAACAAATACGTGTCAACTCTGGATTTGGAGTTGAGGTTGTGAATGGGATATTGTTTGAAACTGGATATTGACACATATTCGGGTGTTTGTGGGCAATGAAATTGTTGTTGTTCGTGGTTGACCAACCGAAGAAAGTCAAATTGAACTGAAGGTTTTCGTCATTACTGGATTGCGGTCAGAGCATATTATTTATGTTATTTTCAAGGCGTTCGAGAATTGGATCCTGAAACGTGATGCTTATTTATACGAGTGAAGATTCTGGAACAAGTTGGATTTAACCGGGAATTAAAGTGTCTATGTTCTTGATTGTTATCCCTGGTGATTGAAGATGCTTCGGATTAATTAATGGTCATGTGTTAGATTCTGTCAAGGTGGTTTTGTGATGAAATTGATCACCTGATGTTGAGTAGTTGAAGATTAAACCTTATCGTATGCCGACGAGTTGGTGAAGTTGTGGAGGAAGCCCAACTTCATGTGTTGGTGAAGTCAGATGGACTCACGTGATTGGTTGAGATGATCTATTGGCACGAGGATGCATGCATTTCAAAGACCTCAATCGTTATAGTCGGAGAAGCTTACACTGAAGGGGAGATCTGATATGGAAGACGCTGGGTGATTGGTAGATTTGTGAAGCTACAGGACAGATTCAGACACGGCTGGTTGATGAACAAAACAGAAGATCATCAGTTAAGAGGGAGTCTGTTAATGCATGTTTTGTAACAGATGATCTTTCGTGTTTGTTAGAATTGAGAGCAACGGTCAAAGGGGAGACTGTTGGTGCATTCTGTGACCGTCGCTATGCAATTCTGACCAGCGGATCGTCACAGGCGAAGTTAGCACAACTTCGCCTAGGCGAAGTTATAACAACTTCGCCAACGGCGAAGTTGTAACAACTTCTGCCTTAGGCGAAGTTATCACAACTTCGCCCTAGGTGAAGTTATGAACAACTTCGCCTACTGAAGCCCAAGCCCGTGAAGATTGTCTATATATACATGTGTCGTGTTAGGTTATAGAGAGTAAATCTAGTAATTCAGAGAGTGTGTGTTACAGTTTGAGTGTCAAGAGAGAGCAAGAGAGTGAGAGTCGTGTGAGACGACCCGAGGTAGAGCTCACCTCGGGTCAGTCGTGTTTCTGTTTATGTTACGGTATGTAACGTGTTTTATTATTATATGAATCTGCAGATTTGATTATCCATTCTTGTATTTGTTTGTGTATTTGATCGTGTACGTGTTTGTGTTCTTCGTCTATACACCATATACGAGTCTAGGAGGATTCCGCACTCCTAGACCTCGTGCGGATCTCGTATCGATCAGCACCGGGACTTACAAATTGCAATATGGTCATTCACTCTAACCCACTAAGCACCCATGGTTGAATGGTTAAAGAACCCAACTTACAATTGGCGAATTTGTAGGTTCAATTCCTACTTGATGCATGCCAATTGGACCCTCCAATAAGTCTATTGCAATTAGCTCTGTAATCATGAAATCTTATTTTGCGTTGTTTTGATGAGTTATGAGATAGTTATTTTCGTCACAAGTGAAGGGAGACACTATGTCCAAAACAAGGGTTGCACTTATGTGCACATTTTGAAGATTTTAAAGTTAATTTTATCACATTAAAAATATGAATAGTCTTAGTATCTTATCATACAGAATATTAGAGCCAATTTATGTTATAAAGAGCCTTCAAAAAAATCGGCATAGCCATTGTCCACACAAAACATCCCGTGGATTCACAGAATGTGGTCGGCTTAGCCGCCATGTGCAAATGGTATCCAGGGTTTGAGGTAGCTTGTTTTGTTAGCATTATAGGTTGATAATGAATGTTGATTAGGTCTGCATATTAGTAATTAAAGTGATGAATAAAGATTAATTGAAAAGAGAAAAAATAAATAAATTTGGAAAACGGTGCTTACTTTGGTTTGCTATTAGTGATTTCTCCTTGCTTACGGGGGCTGAATATTCTTGATATTTAGAGGTTATTAGGGCTGGGTTTTTCTTGTTAAAATTTGTAGCAAAGGGTGTTGGGAAAGAATGAAACAAGAGGGTTGTATCTATAGTGACCAAGGGAGGTGACAAGTATGGAAACAACTTATTGCTCAAGTTTTAGGGTTTCTTTCCCTTTCCCCAGACAAATGCCGTAAACAATAGGTCCCCCTACCCCAATCACAAAATTTTGATGGTTAGTGTTTCAATAAATGTCATCAGGGGTCCCTGATGTTGCATAGTTTGATTGTGGATGCATTAAACGTTTGGTTTTCGAGCAAACGGTCTGTTAAACAATCAAAGTTATTTAAGGAAAGTATATTTTATAAGCAATTGAGTTATATTATTGTTAGTGATTTAAAATTAGTATAATTCAAGTTCATGATGACGGTATTTACGATAGTCGGTAACAAAGGTTTAGACGTTGCACAAAAACGTGAAAGCATTCGTTATCTCTCTATGGCACATGTTAATAATGTTGTTTTTAGTATATATTGATGTTTGAAATGTATCATGGTGTATAGGATGAATTAATATTGTATTAGTAAATGATTTAATAAGTAACCAAGTATCGAAAAAATTGGAAATGTTACACCTCTTCTAAGGCGATTTCATTTATTCTAAACTCATATGAGTCACTTACTTGGCAACAACCTTTTCTCAGTTTTTGTATTGGTCTCTTTTGAGACATTGACATCATATGAGGTCATAGAGATAGGGAAAATTGGAAATAAATAATCTCACCTTTTACGTATCGGCCGATAATAATCCCATCTTTAAAAATCACTAACAACTGTCCAACCTTTCAACTGTCTCATTGAACATTCGTTAAAAAAAACCCTAATGTCGTTAAGTTTTTTTTGAGTTTCAAATGGATGTTTTAGGGCTTTTGATTGGAATAATTATACTACTTGACTGATGTAAACCTTTTCTTGAAATGATAATTCAAGTGGCTTGATTTTTGTTAATTGGAAATTCAAACACCCGAATTTCTACATTTTTTTCGTCGTTTAGATCACCGTTTCGAGATAAGTTTTATATTTGTCTAATCGTATCCTTCTTCCGATCAAAGCCCTAAAAGAATGTTTGAAACTTGGCAAAACTTAACGACGTTAAGTGTATTTTAATGGAGTTCCAATGAGACAAAAATAGTTGAAAGGCTGGACCATTAGTAGTGATTTTTAAAGGTGGATTATTTTCGACCAATACATAAAATGTGAGATCATCTATTTTCAATTTGCCTATAAATAGCATCTTCTGGATGTTTTGTATGTAACCTCTTATGGGGTTACACCAACTGCATTATTCTTCTTATTTTATTTCGTGGGTATTATCCTAGAACCGATTTGTCTTCCACGTTTTCCATGTATTGTATAATTCCAGCAGCTGAATTTGATATTTGTGACTTTGTCACTCTATTGTGTTTATGAATGCATCTAGTAACTCATTTGCTATTCGTGATAAATATATTCGCTCTTTTAGACTTCATATTTATATTGATCACTCCAAGGATCAAAATCTGATAGATGCATTCCACATTATTTATTGACTTGTGAGTCTTTCTTTATATTTACCTCCCACCAAGATTGGGTATACTATCGTATCAAATTTGACAGTCAGCATATTATGCTGAAAATAAGTCTCATGTCATAGTTTATAGTCAATTAGAAATGACTATAACTTACAGCTAATGTAAATACCAAGTCTTTTATGCGATCCTATTTTAATGCGTAGTGGTCGCGCTATTGGCATATAGACCACACAACCTAATATTTTATGGCGAGATCGACTTATTTGGAGACTACTTGCATTGGTGAGTATTCTTGATCGGCAATTGGGCTATAAACTAATTAGTGTAGTAATTAGCATGCCCTTATGTGGAGATAGCCATTTGCATCTCATCAATAGCGGTCAGTGATTATTAATTCATCTAAGCCGCTTTATGTGTGAACATAAGCTACTGAATATTCAACATTTATCCCAATAATCATATAATAGTAGTTACAAACTTAGAATGTGAATTCTAGTGTATTATGTATTCCCCTAAATTCACATGCATGACTTGGGCTAACAGCCAGGAAGCTAAAAAAACGTGTATGTGATGATATAGAGATGCATCACTTAACAAAATATTGAAAATGGTCCACAAGTAAATTAATATGCCTATACATGTGGCGATTCTTTATAGGAGTTTTGTTTTTGGAAGCCTAAAGACTTATTTCTCAAGAAAACTGATATGGTCTCAATTATATATATTATTATAGAAATATTTCTTACACTTTGACTACTTTTGAGCTAGGATTTTATTGATTATAACTCATATTCGACTTATATTTAAAGTTTAAATGGTATCAAGAGTCAACACACTAAAATAGAGTCTTTTTTACTAAACTTGAGACCAACAAATAAATAGCCGAATTAATCTTATTATTAATATTATTATTTATTCATCCTCTTAATTCAAAAGTCTACAAATCAACAATATTAATATATATTATGTGATAATTTTGATGATGATAAAGTTGTTTGTCCGGAGGTCACGAGAATTTAATAACAATGGGCCACCAAAATATTACTTGAACCATTTTTGTTAGTGGAATCCATAATTCGTGAATCCCACATGAAAGTCAAAGACCCTAGTGCGTTTTAATTAAGCGAATGATATTGAAGAGGGATGGGCCGTAGGTTTTGAGAAGTAAACAGAAAAAAAAAAAAAACCCTACAACATATAATATAAAAAGGAAGGAAGCAGCCGTGTTTTTGGAAGAAGGAACAGACTAGAATTAATTTTGGGTCTTGGTCGTTGGCTGCTACAATTGAGAGGAGAGAGTGTTCAACAGAAGATAGCGGCATAGTGTGTTTAACGTAAACCGGTTCGTTTATTGTTTGGTCTTACATGTCAAAGATTATTTTCTTCATCCAAGAATTGTTAGACATGAGTTTGGCTACTATTTATTTTAACTTGTTCATTATTATCAATTTATCATGAGTAGCTAAATACCTGAACTACCTAGGTTGAGATGAATATTGTCTTTGCTTGACGGCTTATTTGGTATTTACTTGTTACACGACATGATTATTATTGAAAAAATGTATATAATTTGATCATAGACGTGTTAAAATATTGTTTTTATATAATTATTGCTTTTGATTCTGCGTATGACTTTGATTGATTGATTGATTGTGTGTCGTTTGATTAGGGTTCTACGTTTAGTTCATAGACTTGGTGTTTTTGATCTATTTGTGGTTAGCGCGACCATAGGAATTTTTTTGTGCAAGTCATTATTAAAATTCAATAGGTTTACCTTCCTTGTGACCGAGAGGTAATAGGGAGTCGGTTTGTCACGTTTCTTTATTCGGCTAGGTTAGAATTGTGCGAGGGCGAGTTTTGGTCTTGTCCGGTTTACATTTGCGTGCAAACATGTGTCCTAGATCAAGTTAAATATTGTTACCCCTTTATCCTTAGAGTTGCTAGTATCAATTTTTAGCGGATTTTGTGTCGTTGAGTCCGAGAGGAGATGCGTCATTACGGTTCCTTAGTAATCTTTATCCCGATAGGTTAATTCAATCTTCTTAGATTCGTGAGGGTTAGTTGGTGAGACCGAGAGGTGATCTAGTGAACTTTAGTGAGCCTTGGTTGATTTATATATTTTTAAGATCCCGGTGTTGTGTGATTAGTTACCTCCGTTAGCTGTTGAACTGCCAATAGGATTCTTGCCTAGGTAGTCGTTTCTCCATATTCGTTAAAAGTTCGTTAGTGCCTTAAGTTTTCCCGTTAGTTTCGTTAAGTTAAGTAAGTTAGATAAATTAGTTTAAATTAATTAAAATAAAATAAGAAAGATAAAAAGTTAAATACTTTTAATAGGCAATACGTAGTTAGAGTCTAGTTTTCCGAGCCACCACACGTGTCATTGAGTTCGATATCCGGACTTCCTTTGTCTTTGCTATACGCGACCGGTACACTTGCCGTTTGTATGACGCTAGTTTAGGTTGTTCAATTTTAAAGCTTAGTTGCGAACCGCATTCTATTTATATGTATATATATTTCGCACATCAAGTTTTTTGCGCAATTGCCGGGGACACCGTTTGAGGTGATTAGAGAACAACCCGAGTGGGAACTTGCCTGCTTATTTTTTTTTTCTAGTTTAGATTTGTTTAGCTTAACTAGTTTAATCTTGCTTATTTTCGTTTAGTTAGGGGCTATACGTGCTATTTGAAATAAAAATTATTTGCCTTTTATTTGAGCTTACACTTGTTTATCTCACTAGTACATGCCACACACACGTTCGCAGGGACCATCTGTGTTAAAACCTTTTTGCGAACCTGAACGTGGGTTTTATAGGCGATCTAAGGCACCACTAGCAACAAAAGAGATGGGCGACGCAGTACCACCACCGAGGAGGACAGTTGCAGACCGGGTCCGTCCGGCCAATGCTGGTGCGAGATCCAGCATCATTACACCAGCCATCGCGGAAAACACGAATTGGCAGATTCCATCTAATATTCTGAACACTATTTCAAATTCTGCACAATTTCACGGGTTGTCCACGAAAACCCACATTCTCATCTCACTCGCATTGCTCGTATGTGCGATACATTCAATCTCACCGGCGTTTCTAATGATGCTATCAAGCTTCGCGTCTTTTCATTCTCACGCGTTGATCAGCCTAGCCTGTGGCTTGAATCCCTCCCACAGGGGTCCATAGCTACTTGGGCCGCCATGCAAGCCCAATTTCTTAAAAAATACGATCCTCCGGCTAAAGCCGCTCATTTGCGTAATCAAATTCATTCTTTCCAAATGGAGGACACCGAGACATTCTATGAGGCATGGGAGCGATTCAAAAATCTTCTAGCATTATGTCCGAACCATGGCCTACAAGATTGGGCAGTTTTCGTGATGTTCTATAACGGAGTGACTTATGCGACGCAGATTATGCTTGACACGGCTGCGGGAGGCAACTTGCTGACGACGAAGGATACTGATGAGTGCATAGCCCTGTTCAATGGGTTAGTCATGAGTGGATACCAGCGGCCACCCGCTAGGAGTACCAAAAGCGTCGACTCTATATCACGTGGCATACATCTGGTCAACACGAACACTGCACTTACAGCACAGTTTGAGGCGTTAACGAAGATGGTGAAGGAACTACAGGTGAAGAGTCAGCTTTGCGAGGTATGTAGAGGGGGGCATGATACCAATCAGTTCCCCGTAGGTTTTCAGGAGGAGGCTGTTGACTTAATAAGCTATCCAAACCGAAACTTAAATTTCAATAATTCGGGATGGAGAAGCAATCAAAACTCAAACCAGAGGAACGGAAATCAATCCGGCTTCCAGCAACGTCAAAGCCTATTCAAGGATTCCGTCGAGGGGCTGAGCAGTGGAGAGAAGAAGCCGACCATAGAGGAGATGATGGCACAGCAGACGCAGATGCTATCCCAACTCACGACACGAGAAGATTCCCGTCATAAGGAAACCCAAGAGAAATTCCGTGAGCATGAAACCTTCATGAAAAATCAGGGAGCATCGATTCAGAATCTAGAGCGGCAGATGGGAGTGATAGCTAGTCGTTTAAATGAGAGGCCACCGGGTACACTTCCAAGCAATACCGAGCAAAACCTGAAAGGATTTTCGAAAGCTGTGATTAGTAGGAGTGGTGCAAGGGTACGTGACTTGCCCGTGATTCAGGAGGTGACTACAGGAGGAGTCTTCGAGCAGCCTGCAGTCTATGGAGAGGAGCAAGTAGACAAAGAGATTCAGATGGAGTCTCCGCCGGCCAAGGTGCAGAGGCACAGCCCAACAAGTACAGCACAGGCCGAGAAGCAAGCCAAACCATCACTAAGAGTTTATACGCCTAAATTGCCATATCCTGGGAGACTTCAGATGGACAGAGACGAGGAGCATAATGCTAAATTCTTAGAACTTCTTAAGAAGCTTCATCTAAACATTCCATTATTTGAGGCACTGACTCAAATACCTAAATACGCCAAGTTCCTCAAGGACATTCTTACGAATAAGCAGAAGTTAGCTGAAGTCTCTTCCGTTTCTCTTAGTGCTGGATGCTCTGCCGTTTTGCAGAGCAAGTTTCCTGAAAAGATGGCCGATCTTGGGAGTTTCATGATTCCTTGCATCTTAGGCGATGATACGGTTAGTCATGCATTGGCCGACCTTGGGGCCAGTATTAATCTGATGTCGTATTCTGTTTTCAGTAGACTAGCTTTGGGCGAGCCAAGGCCCACTAGGATGAGCATTCATCTCGCGGATCGATCCGTTAAATATCCGCGTGGGATTGTTGAGAACATGCTCGTTCGCATTGGTAAGTTCATCTTCCCAGTGGACTTCGTTATTCTTGATATGAACTAGGATGATAGTATTCCACTCATTTTAGGCAGACCTTTTCTAGCCACCACGTAGGCGTTGATCGACGTTCGCGATGGCAAACTCATTCTTCGAGTCGGGGATGAGAACGTCACGTTTGACATTCGACAGTTTCTTAAGCATCCTAAATTGACTGATGACTCCCTATACTTCATTGATATGATCATGACTCATGTGTGTGTGTGTGTGGGGGGGGGGGGGTTTCAGTGACATCTGTGGAGGCTCCGACTTAGACACACAGATTCTAGATAGGGAGATTCTAGAGGTTGAGATGGTCGCCATGACCGAACAGCCCTCTGATGCTGATGCCGAGTTGTCCTCCCTTGATTCTGACATATCGACTAAGATCATGCGAGTCGATCTGAAGGAGCGACCTTCCGTCAAGAGTCCTCATTCTTCCTTAGAGCTTAAAGATCTATCCACTCATTTGGAGTACGTGTTTCTGTTTGAAGAGAGGAAGCTTCCAGTGATTATTGCTTCTGCACTGTCGGAGGGGGAGAAGATGAAGTTGTTGAAAGTGCTCAGGGCGCACAAGGAGGCCATTGCTTAGAAGATTATCGACATCAAAGGTATAAACCCCTCATTTTGCACTCATAAAATCCTCATGGAGGATATTTCAAAACGTTGTTCAGCCTCAGAGAAGGCTAAATCTAAAGATGCAAGAGGTGGTGAAGGAGATTATTAAACTACTTGATGCAGTGATCATTTTCCCCATTTCTTGATAGCCCTTGGGTTAGTCCAGTTCAAGTGGTTCCTAAGAAGGGTGGCATGACTGTCATCACCAATGAGAGGAACGAGCTCATTCCGACTAGAACTGTGACTGGTTGGAGAGTCTGCATCATCTATCGCAGGCTGAACGTTCCCACTAGGAAAGACTACTTTCTTTTACCCTTCATTGACCAGATGTTGGAGCGTTTGGCAGGTCAGCAGTACTACTTCTTCCTTGATGGTTTCTCCGGGTATTTTCTGATCCCGATAGCTCCCGATGACCAGGAGAAAACGAGATTCACTTGTCCTTATGACACGTTTGCCTATAAACGTATGGTCTTTGGACTTTGCAACGCTCCAGCCACATTTCAAAGATGCATGGTGGCTATCTTTAACGACATGATCGAGGACTCCATGGAGGATTTCATGGACGATTTTTCGGTGTTCGGGAGTTCCTTTGATTATAGTCTTTCCAATCTTGAAAAGGTGATGTCTCGTTGCGTTGATACTAACCTGGTCCTTAACTGGGAGAAGTGTCATTTCATGGTACGTGAGGGCATTGTCTTGGGGCATCGAATCTCGAGTGCGGGGATTGAGGTAGATCAAGCCAAAATCAAAACAATTTTTAAACTTCCCCCGCCTACTTCCGTGAGATCTATTTGAAGCTTTTTGGGTCACGTCGACATCTATCGTCGTTTTACCAAAGACTTTTCTAAAATCGTGAGACCCATGACTAAGCTTCTTGAGAAGGATGCCCTATTTGTCTTATCTGAGTAGTGTATAGAGACGTTTGATCTTTTAAAAGACAAACTCGTTAACGCCCCGATTATGGTTTCTCCCGATTGGACGTTACCATTCGAGTTTTTGTGTGACGCGAGCGATTTTGTAGTTGGTGCCATTCTTGGACTCCGGAAGGAGAGACACTTCCATCCGATCTACTATGCGAATCAGACCGTAAACAACGCTCAGGAGAACTACACCACCACTGAGAAAGAGCTACTTGCTGTGGTGTTTGCACTCGATAAGTTTAGGTCCTATCTTGTTATATCCAAGACTGTTGTTTAAGCAGATCATGCTGCTATTCATATCTCTTCAGCAAGCAGGATGCTAAGCCTCATCTTATCGGTTGTATTATGTTGCTTCAAGAGCTTTATATAGAGATTCGTGATAAAAAGGGGGCTAAGAATGTTGCGGCCGATCATTTGTCATGCCTAGAGAGAGGCAAAGTTGAAGATGAAGGTGTTGAGCTTGACGATCGTTTTCCTACCGAGTGTTTAACGTTCGTAAAGGCATAGGATGTCGGTTATCCATGGTTCGCCGATATCACAAATATTCTTGTCGACGGGTCTATCCCGAAAAAGATGTCTCACCAGCAAAAGGAGAAATTCTTTGCTGACGTAAAGTTCTACATCTCGGATGATCCATATATGTTTCGTATCGGTGCGGATCAGTTAAATAGGAGACGTGTGGACACGAAGGAGGGATGGCAGATTTTGAGCCATTGTCACGAGGGGTCAGCTGGAGGACATTATGGTGCGAGTCTCACCGCGAAGAAGGTTTTTGATTCTGGATTTTATTGGCCGACGGTGTTTAAGGATGCGCATGCATTTGTGAAAGGTTGTGATCGATGTCAGCGTATTGGAAATATCTCATCCGGAAATGAGATGCCCCAAAATGCTATTCAGGTGTGCGAGGTGTTCGACATTTGGGGTATCGATTTTATGGGCCAGTTTCCATCTTCACGTTGGAACAAGTACATACTCATGGCAGTTGATTACGTATCAAAGTGGGTTGAGGCAAAAGCCTTACCCACGAATGACGCCAGGGTTGTAGTGAGATTTCTTAAGGTTTTTTTCTCTCGGTTTGGTGTTCCGGAAGCCTTGATCAGTGATCGAGGTACTCACTTCTGCAACGTGCAGATGGAGAAGGCGTTGCAACGATATGGGGTCACCCATCAGCTTGCAACTACCTACCACCCACAGACTAGTAGGCAGGTGGAGGTGAGTAATCGGGGCATTAAATGTATCCTCGAGAAGACAGTTGGATCAAATCGTAAGAATTGGTCTGACAAGTTAGATGACACTTTGTTGGCCTTCCATAAAGCCTACAAGACTCCGACCGGGTCTACTACGTTTCCGATGATCTAAGGGAAGGCATGTCATCTACCGGTGGAGTTGGAACACCGTGCTTATTAGGCTCTTCAGACAGTTAATCTTGACATTTCCACGGCGGGCGAAAATCGTGTGCATCAGCTGCTTGAGTTGGAGGAGCTTCGTGATCATGCATATGCGCATTCATATAATTATAAGCAGAGGACGAAGGAACTGCGTGTAAGTTACCTTCAGTGACGAAAATGTGTTATGCGTCAAAGATGCAGTATTGAAAGTTGGATTGTATGGTGACATAATTGAAAAGACAGATTTAATGTGACTCTTACGACTAAGAGCATTGGCCAAGACAATCGATTTCCCCGGGTGGAAGCGAATTTTGCAATTGTAATCGCGTAACAATTCAGCCCATTGTCTTTGTCTCCAATATAGATCCTTTGGTCGAAGATGTATTGCAAACTTTTATGATCGGTGAAGACCACACATTCCATGCCGTGAAGGTAGTGTCACCTAATTTTCAAGGAAAACACGACCGCACCAAGTTCGAGATCATGCGTCGTGTAATTTTTCTCGTGAACCTAAAGTTGACGCGAAGCGTAAGCAATGACATTGTCTCATTGCATAAGAACACAACCGTGACCTTAGACGGATGTGTCACAAAAGACAATAAAATAGTCATTGCCCTCGGGAAGAGCAAGTATAGGAGCATTGTAAAATCATGTCCTTTAGGGTTTGAAACGTACTTTCTTGATCAGACCCCTATTCGTAAACTTTTCCCTTATGGGTTAGTGTAGTAAGGGGTGAAGCAATCTTCGAAAAGTTGCAAATAAAGCAAGGGTAATATCCCACTAAACCAAGAAATGAACGAACTTCCGTTGTAGAGGATGGGGTTTTCCAATTTTTAACGGATTTGATTTTAGCAGGTTTAACGTGAATACCCTTGTCATTGACGATGTGGCCCAAGAATTGAACTTGTTTTAGCCAAAATTCACATTTGGAGAATTTAGCATAATGTTGTTCCTTTCGCAACAAGTCAAGAATGGCACGCAAATGATCTTTTTGCTCAACCTCGAATTTAGAATATATCAAGATATCGTCGATGAAAACAATCACAAACTTGTCAAGGTACGGTTTACAAATACAGTTCATAAGGTCCATGAAAATCGTGGGAGTAGTCAACCCAAAAGGCATATCTCGAAATTCAAAGTGGCCATAACGAGTACGGAAAACGGTGTTGGGTATGTCATACTCGTGTACACAAAGTTGGTGATAACCTGAACAGAGATCAATCTTGGAGAAACAAGCAGCTCCTTGGAGTTGATCGAAAAGATCACCTTGACATGGAAGAGTTCCAAAAAGCCCAATGATGAGTCGCATTCGAGCCCGGTAAAGAATCCATGCTCGAACCCCCTCAAATCCTGAATCCTCTAACCACAACCATAACCACAACTCAACTCATTACCAATAACAAACGAAAATCCAACTCACAAAACCATGTCTTAGCCAAATCATAAGCCCAACAAGCCCCTCCAACCAAGAAACCATGCACCGGCCCACACCTGTATTGCAACACTTGCCAACGTCACCATTCGGCCTAATCCGCTTGTCGCGTGTGCACCAATTGCCACCGATTCGGCCACCTCACCCAATGTTGCCGAGAAGCACCCTGTGTGTAAGCCATTCCACCGCGGTTTGCACCATCAAACCAAACCAATCGAGTCATCCCTCGTGCTCCAATCCTTAACCCTGTTAGGGCTTGCTATAATTGTGGTGACCCAAACCACCTCCGCAACGCGTGTTCTCGTCTCGCTCAAGCCCATCAAGCCTGTGTTGCATCACAACACTACTCTACCTCCCAAGCCTATCAGGTACAAGCTTACCAACCCCAAGTGCCCCAACTCATGGCTCCTCCAACTCCTTAAGCCTCACCTATGGTCATGCAAGCCTATAAAGCTTTCCAAGCCCTCAAGCTTTAACTTCTCAATTCCAAGCACCTTAAGGAACTCAAGGGCGAGCTTTCACCATCATTGCTCATCAAGCCCGAAACTCGAACAATGTGGTGAACGGTGCGTTTCTAGTTAACAAGCATAATGCATCGGTATTATTTGATTCGGGAGTTGAGCGCGAAATAATTGTATCACAGCTCAAAAGACACTAAAGTAAAATACACGTGTCAATATCTAAAATATTTATTTCATAAAATTCAAGTACGTGAAGCAGAAACATTGTCCCAAAAGAAAAATAAGCATTACAATTAAATGATTAAAATAAAACTACATGAGTCTTTATTCGTCATGCAACTTAAAGTCCAACAATTCTTTAACTTGTTTCTTCATCCCAAAAAGCTACCTGCGTCATGTGTGAAAATATATATGTTGATCATCAACTCAGATTTCTTTGGAGAGATCAGCAAGATGCAGTCAGAAGTTCTCAGGGATGAGGGACTAATGAAAACGAAAAGAATCTTTGGGCAGCATATGATTTGAAAGATAACACTCAGGGTGTAAGGACCCGATTTGACCGCATGTGGATTCCGCGCCACCGAAATCTTAGAGATCGGGTCCTAGACGATGCCCATAAGTCTTGATACTTGATTCATTCATGATCCACCAAGATGTATCAAGACCTAAAGAACGACTATTGGTGGCTGGGTATGAAGAACGAAGTAGTGGAGTATGTCAGTAAGTGCCTAACTTGTTACAGATTAAAGCAGACCACTAGAAACCATATGGGAAGATACAGTCGTTGGAGATACCTGAATGGAAATGGGAACACGTCACCATGGATTTTATAACCAAGCTAGCGCATACATCTAAGAATCATGATACCATATGGGTGATTGTGGACTGTTTGATGAAAAGTGCTTACTTTCTGTTATGCGAGAAGCTATCTCGTCAGAATCATTAGCAAATTTGTTCATTAAGGAGGTCGTGACAAAGCATGGAGTGCCGCTGTCAATTGTGTCCGAACAAGATACCCGCTTTACTTCAAGATTCTGGAAGAAGTTCCATGAAGCTATGGGAACAAGACTAAACATCAGCATGGCTTATCATCCTCAAATAGATGGTCAGTTCGAGCGGACTGTCCAAACCCTTGAGGATATGCTACGTGCATGTTGACTAGACTTTAGAGGAAGGTGGGATGATCATCTTCACTTGGCAGAATTCTCTTACAACAACAGCTACCATCAGAGTATTGTTATGCATCCGTTCGAGATGTTGTATGGCAGACGTTGTAGAACTCTGGTTTGTTTGGGAGAAATCGGTCAGAAAGAGATTGGTAGTCTAGAAGTTGTGCAAGAAACCTCTTCTTGGTTTGATCATATTAAGGCAAGGATGAAAGCTGCTCAGGATCGTTAGAAGTCATATGCCGATAAGCGACGACGACCGATTGAATTTAACGTTGGCGACAATGTGATGCTCAAGGTCTCGCTTAGGAAGGGGATTATCCGTTTCAGAAAGATAGGAAAACTGAGTCTGAGATACATTGGACTGTTCAGAATTGTGGCTCGGGTGGGTAAAGTGGCTTACTAGCTTGGTCTACCCGATGAGCTAGTAGGACTTCACCCTACCTTCTATGTCTATCACTTGAGAAAATGTCTAGCTGATGAGACATCACATGTGCCAATGCTAGACACGAGGTAGATGAACAGTTGAACTATGTTAAGCAACCTTTGGAGATAGTCGACCGCAAGGCGAAGCAGCTTCGTCATAAGGTTATTCCCTTGGTGAATGTAATTTGGAAGCACCTTAAAGGACCGGAGGCCACTTGGGAAGTTGAAGAAGAGATGCACAAGTTTTACCCATTTTTGTTTAAGTAATGGTTAGGTTTCGGGGACAAAACTCTTTTACGGGGTAGACTTGTAACATCCTATTTTTATTAATAATAATTAAAGAATATTATGTTAGTTTAATTGTGTGTTTGTGTTTGGACAATATTAAGTTTGGGCTTGGGAATGGTAAGGAGACGGTTATGGGCCATAGGGCCCATGGACCCCTATATAAAAAATCCCATTTTCTCATTCCATCTCTTTCTCTTACCCAAACACGCAATAACACACACACACATAGGTCTGTCACTTTTACCCGAATCCCGAAACCCAACCCGAAAAGCCCGTACCCTAACCCGAACTAACCCGACCAGAAAAACTCGAACCCAAGAAAAGACTAACCCGAACCCAAACCGAAGTAATTCGGGTTGGTTCTCGGGTTTGATTTATAAGTTTGGGGCAACCCAAAAAACCCGAATAAACTTTTAGTTTTGACATTAAATATATTTTTAGGTATAATATGTTTAGTCTTAGTCACTAAAGTTATCAGAACCTGAGCCTAATCGACATTTGTCATTCCAACTATTATATATATATTGTTTATTGTTAATTTATGTTTTCCGTTTATTACTAACAGCAACCGCAATTGAACAACCAAATTACATCTGATCGAAGACGATTATGGTTCGAGTTAGTTTTACTCTTCTTTTGAATTGTTTTATGACTTTATCAAGTTATGTTATCTTATTTTTTGATTATTTGCATTACGAGCAAAGAAGAATATGTTGTTTTAATTTTAGAAATGAAGTTTTTAAATTTTTTTTTGTTTTTAGTTTCAATTTCTAGGATACACGAAACCCGATTAACCCAACCCGAGACCGTAAGGTGAGTTGTATTAAAAATATTAAGTTTTTGAGGTCGGTTTTGAGATGCCAACTTATATAGCAGTAGATCGGGCCGTAGGATGTAATAAAAAAACATAAACTTTACGAGCCGTGAGTTACTAGATGCAATACAGGAAGAAATGGTGATGTTCGGGACTTGTAAAACGGGGGTAAACAAAGTTGGTACGACCCAAAACCAATAAAAAGGGTAAAATCGGGTCCTTAGGAAGGGTCACGGGGAAGAATGGCTGGAAAATGGTAAAATAAAGGAAAAGAGGATTATGATCGCACGGAAAGAAATCGTATCGCACGAGCATGTGATGCAATTTGTTTAGAGTCATGTTAAGCAATTTGTTCATCATGTGTTGCGATTAGAATTCAGCAAGCGATGTGACTGATTGGTCCATGCGATGCGACTAGTTTGTCCATGCGATGCAACTGATTGGTCCATGTGATGCGATTGGTTTGTCCATGTGATGCGACTGGTTTGTTCATGCGATGTGACTAGTTTTGTCCACGCGATGCGATTAGTTTTGTCCATGCGATGCGACTGGTTTGTCCATGCGATGCGACTGGTTTGCATCTGTGCGATGCTACTGGTTTGCATCCATGCGATGCGATTCCTTTTAACCACGCGATGCGATTGGTTTTACATGTGATCCGAATTGTTGTAAAACTTAACCCGACTCGTTTTTCAGATGAAGTTTTTGAGGTCGGTTTTGACATGCAAATTAATATAACAGTAGATCCAGCTTGACCCCAGCCAGGGGCTCTGCCCCTTGAACCCTGCTAGGGGCTGCCACCCCTAGACCCTGCTACCAGAGGCGCTGCCCCCGGACCCCCGTTAGTTGAGGGTTTCATTAACCTATAAGTATGAAGTAGTTGAAATCGATAATTGATACTCGCAACTTGTTAAACAGTTAGTCGTGCCTAGATGAGGAGAGGTGTGACCATAAACTTTGAAAGAAACAAACTCTAGGTGAGTTCTAGCCTCTTTCTGTGTTATGTTGCGGGGCTGTGTGCATACTACAATGTGATAGATTAATACACTTACCTTAAATGGTAAGTGTATATTAGATATATGTTTGTAAGTGTATGTGAATGATATAGAATGTACAAGTGTTATGCACGTAGTTATGTATATGTTAATTATACTTGAAGGTACTAAAGATATGTAACAAACGTATGTATGGTTGTATGGAATGATGAACGGTACCGAACCCTAATAACATTCAAGGTACGAAGGGCACCAGACCCTAATAACATCCGAGGTACGAAGGGCACCGGACCTAATAATATCCGAGGTATGTAGGGTACCAGAACCTAATAATATCTGAGGTATGTAGGAGGAAATGCTCTTTAAAACGAATGTGTAATAAGAAGTAATGGGAGTATGGAAATTATAAAGAAGTATGTAAGTATGTATCAGTAAGTGAAGTAAGAAATACGTATCTCCGGATATGTATAAGTAAAGATATGAAAGTAATGTGTATAATTTTATTAACTAGAACTCACTCAGCATAGCTGACTTTTAATATACACACAGGTAAATAGATTAAAGGAGCTGGCTTAAGGATTGCACATGGTAGGGACTGAAAGGTTCGCTTATTGAGAAGAAATATTCTGAAACTTTGTGATATGTTAAGACAAGTTAACTTCTGTTAGGACAAGATTTGTTGTTTTGTAATATATTGGTTGATGTTTTTAGTTATACCGCGAAAGCTTTAATTAACTCTAATATTTAGAACTGTGTTTATGAGTAAATCCAACGCCAAATCAGGGCTCCCGGGACCGGGGCCTTACATATCATATAAATGTAAATAATGGAATTGTAGTGTGAAATAAGGTAGTTGAGTTGTGAACGCACAACGCCATCAAAATATAAAACGGTAAAAAGGGCGATGTGAATTACTTACCTCAATGAGTGGATAGTCAAGATGATACGACGATAAAAGTTATTGTGAAAGAGGTCGGGCTCCTCGAGATGCGTCAACAAAAATTTCTAGTTGTTACAATAAATTAATTAAAGGTTTAAATTATTAAGACTTATAACGGTTTTGAGATTTGATTGGGTTCCAAGTTTGATTAAAATATTATTAGTCTAATTATCATAATTATTAAGGTTTTATTATTATTATTATTATTATTATTATTATTATTATTATTGTTATTATTATTGTTGTTGTTGTTGTTGGATAAATATAATATATTTCTATATGTATACTTTGTCAGGACCGTGAATCGGGTGAAACCTTCTAGAGGTTGACAAGAACACACCGACTCGATTACCCAAAAGGCCTGTTGAATATCCCGGCGGAATCAGGATATCCAACGATTGGGAATGAAAGAGTGTGAGGAATAATCACGAAACAATAATAGATAATCAATAAAAGCTCATACAAAGACAAAGATTCACTATATTAAATATATCATTAATGGAACAGTGAAAGGAATGTCTAGGGTTTCGTGTGACGGCGACGGCTATACGAGGAAACAAATAGAATATTCTTTTTTTGGAATATTTTTCGTATTGTGTGTGCTAACTTGTAAATTCGTCTGGAAATACGTGCCCTAAATTGAATCCTAGGACCCCTATTTATAGACCCTGACATTCCTTCTAGAAGTTCCTAATCATTAGATAATGAAATAGAAAATAATACAAGTTTTGAGTCCTCGAGCAAGGTAACAATCTTGCTCGAGCAGACTCACTATGCTAGGTATGCTCGATGAGTGTCCTCGAGAATACTTTACTTAGAATATCTTCAGTGAAGATATTCCCTTCCAGCAGACTTCATTCCTCTTAACTAGTCCATGCTTTGCTCGAACTAGTCCATCGAGCAAGCTCATTCTTCTTGATGTCTTCAGCTTTTCATATTCAGCAATCTTTATCATGCCCGGATGTAAATCTTGCTCGGTAACTGAACTGTGCTCGAAGTCCTTGCTTTGATCACGTGACATCTTCTTATTGCATCCATGCTTATCCTCATGTGCTCGATCATCCTGTGCTCGTAACACTTGGTTAAAACTTGTATGATCAAGCTGTTTGCTCAATTGGCAATCCATGCTCGATAGAAGAATACTCTTGCTCGTTGAAGTGTAGCTTGCTCGAAGCCTTAACACTTTCAATAATTAACGATTTAAGGTTCTGAAGACCTTGCTCGAACTAGTAAAACCATGCTCGATCGTCTAGGCTTGCTCGAAGTCCATACTTAGCCGTTTTCTGAGGAGGTTGAGAAGATTCCAATCTTCCTTATCATAAATCCGACCCAACAATCACCCCTAGATTGGAACAAGCTCAGATGCACCAAAACATACCCGCGTAGAGTTACACATGTATCAGACATAAAAAATATATCATTTGAGAACAAGTCATTTCATTACATAATTAGGAATTTTGCCTCTTGGGCATTACACAGTAAATTTTTACATCAAAAACACAAATTAAAAAAAAATTACGAAGATACACAGAAATAAAATCAATCATTATTTAGCTCCGTTCTGCTATCTCCTCCTCCTGCTTCTTTTGTCAGATTTTTCCTTAATTCTTTTGACGAGAGCTGCCCTTTGTTTGATCATGTCAAGTTCCACGACAACTGAGAAATCATTTGGAAACTTTGCATCAATTAAGTCTTGTAAGTCTTGAGGATGCATGAATTTGAGATCTTCATCATGTCTTATCATAGCAATTGGTATGCCGGACTCATTTCTCAGCAAAATTGAATCGTTGTGCTGATTGTACGTTATGTATGTGATTCTCCCAAATTGTTTCACCATTGAGTTTGGTTCCTGCATCACTTCTCTCATAGCCAAGCACTACTTCAAGGTCTTCCTTCTATAGTGTGAGCTGCTTGCTTGAGACTTTCGTTTCATGGCATCAAAGAGGGACAGTTCTGAAATGTGCACTTCACTAATCCTCTTGTTTCTTTTCTCCCTCTTTGCTTGGCTTCGTATTTCTCTTCTCTTTTTTTTTGCAATAATGGGAACCCCCTTTTCTTCCTGTTCTTTTAAAAATCTTGAGAGATTATTTCTTTGCTGACCAGATGGCTGACTTCTGATTTGATTATCATACAGTGTCAGTTCAGCCATCCTCTACAGTTGTTCTTTTGAAAAGTTTCTCAAACCATCTCTAAAGATGATTAGAGATTCTTCTTGATCTTCAGTAATAACCCTCAAGGTCTTGGATCTTTTGTCAAAAAAGAGATGTGTGGGCAGATTTAAATTTCTTGGTGGCACGGGCCTCACACTCTCAGACCTTGGGGTTTGACTCGAGCTCCCTTGTGTGTTTGTCTTTGTTTGATGCAGCCCAGCCTCTTCATACCACTTCCTTATTGTCTCATCTATTTGTACAATTAGCCTTGACATTTTTGCTCCTTTCCTATGAAGAGCACTCATCATTTCAGCTCTTACTTCTTCTTCAGCCCTCATTCTTTCTTCCTGTAGTCTTCTCTGAGTTTCCAAATACAATCTCTGCTCTCGATTGTAAATCTCCAAAAGTTGTTCATGTTCCATATTGTTGAATTGTTCTTCTATCATGCCTTTTCCCATTACTATTTCTTTCAAAATTTTAACTCTCTGAGCATCTTCAAACCACTTTTTCCTTCTTCTTAGCTTCTTCTCTTTCTCTAGCCAATCTCAACCTTAGCTCTTGTTCTCTTTCATATTCTTCCTGACTTTTCTTGTCTTTGTGAGAGGCTTTTACAAGTTGAATTTTTCTTTTCAGTTCTTTAGGAGAGAGGTTTATCAAGAAGTTGTAGCTGTATCCATACAATTGAAGAAATTTTATATCATTGTGCTTGGCTTTTAAAGATTCATACTCTGCTTCATCACTTGCTTTCTTCTCAGCTCTCTTCTTGCTATTATCCGACTCCTTTAACACTTTCTCCCCTTCATTCTTCTTCTTTGATACCTTCTTCACATAGTCTAAAACTTCATCTACAAGAGCCCTTTTGTAGAGTCTGTCTATTTCTTCAAATGATTGCAAATTAAGAACTACAGGTTTGTGACCGGCTTTAAGTAGAGTTTCTCTTTTAGACTTCCTTGTCTTCCACACTTCAGCTTCTTTTGCAATTTGTTCTTTTGTCAGTCTTTGAAGTTGCCTTAAGTCATATCCCAAACTGATCAGATAATCTTTGTCTTCATTTTCCATTTCAATCTCCTTTGACTCCTCATTATCTTCATTCTCAACTTCTAAATCAACTGTTTCTTCAAGATCATGGAGAGCCTCAATCATAGGTTCTTCACTTCTTTCAGATTGAGCTCTCCTTATTTCTTCTAGTTTTTCCAATCATAATTTGTACACCATTTTCTTTACGGATTTTTGTCTTTTAGATTTGGGTGTCTCAGTTTCAGCTTTAGCCTTTCATTTTAAGGATGATTGAGATTGAGTGGGAGTATTAGGCTGATGTATTTCAACTTTTGGTCCTTCCAGTATAATTTCCTCATCAACTGACTCTAAGGTCATAGACTCTTCTGATTCAAGGTTATCTTCATCACCAATTTCTTCTATGATTGGTTCAGATGTGTCTGTCAGCAAGAATTGGCTTTTATCCCACTGTTCTTGTCTTTGCTCCTCTTGAGCCCTCCTGGCTGCAGCCACAGTTTCCGAACTGTACTTTTCAGGATGTCATAGTAAGTTCTAAGCATTATCAATTGTGCAATGAATTTGACATATACTTTCTATGGAATCTTTGGTCCCTCATCATTCTCAGGCTCATCCCTCAATCCCAGGCCAGTTTCTTGATCATTGTTAGTTTCCATATCAGTGTTTACAGGTTTTGTTTCAGGTAGTTCACTTTCAATTTCCACATGCTCTTCATGTTCACTTGTTACAGGTTCTTCAGTTTTGTCCTTTTCGGGTTCATCGACATTAATACTTTCTCTCAAGGCATCAAGTGCAGCCTTTATTGCTTCATCTGCCTCTTTCAGCTTCCTCTCATCTGCCTCTTCTTTCTCTTTCATGTTTATAAGTGCTTCATGCACATCCTGAGGTATTTCCTCCTCTTCCTCTTGATCCAAAGACTCTAACTCTTCATTTATCAATCTCATAGCAGTCTTTACTGATTCAACTTATGCTATGTCTGGATCAATTATATTTTCTCTGTGCAATATGTCTTTAGATTGAACATTGTGTTGGGGAAGGGGATGTAGATCATCATCAGTAAATGCAATCCCCTTTCCTTTTTCTTTTCTTTACAAAATATCTTCTTCAGTTTCTTCTTCTTCTTCTTCTTCTTCTTCTTCTTCTTCTTCTTCTTTATCCTCCCCCTTAACATCCAAAACTCCATCATCATATGCTTGATTTAGCATGTCTAAGGCATTTGATGGTCCAACCTCCACCACTTCCTCTTCAGAACTCTCATATATCTCTCCAATCACATTTAAGCTCTATACACCTTCAATTTTCTCCCCCTGTGTTGGTGCATCTAAGGTCTTCTCAACCTCAGATTGCCCCTCTAGGTTTCGAATTTTCAATAGAGGTTCATTCAGTGCGGCTTCCAATGCCGAGTTCCTTGTAGTCAATATGGCATTTCGTTCTTTCATCATTATGCTTCCAAATTCAAGCCATGCATTCTCACAGACAATTTCATAAAGGTTAAGGCTTGATGGTAGGGTTTCTTGATTTGGCTTTGAGGCGGGTTCAGAGAACGGTTAAGATTCAACAGTTTCAGGAGATGGGACCTTATATGGTTTAGAGGATGGGGTTGGTCAAGTTGGTGGGGTAGTTTCAGTAGCAGGTTGATCTTGAATGGGTCGGGATGGTTGAGGTGGTGAGGAATGGAGTAGATCTTGTAGTGGAGATGTAGGTTGTGTGGGGACAGGAATGTTATCAGTAGGTTCAGTGTCAGATAAAGCAGGTTCAGTGGTGGCTGGTGAAGAAGGAATATCATTATTAGCATTATTTAGCTCCACAGAATATGTGTCATCATGGTAAACCTCAGGTGGTGGTGATTTTGGTGGAGTTATCTTCTGGATGGTTGCAGCAACATCTGATACAACACCTGCTATAAATGTATCATCATCCACTTGTTCTGTAGCTTGAGTGATCGAACCCATAGCTGGTTCATCTATCTCCTCATGGACCTCCACTTTTGCATTATCTGCCTCATATGCAACTTGTTCAATCAAAGGTACATTTTCCTCAATTACCTCCTGTGCATCATCATCATTATCAATCATCATGCCATTTCCACCTTCCGGACCATTGTCCCCATCATCACTATGATCATCATCATCTGTATCATCATTATCTTTACCATCACTATTCCCTGGGGTTCCAGGCACATTAATAGCACCTAGAGCCGGCACGAGCAACCATGGGAGAACATCCCATTCATCATTATCAATAAACTTACTCTTAGCATCTTTCATGCGTTTGCAGATATTTAGATCTTGTAACCTCAAAATCTGTCCTGTCCTTTGAATTTCTGGTAGAGCTCTGTTTATTAAGATCTGTAGAAAGCGTGGATACATAAGAAATCTTTGATTGACTTGCTTCTCTGCATTTGATGCCAACCCTTGAAAGATAAGTATGGAAATGTTGAAGGGTTGCTGATAGAGTATCGCCACCGTGAGAGTCCCAAGATCTCTGCTTAATAAAGTCCAAGTCCCTCTCCTAGGAGATAAGGACTCGATCACATGATGAATCAAGAACCTGTAGATCAAAGGAAAACTCCCTTTCTAAAATTGTCCCTCCTTTACATCCCCTTGGTATCCCATAGTCTCTTGAAAGACTCTTAACAACCTTGGGACCGAGTAAGAAGGCTGAGCACTAAAGTTATCGTTTAGCTCCAAAGCAGCTCGTATAGATGCTTCTGTTATCTCAATGTCATTGTTTAAAACAGATGCCTCGATCCTCTTCCCGTTCACATTATTGACATAGGTAGCTGACTACCAAAAGTCTGTAAGATGGTTCCTGTAGATTGTGGGGTTCTCTGTCAGCACCATTCTTAAATTGGAGTTTCTTAGAAAATTTATCATTACATCCAACTCCATGTTTTCCTCGTCGAGCTCTAACTGAGCGCACATATTGTGCCTCTTTTCAAATTTTAGGGCCATTAGTCTTGCAAGATAAAACATATGTCAGTATACAAAATTGCAGAACTAACAGTCAAAGAGATGAGTAGATGATATTAGTGTCTTCAATAACTTGTTCCGTAGTAATATTCGTACCTGCAAAAACGAGTAAACAGTTAGTCTGAAAATCAATTGAAAACCCTAATTTCGAAATCGGTGCGAAAATAATCGAATAACGATGTCTTACCGAAGTTGAAACAGAGCTAATGGCTGTAATCAAAGTAAAATTGTGTAATCGAGCAAGTGGGAAATAGCACGAGCAAAGGGGTTTTTTCGTCTAAGTTTAAGAGGAAGATGAAGAAATATGTGAAAAAGTTTCTAAGTCCCCCTTTTATACCTAACGTTTGGGTGGTACAGTACCTCATTTTGTCGTCTAGCACACGAAAGGTGTCATTTAATTTCAAATTTAATGTACCTCATTTGCTCGAGTATACAGCCAAATTAACAGCTGTATCCAACTATACTCGAGTACATAGTACAACCTTTGCTCGATGTACTTGGGAATATTGTCCTTGATTACTAGTACACAGGTGAACGTGTGCTCGAATAGACTTGTGCTCAATGCCTTAATCAGATTTCTAATGGTCATTATAGTACTAGCTCGAGTATTAAGTCATACTCGAGGTGTAGTGTGATCGACTATACTTATTAAAATTTAGTCAATACAAATTTCTGAAACACACCAGTAATCGAACCTTACTCGACTAGAAATACTTAGAAACATATCATGACAATGGCCTATGCTCGAGATGCATCCTTAAGTGTTAGAGTCGTTGCTCGACTAACTTAGAGTGCAGAAGCTCAATGCGCTCGATGTACCCTTATGCTCGAAAGCCTTAGCATATTAAATCATTCCTATGCCTGTACTCGAACTCATAACCTAAGTGTCTAGTCCACAAATTTGCTCGAACTACTTAACAAAGTGATCCAGTGGCTTAAGCTCGAACTCTCATGCCGACACACCTAGCGCACTTCTATGCTCGAATCCCTTGCACTCGAATACTTATTAAACAAGAATGCAATCATGCTCGAAACACAAACATTACTATTCACTTCAGTTCAGGTGCTCGTTAGTAAGATGCATGCTTGAAAAACTTAATAACAAATTTTCATTAGTATGCTTGAAGGTTAGATTCATGCTTGAAACACTTAACAAATTTCATCAGTATGCTTGAAGGTAAGATGCATGCTCTAAACACTTGATGATTCATACAAGCCACATAAGATGCTTGACACACATTATCATGCTTAGTAAGCAAAGTTTTTCTGCTCGAATTAAAAATAATCATTTTGAATTTGATGAGTGGACCTAAACAGTTTGTTTAAGGTTAAATAAGAGATCAAAATCTAGTTTAAAATAAAATTCATTTTAGATTATTTGGAAAGATCTCAACATGGGATCAGACTATTTAAAACAACTATCACACCACTTCATGGTCAGTGTTATTATGACTTAAGTCAGGTTGACAGCAGGTATACTTAGCATAATGGTCATTGCTTTCTGTGATACATTTAGGATTCAATTAGAGCATAAGTTAGGAATGGTTATCACTATAGCTGCAGATTGCCTCTAATCTCTTCTCAATGCGTATTTAGCTTTCTCCAAATCACCCCGAATTGACTTCGACCCCCTGATGCCCTGGTCAAAATTGATTTTTGTATAATAGAGCAGTTACTTAATTATATTTTGTCTTTGATAACAGACTGTAAGGTTGAACGTTGGACTTACATGCCACCTGGACTTACATGCCTTACATTTAGGGTGTTTAGGACTTATTTGAATGCCCTTCCCCTGTAGTTCCCTTAGTGCCCCTTAAGTCATGAAATCAGATAACTTATTTATTTATATTTCCTTTGATCTTTTTATACTTTTCAATCACTTTCTTTTTCTTTTCTTTTGACAAAATTTGCCATATAGCAATAATTTATTTCTGCTCAAATACTTAATAAATATTTTGATAGACTAGAAACACCAACAGGCTCGTGTATGATTGGATAATAACCTTTCTGCCTATCATTCGGAGAGATATGCTAGAGAACATACCTTATTTTCCAATGTTTCACCACATCATACTTAGCAAATTTAAGTGTATATCACATATTACAACTACAGACTAAGGAAAGCTACCATACTTTGCCAATGACTGTACTCAAAGCCCTTTGAACTTATAATCCATGGGTTAGTTGTCTTAAACAGTTTTCTATCATTTCCCATTTTAGGTTGGATTCAATCTCCACATGAAGTAGTTTCTAGTTTCTTTGAAGCTGGGAACTTGGATAATATTATCATCTCTCTTATGAAGTATCACCGAAAACAGTGTTGCTTAGTCAAAACCTTTTTTCCTTTTTAAAACAATTTCCTTTTGAAAGTTCAATTGAGAAATATTGATTTTAAAAAAACAGTGTTGTCATTTAAGCATGTTTAACAAGCACACATTATCACAGTATCAAAACACATTCATTCAGACAATAGAAATCATTCAGATAATCACATGAGTCTGTCGAGCATGCTCAGAAGTTCATAGAGCATACTCGAAAGTCACTCGAGCAAACTTTAAGATTTATCATTACAGATATTGTGCTCGAAAGACTTAGCTGAGTGCTCGAGCAGTATACTTGTGCTTGAAATAAGTTTTCCAAAACAAATGTCCATGCTCAACCACAAGTAGCACATCATTTGTGCTCGAGTTACTTGAGAAACCTCAAGTATGGTTTGTTTGTGCTTGAAGAGCATTAAACACACTATGCAACACAGAGTTATGCTCGAAATACTGAGGAAATTTCAAGGCCAAATTCTGTGCTCGAGCAGCTGAGCTATGACATCTGTGCTCGAATGACTTAGAATAGTCTTACAAGAGCCTTTGCTTGTGCTCGAAGAGCAACAAGAACACTATCAAGCACAGATTCATGATCAAAGTACTTAGAATCACATAGATACATCATGCATGCACAGATCAAAGTACCAAAAGCTGTAAATAACAATAGCAACATATTTCAAAAAGATTTTCACACAATTCAGTCACATACATGATTCATGCAATTAGAATAATCATTCAAGCATAGCAAATCATCATGCAAAAATTCAAAGTGAGTAACACAGATAATCAGTTAGCACCTCACTTAAGCACACATCCTAAATCAGACTTCATCAGCATTTATCATTCCTAGGCACTTTAACAGAAAATGAAACCTGGTTTTATCTAAAGGTTTGGTGAATAAATCAGCCAAATTATCAGATGTATCTAGCCTTTTCATCTCTATTAAGCCTTTTTCCTGCCTGTCCCTAATGAAATGATGTCTAATTTCAATGTGCTTAGTCTTAGAATGTCGGACTGGATTCTTAACAATAAACATAGCAGCAGTATTATCAATTAAAATAGGTGTAAGTAAGAAATTCAGACCATAGTCTAGCAGTTGATTTTGAATCCATAGAACATGTGCATAGTAAGAAGATTCAGCAATATACTCAGCTTCAGTAGTAGAAATTGACACTGTAGTTTGCTTCTTGCATTGCCAAGACACCAGCCTGTTCCCTAGAAACTGGCATCCTCCAGAGGTTAATTTTCTACTCATGTTGCAACCATCATAGTCACTATCTGTGTAGGCCATCATGTCAAAGGAAGGATTCTTTGGATACCAAATCCCCAAATCTGGTTTTCCTTTCAAGTATTTGAATATCCTCTTCACTACTAGAATATGTAAGACCTTAGGGTTAGCTTGGAATCTGGCACAGACACACACAGCAAACATAATATCTGGCCTAGATACGGTGAGATACATCAATGATCCTATCTTTGCCCTATATTCATGCTGGTCCATTGGCTCCCCCTTTTCATCAGGTACCATTTTCTCATGTGTGTCCATTGGTGTGGACACTGTCTTGAAGTCTTGGCACTTGAATTTGTTAAGAATCTCTAGCACATATTTTTATTGATTTATGAAGATTCCATCTGCTTTCTGATGCACCTGAAGTCCAAGGAAGAAATTTATTTCCCCCATTGAACTCATTTTGTACTTGGACTTCATCACTTGCTCAAACTCTTTGCATATTTGTTCATTTGTAGAGCCAAAGATAATGTCATCCACGTACACTTGCAGCAGCAGCAGATCTTTGTTTCTCCTTTTGTAGAATAGAGTCTTGTCAATGGCTCCTCTGCAGAATCCATTTTCCAACAAATGGTTTGACAGCTCATCATACCAGGCTCTTGGTGCTTGATGTAGTCCATAAAGTGCTTTGCTGAGCTTGTAAACCTTGTTTGAATGAACTGGGTCTTCAAATCCAGGAGGTTGAGTGACATAAACTTCTTCATCAATCTTTCCATTCAGAAATGCAAGTTTTACATCAAGTTGATAGACTTTAATGTTCATTGATGCTGCATATGCAAGAAAGATCCTGATAGCCTCTAGTCTTGCAACTGGAGCAAAAACTTCTTCAAAGTCCACTCTTTCTTCCTGTAGGCATCCTAGAGCTACCAATCTTGCTTTGTTCTTGATCACTATCCCCCTTTCATCTTTCTTGTTCCTGAATACCCATTTTGTTCCAATTGCATATTTTCCTCAGGGCTTGTCAACTAAGTCCCATACATGCAAATCTCTGAATTGAGCTAATTCTTCTTGCCTAGCTTCTACCCATCTATTGTATTTTAATGCTTGATTGATGTTCTTTGGTTCAACTTGGGATAAGAAGCAGGCATACAGGCAGATATTTGCTTTTTCAGATGAGCTTCTGGTAACTCTTTCATTTATGTCTCTTATGATGTTCTCTGTAGGGTTATTTCTTTCAACAGAGGTGGTCTGCACAACTTGTTGTGCAGACACTTCTGTCTCTAGATTTGTCATGTTTAACACAGCAGATTCATCTTCAATTCTCTCTTGAATTTCATCAGATTCTTGAGTTTGATTGATTTCAGATGTTGATTCTTCATTTACTCCAAATTGCATTGAGTCAAACAGAGATTGAAACCTATCTTCAAATTGATTTATCCCTTCAGTATGAGAAGGTTGTTGACTTTGAATGGGTTCACTTTCAACATCACTTGGACCTTCATTTGAGACTTCAATAGCAGCCTCCTGTCCATTCCTTTCAACTTCAGCTACTCCTTAGGTGCTTCTCCCAAAGTTAAATCCATTTGCTTCAGGGGCAACTGATGTCTACAGTTTGTCCAGATCAACTTGTTTATCTTTTCCTTTTTCTTCAAAGCTGGTTCTGTACATACTGTCATTCATATCTTCATTGTAGATTTTAAAAGACTTGATCCTTTTCTCTAGATCAAAAAGCCATTTGGGACCATCATCATTGTTAAAATGATTTTCATTGAAAATTATGTCTGATGACTCAATGACCACCATGTGCTCCTTCACATAGACTCTGTAGGCCTTTGAATGAGATGAGAAGCCCACAAAGAAGCATTCCAGTGATTTGGACTGGAATTTGTTCAAATAGTCCTTTGTATTCAGGATTGAGCATCTGCATCCAAAAGTCTTTAAGAACTTCGCATATGGCTTTCTTTTGAAGATAACCTCATATGGAGTCTTATTTTGAGCCTTGTTTAATAGAACCCTGTTCTGCACATAACATGCAGTATTGATTGCTTCTGCCTAAAAGGTGACTGGCTGATTGGCATCAGCAATCATGGTCCTTGCAGCTTCAATTAATGTTCTGTTTCTTCTTTCTGTAACACCATTTTGTTTAGGAGTTCTAGGTGTACTGTTTTGTTGAAAAATTCCCTTAGAAGTGCAGAATTCATCCATAATCCCATTCTTGAATTCTGTCCCATTGTCACTTCTTATGACCTTCACCTTCCTCTCAAGCTGATTTTCCATTTTTAGCACATAGGATCTGATTAGGTCAGGGGTTTCATCCTTGCTGCCATGAAGTATACCTAAGTAAATCTTTAATAATCATCAGTGATCACCAGGCAGTATCTCTTCTTTCCAATACTTGGAACACTTACAGGACCAAATAGATCCATGTGTAACAGTTCCAAGACCTCATCAATTGTGTTTATCAGTTTACTTTTATGTGAGGATTTATGTTGTTTTCCTTTTAGGCAAGATGTGCATTTTTTTTTCTAATTTGAACTCTCTTGTGGAAGGCCAACAACATGTTCACCTTTTACAAGTTTGTTCATGTTCTTTAAGTTCACATGACACATCTTCCTATGCCATAGCTTGGTTTCATTTTTAGTTGCTTTTGAAACAAAGCATGAACCACCTCTTGAAGTTGCAGTGTTCATTCTCAGTTCATAGAGGTTGCCATTTCTTAGAGCCATCATCATTATCATTTCAGTTGGAATCACAAACTCAGGCTTCAAAATCAGGCAATATTCATCATTGAAGGCCACCTTGTATCCTTTGTCACATACTTGAGAAATGCTCAACAGATTGTATTGAAGTCCTTCAACATGTAGAACATTCTCAAAGGATACCTTGCCATTGGTGAGTGTTCCTCTTCCAACTATCTTTCCTCCATTCTCATCACTCTCAAAGGTAACTGGCCCTTCATATTTTCTTTCATAGTTGATCAGTGCACTCGTATCACATGTCATGTGCCTGGAACATCCACTATCCATGTACCATAAATCATTGCTGTTCAAGGACTGTTCCTGCACATACACATAAAACAAAATTAGTTGGAATCTGAGTCACAAACTGCATCAGTTTGTAATTCAGTGTCATTTGAAGATTCATCAGGAGTTGGAACTGGAACTGGAAGTGGGTCTTCATACATAATTTCACATTCTTCTTCTGTGTCAGAATCTGACCCATTCTTCACAGCTTGTGATTTGATTAATTCTTCAGTCTGCTCAATCATATAGGTCTTCTTTTCATTCAACTCCTTCTTGGTTTTCTATTGGAACCCTCTTAGTTCATAGCCCTGCTTCATCAGAAATTTCTCATCTCTATTGAGAACAACCAGGTCTAATCTTCTCTTTACCTTTGTCACTAGATCTTCTGTTCTTTGTAGGTTTACCAGATACACTTGGTTCATCTTTGATCTTTAATATATGTTTCAGTCTCTTTTCAAGTACTGAGCTTTTCTTTTCATCATCTGAACTTCCCCTTTCTTCATTTAAATATCTTTGATACATTTTCTTGTATCCTTTCATATCAAACCCACAAACCACATCAGGAACCTCAAATTCTTCCTCTTCAAACCAACAAGAGTCAGTATGATAACCATATGCATCACACTTCTTGCACCATACCTTTGCATAACTCCCCATGTCTTCAAGCAATTGCTTGTCTTTAATTTTGTCACTGGGTTTGGGGAAGTCAAAACCTAGGGAGGTTTTAGGACATAGTCAATTGCTGAAGTCCATCTTGATTGGTTTTTTCAGATCAGGCTCCATATGATATTTTTCTTTGACAAATACAACAGGCTTGAGCTTGGAATGGGTTCTTGAACTGCTTCCCTTTTCATCTTTAACAGATCCTCTCCTTGGAGCATACTCCACATCTCCAATGTCAAAAAGTTCATGCTTTGAGAAGACTGGATAGATTGGAGGATGTAACTGATCATATAAAGATTTCACAGTTTCTTCTGTTCTTTTCTTGATATCTTGCTGTGGTCTTGCACAGATGTCAAGCACTACATGTTCTTTTCTCATCTTCTTATAGTGCCTTTTCATCTTTGGAGTCATCTTTGGGAGAAGAGGAATCTTTTCACTTTTCTTTTTTGCTTGATCCTTTCTTTTTCTTGCCGTTAGATGACTTAGAGCTTCCACAGCTGCAATTACTGTCTTTATTGGAGTACTTATTCCACTTCTTTTTCTCACCTTCCATCTTTTCTTTCTTCTCAATCTCTGGCTCCTCACTCTGCTTCACTGCAAACTCTCCATTCTTGTCCACAAACACATCTGCATATTGCTTAACAAACTCAGCCTTATCATCAAAGACATTCTTGAATTGTTTAAGATACTCACTTCGCTCTCCTTGTCTACCTTCAGTGGGTAGGTATCACAAAACGTGGTGGCACCTTTTTATGCTTCTCTTCATCAGTCATTTTATCAACTTAACCCACAATATTGCCTGTAGAAACAAGGTTCTTCAAGAATTCCATTTGTATCAGCAATTCAGCATTCTTCATCTTCTCTTCTGCATACATCTTCTTCAACCCTTCAATTTCAATTGTCATTCTTGATTGGGTTTAGTATGCCATCATACAATCCTCTTCAAGCCCCTTGATTTGACTTTCATAAGTTGCTTCACTTGTTTCATACACATTCAAGAAGGCTTCCTTTCTCCCACACTCAGTTTTCCACTTTCCAATCTCCTGATTCAGTTTATCAATAGTAACAAGAAGACCAGGAATTGAAACATCAAATTATACCTGAGAGTTTGAGGATTCAGGCTTGTCATGCACTTTGGCTATAAATGCAACATTTGCCTTTTCCATTTCAGCAACATGGTTGCTCCAATCAAATTCTCCATCCTGTGTCACCCTGGTAACAACTACATTTCTTTGATCTCTCTGCTGGTTCCCATTGTTTTGATTACATCTGTTCTGATTTGAGTGAACCTGCATTTGATTATTTCTTTGTGGTTGAAATGTTTGTTGCTGGGCTCTGTTCTGATTTTGATAGGGGTTTTGGTTAGAAATCTGATTTCTCTGGTGCTGGAAGTTCTGATTCTGGTTCTGATAGAATTGATTCTGGTTAACTTGATTGCCAACTTGCTTTGGCATGTTACACTCTCTAGCAAAGTGTCCTGGTGGTTGACAGTTATAACAGATGACTTTTGATTTATCGAAGCAAATTCTTTCATTTGGTCCACTGAAACTTGTTTTGCCAGTTCTGTTATACAACCTTTTGCTACTTGATGTGTGTCGGATAACCCTATAACAATGACCCTCACAACTAAGCTTTAACAATAAAACGAAAATCCTAAAACCACACACAACCGGCAAGTGTACCTATCGCAAGTAGTATAGACCTAGGAAGTCCGAGTATCGAACACGTGGACACGTAAGACACTAATGATCACTAACCCTAGACAAGACCTACCTAAGAATAATATTTAATTGATTTTTGAATTCTTCTAACTTAACCGAACTAACTAGACTGACTGACAAAAGTTACCTAAAATAGCAAACTTAACGACAAACTAACTGTGTTAACTTAGGATGGAGAAAAACGTCTACCTAGGTCTGAATCAAATTGTAGGCCTAACAAGCTAATGGATTGGATGATACCTAGACTCCGGTCCCTAAATATGACACGACTAAGGATCGCTCGGGCTCACTGGATCACCTCTCGGTCTTACTCAACAAGCCTAAACTACTCAACATCGGCAAAAACGACCAAACCGGGAAACAATTGCTAACGTGTTCTAATGTTGACTCACCTCTCGGTCTCACCAACACTCAATCCTAATGGGGGTCCAAGGGGCAGCGCCCCTGGCTGGGGTTGAGCTGAAAAATTTTATTTTCATTAACAGTCCTTTAACAAAAATGCATCAGAAAATGAATTTTATAAAATTTCGCATGGAAGAATTTCGCTTCGCATGAAACTGTTTCGCTTCGCATGACTTATGCGATGCGAAATTCTTTTTTTTCTTTGTTTTTACCATTTCATGGGCATTTTACTTCGTGACTCTTCCTTAGGACCCGATTTTACCCTTTTTAAGGGTTTTGGGTTGTACCAACTTTGTATACTTGCGTTTTATAAGGCCCGAACATCACATTTTTACCATATAACATTCTCGTAGCGTTATAACTTATCAAGTTCATGTTTTTCTTCCATCATATACCCCGATCTATCTTTCTATCGGTTTGCATGTCGCATCCGACCTAAAACTTAACCTTTAAAACCAAACTCACCTTTTGTTGGTCTCGGGTTCGGATCTGGACAGATCCGTGGAGCTTGGTGGTGTTTCTTGTTGTTTTATGGTGTTTACACCCAAGATTCTTCCTTCCTTTTGCTTGGATCCGAATCCGAATTGCTAGAGAGAAAGTGTGTGTTTTCTAGTGTGTGTGTTGTGTAAAGAAATGGTGAAAGGATGGGGAATGGCCTTATATAGGGAGCCATGGGCCCCACCATCCACCTCCATTCCAATCTTATCCATATACAAACACGCACACAACCAAACTAACGACACACCGATAATAATAAAACTTTCCGTTATTTATTAATTCTCAAAATACAGATGTTACACTTTAATATTTAGATCTTGTGTGCTCTTGTCGACTATTGTTAGTTTTACACGAGATCCGGTCCTTACAAGTTTTGACCCAATTAATGCAAAGGGATGCTAATTAACATTTAGATGCAGGTCTAGGTTCATCCAAGACTTTCAAAAACAAGTCAAAAGGTTGAAAATTGGAGAGGAGAAATCATGGCGTTCAACCCGCAAGGAAAGCTGCGCAGGTAGCTCGTCGTGTCGCGCAACGAGCTAGGCAACCCTCCACGCGTTATGCGGTGAGACCAGTCAACGGTGTCAAAAAAAGGACCACGTCGGGTCACGCGCCGAGCTTGGCTGTGCTCTCTGTGTGGCACGACTTGCTTCATGGGGAATATTGTTTGGGAAAAGTGCATTTTAGCCCGTAGACTTAAGGTTAAGCATGTTTCGAGCATAAAAATAGACTTTAACCAGATTTTAACTTCGAGTTTTCATTACTATCATCAATGAATATTAAAATAAAACCACAAATAAATTCTCATTAAATGTGAGATTTTATTAATCAATGCGGATCGGTTTACAAACAGTTCGGGTAAACAAAAACAAATACAATTAAAATTTGATGAATTCCATAGATATCGAGGCTCAAGGATCATAATGTACTTAGGAGTCCATCATACCTTCCTTACTTCACCAAATCATTATGTTGGGATGACCACCTCTTAGACCACATGCATACGATACAATTTGGTCGAGGGAAATTTAGGAGTTGGTCGGTGGAACTTAATTCATATTTTATGGCCTACAAAAGTTTTGCAGTTGATTTCTTCTGAACCAATTGTAATAGGAGAGTGTTGAAGAGCACTGATGGAAAACAGATAAAGGATAAGCCTCGTTATAGAGGATTCGGGAGCGAGTCCGGCTGAAGACTACTCTGTAAACTTAGCGACTCCCGGGTGGCAACCTAGTATTATGTTTTCCTTTTAGCTTTTTTATTTTGATATTATTTCTTTGCTATTGATGTATATAAATTTATACGTATTTTCAGCACTCAACTATCTATAAATAGGCATAATATCAATAATAATATTAGAATAAATAACCACTAATATTTATAATTTCTATTTTTAGGCAATTATAGCCTTCAAGAATAAAACAAGATGATGTATGAAGAAAAACAAAGAAAAGTGCGAAAACCGACTTAACATAGCCCATGTTGAAGCAAGGCATGACCATGTTACAAGCATACGAGGAAAATACAAAATTCAATAGTCACACCATGGCCCGTGTTGACACCAACACACATGTTGAAAGTACAAGAAAAGACAAAAACTGATGAAAACACGGGCCATGCTGACAGCAACACGCCCCTGGTGATAGTACAAGAGAAAAGACAAAATAGAAGCTTCCTGGCTCACCACGACCATGTCCAGAGTCAACACGGTTAGTGTCCTCTCTCCTGCTGTACTTTCTGACAACGAGCAATCAACACTGTCATGCAAAATACTCACCACGACCATGGTGACATCAACATGAGCCGCGCTAAGAGGTCTTGATTAGCTTATAAATACCTTGCACTCATCATTAAAAGCATGCACACTTAATACACAAAACCTCCATTTAATTCCCTTCATCCACCCCTTTCACCACTATTAATAAGGGAATTATCCCATCCATCCACCTTTTGAAGATCAAAGAGATTAAGCTCTTGGAATAAGTAATTAGCATCCAATATTAGTCATTTAAATTGGTTAGATTATTTCAATTTGATCATGTTTGCATCTAGTACTTTGATATATAATATTATACATATTATTGGCTAAAATTCTTTGGTATCATCTTGGTTTATAATTAATTTTAATTGAAGTTTAATAATATTGGTTAAACATGTGATTAGTTTATAAAAAGTAAAGATTATGTTGTAATTATCACTTGATGATGTCACACCCCGTTGAGCGATTTGCGGAAGCGTAAAACGGAAATGTAACAGACACCTCTGGTATCAACCACATTGTTTATAAAGAACAATACAAACTAGTTTACAATATTTTACATCGATCTAACTTTGTTTACAACTAGGTGATTCAAACTAAATCCAGCCCCGTTAAGCAACTTTACTTCTTGCTAGCACACTTGCATTAATTCACCCAGCATTGATTGCAAGTCAAATACGTAGCACATTGAATTTCTAGCCCAAGTCTGTTATACTTGAAAAACATGTTAAAACGGGTCAACTACAAGTAGTTGGTGAGTTTCACAATTTTCAAAAAATCAGTTGTGCGTATACCAACCATAGTTTGTAAATACGCAAGTATGTATGTATGTATGTTCACAAGTACGTTTGTTTGTATGTTTATGATGTAATTATGCTAAGCTACAGTGAAGCCTTGAATGTTCGTGCTGCGTGCCTCCATTTCCCACGCTCAATCAACCACTGTGGCCCCCTTTACGCCCACAACATGCCCCGAGTAGGTATGTCTAACACTATATAGCGTGTTTGTATAATTATGGTCATGTGCAAACGCGCGCGATGTGACATGACAACCAGGTCGATTCCGTTCGGGTTTGTCAAAGCAATAGTACTATTCACAAGCCACCGGCTCGAAGTTAATCACTGTGTTCGTGGGGACTTTTGTGTATTAGCACTTAGATAGTTCCCATCATCAAACAATTCAGAATATATATAGATATGTATCAACATGTTTTTCACCCCAAAAGTTCGTAAAAATAGTTTAAAGTGGGGTCATGAAACTCACAGTTTAGTCATTATTCAGTAGCGCGACAGTTCTGGTTTTGCTTGACTCGTAATCATTGGTCCCTATAATTAATATTATAATAATATTAATATTTTAATATTATTAAAATCTCAATACTCAACTGGGCTGCATATCTAATCTGGGTATAGCTGGTACGTCCAGGAAGTGTCAATAGGCTTAGATTGTGATGTTGTTCCATGTCTAATACTTAAAACCGAACTTGGCTCAGTTTCCCCGTTTTCCCAGCTGAGCTAAGTTGTTCGTTTATGCGTTCAGAAAACAGTTATGGGGATGTAAGCTTGGGTAAATGTGTTGGTCGATAAAATGATTAAGTTATAAAAAACGATCACATATTGGGGTTCCAGATTCGCTACAGTGGCTCGTTTCCGTTTATTCAGTTTGTTTTGAACAAAAATGCGCCCAATTTATCCAAATTGTCCGGATTTCTTATAAAAAGTTCATTTTTACTTAATTAATCCAAAAATATGATTTCTGATCACTCTTGGTGTTCTGATATTCCAGCATGTTCGTTAATCACGAACTCGCCGGTTTTTATCCGAATTGAACTTGTTTATCTTTAAATTAGTACAATTAATTATCCGTTAATCCTTAAATTATGAAAATTTATACACTTATAATTAAAATATTTAGATTTTTATAAAAATAATTTTGGAATTATTTATTGATTTATTAATTTATAAAAATTCATTTTATCTGCTATATTTAGCCCGAAAATCGTACGTTTATACCAAACGATCTCCAAAAATTCCACCAAATATTCTGAGTGATAAGAATATGTTCCAAAACAAGCTGGAAAAATCACAAACTCTAACAATCTTTCCAAATACCATTTCCGAGCCAAAAACGACAATGATTTCCACAAAAAAATCAAATAAACGCAAATGATAAAAACCTACCTAGGCTTCTCCAAATGCTCCCAAATTTTATATGTCATTAAAGTATACCAAATCTGATTTCCACAAAAAATTTCATAATTTTTCAAATATTTTAACTATTTTTACCAAATAAACGTTCCAATTCGGTAATAAATTCGCAAAATATTCTCGGATGGTCGAAAAAATACCAAATTTGAACAGGACTCAATGATATGGTCCTTAATGTCCCTGAAAAAGTTTATAACCTAAAAATATGCACATTACAATCGAATCCTAAACAGCACATAATCGAGTGTTTCGGTATTACCTTAGCGGTTTCGGTTCGTTTTCGCCTTTCTAATCAAGTTTTCGGCTTCTTGTGCTCCTATGAAAGCTAGATACAGGTCCTATATCACAAACCAAGCAAATTTCATCAACATAACAACCCCTTGACTTAGGGTTTCGGCTAGGGTGTAAAAACGAACTTTTGGACTGTAAAAATGCCGTTTCAACCCTCTAATCCGTGTTTATGGCAAAAAAAAGCTATCAAACCATGTGTATGATCAAAACATGTTTATATGGTTAGAAATGATTTTTGGCAATTAAACTAGGTTTATATGGTATTAAACAAGATTAAATCATGCTATAATGGATGAAATTGGTTAGTTTACCTTGAGTTTTTTTTTTGCTATACGTATGAAAGAGCAATAAGTTTCTGATTCATATGCTCTGGATTCTTTGAAAAATATCTTAAGTTTCCTTAGAAATAAGGTAAACAGAAAAATATACAATAAGTTATTAGTGGTGGCCGGAATTATTAAGTTCCATTTCGGCCTTGTTTTGGCCCAAGTCTCTAAATGGGTGGGTCCGTACGTGAAATAAGGAGTCCAAATTTATTTTGGATTCGGTTTTTGACGCGAAAAATCTATCGGGTATGACAAATAGTGCGAAAACGAGTGTTTTCGGCTATTTTTGTGTAAATTTATAAGAACATATTATACGTCTGTAAAATTCGAAAATATTGGCACAGATCGCTTAAAACATTTCAAGTAAGTGTTTAGTAAGTCTTTCTCAGCTTAACGGATGACACAATGCTTGGTTAGTAACTATCTTTCGCGTTTAAATTCATTGCGGGTGGTAAAACGAACATGTTTTCGTTTAACTGGTTTGCTATCGTACTAAGGCCATTATACTAATATGTGTTAGGACATAATGTCTATTGCTATGGTCTTAGATGTAATAGATATGATTGTATAGGGCTCAAACTGTTAAATGTATTTTTGTGTATCGTATTCAGCGCATAAGTCCACAAGGACGGATATCTTATGCGGCGTATATGATATACGCCGTATAACATATACGGTCTTGTGTGGCTTCATGTTATTTCCTATATAAAGGGGACTTATGCGTTGATATGTAGATTTTTGGTGAATGTTAGAGTGAGAGAGTATAGAGAGAAAGTTGCTAAAAAAGTCATATCTTATAATCTTTGAAGTTATAATGAAGAGAGTGCTTAATGTTTACTTGTGTTGTTCAATCTCAATGGATTCCGCACTTTGAGATATAAGCTGTAATTTCTAGAGATCCTAATTGTTGAATACATCAGTATGTCAATCCCAATTTCAAGTGGTATCAGAGCATATGGCTCGTTACTAGCTTTAACATCACAAGTTTTCAAGGTTTTTATCTCTATCTACAATTTCAACCGTCAAAAATACGTTCCATACACATCTGTGACAAACCCTACCAAAATTCATTCTATTCCGACATCATTTGCATCCTCAAATTCAAAAATCATTGACATGGAAACTTTTACCATATATGTCATGACTGCGTATATGTTCATCACGTATAACATATACGCCGCATATGTTATACGGTGACCACTTATACGTTGACCTCATACATATACGTTGACCACATTTGACCAAGACTTATACGTTGATTTTTCCTTGGAGTTCAAAACATATCCGTTGACCAAAGAAGATATACGTTGACTATGATCAAAATGGAAAACCTAAGTGCTTTCGTATCACAACCGTCTGTTTTACTTCAGAATATTAATCTGTAAAATGACATGCTTTCGTATCGCAAGCTTCTTAGGATGGAAGATTATCTTTCGTGGGCAGACAAATTTGAGACGTACGTTCAAGCATTGAACTACGAAACATGGACTGCCGTTGAAGAAGAATACATCATCCCTAAGAATGAGAATGGGGAAAATTATAGATTTTCAGATTGCTGATGTAGATAAAGATTCATTCCTTAAAGAAAAGAAGATGTTGAATCTATTTCAGCAGTCCATCAAAGCTGAGATCTTTCAACTTTTGCAACACAATGGTTCTTGCTACTCAATTTGCAAGCATTGTTGAATAAAGATCGTGGAAATCCCGACATGAGAAAGAGCAAAATTGCTTTGCTAAAGAAAAAATTTGACATATTCACTCAAGATAAGGGTGAATCATTTGCTCAATTGATTGAAAGATACTGCTATCTAGTGAATGAGATGAAGACACTGAAAATTGATAAGCCTGAGTATGAATACATCGATAAACTTGCTGATGCTTTGCCAGAAGAATGGGGCACTTTCATATTGATTCAACAATCTAATCCCATTTCTTATGCTCTTTTAAACATCGCAAGTTTTATTGAGAAACATGAAGCTCATGATCTGGAGCTTAGAAAGAAACAAAAGATGAAATCCACAGCTATACCACAAGATGTGGGTTTGTATTACAAAGGCTCTAATTCAAGTGCTGTTACTCAAAATCCCAAGATTCCTACTGCATTTTGTGCTACTCCTCAGTACAGTAGTGGTTATACAGGAACAATCCCTAGTACTCAAGCTTCTAGTTCAAAGGAAACTGATGTTATCCAATGCAACATTGTAGTGAATCTGAAGAATACTGGAAACATAACCACTGCACTATCAAGGAACACATGGTTTTTCTAGGTTCTGTTCTAGAATCATATGAGTGTTTGGTGGCGGGTTGCATTGGAAATTATAATATGACTAAAGAAGATTATGACCAGATTGATCCAGAGGAAATTGAGATAATTGTAAGATGGTGCATGGCTAGTGTGATAAGAAGGGCACAAAGATTCAAAGGAGATAACTGGTCGAAATGTGCTTGATGGTACAACTTCTAAAATAGGCTTTGACAAGTCTAAAGTTTGATGTTTTCGTTGCAAAGAAAAAGGACATTTCAAGAGGGAATGTACAAGCAAGATTGTTGATGATAATACTGCTAATCCTTTTGAACGAGATTACTATAAACAAGCTATATATCATTACCCAGAGGGAGAATCATCGAAGGGGAAGAAAACTTCTAAAGCATCAACCTCGCAGCAAAAGGCAGCTACAGCCCAAGTTGATGAAGGATTTAATTGGAATTCAGTGTTCCAAGCCAATGTAGCTGAGACTTTGATGGTTATGAGTTTGTGAATGGTATAATATATGAGTTGGTAAAGGATGAAGTGGTTAAAGATCAAAGTGTGGATGAAAGTGACAAAGTTGAAGCAGAGGATGAACAAAACTCTTCTGATGATGAACTTCCATGAACACATGAGAAAATTCATGAGGTTCCTTATGACTATTTGATCTTTTTGTATCCTCCTGATATTGTTAAAAGTTTTGCAGGGTGGTTTTATGAGGAGGATGTTCCACAAGGAAAAATTGATTTTGGTGTGGAAGAAAATGATGAAATTTCAGACATCATCAAATCAAAAGATGAGGAGGAGATCATTTCCGTTAATGAAAAGATGGCTAAGAATAAGGTTGTAGGAGTGGTAGAAGAAATCACTGATGACGACTCAGAAACGGCAAGTGAAAAAGTAATTGATTAAGCGTTCATGGCCAATGTGGTAATTCTAAACTCAAATCTATGTGAAAAATGCGAATTACCTTGCTTTGAATGTGATTTCAAAAATCTAGAAATCAAAGAATTAAAGAAACACTATGGTAAATCTTTGTTTGATTTAAATGTTGTTAATGAGGCCTACATGATGCTTCAATCATGTGAAAAGGGTCTTTGGGAAAAGATTTTACAAAACCAAAAGACAATTTCAATGCCTAAACACACGGTTGAAGACAAACAAATTGCCATTAACAGACACATTGATGAAAATGCAGCACACAAACTTGAGCTTCAAACACTCAAGATTGATAGTGAACGAGTTAATCTGAAACTGGTAAGCTATGCTACGTTGTCATATGTACTTGATCACATTATCCCCAAAACATCATCAAAGAGTGAAGATAATGAGACCGAGAACTTAAGAGAAAATTATCATGTTGTGCCTCCACCTTTGTGGAATGAATATGTTCCAAAGAAACCAAAAGGTTTAAAAAAGACACTCAATGTGGAAATCAATTCGTCAAAGCATGATATTTCTAAATCTGTTGAACATGAGAGTTCTTGTTGTGATTCTGCAACTGGGATAAAGATGGCAAAAGATGTGTTGAATAAGGAAGGTGTTAAACCTCATGGGTTGGGTAATCATAAGAGTGATTTGTATAAACAAAAGAAAGTAAATGAAAGCTCATCAAGATTTGCAAAAACAAGTTTCTATAACAAGCAATCTTCCACGAGTTAATCAAGAGAAAAAGATAACGTTTGTAATTGGCAAAACCTCAGAGTCTGAAAAGGAAATTGAATTCAGAAAACTGTCAAATGATGAATTTTATCGTTTGAAAGTTGAGCGTAATCATGTTGAATCAACATCTCAGATCAATAAGTTTATTGATAGGAAACGTTGTTTTGGGTGCAATGAGGTTGGACATGTGTTTTATGCTTGTCCTAATCGATACAAACAAGATCACATGTCTAATCAAAAACCTCAAAAGATTGTGAACAAAAGACCTGGTTTAGGTTATTTGGGTGATAAGAAACCAGGCTGTGTCATTGAAAATGTGAAAATTTTAAAAAGAAATGAGTCAGTGAATGCTGAGAGATTGTTCAAAATGATCTGTTAAAATTAAAATTTTCAAATATAGTTCAAACATCATTTTATAAAAAGAAACAATCTGTTGGTCAAAATTGGTTACCAAAATCTGTTGTTAAAATATCTAAGTGTGATGAGAAAGTGAATTCCACATCTGAGTCACCAACTTTAACTGAAAAATCATTATCATGTAATTCAGAAGTTAAAGATGATAGGTTGTCGTTTAAACATTTTAAACAACCCAAGACCAAGAAGGCTTGGGTTTCCTTGTTTCACTAATCTGTAAATTGTATGTGCAGGGGCTTCCAAAATCCCCCGATTCTCGTTGGATAATGGATAGTGGAGCCTCTAGGCACATGACGGGTACTCTCTACTTTCTAAATGATGTTAAATCAATTAGAGGAGGGTATGTTGGATTTGCTGGTAATCAACGTGGACAGATTGTGGGTGAAGGAACTTTAACAAATATAAAGGTTACATTTGAGAATGTCAACTACATTTCTGAATTGGAGAATAATCTACTAAGTATATCACAGATTTGTGATAAACAATTCTCTACACACTTTACTGATCGAGAATGTTTGATTTTGAAACCGGGGTTCAAAATACTCGAGGAATAGATCATTATGCTTGCTCCTCGTGTGAATGATCTTTACGTCATGAACATTATTACCGCATCTACTTCATCATGGTCTGCTCAGTGTTTCGTCTCAAGAGCATCTGAACGGGAATCATTAGTATGGCATCGGAGGATGGGACATATAAGCTTGAGAAAAATGAACCATCTGGTTCACAGGAATATGGTAGACGGAGTTAACTTGAGAAACTTTAAAGTGACTGAAGAGTGTTTGGATTGTAAGAAGGGAAAGCAAAAGAAGAAATCTCATCCAAAAAAACTTGTCAACTCCATCAACTTACCTTTTGAACGTCTTCACATGGATCTATTTGGTCCAGTTAATGTCAAAAGTATCACAGGTGAATTGTATTGTTTTGCGGTCACTGATGACTATTCAAGATTTTCATGGGTGATGTTTTTGGAATCTAAAGATAAGACATATGATTCCCTTATAGTTTTGTTCAAGAAACTGGAGACCTTGTACAATCTGCCAATCCGTCGTATCAGAAGTGATAATGGGACGGAATTCAAGAACAACAACATGCTTGAGTACTATAATGAACGGGGATTCTTCATGAATTCAGTGCACCATACACTCCCACAACAAAATGGGGTAGCTGAACGAAAGAATTGGACTTTGATTGAAACAGCTCGTACTATGCTTTCTGATTCAAAATTACCTGTTAACTTTTGGTCTGAAGCAGTAGCTGCAGCTTGTTATACATTTAACCGGGTGCTTACAGTCAAGAAATTTGACAAGACGTGTTTGGAGCTTCTGAATCGTAGGAAACCCAATTTGAAATGGCTTGAACCATTTGGGTCAATATGTACTGTTCTTGAACCAACTGGGAAATTTGGTCCTAAATCCGTGGAAGGATTCTTTGTAGGGTATGCTAGTCCAATCAGACATGTTTACATTCCTAGCCTCCACAAGATAGTACAAATTCAAAACGTTGACTGTCAACAATATTCTTTTACTGTACAAAGACCAGGAGATTCAAGGCTATTCGATTTTGAGAGTCTATGGGAAATTTTTCAACTCCTAGAGGTAGATTTATCCGTAGAAACTTTAATGATGATTTACAATCAACAATTGTCGGAAAATCAAGAACTTGTGCCTGAAGAACCTGTGTATGTTTCTCAAAATGTACCTGAAAATGTTCAATCCGAGGATTTTCCAGAAACTCTTCCAGTTTTTTATGACAATGATGATACAGATGAGGAGATAATTGAAGAAATCTCTCCATCCATTTCTCATACTAAAGAAAACATTGCAAATCTTCAATCCGAAGTGTCAGTACCTTTAGAGGTGATCCCGAGAACTGTGTCTTATCATCCCGAGGAGAATATTATAGCAGATCTAAATGCTGGAGTACAAACAAGACGGCAACTTGATCAGAATCTTCAGTGTTTCTATACTCATATTTCTCCGTTACCAAATCAATTCTCATTAAATTATTTTATTTCTTAGGTAGAACCAAAGACGTACAAAGAGGCCCTAACAGAAGAAAGTTGGGTGAATGCAATGCAAGAAGAACTTATGCAGTTTGAGAAGCTCGGAGTCTGGAAATTGGTAGACTTGCCTGAAGATAAAAGGCAGATAAACACCAAGTGGGTGGTTAAGTGCAAAAGGGATGAACATAAAATAATTGTAAGAAACAAGGCAAGATTAGTTGTTTTGGGATTCAACCAGAGGGAAGGTATCGACTACAACAAAGTGTATGCACCAGTTGCAAGGCTAGAGGCTATTCGGATCTTTCTAGCATTTGCTTCTTGGAAAGGTTTCAAAGTTTATCAGTTAGATGTTAAGTCTGCATTTCTTAATGGAAAAATCAGTGAAGAAGTCTATGTGGGATAACCACCGAGGTTTGTCGATCCGATTCAAAAAGACAAAGTTTATCTATTTGATAAAGCCCTTTATGGTCTCCATCAGGCCTCGAGAGCCTGGTATTAGACGTTGTCCCAACATCTTCTGGACAACGGGTTTATTAGAGGAACCGTCGACTGTACATTCTTCACTAAATTTGTTGATGTACATCTACTGATCGTGCAGATATATGTTGATAATATCATTTTTGGGTCGACAAACGATGTTCTGTGCAAGCAGTTTGAAGAAGTAATGAAGAAGAAATTCGAAATGAGGGCAACGGGGGAGATGAAATTCTTTCTTGGACTTCAAGTAGAACAGTTGTCAGATGGTATCTTCATACATTAGACCAAGTATGTCAATGACATATTGGTGAAGTTCAACATGACTGATGCATCGGCTATCAGTACTCCTCTACCATTGAATCATGGTATCGGTCCTGATCCCAACGGGGAGAAGGTTGACCAAACTTTATACCAATCCATGATAGGCTGATTAATGTATCTCACTGCTTCTCGGCCAGACATCATGCATGCTACGTGTTTGTGCGCCCGATATCAATCGAATCCAAAGGTCTCACATCTCATGATCGTCAAAAGAATTCTACGTTATCTCAAAGGACGTCCGGGGGTCGGTCTCTGGTATCCTAAAGACGATGAGTTTGTGTTGAAAGCTTATTCTGATTCAGACTATGGAAGCTGTAAATTGAATGCCAAATCTACAACGGCAGGGTGTCAGTTTTTCGACAAGTGTCTTGTCACCTGGCAATGCAAGAAACAAACCTCAGTTTCGTTGTCCACTTGTGAAGCTGAGTATGTAGCTGCTTCTAGTTGCTGTTCCCAGGTTCTGTGGATACAACAACAGATGTGGGACTACGGTTACTACCCCTATCTTCGTAGATAATAATGCAGTTATTCTCATTAATAAGAATCCGGTAAACCACTCTAAAATTAAGCATATTGAGATACGGTATCACTTCATTCGTGATTGCTACGAAAAAGAAGTTGATTACTGTAGGCAAAATTCACACCGATGAACAAAAAGCAGATCTTTTCACCAAAGCTTTTGATAAGTCGAGATTTCAATACTTATTAAAACTTAATGGTTTAAAATTTTTGGGCGGTGTTGAGGGGATTACCGAGATTACAGGTGTGTTGGATACCTAGTGATCCTGAACATCAGAGTCAAATTTGGTTTGCATATAAATTTTCATACAATTTTTGATTTTTAGGGGGAGAAAATTTCAGAAAAACCAAAAACATCGAAAAATTATAAAAAGCCAAAAATAGTAAAAATTCTAAAATTACAAAAACATTTAATAAAATGTTGCTCCTCAAGAAAATGAGTTTTTGAACCAAAAAGGGAAGATGATAGTACATTGATCATCTGGTTCCAAATCCAGTAAAAAGTAGGCATAAAAGGCTGAGTGCTTAAATGTATTGGTGATTTGGTAGGTTTTTTTAAAAACAAACAAGTAAGGGAAAGTAAGTGATATAAATATAAATTGCCAAATTGATGGGGTGTTAGTTTCTAATAAAAGTCTGGATAATGATGGCAGAAATGTAATAGCTGGTCTTACTCAAGCCTTTTAATCAGAATGAATGGTTAAATTTGTTAAAACATAGCTATCAGTAAGTGGTTAACGCTTCAACGATGTATGGTCTTATGGCCTTAAATCCTGTATTGATGGGATGCTTTAAGGTTCTTGGATTCAAAGGGTCTTTATGTGGGTTATCATCTGGGTATTCATTTCGATGAATATTTAAAGCAAGCTTTAAAAAAGCAAATCTGCAGTTTAAGCTGCTTCATAAGTCATTAAACTTGATCACAATAGTACTTATGTACTAAATTCATTACTAACTTGATCAAAATCCGTTGTTAGACACACGTTGTCCCCTTGCTTGCGTCTTATTACCATTAAGAAACGTACCACAAGGGACACAAAGTTTGCAAGCCGACAGATGAAATCGTGCATACTCATCCATGGAACCGGACCTTAGTATTGCTTGATAATGGGGGTATATCTTGTAGTGGGGATTATTTGCTGATTTGCTTGAAAAGTATTTTTATCTTCTGGTTCTAAGGTTTAAGTCAAGTTGGGGTGATTATGTGAAAATCAAATTATGCCTGAATCAAGATTAGAACTGATAAATCCTGAAATCTTATGCTTAATTGAACCAAATTGAATGTGTCACTGAAATTTCTGAATCATCTGTTTTTTAAAAGTTTAGGTGGACAACAATACCATTGACCAACTTAACACCAATCATAATAAAGGTGAAAATAAAACTGTGGTGGAAGGACAATTTGGTCAATATGATTCCCTACTCAATCTCACAAAAATATGTGATCTTTGTTTTGATTTCAAGTTTTTAAATATTTGTTGAATTACATTTGTTATTTGTTTCTATGAAAAACCAAAGATTTTTCTTTTATGATTTAGTTTTCGACTCTTGATGGGCAGATGAACTATGTCTTTGGGTGTTTTCTTGAATCAACAAATCTTGCAAAGTTTCTTCAATTCAAAATCAACAAGATCAAAATGTGTATCTTTTTTACTCAAGGCTATTAATTTGGACTTGGTAAAATAGTAGTTTTTTTAAATTGAGCTTAATTAAGTTATTCTTCTAATGTACAAGGACATTAAGTTGTACTTGTGACATTACATTGGTGTGAACAAGTCATGAATTCAAGTATTTGATTGGTCATACTTATGCGGCGTATAAGTATGAGACTTATACGCCGCATAAGTTATGCACCATATAAGTCTTACACTTATACGCCGTATATGTCAGTGCATATATATAAGAGAGATATGCGACGCATAAGTCACATATGCGCTTAAGTTTCTGATATTCTCTCTGTCCGTAATTCACTTTGCATTAAAATTCTTGCTGGTTCGTTGTTTTATCTGTTGTGGTGATTTACATACCATTCCAGATCTTGAAGGTTAGAATTTGGTTTCAGAACTGAGTGTGAACAGTACTGTTGGCACGTATATGTCAAAATTGATTTGAATTATTCATGGTTTGATGCAAAATAATGATCAATTCATCTTATAATGTTATTATGAGTGTCATGATAACTTTTAATTGGATTCATATAGACGAATACAATTAGATCTGAAATTGTTATACTTATCCGTTCATGTATAATAGTGTTTGGCCTTTTAAACATGAGAAAATCATTAAATTGAGTTTAGAAGTGTAATAAACAATCTTAGACGAGGTCAGTGTGTGAGTTGTGTTGTCCAAATTTGGTACAAATTTGAAAATCTTGAATCTGGTTAACATTCAGACTTACACGCCGTATATCTTATACAGAGTATATGTTCTGAGTTAACCAAAGTCAAACCTTATAACATATACGTAATACAAGACTTATACGTAGGACTTATCCGTTGTTGAACATATACGCTTGTCAAATGCATATACGTTAAAACAAACATGTGGACATATACGTTAGTGTTCATAATATACTGAATTTGATATTAACATGTGTACTTGTTATGTGTTTGCAGATGGGTAAGAAATTTAAGATTACAGATCCAAAGCATAATATATGTGCTTACTTGAACGAGGAGGATCCAAAAGCTTCAAAGTTCAAAGTCATAATGCCATTTCTTAAAAGATCGAGAATTTTCAAAGCTATTACACATTTGGCTGATCCATATGAGAACATTGTCATTGATTTCTAGAGTACAGCTAAGGTGTTTGGTACTAAGATTCAATCAATAGTTCAAGGACAAAAGATTGTGGTAAATGAAACTTTGATTCGGAAGGTACTGGAGTTTGGAGATGAATCGACAGATCTTGTTGATTTAGATGAACGGATGGTGAAAGGTTGTTTACTAAGGATGGGATATAGAGATTCGTTGAACAAGTTAGCATTCAAAAGGACCACATTGCCTCGACCATACAAGTACTTAGTTTATGTGGTTTTTCATTGCCTGGGACATCGAAAGGGTGGGTATGATGATATTCTTGATTATCAAATGAGTACCATGGCAGCTTTTGTCTGAATCTGAAGTACAACTTTTCTCGGATGATTCTAGACAACATGAAGGTGAATTTCGGTGATGATCAATGATTACAATATCCAATATTTGTGCAGATGTTTGTTGAAGATGTATTTCCTAATGTAAAGAAGGAAGGACCTAAGATTTTTCTTGACCACGTCACTGGTAACAATCTGGCCAAGCTAGCTTCTTATAAAAATGTTAAAGAATCTGATATTCCAAAGTTTAGATGTTTATTTGGATATTTGAAGAATCCTGATTATGTAGCTCCTACAGATAACAAATGGAGACATGATGATAGTGATTCTGATCGAGCTGAAGAAGAAAAATTAATGTTAAAATTTAAACCAGTTGGTAAGATGTAAGACCCCAACACCCGGGAATCCTACAGTTGGTCATCATATCCAAAAATTCATAAAAATTTAAAACCAAACAATTCTTTTTATTTAAAGCAAGTTCAGAGTAAATAACAGCGGAAAAAGTGTAAGTATTTAAAAATCCCAAATACGGGTACAAGTGTCCAAAAATCAAATATAAATAAAATATCTGTTTTATTTGAAATCCTCGACTAGAAATGCCTTCAACCTTCCGAGTAGTCTCCAGCACGTCCAAGTGGTAGCATCCACTTTTTAACCTGAAAGTCAATCTAACATACACACAAAGTCAGCTTGAGCTGAGTGAGTTCAAGTTTTCATAAACAATAATTCATAATTGTTTTCAAAGTTATAGTTATAAACAATAGAGAGGATAAAATAAAATAAATAATATAATTCACCAAGTAATACATTCATCGTCGAACACACGTACACGGGCCTCTCCACCACGAGTCAAGACTCGAGTAATATATTTGACCCGGACGCGATAAGACCTAAGCATGTGACACGAGCCTCTCCACCACGGGTCAAACCCGAGTAATATATTTGACTCGGTCACAGCTTACACATCCAAGCATGAGATACGGGCCTCTCCACCACGGGGACAACCCGAGTAATATATTTGACCCGGTCTCGGCTCACATATCCAAGCACGTGATACGGGCCTCTCCACCACGAGTACAACCCAAGTAATATATTTGACCGAAACGCGGCTCAACATCCAACGGGCCTCTTCACCACTGGATTTTAAAACCCGAGTAATATATTTGATCCGCCAAAATGATGATCACGTCACACGGGCCTCTCCACCACGGGTACAACCCGAGTAATATATTTGACCCGGCCGTGAATCACCATGCACACACACATCAATAAGCCTACTCACATCATCCTTAGTCACGAGGAACTAAATATCATCATACAACCATAGGCTATAAGGTAACACATACCCATACATACATACATACCTCCATACATACATACATACATATATATATCTATATATATATCATCCCATACGGGAACTAAGTAAATAGGTCTACTCATATTCAATTACTACCAAGTCTACTAACATCCTCGAGTCTAGACCATTAATAATGTACGTAACCTTAAAGGATACAAGACCATAAACGAGTCTAAAATATCCTAAAGCATATAAAATAATTCAAATATAAGTTTCAAAATGCACAATCACGAATGAGACCATGTAGTACCATTCAAATAGTTGTAACGGGTAAAATCGTATAAAATTGGATTTCGGTGTGTATGCTAGCCCAAAACATAAAAGAGTTAAAAAGGGGGCATCATGAACTCACCTGAAATCAATCGAACACCTGCAACGAGCTAGGAAATCCCTAAGTGCACAATCACAAGCAAGGGCCTGTAAATTATACACAACACGTTACTAAACTAGACCGCAAGAACACACTTGCCTAATGGGCCGCTCAAGCCCAACACTTTGGCCCAAGGCCCAACACTTGTCCCAAGGCCCAACACTTGGCCCAGGCCCAACAACTTGGCCCAAGGCCCAATTCTTTGGCCCAAGGCCCAATACTTTACCTCAGCCCCTAAAACCCTTCAACTAACCAAATCCACCCAACGATTATGGCTGGGGCTAACCATGATGCACAACTCACCCGCCGGTAATCAAATCGAGTCGAATACGCGCGTAATAAATCTTAAAACCAATTGTCAAACGAATCAGACCCAAATGGACTAAATTCCCATCTTAACCTTTTCTTACATCATAATTATGTCACCCGAGTTGATAGGGTTGACGGTTCCTTTTTACAACTTTCAATTTAACATTTAAACGAAAATTCGCACACCGCCGACTCGATTGACCAATCACCAACCAAAACAACCCCGAATATCAAAAATATAATTTTCCCACAGCCCTTAGACTCCCCTAGGGCCATGCAAACTGGTTTGGTTGGTCATCCAACCGATTAACGCATCAAACTCAACAATTTACAATTCTACACCCGATAAACCCTACTTTTCGAACTAAAATCGATTGACCGACCTAAACACCTCCGTTGGCCATGAAATTTTATTATGTTGTAAGTGACATACCTAGGAAGTTGACGGAGCATGAACTTCAATTATAACAGCCCCGAAAGATGAGAGAAAGGGAAGCCACCGGTTAAGCCTAAAACGAACTTATCGATCAATAACGAATATAACATGCAGATTTTAGCATGCAAAGATGTATTTTATTACATAGAAAGAACATGAAATTAAATTATTAAATTTTTACCCGAGTTGCATAAATTTCTTAAGCTTATAAAAATATTTTTATTATATTTTTCTAGTGGACAAAAAAATCATAAAAATTCCTACAACACAGAAAGGTATGTGCAGATATTTTAGCGCGCAACAAATGGTTTTATTTTTATTAAATTTATTACCAAACCAAATTAAACGATTCCAATTGGATTTGATTCTTAACTCAAAATATTAATTCCAGAAGTGGAACCAACTAATTCGGAATTGTTGAAAAAGATTTATGATGTCGGGAAGACAGACCAGAATCCGACATCCCACATCAGCTTTGAAACTCGATTTTATAAAATCATAAAAACCATTCAAATATCGTCCAAAAATTACGTATTATACTTTTCTGGAAACTAGACTCAAAGTAGAATATCATTGATTCAAGAATCGATCAAAAACAGTGGATTAACATCACGTTACAGACCCTACAATAAACGTATACAAATCTGTCAGCAAGCTGTTATCATTAAAACTCAATCTTAACGATCAATAAGCGCATTAATATGATCAATTAAGGTGTAAAAGACATGCGGAATCATAAAACCGACCTTGAATTGAAGTTTTCACGGCTGAAACTTGGCTGGGCAGAAGAAAAACGAGCAGGGGGGTCCAGGTCCGATCGGCTGCAAATAGGTTTAGGGTTAGGGTTTTCTTTTGTTTTATGATATATTAAAAATAGTTACATCCAAGTCCCTCCAAATTGAAGTATGTAGCAACTTGTGTGGAAAGTTAAGTGAGAACGTTTACGAGGTTTGCAAGGAGCTCCCGGGAGAATGCCGGGTCAAGCCCGAAATATGTACATAACACTACAAGATTAAACATTTTGTCGGAAATTAACGGGCGTTACATAAGAGATTCATAAAGATTGAGTCTGATTCAGAAGGTTGTTGCACCAAATAAAAAGAAACAAAAATTTGTGAAGAAAGAAGTTGTCACTCCAGTCACTCAAGAAGAAGTGTATTCAGCAACGTCTGATAAAGATCCTGAGGAAACATAATCAGATTCTGATGGTCGAAGGATGAGGGTAGCCAATCCCAGGGCTAAATTTGAAAAGCGTGCTGAAAGTTCAAAGAAACGTAAGACTACTGATGAGCATGATGAGACTTATGTTCCAAAGGTTGCTGTTGAAAAACCAGTTAAACCAAAGAAGATTCGTATCAAGAAAAAATCAAAGAGGGCTACTTCACCAAAGTTAAAATTGATTGATGAGCCTGATAGTGAAGAACCTGAGATTAATGTGACTCCAATCAATCCAGCATTTGTAGTTGAAGAACCAGTTGTCGACTTAGGCAGAGATGATAATGTATTGAAGACACCAGTGGTGGAACAATCGCCTTAAGTACAAGTGCCACATGTTTCACCAAAGCCTACTAAAGTTCCTGATTTTAGTTTACCATCTCTGGATGAAAGTTGTTTTGATGATTTTCCTACTTTTCAGGATCATGATGCCTTAAAGGCTACTGTTACTGAGCAAGGAATAAAGATTGACAGTCTGGTAGTGGAGAATGAAAGGTTGAGGAATGAAAATGCCGAACAGAAGAAAATTATTGAAGATGATGAAGTAAGAAGAAAACAACAGTCTGATTTGTTGAATCTTCATATAAGATACTTTGCGATATTGGAAGATAAATTGGGAATCAATCTGGTTTAGGAACTTGGAAAGTCAGAAAGTAAAGTCTTCACAAGGGTATATGGTGGTGAAGCTTTGTCTGAAGAAAGAAATCTCAAAATATAGTATGATTGTTTTGGTCAAAAATTAACAACAATGATTTCGTAACCAAATTAGTAATCGGGACTAGGTGCATGTATGAAATGAACGTAAAAGTACTCGAACACTAGGATTTGTTGCGAGGAAAAAACCCGTTATCCTTAGGAAAACAAGCAAAAAACCCCGGGAGGTGAAAACTATCACCACCGGTTTATTAATAATAAAGGTGATTACAATTGTGGAGCTCAAACTTTATCGTGATTACAAAAGAATGTGAGCACTAGTAAGTTCTCGAGTGCTAGAGTGTGTGTTTTGATCGAAGTCTATCGCTCTATTTATAACAAAAAAGAGTCTAACAAACTTTTCTATAATTAAGGAAACTATGGAGTGAGTCCAATTAGCCGTTAATCCCCTTATTCAGCAAGTTTCTTTCCATGCCACGATCTATTAACTGCTGGTCCGGGTCTTTAGGCAATCATGGTGACATCTTTGATGTCACACCCCAACCTAAGGCAGAAATGCCGGGGCGTAAGTATGATTGCTCATAACTCGAGGTAACTATAATGCAATAATTGTGATAATATCTAATAATTAATTCATTCCAAAAATAACTAAATAATATCCAAAAATAGTAATTTAATTTCGAAACAATAATCCATGAGAAAATAGAAATAATCCAAATTATAACTTAAATAAAGTGTTTCTTGAAATGGCCTAAGGTCTCAATCTAGCATTCCAATATTCCAAGTCTTCAGTTTAAACGATAACCTGCATATACATAGAAAATACAATAGTTTTGTCAACAAAAATGTTGAGTGAGCATGCCATTAATTTTGCAATGATATATATATAATATGAAAAGTAGCAAAACGCAAGTAAAGCGGTAAATAAACCAAACCAATGAGCAAATAAAGTGTCAAGCGAACCATTGCCAAGCGAATCAGGCACCGGTTAAAACTAGACGGTTGTATGATCATACTATAATGAGAATATGGTGGACCTCTCCGAATGCGCAAATTAAACAAGTAATCAAATAGCATTTATGTCTAGCGATTCACACACAATATAAAGTTTAATAATGATTAAGATATGTATAATATGGAATACTATAAGTACATATACGCCCCCAAAACTTTTGAAAATATGTGAAAACGGAGGAATGACAAAACTCACATATGATGCCTCTAGAACTCGTGACTCTTTTGGGCGAATGTCAGGTCGTTTCTGGGCATCAAATGCACCTGGGAGTTTAACCAAACAAAACATTAATTAAATCCTTGGAAGTGGGAAAAAGAATCAACCAAATCGGAGTTAGTTTGATACCTTAAACAGGATGACAAAGTAAAAGTATCATTGCAGTGTCGGTTCTAGCGCAGTATTGACTTTAAGTGGATTTGAAGGTCGAAAACTTGATAAAATGAAGTGAGGTTAGTGTTAATCTTTCAGGAGGAGATTGAAGGTTAATATAGAAGAAGAATGGAGTCATTTAGTTGAATTTGGAGTGAGATACGGGTCTTCAAAGTTGACTTTCAGCTGCTAGTAGAATCTAGGATAGAGATAGTGAAAGATTTGGTTGATTTTGTAGGTGTTGGAGTGGAGTGTAATGTTGTCCAAGATATTGAAGAGTCCAAGAAGTTGACTCTAGATATCTTTGCAAGATTTGAAATATCTTTGCTAAGTCAACTATCATCTAGAAGGTAAATAGATAAAGAAAAAAGAAATGTAGGAAGGAAATGGTTTTGTAACTTTAAAATGTTATGACTAGATACTTGGAATTGCATATGTTATTTAGTAGAGAATCCAAGGGGTTATATTTTTAGGAGAGTTGGAAGTTATCTCAAGAATTGGATAAAAAAAATGTATGACTTATATGTGTGTGCATATCTCGACAGATTAAGGAAAAAGGAAGCACATGTATTGTGTTTAATAAATCTATAATTATGTCATACAAATATTATTTAATTTTGTTAGCTTTTAAAAGTATATGGAATTTACTAGGTTATACATGCACTTTTGTAGTATAAATAAAGAATAAACATTAAATAATCATGGAGGGCTGAAAGTGAATACTTAAAATTGCAAAATTTTATTAAAGATTAGGATCTGAAAGATGTTCGTACAATGACAAAATGAAAACAAACGAATATGGTAAAAACCTGAAATGTTACAGCATCCCCTACTTTTAGGAATTTCGTCCCGAAATTAGAGAATAGCTATAGCGAACAAATGAGGATACTTCTCATTAATTTGATCTTCACGTTCCCAAGTAAATTCAGCTCCTTGTTTCGATTTCCAACGCACTTTGACTAACGGTATACGACTACGCTTGGTAACTTTATCTTTATGATCCGTGATCTCAACGGGTCATTCAACAAAATGCATGTTTCCTCAATACGAACTTCATCAAGAGGTATTTGGAAATTACCCTCGGCAAGACACTTCTTCAAATTAAAAACGTGAAATACCAGATGAATATTTGAGAGTTTAGATTGAAGATCAAGTCTATATGCAACAGGACCAATACGCTCAATGATTTCAAAAGGACCAACGAAACAAGGAGATAACTTCCCTTTCTTTCCAAATCTCACAACACCTTTCCATGGAGATACTTTGAGTAGAACACGATCACCAACAGTAAACTCGAGAGGCTTCCTACGTTTATCCGCATAACTCTTTTGTCGACTACGAGCAGCGAGTAGATTTTGGCGGATTTGAGCAATACGATCAGTCGTTTCTTGAACTAACTCTGGACTAGTAACTTTAGATTCACCAACTTCATTCCAACAAATAGGAGAATGACATTTGCGGCCATAAAGATCTTCGAAAGGTGCCATACCAATGTAGAGTGAAAGCTATTGTTATACGAAAACTCAATGAGCGGTAGATGAGTATCCTAATTGCCCCGAAAATCGAGGACACATGAGCGAAGCATGTCTTCTAGAGTTTGAATTGTACGTTTAGATTGACCATCAAATTGCAGATGGTAAGCAGTACTAAGATCTAAACGAGTTCCCAAAGCGGATTGGAGAGACTTCCAGAAACGAGAAGTGAAACGACCATCTATATCGGAGATAATGGTTAATGGAGTTCCATGATGACAAACAATCCTTTCAACATAAATATGTGCCAAATGATCAACCGAATACGTTTCCTTGATGGGAATGAAATGAGCAGACTTCGTCAAACGATTGATGATTACCCAAATACTATCGTGTTGCTTTTGGGTAGAAGGAAGCTTAGAATAAAGTCCATAGCAATATCTTCCCACTTCCATATGGGAACGGGAGGTTGCTTGAGCAAACCATACGGTCGTTGATGCTCGGCTTTGACTTTAGAACAAGTGAGACATTTTGCAACATAAAGAGCAACGTCTTTCTTCATTCCGGGCCACCAAAAGACGGAACATAGATCAACGTACATTTTATCAGCACCAGGATGTATGGAATATCGTGACTGAGCCTCGTCCGTTATGAATGTGCGAAGGTCATCACAATCGGGAATCCATAAGCGATTAAGGAAATAAAGTAAACCATTGGGCTTGGTTTCCAATTGAGATTCCGTACCACACAACATCTCGTCATACATATTGCCTTCGGTGACGGATTCGTGTTGCGCGTTAAGAACACGCTTTTCGAGATCATTATGAATGAGAACACAAGTAAGCAACATGGACTTGACTTGTTTCTTACGCCTAAGAGCGTCGGCCACGACATTCGCTTTACCGGGATGGTAGCGAATCTCGCAATCATAGTCGCTAAGAAACTCGGCCCAACGACGTTGTCTCATGTTGAGTTCCTTTTGATCGAAAATGTGTTGGAGACTCTCATGATCGGTAAATACTACGCATTTTGTGCCATAGAGATAATGTCTCCAAATCTTCAAGGTGAATACGACGGCACCAAGCTCGAGATCATGCGTCGTATAATTTTTTTTTCGTGAACCTTGAGTTGTCTCAAAGTATACGCGATAACCTTGCCTCGTTGCATAAGAACACAACCTAGGCCTTGGTTGCATCATAGAATACGACGAAGTCTTCAATACCTTCGGAAAGTGCAAGAATAGGAGCATTGCAAAGCATGTCTTTAAGAGTTTGAAATGCTTCCTCTTGTTTTGACCCCCACTCGTAAGGTTTACCCTTTGTGTAAGACCGGTGAGAGGCAATGCAATCTTCGTGAAGTTATGAATGAAACGACGGTAATATCCCGCCAAACCAAGAAAAGAAAAAACTTCGGTTGGTGACGTCGGTGTCTTCCAATGTTGACGGTTTCAATTTTTGCGGGATCGACATGAATACCCTTGTCGTTAACGATATGGCCCAAAAATTGAACTTCCTTAAGCCAAAACTCACATTTTGAAAACTTGGCATACAATTGTTCTTTCCGTAGGAGGTCAAGGATAGCATGCAGATGCTCTTTGTGATCATTTTCGGATTTCGAGTAGATCAAAATGTCATCGATGAAAACAATTACGAATTTGTCCAAGTATGGTTTACACACACGGTTCATGAGGTCCATAAAAACCGCGGGTGCGTTGCTTAGCCCAAAAGGCATAACACAAAATTCGTAATGCCCATATTGAGTATGGAAAGCAGTCTTGGGAATGTCATTTTCACTAACGCGAAGTTGATGATAACCCGAATGGAGATCGATCTTCGAGAAGCAAGCGGCTCCTTGAAGTTGATCGAAAAGATCATCGATACAAGGGGAGCGGGTAACGGTTCTTGACGGTAAGCTTGTTGAAGTTGATCAAAAAGATCATCGATACGAGGGAGCGGGTAACGGTTCTTGACGGTAAGCTTGTTGAGTTCATGATAGTCGATGCACATGCGAAAAGATCCATCATTCTTCTTCACAAATAAAACAGGTGCGCCCCAAGGAGAAGAACTCGGGCGCATGAAACCCTTATCGGAGAGTTCTTGCAATTGGCTTGAAAGCTCTTGTACTTCAGACGGTGCAAGATGATAAGGTGCTTTAGCAACGGGATTAGCTCCAGGTACGAGATCAATGTGAAACTCGACTTGACGAATAGGAGGACGTTCAACAACATTATCGGGAAAGACGTCGGGAAAGTCGCACACTATAGGAATATCTTGAATCTTCTTCTTATCCTTATCTTTCTCCACCACAAGTGCCAAAAAGGCAACGTACTTCTGACGCAAATAATGTTGAGCTTGAAAGCATGACATGAGATTAAGCTTAGAAGCAGGCGTACTACCGAAAACTTTAAGAATACGACCATCTTGAAGAGGTATACGAAGGAATTTATCAAAACAAACAACCTCAACGTGATTCAAAGTTAACCAATCCATCCCAACTATGACATCAAAACTACCCATTTGCATCGGAATAAGATCTATACGGAATTTGACCTTATTAAGAATCATGACACTATCCCGAATAACCGAATCAATAGTAATCGAATTCCCATTAGCTACTTCTACGGTAAAAGGCTTAGACAACCTATCCCAAGGCTTATTAATAATGTATGCAAAGTCTAACGAAATAAAGCTCTTATCGGCACTAGTATCGAATAATACGGAAGCAGAATGGTTATTAATACAGAACGCACCATTCACCACATCACTTGAGCTTTAGGCTTGATTCACGTTCATCATGAAGGCACGACCATTCGAACCTTGAGGAATTGGTGCATATTGATTAGTTGGATGGGCTTGAATAGCAGGGACTTGAGCAGTAGTAGTCGGCGGAGCCATAAGTTACTGAACTTGAGGAGCATAGGTGTGAGATGCAAAGGTTTGAGGGATTGGGGATTGGTAAGTTTGGACTTGGTAGGCTTGGCTAGTGTAGTATGGTGTGGGAACAACTTGGGCTTGATGAGCATAATACGGTGGAGGCATCACATGGGCTTGATTGGCACGGGCTAGCAATGGGCACATATTGCGGAGATGACTAGGATCTTCACAATGGTAGCAAGCACGAGTATTTGGAACACTGGCTTGAGCTTGGGTCATTTAGTTGAATTTGGAGTGAGATACGGGTCTTCAAAGTTGACTTTCAGCTGCTAGTAGAATCTAGGATAGAGATAGTGAAAGATTTGGTTGATTTTGTAGGTGTTGGAGTGGAGTGTAATGTTGTCCAAGATATTGAAGAGTCCAAGAAGTTGACTCTAGATATCTTTGCAAGATTTGAAATATCTTTGCTAAGTCAACTATCATCTAGAAGGTAAATAGATAAAGAAAAAAGAAATGTAGGAAGGAAATGGTTTTGTAACTTTAAAATGTTATGACTAGATACTTGGAATTGCATATGTTATTTAGTAGAGAATCCAAGGGGTTATATTTTTAGGAGAGTTGGAAGTTATCTCAAGAATTGGATAAAAAAAATGTATGACTTATATGTGTGTGCATATCTCGACAGATTAAGGAAAAAGGAAGCACATGTATTGTGTTTAATAAATCTATAATTATGTCATACAAATATTATTTAATTTTGTTAGCTTTTAAAAGTATATGGAACTTACTAGGTTATACATGCACTTTTGTAGTATAAATAAAGAATAAACATTAAATAATCATGGAGGGCTGAAAGTGAATACTTATAATTGCAAAATTTTATTAAAGATTAGGATCCGAAAGATGTTCGTACAATGACAAAATGAAAACAAACGAATATGGTAAAAACCTGAAATGTTACAGCATCCCCTACTTTTAGGAATTTCGTCCCGAAATTAGAGAATAGCTATAGCGAACAAATGAGGATACTTCTCATTAATTTGATCTTCACGTTCCCAAGTAAATTCAGCTCCTTGTTTCGATTTCCAAAGCACTTTGACTAACGGTATACGACTACGCTTGGTAACTTTATCTTTATGATCCGTGATCTCAACGGGTCATTCAACAAAATGCATGTTTCCTCAATACGAACTTCATCAAGAGGTATTTGGAAATTACCCTCGGCAAGACACTTCTTCAAATTCAAAACGTGAAATACCAGATGAATATTTGAGAGTTTAGATTGAAGATCAAGTCTATATGCAACAGGACCAATACGCTCAATGATTTCAAAAGGACCAACGAAACAAGGAGATAACTTCCCTTTCTTTACAAATCTCACAACACCTTTCCATGGAGATACTTTGAGTAGAACACGATCACCAACAGTAAACTCGAGAGGCTTCCTACGTTTATCCGCATAACTCTTTTGTCGACTACGAGCAGCGAGTAGATTTTGGCGGATTTGAGCAATACGATCAGTCGTTTCTTGAACTAACTCTGGACTAGTAACTTTAGATTCACCAACTTCATTCCAACAAATAGGAGAATGACATTTGCGGCCATAAAGATCTTCGAAAGGTGCCATACCAATGTAGAGTGAAAGCTATTGTTATACGAAAACTCAATGAGCGGTAGATGAGTATCCTAATTGCCCCGAAAATCGAGGACACATGAGCGAAGCATGTCTTCTAGAGTTTGAATTGTACGTTTAGATTGACCATCAAATTGCAGATGGTAAGCAGTACTAAGATCCAAACGAGTTCCCAAAGCGGATTGGAGAGACTTCCAGAAACGAGAAGTGAAACGACCATCTATATCGGAGATAATGGTTAATGGAGTTCCATGATGACAAACAATCCTTTCAACATAAATATGTGCCAAATGATCAACCGAATACGTTTCCTTGATGGGAATGAAATGAGCAGACTTCGTCAAACGATTGATGATTACCCAAATACTATCGTGTTGCTTTTGGGTAGAAGGAAGCTTAGGAATAAAGTCCATAGCAATATCTTCCCACTTCCATATGGGAACGGGAGGTTGCTTGAGCAAACCATACGGTCGTTGATGCTCGGCTTTGACTTTAGAACAAGTGAGACATTTTGCAACATAAAGAGCAATGTCTTTCTTCATTCCGGGCCACCAAAAGACGGAACATAGATCAGCGTACATTTTATCAGCACCAGGATGTACGGAATATCGTGACTGAGCCTCGTCCGTTATGAATGTGCGAAGGTCATCACAATCGGGAATCCATAAGCGATTAAGGAAATAAAGTAAACCATTGGGCTTGGTTTCCAATTGAGATTCCGCACCACACAACATCTCGTCATACATATTGCCTTCGGTGACGGATTCGTGTTGCGCGTTAAGAACACGCTTTTCGAGATCATTATGAATGAGAACACAAGTAAGCAACATGGACTTGACTTGTTTCTTACGCCTAAGAGCGTCGGCCACGACATTCGCTTTACCGGGATGGTAGCGAATCTCGCAATCATAGTCGCTAAGAAACTCGGCCCAACGACGTTGTCTCATGTTGAGTTCCTTTTGATCGAAAATGTGTTGGAGACTCTTATGATCGGTAAATACTACGCATTTTGTACCATAGAGATAATGTCTCCAAATCTTCAAGGTGAATACGACGGCACCAAGCTCGAGATCATGCGTCGTATAATTTTTTTCTCGTGAACCTTGAGTTGTCTCGAAGTATACGCGATAACCTTGCCTCGTTGCATAAGAACACAACCTAGGCCTTGGTTGCATCATAGAATACGACGAAGTCTTCAATACCTTCGGGAAGTGCAAGAATAGGAGCATTGCAAAGCATGTCTTTAAGAGTTTGAAATGCTTCCTCTTGTTTTGACCCCCACTCGTAAGGTTTACCCTTTGTGTAAGACCGGTGAGAGGCAATGCAATCTTCGTGAAGTTATGAATGAAACGACGGTAATATCCCGCCAAACCAAGAAAAGAACAAACTTCGGTTGGTGACGTCGGTGTCTTCCAATGTTGACGGTTTCAATTTTTGCGGGATCGACATGAATACCCTTGTCGTTAACGATATGGCCCAAAAATTGAACTTCCTTAAGCCAAAACTCACATTTTGAAAACTTGGCATACAATTGTTCTTTCCGTAGGAGGTCAAGGATAGCATGCAGATGCTCTTTGTGATCATTTTCGGATTTCGAGTAGATCAAAATATCATCGATGAAAACAATTACGAATTTGTCCAAGTATGGTTTACACACACAGTTCATGAGGTCCATAAAAACCGCGGGTGCGTTGCTTAGCCCAAAAGGCATAACACAAAATTCGTAATGCCCATATTGAGTACGGAAAGCAGTCTTGGGAATGTCATTTTCACTAACGCGAAGTTGATGATAACCCGAATGGAGATCGATCTTCGAGAAGCAAGCGGCTCCTTGAAGTTGATCGAAAAGATCATCGATACAAGGGGAGCGGGTAACGGTTCTTGACGGTAAGCTTGTTGAAGTTGATCAAAAAGATCATCGATACGAGGGAGCGGGTAACGGTTCTTGACGGTAAGCTTGTTGAGTTCACGATAGTCGATGCACATGCGAAAAGATCCATCCTTCTTCTTCACAAATAAAACAGGTGCGCCCCAAGGAGAAGAACTCGGGCGCATGAAACCCTTATCGGAGAGTTCTTGCAATTGGCTTGAAAGCTCTTGTACTTCAGACGGTGCAAGATGATAAGGTGCTTTAGCAACGGGATTAGCTCCAGTTACGAGATCAATGTGAAACTCGACTTGACGAATAGGAGGACGTTCAACAACATTATCGGGAAAGACGTCGGGAAAGTCGCACACTATAGGAATATCTTGAATCTTCTTCTTATCCTTATCTTTCTCCACCACAAGTGCCAAAAAGGCAACGTACTTCTTACGCAAATAATGTTGAGCTTGAAAGCATGACATGAGATTAAGCTTAGAAGCAGGCGTACTACCGAAAACTTTAAGAATACGACCATCTTGAAGAGGTATACGAAGGAATTTATCAAAACAAACAACCTCAACGTGATTCAAAGTTAACCAATCCATCCCAACTATGACATCAAAACTACCCATTTGCATCGGAATAAGATCTATACGGAATTTGACCTTATTAAGAATCATGACACTATCCCGAATAACCGAATCAATAGTAATCGAATTCCCATTAGCTACTTCTACGGTAAAAGGCTTAGACAACCTACCCAAGGCTTATCAATAATGTATGCAAAGTCTAACGAAATAAACTCTTATCGGCACTAGTATCGAATAATACGGAAGCAGAATGGTTATTAATACAGAACGCACCATTAACCACATCACTTGAGCTTTAGGCTTGATTCACGTTCATCATGAAGGCACGACCATTCGAACCTTGAGGAATTGGTGCATATTGATTAGTTGGATGGGCTTGAATAGCAGGGACTTGAGCAGTAGTAGTCGGCGGAGCCATAAGTTACTGAACTTGAGGAGCATACGTGTGAGATGCAAAGGTTTGAGGGATTGGGGATTGGTAAGTTTGGACTTGGTAGGCTTGGCTAGTGTAGTATGGTGTGGGAACAACTTGGGCTTGATCAGCATAATACGGTGGAGGCATCACATGGGCTTGATTGGCACGGGCTAGCAATGGGCACATATTGCGGAGATGACTAGGATCTTCACAATGGTAGCAAGCACGAGTATTTGGAACACTGGCTTGAGCTTGGGTCATTTAGTTGAATTTGGAGTGAGATACGGGTCTTCAAAGTTGACTTTCAGCTGCTAGTAGAATCTAGGATAGAGATAGTGAAAGATTTGGTTGATTTTGTTGGTGTTGGAGTGGAGTGTAATGTTGTCCAAGATATTGAAGAGTCCAAGAAGTTGACTCTAGATATCTTTGCAAGATTTGAAATATCTTTGCTTAGTCAACTATCATCTAGAAGGTAAATAGATAAAGAAAAAAGAAATGTAGGAAGGAAATGGTTTTGTAACTTTAAAATGTTATGACTAGATACTTGGAATTGCATATGTTATTTAGTAGAGAATCCAAGGGGTTATATTTTTAGGAGAGTTGGAAGTTATCTCAAGAATTGGATAAAAAAAATGTATGACTTATATGTGTGTGCATATCTCGACAGATTAAGGAAAAAGGAAGCACATGTATTGTGTTTAATAAATCTATAATTATGTCATACAAATATTATTTAATTTTGTTAGCTTTTAAAAGTATATGGAACTTACTAGGTTATACATGCACTTTTGTAGTATAAATAAAGAATAAACATTAAATAATCATGGAGGGCTGAAAGTGAATACTTATAATTGCAAAATTTTATTAAAGATTAGGATCCGAAAGATGTTCGTACAATGACAAAATGAAAACAAACGAATATGGTAAAAACCTGAAATGTTACAGCATCCCCTACTTTTAGGAATTTCGTCCCGAAATTAGAGAATAGCTATAGCGAACAAATGAGGATACTTCTCATTAATTTGATCTTCACGTTCCCAAGTAAATTCAGCTCCTTGTTTCGATTTCCAACGCACTTTGACTAACGGTATACGACTACGCTTGGTAACTTTATCTTTATGATCCGTGATCTCAACGGGTCATTCAACAAAATGCATGTTTCCTCAATACGAACTTCATCAAGAGGTATTTGGAAATTACCCTCGGCAAGACACTTCTTCAAATTCAAAACGTGAAATACCAGATGAATATTTGAGAGTTTAGATTGAAGATCAAGTCTATATGCAACAGGACCAATACGCTCAATGATTTCAAAAGGACCAACGAAACAAGGAGATAACTTCCCTTTCTTTACAAATCTCACAACACCTTTCCATGGAGATACTTTGAGTAGAACACGATCACCAACAGTAAACTCGAGAGGCTTCCTACGTTTATCCGCATAACTCTTTTGTCGACTACGAGCAGCGAGTAGATTTTGGCGGATTTGAGCAATACGATCAGTCGTTTCTTGAACTAACTCTGGACTAGTAACTTTAGATTCACCAACTTCATTCCAACAAATAGGAGAATGACATTTGCGGCCATAAAGATCTTCGAAAGGTGCCATACCAATGTAGAGTGAAAGCTATTATTATACGAAAACTCAATGAGCGGTAGATGAGTATCCTAATTGCCCCGAAAATCGAGGACACATGAGCGAAGCATGTCTTCTAGAGTTTGAATTGTACGTTTAGATTGACCATCAAATTGCAGATGGTAAGCAGTACTAAGATCCAAACGAGTTCCCAAAGCGGATTGGAGAGACTTCCAGAAACGAGAAGTGAAACGACCATCTATATCGGAGATAATGGTTAATGGATTTCCATGATGACAAACAATCCTTTCAACATAAATATGTGCCAAATGATCAACCGAATACGTTTCCTTGATGGGAATGAAATGAGCAGACTTCGTCAAACGATTGATGATTACCCAAATACTATCGTGTTGCTTTTGGGTAGAAGGAAGCTTAGGAATAAAGTCCATAGCAATATCTTCCCACTTCCATATGGGAACGGGAGGTTGCTTGAGCAAACCATACGGTCGTTGATGCTCGGCTTTGACTTTAGAACAAGTGAGACATTTTGCAACATAAAGAGCAATGTCTTTCTTCATTCCGGGCCACCAAAAGACGGAACATAGATCAGCGTACATTTTATCAGCACCAGGATGTACGGAATATCGTGACTGAGCCTCGTCCGTTATGAATGTGCGAAGGTCATCACAATCGGGAATCCATAAGCGATTAAGGAAATAAAGTAAACCATTGGGCTTGGTTTCCAATTGAGATTCCGCACCACACAACATCTCGTCATACATATTGCCTTCGGTGACGGATTCGTGTTGCGCGTTAAGAACACGCTTTTCGAGATCATTATGAATGAGAACACAAGTAAGCAACATGGACTTGACTTGTTTCTTACGCCTAAGAGCGTCGGCCACGACATTCGCTTTACCGGGATGGTAGCGAATCTCGCAATCATAGTCGCTAAGAAACTCGGCCCAACGACGTTGTCTCATGTTGAGTTCCTTTTGATCGAAAATGTGTTGGAGACTCTTATGATCGGTAAATACTACGCATTTTGTACCATAGAGATAATGTCTCCAAATCTTCAAGGTGAATACGACGGCACCAAGCTCGAGATCATGCGTCGTATAATTTTTTTCTCGTGAACCTTGAGTTGTCTCGAAGTATACGCGATAACCTTGCCTCGTTGCATAAGAACACAACCTAGGCCTTGGTTGCATCATAGAATACGACGAAGTCTTCAATACCTTCGGGAAGTGCAAGAATAGGAGCATTGCAAAGCATGTCTTTAAGAGTTTGAAATGCTTCCTCTTGTTTTGACCCCCACTCGTAAGGTTTACCCTTTGTGTAAGACCGGTGAGAGGCAATGCAATCTTCGTGAAGTTATGAATGAAACGACGGTAATATCCCGCCAAACCAAGAAAAGAACAAACTTCGGTTGGTGACGTCGGTGTCTTCCAATGTTGACGGTTTCAATTTTTGCGGGATCGACATGAATACCATTGTCGTTAACGATATGGCCCAAAAATTGAACTTCCTTAAGCCAAAACTCACATTTTGAAAACTTGGCATACAATTGTTCTTTCCGTAGGAGGTCAAGGATAGCATGCAGATGCTCTTTGTGATCATTTTCGGATTTCGAGTAGATCAAAATATCATCGATGAAAACAATTACGAATTTGTCCAAGTATGGTTTACACACACGGTTCATGAGGTCCATAAAAACCGCGGGTGCATTGCTTAGCCCAAAAGGCATAACACAAAATTCGTAATGCCCATATTGAGTACGGAAAGCAGTCTTGGGAATGTCATTTTCACTAACGCGAAGTTGATGATAACCCGAATGGAGATCGATCTTCGAGAAGCAAGCGGCTCCTTGAAGTTGATCGAAAAGATCATCGATACAAGGGGAGCGGGTAACGGTTCTTGACGATAAGCTTGTTGAAGTTGATCAAAAAGATCATCGATACGAGGGAGCGGGTAACGGTTCTTGACGGTAAGCTTGTTGAGTTCACGATAGTCGATGCACATGCGAAAAGATCCATCCTTCTTCTTCACAAATAAAACAGGTGCGCCCCAAGGAGAAGAACTCGGGCGCATGAAACCCTTATCGGAGAGTTCTTGCAATTGGCTTGAAAGCTCTTGTACTTCAGACGGTGCAAGATGATAAGGTGCTTTAGCAACGGGATTAGCTCCAGGTACGAGATCAATGTGAAACTCGACTTGACGAATAGGAGGACGTTCAACAACATTATCGGGAAAGACGTCGGGAAAGTCGCACACTATAGGAATATCTTGAATCTTCTTCTTATCCTTATCTTTCTCCACCACAAGTGCCAAAAAGGCAACGTACTTCTTACGCAAATAATGTTGAGCTTGAAAGCATGACATGAGATTAAGCTTAGAAGCAGGCGTACTACCGAAAACTTTAAGAATACGACCATCTTGAAGAGGTATACGAAGGAATTTATCAAAACAAACAACCTCAACGTGATTCAAAGTTAACCAATCCATCCCAACTATGACATCAAAACTACCCATTTGCATCGGAATAAGATCTATACGGAATTTGACCTTATTAAGAATCATGACACTATCCCGAATAACCGAATCAATAGTAATCGAATTCCCATTAGCTACTTCTACGGTAAAAGGCTTAGACAACCTATCCCAAGGCTTATCAATAATGTATGCAAAGTGTAACGAAATAAAGCTCTTATCGGCACTAGTATCGAATAATACGGAAGCAGAATGGTTATTAATACAGAACGCACCATTCACCACATCACTTGAGCTTTAGGCTTGATTCACGTTCATCATGAAGGCACGACCATTCGAACCTTGAGGAATTGGTGCATATTGATTAGTTGGATGGGCTTGAATAGCAGGGACTTGAGCAGTAGTAGTCGGCGGAGCCATAAGTTACTGAACTTGAGGAGCATAGGTGTGAGATGCAAAGGTTTGAGGGATTGGGGATTGGTAAGTTTGGACTTGGTAGGCTTGGCTAGTGTAGTATGGTGTGGGAACAACTTGGGCTTGATGAGCATAATACGGTGGAGGCATCACATGGGCTTGATTGGCACGGGCTAGCAATGGGCACATATTGCGGAGATGACTAGGATCTTCACAATGGTAGCAAGCACGAGTATTTGGAACACTGGCTTGAGCTTGGGGGTTATTAGCAGCTCAAGAAGAAGACGGTGCGGGTTGTTGAGGAGCGACACATACATATTGGAGGTGTACGGCAGGTATTAGCAAGATTCCCATAACGGTTACACGAGGTGCAAAGACGGCAAGTGGTTGATGCGGGATGATGGCGGTTACAGATCGAACACAGAGGGTGCAGTCCAATATACGGCTTCTTGTTGGGTGCATTTTGGTTCGGGGCTTGGTTTTTGGGTTGGTTAATGGTATAGTTTTGGTGATGAGTCTTGCGTTTTTGTCCATTGTTATGGTTGTTGTGGTAACGGTTAGAGTTGTTGTTTTGGGCAGGCTTAGGGTCGGCTTTAGCATTAGTAGAGGATTCGACTTTACTCTTTTTAGCAGCAGGCTTGGATTCCTTTCGGGACAATGTACCATCTCGAACATGATCATCAATCAAGGAAGCACCGAGGGTTATAGCTTCCTCCAGCGTGAGGGGGTCTCGACTGACAACCGCGTCACGGAAAATAGTAGGTAGTCCACAGATATACTTGTGGATACCACGGGACAACGGGGTTACAAGATGAGGTACCACCCGGCATCAATTCCTTGAATCGGTTCGAGTAAGTAGAGTTATCGCCACCAGTTTGTTTCAGCTCCAAAGCTTTGTCTCGAGCCTTTGCAGTTCATGCTCGGGACAAAACTCTCTCTTCATAGCTTCCTTAAGCTCCTTCCAAGGCATCGCCAATGCTTCATTAAAACCTTGGAGGTCCTTGAATGTGGTCCACCAAGTAAGGGCACGTTCCTCGAAAACGCTGGTGGCAAAACGAGTCCGTTTGTCGTCCGAACACTCGCTATGGATAAAGATGTTTTCCGTCCTTTCAAACCAACGGAGGAGTTTAGTAGCATTTTCCTCGCCAAGGTAAAGAGGAGGTTTGGCACTTGTGAAATTCTTGTAGTGATAGTTGTTGGTGGGTGCACTCGAAGTATTGGATCCATTCGAGTTGATATTTTGGAGTTGAGCCACCACCTCGGGCAAAGCAGCGGTGAACTCCTTCGTGATGCGAGCAGCCAAACGGCGATCATGAGCAGCCGATGGAAGGCGGTTGGAGTTGAGCCACCACCTCGGGCAAAGCAGCGGTGAACTCCTTCGTGATGCGAGCAGCCAAACGGCGATCATGAGCAGCCGATGGAAGGCGGTTGCTACGGCGACGAAGTTGAGAAGACATTTTGTGGGGACTAAATGTGAAATGTTATAAGGATTGGTAAGTTGTGTAAACGAGTCAATGAAGGATAATGAGGAAATGTGACTAATAAGTGCTAATGATTCGTCATGTCTTGAGGACAAGTCACGATTTAAAATAATGTGATTAACTTTGGGATAGTTAATTAAATTTATTTCAAATTAAAGTGTAACATGTTATTGGGTTGGGCTTTCCATAGGCTTCCCATGGTTGCTCAAAACCCAAAAATAAATAACAAATTAAATCAAGTGAGTTGGCCTCCCGTGAGCTTTCCATGCAATTTGAATGCCCCAACTAAATCATAAAATTAAGCTTTAGGAATTGGGCCTCCCATGAGCGTTCCATGGTAGTTTAAATGACCCCAATTAAATAACGGGACTTATATATTGAGAATTGGGCTTCCCACGAGCGTTCCGTGGCATTTTATTGGCCCAATTAAATAACGATTAACACACAATTTGAGTTGGTCGGCCCATGAGCTTTACATGGCATTTTAACTGACCCAACTAATTAACGAATTAACAATTCAATGGAGTGGGTCGGCCCATGAGCGTTACATGGCATTTTAACTAAGCCCACTAATTATCGAATACACGAATCAAAATGAGTAGTCGGAGAATCTCGTGAATCACCACGGTGATATCGAATCAAAACGGGTTATGAAATGAATAGTTAGAGTGCCCATGGGTTGTCATGGATTTTCCACCCAACTAAACATTTAAAAATAATTAACACACAGTTTTGGAAAGTTTCCGAATTTAGCCACGAACCACCATGAATTCGGTTATTATTAAAGGAATGCAACCGGTTGATCAATCACGTTTGATTCACTTAAGGTCCGGTTGTATGGCATATTGTCCAGCTTTGGCCTAGGGACTCGAGTACTGTGGTCAGGTTATCCTCCAGGTAAGGAATAGTGTCTTACCTTCGGTTCTCGGAACCGTTTTGCCAAGGCCCAACTCACAGTTCTCTAGTCCCCTACGGCTACTAAACAAAAATGTCATACTCCCATGCCTTTAGGAGAGGGAGTAAAAACAAATCATGGGAATTCTTAAGGAATTTTCCAAATTAAAAATGCAATATAGTAAATATATTAAAAGATTTTTAAAGATTTGAAAAATATTTTGAAAGCGAGGCATAGCCTCAGATTTGGTGTGTGCAATAATTACCAAAAATAAAAGATCTAGTAAATTTTTATCTAAAAATAAAAGATGTAATAATAACTAACTACCTAAATAGAAAAATATAATATATAATTTCCTAAAACCAAATAACATAGTTCAGATAGGCACGTATTGGGTTCCTAGCATATGACTAGGACATTTTCTAATCACCTATCTTAAACCTTCAGCTCTGATACCAATCTGTCACACCTCAACCTAAGGCGGAAATGCCGGGGCGTGAGCATGATTGCTCATAGCTCGAGGTAACTATCATTCAATAATTGTGACAATATCTAATAATTAATTCATTCGAAAAATAACCAAATAATATCCAAAAATAGTAATTTAATTTCAAAAAATAATCCATGACAAAATAGAAATAATCCAAACTATAACTAAAATAAAGTGTTTCTTGAAATGGCCTAAGGTCTCAAGCTAGCATTCCAATACTCCAAGTCATCAGTTTAAACGATAACCTGCATATATATATAGAAAATACAATAGTTTTGTCAACAAAAAATGTTGAGTGAGCAATTAATTTTGCAATGATATATATATTATGAAAAGTAGCAAAACGCAAGTAAGGAGGTAAATAAACCAAACCAATGAGCAAATAAAGTGTCAAGTGAACCATTGCCAAGCGAATCGGGCTCCGGTTAAAACTAGACGGTCGTATGATCATACTATAATGAGAATATGGTGGACCTCTCCGAATGCGCAAATTAAACAAGTAATCAAATAGCATTTATGTCTAGCAATTAACAGATAATATAACGTTTGCTAATGATTAAGATATGTATAATATGGAATAATATAAGTACGTATACGCCCCCAAAATATTTGAAAATATGTGAAAACGGGGGAATGACAAAACTCACACATGATGCCTCTAGAACTCGTGACTCTTTTGCGCGAATGTCAGGTCGTTTCTGGGCATCAAATGCACCTGGGAATTTAACCAAACTAAACATTAATGAAATCCTTGGATGTGGGAAAAAGAATCAACGAAATTGGAGTTCGTCTGATACCTTAAACAGGATGACAATGTAAAAGTATCACTGCAGTGTCGGTTCTAGCGCCGTTAATATTTCAGGAGGAGATTGTAGTTTAATATAAAAGAAGAATGGAGTCATTTAGTTGAATTTGGAGTGAGATATGGGTCTTCAAAGTTGACTTTCAGCTGCTGGTAGAATCTAGGATAGAGATAGTGAAAGATTTGGTAGATTTTGTAGGTGTTGGGGTGGAGTGTAAGGTTGTCCAAGATATTGAAGAGTCCAAGTAGTTGACCTCTAGATATCTTTGCAAGATTTGAAATATCTTTGCTAAGTCAACTATCATCTATAAGGTAAATAGATAAAGAAAAAAGAAATGTAGGAAGGAAATGGTTTTGTAACTTTAAAATGTTATGACTAGATACTTGGAATTGCATATGTTATTTAGTAGAGAATCCAAGGGGTTATATTTTTAGGAGAGTTGGAAGTTATCTCAATAATTTGATAAAAAAAAATGTACGACTTATATGTGTGTGCATATCTCGACAGATTAAGGTAAAAGGAAGCACGTGTATTGTGTTTTAATATATCTATAATTATGTCATACAAATATGATTTAATTTTGTTAGCTTTTAAAAATATATGGATTTTCCTAGGTTATACATGCACTTTTGTAGTATAAATAAAGAATAAACATTAAATAAATCATGGAGGGCTGAAAGTGAATACTTATAATTGCAAAATTTTATTAAAGATTAGGATCCGAAAGATGTTCGTACAATGACAAAATGAAAACAAACGAATATGATAAAAACCCGAAATGTTACATTTGACCTAGTAAACATGGAAAGGCTGCAAATAAATTGTTTCCCACGTTTCCTTTTTAACCACACGCTAACTGCAGGTCCGAGTCTCTAGGAGATCCTGACAACGTCATTTGACCTGTTAAACAAGGAAAATAGCGAACCAATTGTTAATTTATACAATATATCTAGGATACCTGTTACCTCGGAAGATACCAAATCTTGAATTTATCCCGAACATACTGCTGGCTGAGGATACCGAAAATCCAAGCCCTAACAATTGTCCCTAAATTTAACAACTGTTGATGTGGATTACAGCTATAAAATTTTTGAAATTTGAATTTTACACGCTTGAAGAATCTCACTGCACGTGTCACCCATCTGCTACCATATTAAACCCTTAAATATCTTTATATTTATCCAAGATAAATATTTCCCAAATCATTCGGTTATCTTCATAGGTAATCCTTTTTCTCTCTTTGCTCTTCATCTTTATATTTATCCAAGTTCTCCGTCATCAAGTTCAGGCTCAGGAGGCTAAGGCTGCAGGGTTGGAGACTCTCTTTTGGGATGTGGCAGCTAGGGAGAAGATTGTGGCGGAGCTGAGCTGTGACATTTGAGCCAAAACAAGGTACACCTCAGTAAGTATTTACCGATTAAGCAAATAAACGCCTTTTGCGTAACAATCGAACGATTAACCGATCGAGTCGGGTTATGACCCAGAAATCCCGGGGGGGGGGGGGGGGGGGGGCATCTATAAGTGATATGCGTTTAATACAAGCTAAAATATTAGTAATATGGCCTTAGTTCGATAGCAAACAAGTTAAACGAAAACATGGTCGTTTAACTACCCGCGATAGATTTAAACGCGAAAGATAGTTACAAACCAAGCATTGTATCATCCGTTAAGCCGAAAAAGACTTACCAAACACTTATCTGAAATGTTTTAAGCGATCTGTGAAAATATTTTTGATTTTTACAAACATATAGTATGTTTTTATAAATTTACACAAAACTAGCCGAAAAACACTCGTTTTCGCGGTGTTTGTCGCACCCGATAATTTTTTCGAGCCAAAAACCGAACCTGAAATAAATTTAGGGTCGGGATTTCACGTAAGGGTACGAAAAACGAGACAAATGATCAAGAGGGGGGCCCATGGACCCTACCTTTGGGGCGGCCGCAATATTGGAACCCCCCCCCCTTTTATTTCTTTCACATATAAACTAGATCTAAGATATTTCTAACATCATTTTCATGAGAATTCTGGACACAAGCTGCTCTTCATCAAAAACCAGCACGAAAATAGGTAAAAATGTCATAAATAATTGATTTTCAGCTCGTTTAAACTCGATGAATACCATATAAACATAGCTTGATTGCCAAAAATCATTCCTAACCATGTAAAAACCCTAAAAATGGTCCATAAACATGTATTGATCATACACATGGTGAGGAACCTGGTTTAATAGTTTTTTTTGGCCATAAACACGGATTAAAGGGTTGAAACGGCGTTTTTACGTTTCAAAAGTTCGTTTTTGTGCACTAGCCGAAACCCTGAGTTAAAGGGCTGTTCTATTGATTAAACCTTCTTGGTTTGTGATATAGGACCTGTACCTAGCCTCATAGGAGCACAAGAGCTTGAAAAGTTGATTAGAAAGGCGGAAACGAACCAAAACCGCTAAGGTAATGCCAAAACACTCGCTTACGGGCTGTTTAGGTTAAGGTTGTGATGTGCATATTATTAGGCCTTGAAATTTTTTAGGGACATCAGGGACCATGACAATGAGTCCCTGTTCAAATTTGGTAATTTTTCGACCATCCGAGAATATTTGAAAAATTTATTACCGAATTGGGTAGTTTATTTTGGAAAAATAGCTAAATTACTTCAAAAATTATGAACTTTTTATGGAAACTCAGATTTGATGTATTTTGATCACATATGAATTTTGAGATCATTTAGAGAAGTCTAAAAGTGTTTTGTGTATATGCGTTCATGTGAATTTTTATAGCCGAATTTGGATCGAAAAGAATATCGCACGAGCTTTTTATATTCTGGAATTAATACAAGTTGTTTTGGGACATGATTTGAGTATTCTGGAATTTTGGTGGAATTTTTGGAAATTGTTTGGGATAAACGGACGATTTTCAGGCGAAATATAGCTGAAAAAATGAATTTTTATAAATTAACAAATCAGTAAAAAAATTCCAGAAATATTTTTATAAAAATCTACGTATTTTAATTGATAAGTGGCTAAATTTTCATAATTTAATGATTAACGGTTAATTAATTATGTTAATTTAAAGATTAAACAAATTTAGTTTTCATAAAAACCGACAAGTTCGCGATTAACGAACCTGCTGGAATATCAAAACACCAAGAGTGATCAAAAACCATATTTTTTGGACTAATTAAGTAAAAATGAACTTTTTTATGAGAAATCTGGACAATCTGGGTGGATTGTGCGCATTTCTTCTTAAATCAAAATGAATAAACGGAAACGGGCCCCGTAGCTAATCCGGGACCCCAATATGTGATTTTTCTTTATAACTTAATCATTTTATTAACCAACGCATTTACCCAAGCTTATTTCCCCATAATTGTTTTCTGAAAGGGTAAACGAACAACTTGTCCCAGCTGGGAAAACGTGCAACTAAGCCAAGTTTGGTTTTAAGTATTAGACATTGAACAACATCACAACCTAAGCCTATTGCCACTTTCTGGGCGTTCCAGCTATACCCAGATTAGTTATACAGCCCAGTTTAGTATTGAAATTATAATAATATTAAAATATTAATATTATTATAATATTGATTATAGGAACTACTGATAGCGGACCGAACAAACCACGAACTGATACAGTACTGATTATCTACTAAACCGTGAGTTACATGACCCCACTCTTTAAACATTTTTACGAACTTTTGGGGTGAAAAGCATGTTTGATTACATATACATACCTGAAACATGTATTGATGTGAATTATCTAAGTACTAACACACGAAAGTCCCCACGATCACAGTGATTAACTTCGAGCCGGTGGCTTGTGAATAGTACTATTGGTTTGACAAACCCAAACGAAATCGGCCTGGTTGCCATGTCACATAGAGTGCACATGACCATATTTATACATACAGGCTATGTAGTGTTAGACATAGCTACCGGGGCACGTTGTGGGCGAAAGGGGAGCCATAGTGGTTGTTTGAGCGTGGGAAATGGATGCACGCGGCACATACAGTCAAGGCTTCACTATAGCTTAGCATAATTACATCATTTACATACATATATACTTATATTATGATTACAAGTGTTAACTTGTGAATATTCATAACTGTTTTCTTGAAACTCGTGAAACTCACCAACTCTAGTAGTTGACCCGTTTTAAACTGCTTTTCTGGTGTACCTAAATCAGAATGATTTGGTGATCTGTTACTTGCCCAAGGTGTATGGTTGATGCTATGTGAATAGAAGCAAGGGCGTTAGTAGTAAGATTGTATACTTAACGAACTAGTTTGGTTTGTATCACCTAGACCGTAAAACAACGATAGAACAATGAAATGTAATATATTGTAAGCTAGTTTGTGATGTTTCTTTATAAACAATGTGTTGATACCAGAGGTGTCTGTTACATTCCTGTTTTACGCTTCCGCATTGTGCTAGTCGGGGTGTGACATGAGCGAAGAGAATGTGGAAGAGCCAGGGCCGAGCATGGCGGATAAGGTGGCTGATAAGTCGGAGAAGGATAAACAGGGCAATGATGGCGATAAAGACATGGCCTGAGCCCGGTTTTTATGAATGTTTGTTTGTGGTTTATGATGGTTGGTTTTAGGTTTGTGGTATTTTGAACAATTGGAACTTGTGTCTTGAACAGTTTGGCTTAAGATAACAGGATACATGGGTGGAGGGATCTTGACTTTTCAACACGAAGCCCATGTTATCTTAACTTTTGAACATTTAGCAATGCTTGGGTGGAGGAATCTTGACTTGTTGAAGACGAAGTCCTTGTATTGTCTTTTAATCTATCTGCATTTAATGTTAGTAATGATATGATCTTGTGGCTTTAGCATTGTGTTTTGTAACTTACAAGTTTTAGGTGGAATATTACATGTCTTTACTTTTTGAAATTAGTTACTGTTTCGAATAATGTATCTTCAAAACACGCTTCTTGAGTACTTTGAGAATTATAGTTTCAGAAAAAGTATCTTTTAAGACTTTGTATTGAAATATCCTGAGGATCATATATCCTGAACATAAAATACTTTTATGTTTTTAGAAAACATAATCAAAAGACTTATTCGGTATTGATATAAAATATCTTAAGGACAATATATCCTTACGCCTTGTGTGAGTTATCACAATCAAACCAAAATATCATATCTTGAAATATAAATTGAGTGATAGAACTAAGTGTAAGGAATACCTTCATGGAGATCAATTATAAATCTAGTTAGCTTACATATAATATCCCCAATTGTTGAGCTTTTTGAAATATCATGTTTCTGGGAATTTGCTGAGTCAAAAACAACTTTGTAACATTCATAGATTTAGTGATCTGTCAAGACAAAGTTAGATAATTCTGGCGACAAGGCCCATTAACTGGCGATAAAGCCTTTTTACTGGCGACTAGGCCTTTACTTTAGAGACATGAAAATGTCTTAACTTGAGATAAAACTGGGAAAGATCCCAAGCACATGGGGATGATTATGCCAAGACTAGAGATAACACGAGCGTGTTATAAACCTTAGATAACATGAAAATGTTATAAACCATATGTGTGACACGTCTGCCACTTATCTTAAGGATCCGGTATATAACCAACAACGGACGAATTGTTAGCTGGTCTGGTCAGCCTGTCTCGAACTATATCCGAATCATCATGCGCTCCAGGCGTTGTTAGAAAGGTGAAGACCTTTAAACCTTTTGAGATATCCGGGATATCGTATTCGTGTGCCCCTGGCGTTTGTTGGAAAGGTGAAGACCTTTAAACCTTAGGGGATATCAGGGATATCATATTCATGTGGGAGGTGATCAGCCTCTGACTGTTGTCGAGATAACGTATCCTTAGGATAACTGAAAAACACTAAGCTCTTGATGACGGGTGGGTGTTAGCTTGGCTAACACCCCTCTGATGCTTAAGTCAGTAAACATGATTTAGGGATAATAAAGTTAAAAAATGTAATAATAGATAAGGGAACACACCTTCATCTTGAGTACACAAATATACCAGTTAGGTATGCTAACAAAAATACACCTTGAGGTGGATAGCATTCCAAGCTCTTGGTATAGGAACACCTTCCATAGTGATTAACCTGTAGGCCCCTTTTCCTGCCTCCGAATCTATCAGGTAAGGACCTTCCCACTTCGGAGTTAGCTTTCCATCTGTTGGGTTAGTGGTATTCTGAAATGCTTTTCTTAGCACCATGTCACCTATTTGGAATCTTCGAATCATGATATTCTTGTTGTAGTACTTGGCTATTCTTTGTTGGTATGCTGCCATTCGGATCCTGGCGAGATCCCTGAGTTCATTGATGGTATCTAGGTCTTCGGTAAGATTTTGTTTGTTGGACTCAGTATCCTGGATGCTAGTTCTTGCTGTGGGGATCACCATCACTGTAGGGATAATAGCTTCGGCCCCAAACACCAAGGAAAAAGGTGTTTGTCCAGTTGCATTTTTCGAAGTGGTTCTTGTTAGGGCTCGAATTTTCAGTCTCCTAAGCAAAGGATATGTTCAGGATAACTTCAGGATGCAGTATCCTCTAAACGACAAGAAACGGTCCAAAAATAATAAAGCATTAAAGATTGTAGACGTTGGAGGGAGTTATAACTCATTTATAACAATGTTATGCAAGCCATAACCGCTCCAAGATCATAATCAGGATAATATATGCTCTTTATTAACAATTATTACTCTTTATTGCTAGTTATTATCTAGAGATCCTTGTTGTAACTATAAATAGGAGTTGTTTAGATCATATAGGACACACAACTTACACTCTAGCTATAGCATTACTTTGTAAACACGATCTAAAGAAGAAAGCTCCAAACACTTGTAACCCTTTTCGATTATTAATAAACTTGTGGTGACAGTTTTCACCGCCCCGGGTTTTTTTCTTGTTATCCTCAGGATAACCGGTTTTTTCCTCGCAACAAATCCTTGTGTCATTGCATTTTCATTCATTTCTATCAAGCACCTAAACCTCACTAACTAATTTGGTTACGGAATTACTCTTGTTAATTTTTTACCCAAAACAAATTGGCACCCATTGTGGGGCGATCAGTGCTTCAATCTTTCAAAACCGTTTATTTCATTCTCAATCACCTTCATTCTTTCATCATGTCTTCACAACCAAAAACCAGCTCCATTTTTGCTCCGGTGGTCACCGCTGCTTCAAGTGTTAACCCTGGTCCTCCACCGGTTCCGAAAAAGAACACTCAACCCAGACGAGAACTTCCACCGTACCTAGGAACCTCTACATGGGTAGATCCAGTTATATCTAACAAGGACATTTTTGCTTTGATGAAACAGGTCAAAACTCACATGGAGCAGCAAGAAAAGACCAACTCAAGGTTATTTAAGGAAATTGAAGGGATCAAAAAGAAACCAGGGCAAGAGAATACTCCAATCATGCCCAGGGTTCTTGATTATGATTCCCCAGGATCATCTATCCTTCAGAATCTCGGATCCTTGAGGACACAACCAACAAGGATCCCGTCCCAGCAGCAATCAGGATATTGGGGAATCTGTCCTTCGGTATCCTCGGAGTTACCCAGACCGACGAGGCCGGACTACAACAACATGCAGCCTCGTTCAACCACGCCAGCTAGCATATTCACGTCAGGATCTCCAATAGTGTCCTCTGAAGTACATGTTGTAGATGACATCCCTATGCAGACGGCACCTTATCCTGAGGATACCCTCAATGGAGGAACTAGCCGTCAAGGCTCAGGATACCAGAGACCTAACCACGATCTCGGTAACAGTTTACTTAATGCTAATTTATACACTAACTGTGGATCTATGCAGGATAAGGGGATATCTCCCGAGATAGCCAGGGAATTGCAGGAAATGAAAGATATGATTTCCAATATCCCAGGGATAATCCGTCCCATAGCTGAAGTTCCGGTAAGCAGTCACAGATTATCCAGGGCCACTTGGCTTATATGCGACGTGGAGATCCCCAAGAAATTTCAGACACCCAGCATGAAACTGTATGATGGCACTACGGATCCTGAGGAACACGTAGCTCAATACAGAGAGAGGATGGAGGTTAACCCAATACCCGATGAAATCAAAGAAGCCTGTTTATGTAAGGGATTTGGTTCAACACTAACGGGGCCGGCCCTCACATGGTTATTAAGTATTCTTTCCAATACTATTACTTCCTTTGCTCATTTGATTAAGTTATCCAATAATCAATTTTCTTGTATTAGATCTTTCGAGAAAATGACAGGTGACTTATATAGAATTGTTCAACCTAATAATGAATCCCTAAGGGATTACATAACTAGATTTAGCAGGGAAGCTTTGGATATCCCCAACCTTGACATGGCGGCTGCTGTTGAAGCTCTCAAGATGGGGTTAAAGAAGGATTCAGCCTTCTATGACGATCTTGTCATGACTCCATGCAGGAATCTTGATGAAGTTAGAAACAAGGCATTAAGATACATACGGCTAGAGGATGATAAAAAGGCTCATGGAAGTTTGGTTATCCCGAAGTATGAATCTACCAACAGGAAGTCAGACCCTCCACAGAAGTTCTCTAGGCCCAAGCCTTATTCCAAACAAGATATCTCCAGGATAAACGTCGTGGATGAAAACGAAGACGATGAGGAGTATCCTAAAATATCCGAATATTGTTTTAATATTGATATTGGTGGTATAATATGTGCCATGCAGGATTTAGGTGACAAGACCAGATGGCCCAAGAAAAATGAGAAGCCCGAATCCAGCAAAGGACAAGTCTAAATGATGTGCATTCCATGAAGACTTTGGCCATAGCACTGATGATTGTATAGCACTTCGGAAGGAGATAAGATACCTTCTTAGCAAAGGACACCTAAAGGAACTATTTGGAAGAAACAAGAACAAAAGTCAGGATCCTGTCAAGATACCTGAAAGGGCACATTCTCCACCACCCGGAGCCAAGGCTGTATCCTTTATCTCGGTAGGATCGGACATTTGTGGAACCTTGTATTCAGCAGTTAAGAAGCGTTCCAAAGAAACGAAGATGGACAATGGCAACAGCATTTGATATCATGGATGAATACAACATGAAGTTGAATCCAGCCAAGTGTTATTTTGGGGTTAGAGTAGGAAAATTCCTTGGATGCATGGTCACCAAAAGAGGAATAGAAGCCAGCCCTGAGCAAATCAAGGCCATCCTAGATATCAAATCACCAAGGTATGTCAAAGATATCCAAAGATTGACCGGAAGAGTTGCTGCTCTCAACAGATTCATCTCAAGATCTTTAGAGAAGTGTAAAGACTTCTATGATATCCTGAGGAAGAATCAAAAATTTGAATGGGGAGAGAAGCAAGAAAGAGCTCTGATATCCTTGAAGGAATACTTATCCTCAGTGCCACTCCTAATGAAGCCAGTTGATGGTGAACCATTATCCTTGTACTTAGCCGTTTCTGGGAGTGCAATAAGTGATGTCTTGGTCAAATATCATGAAGGTCAACAACATCCAATATATTATGTAAGTAAAAGCCTACTAGATGCTGAATCCAGGTATTCTTATCTTGGAAAGTAAATTTTAGCACTTATAATGGTTTCTACTAAATTAAGACATTATTTTGAAACTCATGTTATCCATGTAAAAATTAACTATCCTATTAAGGTTGTTTTGAGAAAACCAGAAATGTTAGCAAGGATGGCAAAGTGGGCTGTGAAACATAGTGCATACGATATACTATATAAACCAAGGACAGCCATCAAATCACAGGCACTTGCCGATTTTGTGGCTGATTTTAGCCAGGATATACTCGAAGAAGTGGAAAAAGAAGTTCACCAATTGGAGATCAATGAAAGTTGGACCTTGCATACAGATGGTGCCTCCAACATAAGAGGAACAGGTCTTGGTACCCTGCTAAAATCGCCACAGGGGGACATTATACCTCTATCCATATCCTGTGAATTTCAAGATACCAGATGATATGAAGATAGCCATCATTCATATCCTGACTCCAGCAACAAAGGAGAACCATGAAGTCATGGAGACTTCGTTACCTGAAGACAAGCCAATATCCTAGACCAGTCCCATAATACGGTATCTTCAGGATAACATGATCCCAGAAATACAAAATCCCAGAGCATTCCGAATGAAGGTAACCAGTATATTATCCTAAATGATGTGTTGTATAGAAAATCGTTTGTAGGTCCATACTTGAGATGCTTTGAATATCAAGAAGCACAAGAAGTTCTCAAGGATATACATGAAGGTGATTATGGAAACCACACTGGGCAGAGCCTTAGTATCCAAGATACTAAGGACAGGTTACTTCTGGCCAACAATGAAGAAGGACACAATGAACTTCTCCAAAAAATGTGATGCTTGTCAAAGACACAGGAACATCTGACATCAACCAGCTGAACCAATGTATCCTATCTGTTGGTGAATAATGTCAGTAGTTCATAGTCTAGTGTCTGTAATCGAGTCTGTAATGTTAATTGTGTTTTGTTTATGTTTAAGCGAAGTTACTGACAAGTTCGCTTATCAGGCGAACTTGTTAGTCAAGCGAAGTTAGCAACAACTTCGCCTGAACATATCAGGCGAAGTTGTCGTGTATATATACCTAGGTTACGGCTTAGGTTAAGATGATGATCTAGTTCGTTCAGTTCGTGAATTGTAAGTCGTCAGACGTGTATTCGAGAGTTCTCTGTAATCAGTGATATTACATCACGTGTTTCGGTTGTAATATAACGTGTGTTCGTTTATTCGTATCGTGTGTTTTATCGATTAGTTTTCTACGCTCGTAACGACCTACGCAGGGATTCCGCACCTACGTAGATCGAGATATCCCGTGCAAATCCATCCAGGGAACCTACAATTGGTATCAGAGCTTTTGCTCGATTGTGTGCTTCGGGATATTCACGCGGGTGTAGAAATCGTCCCGTTTCGACTATTCACGGGACGTGTTTTCTGTGTTTTTGTGTCATTCTTACCTCCTACCATCGTATTCAACCCTTTACACCGTCAAAAACCTCGAAAAACCCAGAAATCAGATCTGCAGAAACTTCGTGTTCATCAGGCGAAGTTGCCGTCACTGTTCGTAGGGTTTCGGCGAAGATATAAGGTTAAGCGAAGTTATTCACAACTTCGCCTACCTTCTCAAGTTCGCCTAACTCAAGCGAAGTTCTCTACAACTCAGCCTACCTCCTAAGTTCGCTTACCTCAAGCGAAGTTCTTCAGCGAAGTTGAGACTTAAGCGAAGTTATCCGTAACTTCGCCTACAGTACTTTTCAGAAGAATTTTTTTTTTCTTTTTTTTTTTCGGGTTTCTTAGTTTTTGAGAAAGATGTCGTCAATTAACATCTCAGAGTTAGTTAAGATGGAAGTAGAAGCAGGGTCAGCTACTAAGGCCCCAAAGTTGCTTAAAGGAACCGACTTCGTTGCTTGGAAGGATCGGTTCGAACAATATGTCAAGTACCAGGATGCAAAGATGTGGGTGTGCATCCAGGATGGTTATATACCACCAACTATGGAGTACGAAGGTCGTGATCAGATCAAAAAGTACAGCAAAATGGAAGAAGAAGAGAAAACGATGTATGAGGCCGAGAGCAAGGCTCATGCTGCTATCACTATGGCTCTTCCACAAGAGATCCTTCATACTTTTAGAAAGTACAAGACAGCAAGAGAGCTTTGGGAAGCTCTTGAGAACCGGTTTGAAGGAAATGTGGGAATCCGTGCTTCGAAGATCAAATTGCTCAAAACTCAATTCTCGGTCTTAAAGTATCTGAAAAACGAATCACTTGATGATATCATCACCAGATATTATCATCTGATGACTGAACTCAGCAACTACTCAATTGCATACAAAGAAGATGAGATTGTTGAGAAGCTTCTTGATGCTCTCCCACCAAAATGGGAGATGTATAATGTGTTGATGAGAGAAGATAAAGACTTTGCTGACCATGACCTTGAGACAGCAGTTAACAAGCTCCGAACCTTTGAGCTTAACATGGTTAGAAAGGAGACACCTACGGATCAGGTTCAAGATCCAGGTATGTATGGTGCTAAAGTCAACTCTAGTTTAGGTTCGAAGACTAAATCAGCTGCCTACTACTCGAAGGGAGAGTCGGGCGCCAACTCATCACATGAGGGGCATGTGTCAGTCAACACGAATGGTGATGTTTGCTTTGTAGCAGGTGGATCTAGTGCATCTAAGCCGCAAGCAAGCAAGAGTAGTTGCTCTCAAAGTATTCCTAGCAACAACTACTCTAAGATGCCTATGAGTGTCAAATCTGCTGAAGAGCAGTTTGCTCTCTATGCTTCTTTTATTGCTTCCTATGAGAACTACATTCAGGGGAAGATTGTTGATCCAGCTATGTTGGAAGAAGACTATGACCAGATTGATGCTGATGATCTGGAAGAAATGGATCTGCAATGGCAGATGGCTATGATCGTGAGAAGAGTGAAACGGTTTATGAAAAAGACCGGAAGAAAGTTTGTCGGTGGAAGGCCAGGGTTTGACAAGACGAATGTAAGATGTTACAACTGTCAGCAAAACGGCCACTTTGCTAAGGAGTGCAGAAATGAGCGTGTAGAACGTGGTCAAGGCAAGTCTACACAGCATTATGGGGGTAGTAAAGATTATAGTGCCATGATTTCTAGAGAAGATGGTGAATATAACTGGAACCTGCATTCTGAAGAAATCTTTGAACAGGCAAATTTGGTGAATGTGGAAAATGAAGAAAGTGAGAAAGCTACTGGAGAAGAAAAAGCTTTCATGGCTGATGCTAAAGACCAGCTCACCGAGGTATGTTCTAAACTTACTTGTTCTAAATGTGAAAACTTGTCTGAGCAATTAGCAACTATAACTGATCAGTATTTTAGTTTGGATGCTGAGTTTAAAACTCTAAAAGAAGATCATCATTTTACAAAAGCAGGAGAAAATAGCTATAACGTTATAGCTATGAAGTGATTGATCTAAGCTATGAAGTTTTGGAAGAAAAAACCAAACTAATAGCTGAAAGAGAAAAACAGATTGCTGATCACCAGGTGAAAGTGGTGGAACTGAATAGAAAACTTGAGCAGTTCAGAAATTCCTCTGCTATTCTTGATCACCTTGTTAGTGATCAAGGTTCCTCTGTTACGAGGGGAGGAATTGGTTATCATGAGGTTCCACCACCTTATAATCACAATTACACTTTTAATCCTAGTAATCAGAAATCTGTTGACTTTGAGGTTGTTCAGACAGTTCCAATTAAGGTAACTAGTAAAGAACCAGATGTTAGTAGAGGCGAAACAAGTCCGCCTGTGTCAAGTGTTAAAATTTCTGTTCCGAGTCCGGTCTCATCAGATTCGGATAAGTCATTCGAGTCGGGTAAGACAAAGGAGGAGGTTGTATTACCAAATAGTGGAGAGAAAGATAAAACAACTAAAAAGAGTTCTCCGCTAAACCCGTATGTCCCACCATATGTGAGACGAACGGGCGGTAGTACAGCCTTGACATCCAAAACAGAGGAGTGGATTGTGATGAAGGCTCCACGTGAGAGGAATACGTATATTATGGATATGAGGTCGACTGAAATGGCCACGGAAGAATCATGCCTTATGACAAAAGCGAGCGAATCGGAGTCCGAATTGTGACATAGGAGAATGGGGCACATTCATCTTCGGAAGATGAACCACATTGTCAAGAATGGACTTGTGCTGGGCGTTCCCTTGAAAAGTTTCAACTTTGAAGACAAATGTCTAGCATGCAAGAAGGGAAAGCAGCACAAGAAATCCCATCACACCAAGATGGTCAATTCTATTGTCAGTACTCTAGAACAGCTTCACATGGATCTCTTCGGTCCCGTGAATGCAAAAAGTCTTGGAGGTACTTCTTATTGCTTGGTGATCACTGATGGTTACTCACGATATTCGTGGGTATATTTCCTGAAAACAAAAGATGAAACGGCTCAGATGGTGAAGAATTTTATTACCAAAGTTGAGAACGTTATGGATAAAAGGGTTAAGTTCATCAGGAGTGACAATGGAACGGAGTTCAAGAATTTTGAAATGGAGATCTTCTGCCTTCAGAAAGGGATTGAGCACCAGTACAGCGCTCCGTATACTCCGCAACAGAATGGAGTGGCTGAGAGGAAGAATAGAACGTTAATTGAAGGAGCCAGAACTACGCTGGCTGATTCGAAGCTTCCTGTGGTGTTCTGGGCTGAAGCAGTTGCTACAGCCTGTTATATCCTGAATAGAGTCTTGACTGTTAAAAGACTTAATAAAACGTGTTATGAGCTTATGCATGGGAGGAAGCCCAACTTGAGTGGTCTTGAACCATTCGGGTCCCCTTGTTCGATTTTAAAGACAAATTCTAAATTTGGTGAAGTAGCCGATGAAGGAATCTTAGTCGGCTATGTTGTTGGGAATCCCAACAGACGTGTCTTTAATACATCGACCAGCAAGGTTGAGGTGGTGTGTAACACCGATATCACAAGTTACAAACCGCCAAAACCAAGCAACAGACCTGCTGAGTTTTTCGACTATGATAGACTTTTTAAGTCTTTTAACATACCTTATTTGGATAGTGCAGAAGTAGAAGAAAGAGTTGCTACGAAGATGATCCTTGATGAGGAAGAAAATCTAGTGCAAAGACATCTGTTTGATAAATGTCAACCTTCCTCATCAAATGCTATCGATACCCCTGCTGCCTCTCCTGAAGAAGAATTTTTCAATCCGTTTCACTCTCAGCAAGGAACAACCATTGACGAGCTCTCTTCTAACTTGGAAGACAATTTGCCTGTCGGTTCGGTTCCGACCACGAGAATTCAAAAAGATCACCCTTTGGAGAATGTGATTGGTGATGTGTCCTCCGGTGTACAAACAAGACGTAGCTTGAATGAGCACACCTGTGTTTACACAAGCATTAAGGAGACAGGCATAATCAATGAATGCTTGTACACCTGCTTTATCAGCCAGATTGAACCAAAGAATTATCAAATGGCTCTAAAGGACAGCTCGTGGGTCAAAGCCATGCAAGAAGAGCTGGCTCAATTCAAGAAAATGGAAGTTTGGACTTTGGTTGAAAAACCAAAGAATGTGCATGCGATAGGCACAAAATGGGTTTTTAAGTGCAAGAGAGATGAGAAAGGGATTATTATAAGAAACAAGGCGAGGCTAGTCGTTAAAGGTTTTAATCAACAAGAGGGGATTGATTATAATGAAGTGTTCTCTCCTGTGGCAAGATTGGAAGCCATTAGATTGTTTTTGGCATTTGCTGCTTATAAGAAGATGAAGGTATTTCAGTTAGACGTGAAAAGTGCGTTCCTAAATAGGAAAGTTGATGAGGTTGTGTACGTTGAGCAACCTCCGGGTTTTCCTGACCCAGACTTTCCAGACCACGTGTACAAGTTAAGCAAGGCGTTGTATGGACTACATCAGGCACCTCGTGCCTGGTACTCAACTTTATCAGTTACTTGCTTGAAAATGGGTTTGAATGAGGGAAGATAGATAGCACGTTGTTCTTCAAGAGAGAAGGAAGCGACTTCCTGCTGGTGCAAGTCTACGTGGATGACATTATCTTTGCTACATCAAAAGTCTCCATGTGTCAGGAGTTTGAGGCCGTCATGAAGAAAAGGTTTGAAATGAGTGCTATGGGTGAACTAACTTTCTTTTTAGGATTGCAGGTTGATCAGAAGAAGGATGGGATGTTCATTCATCAGACCAAGTATGTCCATGATGTGCTCAAACGCTTCAAGATGGAGGACAGCACTCCATTCGATACTCCAATCTGCGTCAACCATAAATTGGGTGCTGAGACAGACAATGACGCAGATGTGGACTCAACTCAGTATCGGGATATTATAGGTTCTTTAATGTACTTAACTGCTTCTAGGCCTGATATTATGTTTGCAGTTTGTCTTTGTGCTCGTTTTCAGGCAAACCCAAAGAAATCTCACATGAAGGGTGTGAAGAGGATCTTGCGATATCTCAAAGGCAAACCTAAGCTGGGGTTGTGGTACGCGAAAGGAGGAGACTTGGAATTGGTAGCTTACACAGATTCTGATTATGGAGGGTGCAATCAGAGTCGAAAGTCAACTACTGGAGGATGTCAGTTTCTAGGAGGCAGATTAGTGTCCTGGCAATGCAAGAAGCAGACATCAGTCGCCATTTCAACATGTGAGGCAGAATACATGGCAGCATCCAACTGCAGCTCCCAGGTTCTGTGGATTCAACAACAGTTACGCGACTATGGTCTGAATTTCTCACTTACTCCAATTTGAATTGATAACACTGCTGCGATCTCAGTAACTAATAATCCCGTAAAGCACAGTAAAACTAAACATATTGACATACGTCATCATTTTATACGGGATTGTGCTGAGAAGAATCTGATTGTGCTTGAAAAGGTGGATACGCTTGATAATTTCGCTGATTTATATACTAAAGCGTTTGACAAATCAAGATTTCAAAACCTTGTTGAGTTGAATGGGATGATCAATCCCGAGTAACCATGCTTTTTGTGCATATATATATAAAAAAAAATGTCACTATCGCTTAAAATTATGTCGGTTACCTCAGTTTGAAGGACATATCCTTGGATATGTTTGGTCCTCATTTTCTACTTGTAGAATTTGAGGATTGCCATTAACCAGATGACTGAATGTGACCGGGGCGGTTTATGATGTGTTTTTATGCTTTGGCTGAAAATTAGTCGTTCATACTTAGTTAGAAGGACACATACTTGTATGTGGTCGGTCCAGCGGATCCATTGGATCCTCAGGATAACCGTTTACCTGAAGACTTTGAACTGATCGTGGCGATTGAAGTCAAAAATTTTTTTTGGGGAAATGAAATTATTTTTCAAGTCTACTACTTCGTAAGAAGTTCTGTTGCTATGTTTTAACAGAAAATTGATCCAACCTTGGAAAATGATAGATTTACTGATTCTGTGTGCTTAACTAGTGAAGTTATTAGGCTTAAAAGGCTTTAGAATAGTCATTGTATGTCATGGTAGCTTTTTATGGTGCGTAAAAGTAGATGTGATACAAACTAAATCTACTCGATTTTACGTGGAAACTCCTTAAGAGTTTTGCATGTCTTCATATATATCTTTCCGAATGATAGGCAGAAAAGCGATTACTCAGTCATACACGAGCCCGTAAGTGTTCTGATTCCCGTAAAGATAGTGTGTGAAGAAACTGTAGTGATCCAGATTCGGGACTTGCAGTTGTTTACTACTCTGAAGTCTATGTAAATGTTTATCGTAAAAAAAAAAAAAAAAAAAAAGAAAAAAAACCTTATGAGTTATTAAAACATTCTAGAGCTGACAATGTCAAGACTTCTCAATCATGGAGTAAGAAAGAGAACGGTAAGCAGATGAAGAGTACTTACAAACTTAATCAGACACTATGGGTCGAAGTCAATTCGGGGTGACTTGGGGAAAGCCAAATACGCTTTGAGAATAGATAGGAGGCATCATAATCTCTGAGTTGTTGCCCACTTAATTTTTGAGCTTAATTGAACTTAACTCGTATCACAGAAACGATGAAAACCATCTTAAGTTATTTACCTGCCTACAACCTGTTTCTTTATGTCATAATACAGCTAAACACGGATCTATGTGACAGTCACGTAGTTAGTATGATTCCTGTTCGGATCTTTTCTAAAACATGGTAGTCCCTGTCTAGACTGAAATTTGATCCCTTGTACTTTAATTTTTAAAAGTTTTTCGTACTTAGGTAGTTTATGATTTTATAACTGGTTACTTGGACTTGATCGTGTCATTTAATTCTTTAAGGAAGTTTAAAACTTAATTGCAAATTGTTCGAATTATGGGGTTTGTTTTGAAAAAATTTTTAATTTCAGCGAAGTTCTGCATAACTTCGCCTGATAGGCGAAGTTATCCACAACTTCGCCGATACATCTGTGACCCTATATAAAGGACTCTAAAGGTCAAACTGTTCATTTATTTCAAAATCCAGCGAACTTATACTCACAGAAACCTCGGCGAACTTATCGATTCTTTTATCATCAATCATTCTGTGTTTTCATTGTCGATTAAAGGTGTGTAGGGTTCCATATTCGTATAATCATTGTCGTTAATGATTATCACAGGTCGATACGACCCGTTTCGTGACCTCGATTTTTTTGAAACCTAAACACCCGATTTTCAAACTTGTTTTTACGTGATAGTAAACCACTTGAACGTATAAACCTTCATAAAATCATGTATTTCGGAGTCCTCGATCACCGAAATCATCATCTACACGTCGTTCAACAACCTTAACTGTTGCCGATTCGAATTCGGCGAAGTTACAGTTTAGGCGAAGTTATCCGTAACTTCGCCTGAGGTTTAACATCGCCTGATAATGAATTATGCAACAGTATACGAGGCGATGTTGTGGTTAGGCGAAGTTATCATTAACTTCGCCTCGACCTTTTACTTAAAAGTTAATAGACGAAGTTACAGTTGAAGCGAAGTTGTTTACCAACTTCGCCCCACCTTTAATTTCGCCTATACAGAATAATCACAACTTCGCTCATGGTAAAAGGCGAACTTGTGGTTTGCCTTGACGGTCATCTAACTTGATCTGTTTGTTGCAGATATGGCTGCAGTAGCAGGTGCTGGAGGTGCTGGAGGAGATGAGGGAGGAGATAATCAAAGGCAGTTCTTCCCGGGTCATAACATGTATATCACATTAGACCCAGATGCGAGTGGTGTGGAGGATTACCGCGAGATAATTACATTCCTCCTTCGCTCGAGGATATTCCACGCCATTACGACAACTCTGCCGATTTCCTTGCCCAACATTGAGGATTTCTGGCAGATGGTGGAATATGACTGCCGCGTCGACCCCCCGGTGATACGTGCAACGGTGAATGGTCAGGATGTTCAGTTCTCGTCTGAACAAATCCTGGTGGCTCTGCAGTTCGGAGAGGAGACTAGGGATGATCCGACTGAGTTTGTTGCTCCGTTCCGTGATGGAGCATTTCTACGAATGGGATATTCTGGTCCCTTGGGGGATACACAAAGAAGGAAAGGTTTCTTGCTCGATCAGTGGCGCTTCCTCATGCACGTAATGATTGTCTGCATGTCAGGGAGGAAGGCGGGCACTGACGGGATGGGCGCGACCTTGCAGTCGGCGATGACTGCTCTGACTTATAAAAAGCGTTACAGCTTGAGTCAGATGGTCTTCTATGAGATTGATCGACAGCGAAGGGCGATGGGGCGTGAGAGATTCATCATGTATCCAAGATTTCTCCAAATGATCTTGAATCATGTTGCTCCCACGTTGCCTCAACGTCGCCCTATCAGATACGTGGAGAGTGTGAACAAGCGTATCTTTGCTCAATGTAGAACTTCGAGTGCTAGAAGCAAGCCTGAACTGCGTCCTAGGCATACTCCACTGTTTGGGTATTTAATCAACCCGGAGTATGTTCCTGCTAATGGGGACGAGTTTAGAGATCCTCAAACACAACAGGCGGGAGCACCTCAAGCTGTACCTGCTGCGCCTGTTGTGTCAGCTGAAGAAGAGATAGACTTTGACGCTGCTTTTGGCGGCCAAGGATTTTTTGACATGGACCGAGTTGATCTTCAAGAAAATATACAGGTCTCGGTTCCACAGAGTACGGGAGTAAATGTTACTAGAGTAGCTACGACGAGGGATGACTCAGATTTTGATGATGTAATGGATGAGGCAAGACGTATGATGGTGACTCAAGAGAGGACGTATGGGAAGAGAAAGAGGACAGATGACGACAGTGAGTCAGAAGAAGAAGAAGACATTCATAAGTTGATCAGACGTTCAAGAAGGGACAGGACAGGTGCAGGTAGGGGAGCTGGTGAGAGCTCTAGAGTCATACGTTTCGCTCCGCCCGCACTGTCCGGTATGTCAATTGTCCCTACACCATTACAGGTCACAAGGCCAAGCGCCACAGACGTTCCCGTGGTGGCTACATCATAATCTGTTGGCCTCCCATCCATCACACTCCAGCTGACGACTCCAGATATTGTATCGTTGCCGCCTCCAACGCTTACTCCGTCGGAGGTTGTTGCACAGGTTATTGAGTTGACAGTGGTTCACACTGCAGGGTTGTCGGTCACGATACCACCTGCGGTTACGTCCACAGCTACTTCTGATGTCCCGGTTTCATTCGAAATCCCTCCTCAGTATACTCAAGACATATCTCACATGAGGTTCGATTTCGATGCAACCCTATCAGACTCGGAAAGAATAGCTGCACTAGAGCGGGTCGTGGCAGAGCAATCTAGGATAAATCTTATCCAGACCCAGGCTATTCAGCGCCTAGTAGCAGAAAATCAACTACAGTCGTCCCTCCTGGTTGAACATGGAAAAATTATAGATGATATGAAGGAGTTCTTGGCATCTCAGGGGGAGACGAGCTGTAAAGGCGACGAGCTCAGGACAAAGAAGAAGAATGACAGAGACGATGATTCCAATGCATCTAAAGGTGCAGGTGGTGAGTTGCCAAGAACTACTCAAGCTCTTGGGACAACCACAGCTCAGGGGGAGTCTGCAGGTGCAGCTGGCGGTTCTGGTGGTGATGAGGTGGTGATGGTAGATGACGAGGAGATGGGAGATGATGTGATCGATGCCTTGAAGGAGTTGGATGATGATATGTTAGATGTTGATGATGTGTGTGATGATGATGTGCTGCCATTAGAAGAAATTGAGAAGATTGGTGCACAGATAGTGATAGAAGATGATGTTGAAGAAGGTGAAATTGTAGAGGAGAATGTTGAACACGAGCTTCTAACCGTTGAGAAGTCGAATGTATGTGAAGATACAGTAGTTGATGATACAGAATGGGAAGAGCAGCTTAGATGGAAGGAAGGCTATGCTCATTGGTTTATCAAAACGAAGAAGCCAGTGGTACCTACAATGTTCAAGAAAAGTTATAATATTAAAGGGTACGCTGAGTCAAAGAAAGGCATTATCTGTTGGTTATATGATGAACAGCTAAAAGTGTTCGTGGTGAAAAGATATGATGGGATCCAATACTTTAAGAGGACGTTGAGATCTCTAAATACCTTACCTGAGTGTGAGGTAAAGGATTTGGCCAGACTGGGGTTGATTAATAGAAGTGATGATAATATGGCCAGAGTTATTGGGAAGATAGTATGGAAAGAAAGTATTAAAGAGAAAAAGTTTGAGTTGTTAAAACCACAGAAAGGGAAATTAGTTGAAGATACTGAAAGAGGAATGAGAGTAGATGGCAAACCTTGGATGGTGATGAAATATAAGCCGATTCGGTGTTTGAAAGAGGTTCCAATGAAGACTATGCCTCAAGATGTGCTGAAAGATCTGAAATGGTGGTATGTGGATTGCCTGACTGCTGAAGCCGTGATGGAAGACGAAGACGAACAAGAAGTGATAAAAGTGTATGATCCGATGCATCTTGTTAATTTATCTAAAGCTGATCTGCAGGTGTTAAGCGAGAAGAAGATTTTCTATATTCCTGTTGGAAAGACGAAGCGAGGAAATATCAGCGAGTAGTCACGGTCTGTGTAAGAGACGGAGTGCATGCATGAAGATTACAAGACAAGTGCTTAAAGATAAAATATGAAGCTACTGCCAAGGGTGAGTCTGTTGGTGCATAATGTCAGTAGTTCATAGTCTAGTGTCAGTAATCGAGTCTGTAATGTTAATTGTGTTTTGTTTATGTTTATGCGAACTTACTGACAAGTTCGCTTATCAGGTGAACTTGTTAGTCAAGCAAAGTTAGCAACAACTTCGCCTGAACATATCAGGCGAAGTTGTCGTGTATATATACCTAGGTTACGGCTTAGGTAAAGATGATGATCTAGTTCGCTCAGTTCGTGAATTGTAAGTCGTCAGACGTGTATTCGAGAGTTCTCTGTAATCAGTGATATTACATCACGTGTTTCGGTTATAATATAACGTGTGTTCGTTTATTCGTATCGTGTGTTTTATCGATTAGTTTTCTACGCTCGTAACGACCTACGCAGGGATTCCGCACCTACGTAGATCGAGATATCCCGTGCAGATCCATCCAGGGAACCTACACTATAATATCCTCGTGGTCGATTATGAAATGGGGGATGGATATTGTGGGAAAGCTGCCTAAGCCTCCTAGTGGAAAAGTCTTTATACTTGCCATGATAGATTACTTTTCCAAGTGGATCGAAGCAGAAGCACTTGTCCAAGTTAAAGAAAAGGATGTGATCTCATTCATTAAACGTAATATCCTGACAAGATTTGGTATCCCGGCAGAGATTGTTTGTGACAATGGATCACAGTTCATCGGTAGTAGAACAACCAGCTTTTGTGAAAGTTGGGGAATCAAGATGGTAACTTCGACTCCAGTACATCCTCAAGATAATGGTCAAGCAGAATCTAGTAGCAAGATCATCATCAACAATTTGAAGAAGAAATTGGGATCCAAGACGGGAAAATGGGCTGAAGAACTACCATTTGTTCTTTAGGCGGATAGGACCACTTCAAATAATGCAACAGGACAAACACCTTTCTCTTTGGTGTTTGGGGCTAAAGCTGTTATCCCTACAGAAATGGTGATCCCCACAACAAGAACCAGCATCCGAGATAAGATTCGGATATAGTTCGAGACAGGCGGACCAGACCAGCTGATAATCCGTTTGTTGTTGGATATATACCGGATCCTAAAGATAAGTGGCAGACGTGTCACGCATACGGTTTATAACATTTTCATGTTATTTAAAGTCTCGGCATTTTCATGCCCTCACTTTTGGGACTTTCCCCAGTTTTATCTAATGTTTAGACATTTTCATGTCTCTCAAATAAAGGCCTTGGTGCCAGTAATAAGGCTTTATCGCCCGAACTATCTAACTTTGTTTTGATAGATCGAAGATCGGCCAGATCGCTAAGTGTAAAAATATCACGTTGTGCTTAACTTAGCATAATCCAAATGCATGATACGGAAAAGGGTCAACAGCTGGGGACATCATATGTAAGCTTATTAAGTTTATAAATGTTCTTTACAAAGGTACTCTTTACACTTAGTCTTTTTTACATGTTTTGTCTTTCAAGACATAATCTTTTGGTTTAGTTTAACACCTAGTCTTTTTACATATTTTTGTCTTTCAAAATGTAATCTTTTGGTTCAATTGTGACGATTCACATTTACAAAAGATTTAAGGATACCTTATCCTTAAAGATGTTTTGTCTTAATACGTAATAAAGATCCAAAACATATATAATCTTTAAAGTATTTTATTCTGAAGTAGGATGAATTCAAGAAATGTGTCTAGGATACATTATCTTCAAGATAATTAATGTTTCATAGATATATTCTAACCAAAACATACTCAAACAAGTTATTCAAAATGAAAAATAGAACACAATGTTAAAACCAAAAGGTTATGTTGTTACTAACATTAAGTGCAGATGGATAAAAAGACAATGCAAGGGCTTCATCTTCAACAAGTGGAAGATCCTTCCACCCAGGCATTACTAGATGTTCAAAAAATCAAGATAACATGGTTTTTGACTTGAAAAGTCAAGATCCCTCCACCCATATATCCTAAAGCATCCTTGTTAAAGGACAGAAAAGTAAATTGTTCAACAAGCCATTACAAACCAATATCAAAACCACAAACAAAGATACTTAAAAAACTGGGCCCAGACCTTGTCTTTTCCGCCTTCATTGCCTAGTTGTGCTTCATCACCAATCGTGTTCACCACATCCTTGATTGCAACCTCCACAGCCTGCTCCGCTACCTTCTCCTCTCCGTTCGAGCCCGCTTCCTCCATGCTCTCTCCTCAACTCCGCCAGCACCTTCTTCTAAGAAGTTACGTCCCAAAAGAGAATCTCCAACCCAGCAGCCTTAGTCTCTTGAGCCTGGACTTGATGACGGAATGCTTGAGTTTTTTACTCATGGTGGTTGAAGATGAAGAGCAAAGAGAGAAAGAAATTTACCTAGATAATGATCGGGTGAAGAATTCAAGATTCAAAAAATCAACCGCTGTAAACCACCTTTTACAGCCGTTAATTTTGGGGACAATTGTTAGGGCTCGGATTTTCAGTATCCTAAGCAAAGGATATGTTCAGGATAACTTCAGGATGCAGTATCCTCCAAACGAAAATAAACGGTCAAAAAATTAATAAAGCATTAAAGATTGTAGACGTTGGAGGGAGTTATAACTCATTTATAACAACGATATGCAAGCCATTACCGCTCCAAGATCATAATCAGGACAATTAATGCTCTTTATTGCTAGTTATTATCTAGTGATCCTTCTTGTAACTATAAATAGGAGTTGTTTAGATCATATAGGACACACAACTTACACTCTAGCTATAGCATTACTTTGTAAACACGATCTAAAGAAGAAAGCTCCAAACACTTGTAACCCTTTTCAATTATTAATAAACTGGTGGTGACAGTTTTCACTACCCGGGTTTTTTTTCTTGTTATCCTCAGGGTAATGGGTTTTTTCCTCGCAACAAATCCTTGTGTCATTGCATTTTCGTTCATTTCTATCAAGCACCTAAACCTCACTAACTAATTTGGTTATGAAATTACTCTTGTTAACTTTTAACCAAAACAGTTCTATCAGCCCAAAGAACAAATGGTAGTTCTTCTGCCCATTTTCCTTTCTTGGATCCCAATTTCTTCTTTAGATTGTTGATGATGATCTTGTTACTTGATTTTGCTTGACCGTTAGCTTGAGGATGTACTGGAGTTGAAGTCACCATCTTGATTCCCCAACTTTCACAAAAGTTGGTTGTTCTACTACCGATGAACTGTGAGCCATTATCACAAACAACCTCCGCCGGGATACCAAATCTTGTCAGGATATTGCGTTTGATGAATGAGATCACATTCTTTTCTTTAATTTGAATGAATGCCTCTGCTTCGATCCACTTGGAGAAGTAATCTGTCATGGCCAGCATAAAGACTTTTCCACCAGGAGCCTTGGGCAGCTTTCCCACACTATCCATTCCCCATTTGATAAATGGCCATGGGGAGATGATAGGATATAATGGTTCAACTGGTTGATGTAATATGTTGCTGTGTCTTTGGCAAGCATCACACTTCTTGGAGAAATCCATTGCATCTCTCTTCACTGTTGGCCATAAGGAGCCTGTCCTTAGATCTTAGATGCTAAGGCTCTGCCCCTAGTGTGGTTTCCACAATCGCCTTCATATATGTCTTTGAGAACTTCTTGTGCTTCTTGATATTCCAAGCATCTCAAGTATGGACCTGCAAGTGATTTTCTATATAATACATTATTTAGGATAATATACTGGGTTACCTTCATTCGGAATGCTCTGGGATTTCCTCCTTCTGGGATCTCGTTATCCAGAAGATACCGTACTATGGGATTGGTCCAAGATGCTGGATTATCCTTAGAATTTGAAGTTTCTAAGATTTCGAGGTTCTCCTTTGTTGCTGGAGTTAAGATATGAATGATAGGTATCTTGACATCTCCTGGTACCTTGAGAGCTGATGCCAAGTTTGCTAAGGCATATGCTTTAGTGTTCTCTTCCCTTGGTATCTGCACTATGTCAAATGTTTCGAAACACATAGCTAATTGCTTAACTATTTCAAAATATTTCGCTAAGTTTTATGCATTCGCTACATAAGAACCATTGAAATGGTTAGCTAATAACAAAGAATCAACATAAACTTGAAGATACTTGACCTTCATATCCTTAGCTAATTACAAACCAGCTATTAAGGCCTCATAATCAGCCTCATTATTAGTAGCCTGAAATTCACAAGATGTAGATAGAGATATTATGTCCTCCTGTAACGATTTTAGCAGGATACCTAGACCTGTTCCTCTTATGTTGGATGCACCATCGATATGAAAAGTCCAACTTTCCTTGACGTTCAATTGTTGAAATTCCTTTTCAACTTCTTCAAGTATATCTTGGCTAAAATCAGCCACAAAGTCGGCAAGTGCCTAAGATTTGATGGCTATTCTTGGCTCATACAAGATATCGTATGCACTAAGTTTCACAGTCCATTTTGCCATCCTACCTGACATTTCTGGTTTTCTCAAAACAACTTTAATAGGATAGTTAGTTTTTACTGTGTATAACATGAGTTTCAAAGTAATGTCTTAGTTTAGTTGAAGCCATTATAAGTGCTAAAATTAACTTTTCAATATAAGAATACCTGGATTCAGCATCTATTAGACTTTTACTTACATAATATATTGGATGTTGTTGACCTTCATGATCCTTGACCAAGACGGCACTGATTGCACTCCCAGAAACAGCTAAGTATAGTGATAAAGGCTCACCATCAACTGGCTTCACTAGAAGTGGTGCTGAGGATAAGTATTCCTTCAGGGATACTGATGTGCGTCGGATAACCCTATAATAATGACCCTCACAACTAAGCTTCAAATATAAAACGAAAATCCTAAAACCACACACAACCGGCAAGTGTACCGATCGCAAGTAGTATAGACATAGGAAGTCCGAGTATCGAACACGTGGACACGTAAGACGCTAACGATCACTAACCCTAGACAAGACATACCTAAGAATAATATTTAATGGATTTTTGATTTTTAATTACTTAACTGAACTAACCTAACTGACTGACAAAACTTACCAAAAATAGAAAACTTAACGAGGAACTAACTGTGTTAACTTAGGATGGAGAAAAACATCTACCTAGGTCTGAATCAAATTGTAGGCCTAACAAGCTAATCGATTGAATGATATCAAGACACCGGTCCCTAAAGATGACACGACTAAGGATCACTCGGGCTCACTGGATCACCTCTTGGTCTCACTCAACAAGCCTAAAAAGACCAAACCGAGAAACAATTGCTAATGTGTTCTAATGATGGATCACCTCTCGGTCTCACCAACACTTGACCCTAATGGCAATGAATACTACACAACCAAGGATAGAGGAACAATTCAACTTAAATCAAAATAGATCAACTAGTCGTTCAAAACACCTAAACCTGACAAGAAAAGAACTCGCTCTCGCGCAATCCTTATTCTAGCATGCAAAGATAATGAGAAAACCCTAACTTCTTATCACCTCTCGGTCTCTAAGAAGGTGCCTAACCGCTGTACTTTAATCTCAAATTCACGCAACAAAACCCTATGGTTGTACCTACCGCAAACAAACCCTAAACACAAAGTCTAGAATCAAACAATGCACCGATCAATCAACACAAAACTAATTAACCCGACACACGGGGTTTATGCAAGAATCACCAAAATTTTCAGCCCTTAAACACAACCTATTTCATGTCTAAATCAAACTTTACAATAGCAATTAAAGTCTATCAATCAAACAATCCATAAATCTTATCAAACATGAACAATTATCATCATTCCTAGGTAGAACTAACAAGTTTAGCCGAGAATCATAATTGGAAAGTAACTCATACTCATTAAAATCACCATAAAACTCTTATCAATCATCCAACAATCAATACTAATCAATAACAAGTCAATCCTTAAAGCAATTGCAAAACTAGTTAACAATTCAAATAGAAAATCAAAGTGTTGAACAATGTTTAAAGAGGAAGGATATATGATGTTTATGGCTGCTGTTGGCTAATGGAAACTGACGGGAAATCAATCCCCGAGGCTTATTCTTGCTTGTTCTTCCTTCCCTAGCCGCCAAACCTTCAAAATATCTTTTTTTCCTGCTGCTCTTTCTGGCCGATCGCAAGCTGTTAGCCAGCCTTAGGGTTTTTTTTTTATTTTATATAATATAATATAATGTAGCTTGGGCTTGTCCATGACGCATACGGGCCGGGCCCTTGAGTTGTTTATTGAAATCCTATGCGTAAAAGGCCCGTAAAATGCTCGAAAAGCTCGGTTTCTCTTCCTTGTAACCCAAAACCTACATGATTATTAAAACTATGTAAAACCTATATAAATCAAGCTAAAACATATAAAATATAATATAATACGTAGATAAAAGGTGCGGAAAATACGTGTGTTTTAATTTGTTTATTATTATAATTAATATATTTTTTTCTTTTTAAAGTATTAGAACAAGTGACCCGTTACCCAAATATTTCTGCCAACTTTCACCTAATAAGCTAGATCTGGTCGATTGCCCATATTGCTGTCCACTTTAAACCCATGCCCCTAATACTTACCGAGGCAAATAAGGCGTGACAATTCTATTAATTTGTATGACTAAGTGGAACCCACACCTAAAAGCCCTGCTGCCACGTCACCAATTCCATTATGGTTTTACCGGGCCGAGCCACCCCAACTTGACTTAAACCTTTTGCCACATGATTATAACATTTCTACTCATATACAAACTATAAGCTCTAGCTCTCTTTCAAGTGCACGCAGTTACAAATGCATCTTTTTTTTTTCTTTCTCTGCCTTTTGGCTTTTTGCAATTTTTTTTGTTTGTTTTTTTTTGTTTATTTTTGATACTCATAGTACATGGCTTTGCATGAATAGAAACAAAATACAAAAGATAAAACAAATAATATATACAGACGATCATATGACTCGAGGCTTGAGTATGACCGGGCTTTTCATTCCAGTCTTGTCACGAGTTAAACAAACAAAACCCCTAAGATGTTTCCCACTAAAGTCAGGCCATTTAAGAGGTTCAATTAGGTCAACAACCTAACCGCCCTTTCATTCTCAAAGGCTGAGCCTACCGACACATCGATTACTGAGTCTAAAATGTTCGGTTACCATACATTACGTTCGGGTCTAATGGGCATTGTTCTTATTTATTATATATATATATATTTTTTAAAAACGCCAAGAAGTTATAAAATAACCACTACTTGGTAATAATATCATCTCCTGTTTAACGTAGAGAAAACAAATTTCAAGAGACTATTTTTTCAAAATTTTTCAATTATTTATTTATTATTATTATTTTATTATTATTATTATTATTATAATTATTATTATTATTATTTTTTCAAAAATTTTCCTACAATTAAGTAAAATAAACCCCATCCCCACACTTAGAACGAATCATCCTCGATGAGTACAAGGAAAAGAAATTAAATAAAATACAGTTAAAACAGAAGATAAAAAGATAATGTACAAGAATAAAAACAAAGAACGGGTTACTCCCCTGGTTTGTGTGCAGAATCATCAATAGTTGTGTAGTACCCAAACGACCGTATAGCATTTCATTCGCGGCCGCAACCTCGGGAGAACCTGTTCCAAAACGCCACCATAGCTACTATGCGCATAAAATAACCTTCAAAAACTCAAACTCGCTCGCATGTAGCGGCGTAACAACATGGAAAACATAAAGAAATAAACATATTTTTGTGCTTTTGGTTTTTATAAATTTTTTTTTATTATTATTTTTTTCAATAATGGAACACCCTTTAAATCGACCGACTCGAATGAAGATTGAGTATGAGCGGTTTCATCTTAGAACATCCTGAAATAGACATAACAATTAAAACAGATAGTAAACATGAATACAGAAATACAAAGTCTACAACTCGGGCAGGCTCTCGAGTGGTGCATCCATCCGTCTATGTCTCGGGGAGCGAGTCAAGGTAGAATACCTCGACCATTTGATCAGTCACTAGCTCGCCGATGTAGTGCTTCAGTCTGTGACCGTTTACCATAAAATTCCCGCCTTTATCCTCTATCTCAACAGTGCCGTACGGGAAAACCTCAGTAACCGTGAACGGTCCCGACCATCGGGATCTCAACTTTCCCGAGAATAACCTCAACCGGGGAATTATACAATAAGACCAAATCCCACACTTGAACTGCTTGTTACCCTTCAACTTTCTATCACGTCGTTCCTTCGTTCGCTCCTTATACCTGAACGACTGGGCATAGACGTGATCTCACCGCTCCTCTAACTCGTGCAACTGGTGGAACCGAGTGGCCTCCGCGGCGGACATATCAAGATTGACCCTCAGTAGGGCCCAAGAAGCACGATGCTCCAACTCAACAGGCAGGTGGAAGGCCTTCCCATAAATCATCTGAAACGGTGTGGAACCGGTCGGAGTTTCGTAGGCTGTACGGAAGGCCCACAACGTATCATCCAACTTGTCGGACCAATCCCGACGATTCGAACCAACTATTTTCTCAAGAATACGTTTGATCCCCCGGTTACTCACTTCTACCTGCCCAATAGTCTGTGGGTGATAGGCGGTTGCAAGCCGATGGGTGACCCTATAGCATCGCAATGCCTTCTCCATCTGCGCATTGCAGAAGTGAGTTCCTCTATCACTGATCAACACCTTGGGACACCAAAACGAGCAAAAAGGCTCTTAAGAAAACGGAGTACAACTCGGGCATCATTAGTGAGTAAGGCCTTGGCCTCAACCCACTTCGAGACATAATCAACCGCCACGAGTATATACTTGTTCCCACGCGAAGATGGAAACGGTCCCATGAAATCAATGCCCCACACATCGAATACCTCACAAACCTGAATAGCACTCTAGGGCATTTCATTTCGCGACGAGATGTTGCCGACACACTGCCAACGATCACAACTCCTCACAAACGCGTGCACATCCTTAAAAATCAAAGGCCAATAAAATCCACAATCAAACACCTCCTTCGCCGTCAAACTCGCACCGTGGTGACCTCTTGTCGGTCCAACATGGCAATGGCTCAGAATCTGCCGTCCTTCCTTAACGTCAACACACCTCCTTATCAACTGGTCAGCACCTATACGAAAGAGATATGGGTCGTCCCACAGGTAAAACTTAACATCAGCAAAGAATTTCTTCTTTTGCTGGTAAGACATCTTCGGGTAGTACCCGTCCGCAAGATAGTTCGCGAAGTCCGCGAACCATGGGAAACCCTCATCCTGAGCCGAAACAAACATGAGATTCTCTATCGGAAAGTGGTCATTAATCCTGACCCCCGGCTCTCCTAACTCAGCTCCCTCAAGACACGAAAGATGATCGGCCGCCACATTCTCTGTCCCCTTTTTATCACGGATTTCAATGTGAAAATCCTAATGCAACAGGATCCATCGGATAAGACATGGCTTAGCATCCTGTTTGCTAAAGAAATAACGAATGGCAGAATGATCCGTGTACACAATCGTCTTGGACATAACAAGATAGGACCTGAACTTATCGAATGCAAACACCACAGCTAAAAGCTCTTTCTCGGTGGTGGTGTAACTCTCCTGTGCACCATTCAAGGTCCCGCTAGCATAGTAAATCAGATGGAAGTGTTTATCCTTCCGCTGTCCAAGAACCGCTCCGACTGCGAAGTCGCTCGCATCACACATCAAGTCAAAGGGAAACGATCAGTCGGGAGCAATCATGATCGGGGCGTTAACGAGTTTGTCTTTTAAAAGATCAAACGCCTCGACACACTGCTTAGAAAACACAAACGGGGCATCCTTCTACAAGAGTTTGGTCATGGGTCTCGCGATCTTAGAAAATTTTTTAATAAACCGGCGATAGAACCCAGCATGACACAGAAAACCCCGGATGGATCTCACAGAAGTGGGCGGGGGAAGATTAGAAATGGTATCGACCTTCGCTCGGTCGACCTCTATCCCCGTACTCAAAATACTATGCCCCAAAATGATGCCCTCGCGTACCGTGAAGTGACACTTCTCCCAGTTAAGAGCTCCCAAACACAGAAAAATCGTCTACGTTGGTGTCAACGCATCGGGCCAACATCCTCTCAAGGTTGGAGAGACACTGATCGAAAGAGCTCCCAAAGACAGAAAAATCGTCCACGAATACCTCCATGGAGTACTCGATCATGTCATGAAATATAGCCACCATGCACCTCTAAAATGTGGCTGGAGCATTACACAGTCCAAACGGCATACGTCTATAGACAAACGTGTCGTATGGGCAGGTAAACGTGGTTTTCTCCTGGTCATCAGGAGCAATAGGAATCTAAAAGTACCCGGAGAAACCATCTAAGAAGCAGTATTACTGCTGACCTGCCAAACGCTCCAGCATCTGATCAATGAAAGGTAAAGGAAAGTGGTATTTCCTCGTGGCATCATTCAGTCTGCGGTAGTCGATGCAGACTCTCCAACCGGTCACAGTCCTAGTGGGAATGAGCTCGTTCCTCTCATTGGTGACGACTGTCATGCCACCCTTTTTAGGAACCACTTGGACTGGACTTACCCACGAATTATCAGAAATGGGGAAAATGATCCCCGCATCGAGGAGTTTGATGATCTCTTTCTTCACGACCTCCTGCATCAAGAGTATGTGACTCGGCGTCATCTTCCGTTGACTGATCGGTCATGGCAACCATCTCAATCTCCGGAATGTCCCTATTGAGAATCTGAGTGTCGGAGGTAAATCCTCCACAGATCTCGCTGAAAAACTCCCCAACATGCTCCATGATGGTATCGATAAAGTACAGGGAGTCATCAGCAGACTTGGGGTGTTTAAGTGACTGTCGAACGTCGAAGGTGACGTTCTCATCCCCAACTCTCAATATCAGCTTACCCTCGCAGACGTCGATCAAAGCCTGTGCAGTGGTAAGGAATGGTCGGCCTAAAATCAGTGGTACGCTATCATCGTCGTTCATGTTCAGAATGATAAAGTCCACCGGGAAGATGAACTTGTCGACACGAACCAGGACGTTCTCGACCACCCATCGAGGGTATTTCATAGAACGATCAGCAAGCTGGATACTCATCTTGGTAGGCCTCGGTTTGCCTAAAGCAAGCTTGCGATATACGGAATACGGCATGAGATTAATGCTGGCACCGAGATCGGCCAGCGCATGAATAACCGTATCATCACTCAAGATGCAGGGAATCGTGAAACTCCCTGGATCGGCCATCTTTCCTGGTAATGTCCTCCGTAAGACAGCAGAACAGCTAGCACTTAGAGGGATGGAAGCTACCTCAGCAAGCTTCTCCTAATTTGAAAGAATATCCTTGAGGAACTTCGCGTGTTTGGGCATCTGAGTCAGTGCCTCAAGGAATGGAATGTTAAGATGAAGCTACTTCAAAAGATCAAGAAATTTAGAATTCTACTCCTCATCTCTGCCTCTGCGGAGTCTCCCGGGGTATGTTACTCAAGGTTTGTAGACTCTCGGTGGCTCGCTCGGTAACTACTGTCTCTCGGCCTATGCTGAACTCCCTCGACTGCTCCTCTGATGCACCTGGGCCGGTGGAGACTCCATCTGAATCTCCTCATCCACCTGCTCCTCTGCAACTACTGCAGGCTCCTCGAAGACTCCTCCTCTAAACCTCTACTCAATCCCGGGCTCATCTCGCGCCCATGCACCGCTCCTCGTCGTTACAGCTTTTGCGAATTCCTTCGGGTTCTGCTAGGTAATACTCGGTAGCGTACCCTGTGGCCTCTCGTTCAATCGACTGGCTATCTCCCCCATCTGCCGCTCGAGACTCTAAATCGACGCTCCTTGATTCCTCATGAACTGCTCTTGCTCCCGAAACTTCTCCTGGTTCTCCTTATGTCGGGAATCCTCTCGCGTCATACAAGATATCGTATGCACTAAGTTTCACAACCCATTTTGCCATCCTACCTGACATTTCTGGTTTTCTCAAAACATCTTTAATAGGATAGTTAGTTTTTAAATGTATAGCATCAGTTTCAAAGTAATGTCTTAGTTTAGTTGAGCCATTATAAGTGCTAAAATTAACTTTTCAAGATAAGAATACCTGGATTCAGCATCTATTAGACTTTTACTTACATAATATATTGGATGTTGTTGACCTTCATGATCCTTGACCAAGACGGCACTAATTGCACTCCCAGAAACGGCTAAGTATAAGGATAAAGTCTCACCATCAACTGGCTTCACTAGAAGTGGTGCTGAGGATAAGTATTCCTTCAGGGATACTGATGTGCGTCGGATAACCCTATAATAATGACCCTCACAACTAAGCTTCAAATATAAAATGAAAATCCTAAAACCACACACAACCGGCAAGTGTACCGATCGCAAGTAGTATAGACCTAGGAAGTCCGAGTATCGAACACGTGTACACGTAAGACGCTAACGATCACTAACCCTAGAAAAGACATACCTAAGAATAATATTTAATGGATTTTTAATTTTTAATTACTTAACTGAACTAACCTAACTGACTGACAAAACTTACCAAAAATAGAAAACTTAACGAGGAACTAACTGTGTTAACTTATGGTGGAGAAAAACATCTACCTAGGTCTGAATCAAATTGTAGGCCTAACAAGCTAATGGATTGAATGATATCAAGACACCGGTCCCTAAAGATGACACGACTAAGGATCACTCGGGCTCACTGGATCACCTCTCGGTCTCAATCAACAAGCCTAAACTACTCAAAATCGCCTAAAACGACCAAACCGGGAAACAATTGCTAATGTGTTCTAATGATGGATCACCTCTCGGTCTCACCAACACTCGACCCTAATGGCAATGAATACTACACAACCAAGTATAGAGGAACAATTCAACTTAAATCAAAATAGATCAATTAGTCGCTCAAAACACCTAAACCTGACAAGAAACGAACTCGCTCTCGCGCAATCCTTATTCTAGCATGCAAAGATAATGAGACAACCCTAACTTCTTATCACCTCTCGGTCTCTAAGAAGGTGCCTAATCGCTCTACTTAAATCTCAAATTCACGCAACAAAACCCTACGGCTGTACCTACCGCAAACAAACCCTAAACACAAAGTCTAATTAACGCAAAACTAATTAACCGACACACGGGGTTTATGCAATGAATGACCAAAATTTCTAGCCCTTAGACACAACCTATTTCATGTCTAAATCAAACTTTACAATAGCAATTAAAGTCTATCAATCAAACAATCCATAAAACTCATCAAACATGAACAATTATCATCATTCCTAGGTAGAACGAACAAGTTTAGCCGTGAATCGTAATTGGATAGTAACTCATACTCATTAAAATCACCATAAAACTCATATCAATCATCTTAAAAATCATCCAACAATCAATAATAATCAATAATAAGTCAATTCTTAAAGCAATTGCAAAACTAGTAAACAATTCAAATAGAAAATCATAGTGTTGAACAATGTTTAAAGAGGAAGGATATATGATGTTTATGGCTGCTGTTGGCTGATGGAAACTGACGGGAAATCAATCCCCGAGGCTTGTTCTTGCTTGTTCTTCCTTCCCTAGCTACCAAACCTTCAAAACCTAGCTTCAAAAAATCTTTTTTTCCTGCTGCTCTTTCTGGCCGATCGCAAGCTGTTAGCCAGCCTTAGGGTTTTTTTTATTTTATATAATATAATATAATGTAGCTTGGGCTTGTCCATGACGCATACGGGCCGGGCCCTTGAGTTGTTTCTTGAAATCCTATGCGTAAAAGGCCCGTAAAATGCTCGAAAAGCTCGGTTTCTCTTCCTTGTAACCCAAAACCTACATGATTATTAAAACTATGTAAAACCTATATAAATCAAGCTAAAACATATAAAATATAATATAATACGTAGGTAAAAGGTGCGGAAAATACGTGTGTTTTAGAACACATCAGATACCAATGCCCTTTCTTGCTTCTCTCCCTATTCGAACTTTTGATTCTTCCTCAGGATATCATAGAAGTCTTTATACATCTCTGAAGATCTTGAGATGAATCTGTTGAGAGCAGCTATTCTTCCGGTCAACCATTGGACATCTTTGACATTCCTTGGTGAATTGATATCCAGGATAGCTTTGATCTGCTTTAGGCTTGCTTCTATTCCTCTTTTTGTGACCATGTCTCCTAGGAATTTTCCGACTTTGACCGCAAAGTGACACTTGGCTAGATTCAGCTTCATGTTGTATTCATCTAGGATATCAAATGTTGTTGCCAAGTCTTTGAGATGATCCTCAGCCTTCTTTTACTTCACCACCATGTCGTCTATGTAGACTTCCATCGTGTCCCCCAGTTGGCCTTTGAACATCATGTTGACGAGCCTTATGTTTGTCGCACCTGCATTTTTGAGTCCAAAAGGCATTGCAGTGTAACAGTATATACCTGTGGGGGTCATGAAGGCCGTGTCTTTTTGATCTGAAGGCTCCATTTGAATCTGTTGAAATCCTGAGGATGAGTCCATGAATGTTAGCAGCTCGTGGCCAACAGTTGCATCCACCATTGAGTCAATGTGCGGGAGTGGGAATGGGTGTTTTGGACATGCCTTATTTAGGTCTGTGAAGTCCACACACACTCTCTATTTTCCATTTTTTCTTCTGGACAACAACTAGATCGGCCAACCATCTAGGATATTGGAATTCTCTTATCATCTTGGTTTTGAGTAGCTTCTGCACCTCTTCTTGTATGATAGCATTTCTCTCAGGAGCAAACTTCCTTCACTTTTGATGTACTGGCCTGAAAGATTTGTCTATACCAGGTTTATAAGTGATTATAGATTTAGATATACCTGTCATATCTTTATGTTTCCAGGCGAAGGTAGAAGCTGTTTTCTTTAGAAAGGATATCAATTCCATCTCAATATCCTTAGGAATACTTGATCCTAACAATACTTTGACATCAGTATCCTGAGGATCCAAAGATACTTCCTTTACATCCTGCTCTCTTGCTTGCAGGACCTTCCCTGGATGTTTCTGTAATTGCTATGCTTGAGTAGGCTTTGTAGTCCACTTCATTGATGAAGCATAACATTCCTTGGCATCTTGTTGATCGCTCTCAATTTTGATGACTCCCCAAGGACTTGGGAGTTTCACACACTGATGGTAGGTTGAGGGTACTACCTTCATGTTGTGGATCCAGGACCTGCCTAAAATCACATTACAACAAGATAAAGAGTCAATAACGCAAAACTTTTGTAGGGAGTTAGTTCCCTCAATATATATTGGAAGTTTGATATCTCCCAAGGTGTTCTTGGTTTTGCCACTGAATCCGACAAGGACTGAGGATTTCGGGATAATTTCCATTTCTGGGATATCCATTTTCTTCAATGCATCCATCTGGATAATGTTTACAGGGCTTCTTCCATCAACGAGTATCCTGCGCATGAAACAGTTAGCTATACATATAGTGATTACCAAAACGTCGTTGTTGGGATTCACAAGGTCACATCTATCCTCCTCATCAAAGGATATGATTCTTTGAGTTGTCAATGTGGAAGTACAGAGAGGTCTTTCTCCGTTGTCCATCTTCGTCTCTCTAGAACGTCTCTTGGCTGCTGAATACGAGGACCCATAGATGTCAGATCCTCCCGAGATAAAGGATACCACCTTAGCCTCGGGTGGTGGAGAAGGTGCCATTTCAGGTATCTTGACAGGATCCTGAATCTTGTTCTTATTTCTTCCAAATAGTTCTTTTAGGTGTCCTTTGCTAAGAGGGTATCCTATCTCCTTCTGAAGTGCTATACAATCGTCAGTGCGATGGCCAAAGTCTTCATGGTACGCACACCATTTTGACTTGTCTTTGTTTGATCCGGGCTTCTCATTATTTTTAGGCCATCTAGCCATGTCACCTAAATCCTGCATGGCACAAATCACACCACCAATATCAAGGTTAAAGCAATATTCGGATATTTTAGGATATTCTTCGTCGTCTTCGTCTTCCTCCACAGCGTTGATCTTGGGATTATCCTGCTTGGAGTAAGGCTTCGGCTTAAACATCTTTTGTGGAGAGTCGGACTTCCTGTTGGTGGACTCATATTTCGGGACAACCAAGTTTCCATGAGCCTTCTTGTCATCCTCCAGTCGAATGTATCTTAAAGCCCTGTTTCTAACTTCATCTAGATTCCTGCATGGAGTCATGACGAGGTCATCGTAGAAAAGAGAATCCTTCCTAAGTCTCATCTTGAAGGCTTCAACAGCAGCTGCCATGTCAAGGTTGGGGATTTCCAAAGCTTCCCTGCTAAATCTAATTACGTAATCCCTTAGGGATTCATTGTTATGCTGAACAATTTCATATAAATCACCTGTCATTTTCTCAAAAGATATACTACAAGAGAATTGATTATTAAACAAGTTAATTAAATGAGCAAATGAAGTGATAGTATTGGAAGGAATACTTAATTACCATTTGAGGGTCATCCCTGTTAGTGTTGAACCAAACCCTTTACATAGACAGGCTTTTTTGATTTCTGTGGGGATAGGGTTGACCTTCATGTTTTCTCTGTATTGAGCTACATGCTCCTCAGGATCCGTGGTGCCGTCATAAAGTTTCATGTTGGGCGTTCGGAACTTCCAGGGGATCTCGATGTCGCATATGGGCCAAGTGAACCTGGAAAGTTTGTGACTGCCCGTCGGAACTTCAGCTATGGGACGGATTACCCCGGGGATACTGGAAATCATATCTTCATCTTCTGTGATTCCCTGGCTATATCGGGGGATATCCCCTTGTCCTGCACAGTTCCACGGTGAGTGTATAAATTAGAATTAAGTAAACTGTTACCAGGATTTTTGTTAGGTCTCTGGTATCCTGAGCTTGGGTGGTTAATTCCTCCATTGATGGTATCCCCAGGATAAGGCTGTGCCTGCATAGGGATGCCTGCATGGTATCCCCAGGATAAGGCATGCACTTCTGAGGACATCATAGGGGATCCTGATGAGAATATGCCGGCATGCACGGTTGAGCGAGGCTGCATGTTGATGGACCCTGCCCTCGTTGGTCCGGGTAACTCCGAGGATACCGAAGGAAAAGCTCCCCAGTATCCTGATTGCTGCTGCGATGGAATCCTTTCCGATTGTGTCCCCAAGGATCCGGGATTCTGAAGGATAGATGATACTGGAGAATCAAAATCAAGGACCCTGGGCATGTTTGGAGTGGCCTCTTGCCCTGGTTTCTTTTTGATTCCTTTAATCTCCTTCAATAGCCTTGAGTTGGTCTTATTTTGCTGCTCTACGTGCGTTTTGACCTGTTTTATCAAAGAAAAAATATCATTGTTAGAAATAACCGGGTCTACCCGTGTAGAGGATCCCGCGAATGGTGGAAGTTCTCCTCTGGGCTGAGTATTTTTCTTCGGCAGTGGTGGAGGTCTTGGGTTGATACTTGAAGCAATAGTGACCACTAGAGCAAAGACTGAACTGGTTTTTGGTTGTGAGGCCATTGTAAAGAGAATGAAGGTGAATGAAATAAACTGATTTAATGGATTAAAGCACCATTAGCCCCACGGTGAGCACCAAATTGTTTTGGTCAAAAATTAACAACAATGATTTCGTAACCAAATTAGTAATCGGGACTAGGTGCTTATATGAAATGAACGTAAAAGTACTCGAACACCAGGATTTGTTGCGAGGAAAAAACCCGTTATCCTTAGGATAACAAGCAAAAAACCCCAGGCGGTGAAAACTATCACCACGTGTTTATTAATAATAAAGGTGATTACAATTGTGGAGCTCAAACTTGATCGTGATTACAAAAGAATGCGAGTACTAGTAAGTTCTCAAGTGCTAGAGTGTGTGTTTTGATTGAAGTCTATCGCTCTATTTATAACAAAAAAGAGTCTAACAAACTTTTCTATAATTAAGGAAACTATGGAGTGAGTCCAATTAGCCGTTAATCGCCTTAATCAGCAAGTTTCCTTCCATGCCACGATCTATTAACTGCAGGTCCGGGTCTTTAGGCAATCATGGTAACATCTTTGACCTGGTAAACATGGAAGGGCTGAAAATAAATTATTTCCCACGTTTCCTTCTTAACCTCGCGCTAATAACTACGGGTCCGAGTCTCCGGGAGATCATGACAACGTCCATTGACCTGTTTAAACAAGGAAAATAGCGAACAAATTGTTAATTTATACAATATATCTAGGATACCTGTTACCTCGGAAGATGCCATATCTTGAAGTTATCCCAAACATACTGCTGGCTGAGGATATCGAAAATCCGAGCCCTAACAATGATCAAGACCGAGTTGAAGCTAAAGGTAAAGGGAAGATTAATGAACCAACAATTCACTTTGAAATTCCAGAGGTTGGTGGATCATCATCAGGATTTGTACATGAACAGGAGACAGTGATTGAACAGGTAATTACTGAACCAGTAATAGAACAGGTTATAATTGAACCAATTGTTGCAGAATCTGTTAAACCTAATGAGCCAGAAGAGGAAAAGGAAAAGGAAAAAGAAGATGAAGAATTATTGGATTATGGTGATTCTCCGGAGGATGATGATGATGATGATGATGATGATGATGATGATGATGATGATAACGATGACCTATGTACTGGTGGTGGGTTGGGTATAAAGGTTGAATTTGGTGAAGAGGAAGCACAGAAGGAGAAGGAAAGAGAAGAGGAGATAAAGGAGAAGATACGGATTATTGCACTAAAGAGATTTCAATACAAAGGAGTTGGAGTATCAATTCTAACTAATCAGATTCCCCCATCTAAACGTTCATGGGTGGATATGAGGAGGGAATATAGAGAAAAGATTTTAAAAAAGAAAGTCTGAAAAGATTAAAGATCGAAGACCTACCAACATCCAAGGGGGAATCTGTTAGGACATAATGTCTATTGCTAGGGTCTTAGATGTAATAGATATGACTGTATAAGGCTTAAACTGTCAAATGTATTTTTGTGTATTGTATTCAGCGCATAAGTCCACAAGGACGGATATTTTATGCGGCGTATATGATATATGCCGTATAATATATACGGTCTTGTGTGTCTTCATGTGGTTTCCTATATAAAGGGGACTTATGCGTTGATAGGTAGATTTTTGGTGAATGTTAGAGTGAGAGAGTAGAGAGAGAAAATTGCTACAAAGTCATATCTTGTAATCTTTGAAGTTACAATGAAGAGAGAGTTCTTAATGTTTACTTGTGTTGTTCAATCTCAATGGATTCCGCACTTTGAGATATAAGCTATAATATCTAGAGATCCTAATTGTTGAATACATCAGCATGTCAACCCCAATTTCAATATGTTGGCTTATATTAACCGTATATCACTTATAGATGCCCCCCTCCCCCCCGAGATATCTGGGTCATAACCAGGCCCGTTTGGTTATCCGTTCGTTCTTACGCAATAAGCGGTTAACGCATATTCCATTTGTAAATACTGCGGTGTATCCGGTTTTGTCACGAATGTCACATTCTCCCCCGTTGAGAAATTTCGTCCCTAAAATTAAATATGCCAGTTAAGAGCTTTTTAGTAACAAATAAGAATATTTGATTTCGTTTTCAAATGGATATAATTCCCCATTATAAGGCATTTTACCGAACTTCAACCATTGAAATTCTGTTGAGTCATAACTGCTTGACTTTTCTGCCTGATATTTTTACGGGTTCTTTCCAAAGTTTAGTTATGTGTGAGTTTCCAAGCGGTACTATCACCACCTCATCAATAAGGTACTTGTTTGTTTCGGTATATAGAAAATTACTAGTAGAACTAAAACTCAACACTAAATATGGTTTTAGTCAATTTGCTATGAGATTAAATTTCTGGGTAACTTCGTACGGTTCCGTGTATGTTGATGTTAACTTGTCGATTTCCTCAACTCAAGTAACACCTTTCAAAGGTCAACAAGTTACTATATACCTCAGTATATTTCTTTTGTCAGTTTCAGACGACTTTCTATTTGTTTTTGAATTTTACGAGCTTTATCTGTGGTTTCCGGAATCAAATCAAATTTTGCATTTTGAATGTTGCCAACTTTCAATCTAATAAAGTATTGATTCATGTTCTTGCTCGCATCATACCAGTTATAGTGCTACTCGTATAATATTACGATAACTATTAGTATACGATGATTAGACTAGTGGAAAATGCTGGTCCTAAATATCTCTAAGGTTTGGTAATTCTTTCAGTGTTTCTATAGTTTCTCCAAATTGATCGTTTTTTTGGGGACAACAGGTCGTGGTTAAACCGATTCGGTTTCCTAAGTCTGTCAGAACATAAGAGACGGAATGATAATCTCAGTCCAAAGTAATCGAAATAGACAGACCATGTCGAGGTATGATTTTTTTTGACATACTTGTAGGTGTGCCTTTCAGTCGTGTAGTTGTTGTGGATCGGGAGAGAGTATGAAAATTAAGTTAGTGAGATTCATGAAACTACATGTGTATTAGTCGGTCCGAAAGGAATAAATCGTCTAATTATGGGAGGGAATATTGGTCTTGATGGCAATTTGTGTAGTTTCCATTAATCAATGCACATCCTAAGCTTTCATCCTTCTTCTTTACAAACAAAGCCGGTGCTCCCCAATGATAATAGCTAGGTCCCATAAACCCTTATTTAATAATTCTTGTAGCTGCATAATTAGTATTTACATTTTGGAGAATTTCAGACAATAAGGTGCTTTGGTAATAGTAGTTGACCCTAAGGTTGGGTCAGTTCGGAGTTCAATTTGGCGGATAGTGGAATTTCGGGTAGTTCATCAGTAAGGATATTGGAGTATTCGAGTATTACGGGGATATTCCCTATATGTTTCATTAGGGTTTTTCATGGTTATGTTCGCCAGAAATGCCACACACCCTTGGCGTAAGAGTTTTAATATTTTAAAATGAGACACGAGAGGTGATATTGAACCAAACTCCTCTCCTTGTACCATAATCGCTTCATCATCTGGGTGAGGAATTTTAACTATTTAGTCCTTACATACGATTTCTGCCTAGTATTTAGCTAACCAGCCCATACGGAAAATTACATCGATGCTTCCCAACTATACCAGGAATAAGTCAATAAAAATGGTTGATTGTTTAGGATAATAGGATAGCTTTGAAGTATTTGGTTAACAGTTATAGATTTTCTGTTAGTGAATTCTATAGCTTAGGGGTCTACTAGTTCACTAACCGGTACATTTCCCGGGGATAAGAAGTTAGTGGGGAAAAGACTTCTATCGGTACCTATATCAAGTGTATTCGAAGCATATTAATTAGGAATTATAAATGTACCCTTCACCACATCTATGTCTTGCTGTGTTTTATCGGGTCCAATCACTAATCGTGGCCTCTAGCCGAGTTAGATGTCAATGTTCGTTCTTGGTTTAACTTGGGACAGTTCCTTTTGAAGTGTTTCGTACTTCCACACTCATAGTAAACATGAGGGTTTGTCATAGTTTGTGATCGAATTGGTTGCGATTGGGATAACTGTAAGTGGTGAGGTCAGAACGGTCGGTTTACAGTGTTCATAATGGTTTCATGGCTACAGGCATGGTATCCAACCTTCCTACTTTTATGACATGCCTTTATTTGTCATACCCTTTGGCAAAGGTTCATTGTATATGTTTTAATTCTGAATTAAATTAATTGTCATATTATTTTGAGTTGTAGGGTGCACACAATTAAATGGTTGTAGCTCTTGTATCCCTGCTTCGTGATTAGTTTATTTTGTACTAGATGATTCTCCGGTACTCTCAGGCACCTTTCCTGATCGAATTTAAAGCTACCACCCGTTCTAGCGTCACGGTGTTCTCAAAAGTTAAGTGACTAACTGGATTAACTAAGATCTCTACTCCTGGAATACTAACCATAGAATTAGTCGAACCAAATTGTTAGTGTGCATTCTAGTTGACTCATCCCTTTCGTTTTGGATTTCTCGGGTTTGTGTTCTAATTTATAGATTTCATTCCTTGGGCGAGAATGTTTCAATATAGAGGTTCTAAGTTTTGCCCAAGTCATGTGGATAATTTCCTGTTTGTTCCCGAATTCGTACAATCGTTTTCTACCACATAAGGTCGTGGCCAAGTAGTGTAATAGTAACGTAATTAACGATACAATTTGTTAGGAAACTAGTTGTATGGATAAGAGACTTTATCATTTCGATTCCTTTTACCAACTCATTTGATTCTTTAGTATTATTAAAATTTACATGTTTGCCCAATTTAAAACGTTTAAACGAGTATTTCCATTGTGAAGGAACACGGTTTTACGACTAGTATTCATGTTCGGTAAAAGATTTGTGTTTAATGGCATTTAGTGGGGGAAATTATCATTATCAGTAGTAGCATTAGTGCCCAATGGGGGTATTATTCGTGACAATGTTCGTATTTATCATGAGAATAACATTTGTAACTGTATTAGTATTGGGCGGCGAAATTATATTCCTGGCCGTATTAGTGTTTGGCATTTAATTTGTATTCATTGTCATATTAATGCCGGCAGCGAATCGCGCTGCGATTGTCAGAGTTACCAACTGTAGTTGCCGAACAATCATTTCGGCCACAACTGCCTCAAATCACGTGTTTGTTTTCTTCGGGGCCATTCTATAATGATAAACAACTAAACTTCATACAACAGTAATCTTCCCTATAACTAATTGCGCCGAGAATCACAATAGCTAACCTTCAGGTAATTCAAATAGCATATATGTATTACACACATCGAATCATATATCCTATACCCAGGATAGTACATAGATTTGGCCTGATAAGGCCATTATTTGCATGTATGTATCAAAAATTGTCATCATGTGACAAGTAATTTTAACCCAGTAAGGGTCAGTGTTTGTACTAATGGATCCAAATCGCCCCCCCCCATATCAGCATTGCACATTACCAAATACTTGCAGGGAGTATCGAAACTATACACAACAGTGTCATACTATCCTCGTCTACCCGGGCACAAAGTATAATAATCACGAATGGTTCACAACTTGTACAAAAATTATTCAGATGTTTTATCTTGTCTCTCCCGTAAGTAGACATTTGTTCGTTATGAGTTTATACAGTATGTTGTAGTCAGGAGACATTTGTATACTCACCTTGATCTTTAGATGCTATTAAATGTAACTATATAATATTCTTTCATTAGGTCGTTCGGTACTCGTAAGCATACTGGGTCTAATAAAAATGGTGATTTATTAGTTGGGAATAAGTATGCTCTCTACCAGTTAAGACACATCATTGGTCCGTAAGCGTGAGGTTTCTCTTCTATGATAATTCGATCGGATTGGCAATAAGATAGGAGTGATTGGAGATACTTGTACACAGATGATTTGATAAATTTATTAGTTAAGGAGGGTTCATCAAGGTCGGTGGTACTGGTGAGGTATAAGAAAATATCATTTTTATGGCTGGTGTATGATATATGTTGGTGTACATGGTTTGTTGTATTATTGAAAATTCAATAGGATAGTAATTATATGTATAATTTGATAAACCGTACTCTTTCCTAAGTATTTTCTTGGGAGTTGTATTTATTTTTAAACAATGGAAGTAGAGAGATAGCTAGGAAACAGTTCGATTTGCTGTTAGAAATTGGTATGTGAGATAAAGATTAGGCCCGAATCAAGAAGTTTCGTGTTCCCTTGAGATGGACGTACATATACATGCCTTCCACGGTTCCTTTCTAGGCCTGGAATTTATGCTCGGTCTGTGATTCAATCATACAACAAGGTTTAGTTTGGACTCGCTAGAACGTCCTTGCATTCCCGTTTATAGGTAACATCAGTTCTTCACCCGATATGAGGCTACCGATCTCGACAACTTTCGGTTCAACAATTTATTATAAAAATATTTTTTTTCAATAGTAGGAATCATAGTAGAGAATATTATTACTTAAGGCCAAATAAAATATTTTATTTGTTATGGTCAGGTACAATATTAATTATGATAAAATATAAAATTGTTTTTAATAAAATAAAATTTTAAATTAATATTGATTATAATTGAATATAATATTCGTTACACGCAGGCTTAGTATTATCGACAGTACAATACGCACACGTTTTCGTACACCTTGTTCCAGATAAGCATGTATGCGTGTTATATATGTATACATACTCAGCATTACCTCTTTTATACACATAAGTTGCCATTTTTAACTATTGGTATGTCCCGCGATTTCTCCCCAAATTCCCTCGTACAATTAAGTCTGTTATTATGTTCCGGATCATAACAACTCACTTGCCCTACAAGTTCATCCTGGCATCTATCAGTATATAATATTAAATTATAATTTATTTTCTCATAGTTAATCGAGCCTACGGTTATATTTTAGGCATCCTAAGGGATAACCTAATTCTTTATAACCAATGGCTCTGATACCAATTTCTGTCACACCCCTTTGAGCGATTTGCGGAAGGGTAAAATGAAAATGTAACAGACACCTCTGGTATCAACAACATTGTTTATAAAGAACAATACAAACTAGTTTACAATATTTTACATCGATCTAACTTTGTTTACAACTAGATGATACAAACTAAATCCAGCCCGTTAGGCGACTTTACTTCTTACTAGCACACTTGCATCAATTCACCCAGCATTGATTGCAAGTCAAACACACAGCACATTGACTTTCAAGCCCAAGTCTGGTATACCTGAAAAACATGTTAAAAGGGGTCAACTACAAGTACTTGGTGAGTTTCACATGTTTCAAAAAATCGGTTTTGCGTATACCAACCATAGTTTGTAAATACGCAAGTATGTATGTACGTTCACAAGTACGTTTGTTTGTATGTTTATGATGTAATTATGTTAAGCTACAGTGAAGCCTTGGCTTTTCGTGCTACGTGCCTCCATTTCCCACGCTCAATCAACCACTGTGGCCCCCTTTCCGCCCACAACATGCCCCGAGTAGCTATGTCTAACACTACATAGCGTGTTTGTATAATTATGGTCATGTGCAAACGGCGCTATGTGACACGACAACCAGGCCGATTCCGTTTGGGTTTGTCAAACAAATAGTACTATTCACAAGCCACCGGCTCGAAGTTAATCACTGTATTTGTGGGGACTTTTGTGTGTTAGCACTTAGATAATTCCCATCATCAAACAGTTCATAATATATATAGATATGTATCAACATGTTTTTCACCCGAAAAAGTTCGTAAAAATAGTTTAAAGTGGGGTCATGAAACTCACAGTTTAATCAGTATTCAGTAGCATGACAATTCAGGTTTTGCTTGACTCGTAATCACTGGTCCCTATAATTAATATTATAATAATATTAATATTTTAATATTATTATAATCTCAATAATCAACTGGGCTGCATATCAAATCTGGGTACAGCTGGTACGTCCAGAAAGTTTCAATAGGCTTAGATTGTGACGTTGTTCAATGTCTAATACTTAAAACCGAACTTGGCTCAGTGTTCCCGTTTTCCCAGCTGGACCAAGTTGTTCGTTTATGCGTTCAGAAAACAGTTATGGGGATGTAATCTTGGGTAAATGTGTTGTTCGATAAAATGATTAAGTTATAAAGAAAGATCACATATTGGGGTTCCAGATTCGCTACTAGGCTTGTTTCCGTTTATTCAGTTTGTATTGAACAAAAATGCACTCAATTTATCCAAATTGTCCGGATTTCTTATAAAAAGTTACTTTTTACTTAATTAATTCAAAAATATGATTTCTGATCACTCTTGGTGTTCTGATATTCTAACAGGTTCGTTAATCACGAACTCAACGGTTTTTATCCGAATTGAACTTATTTAATCTTTAAATTAGTACAATTAATTATCCGTTAATCCTTAAATTATGAAAATTTATTCACTTTTCAATTAAAATATTTAGATTTTTATAAAAATAATTTTGGAATTATTTATTGATTTATTAATTTATAAAAATTCATTTTATCTGCTATATTTAGCCCGAAAATCGTACGTTTATACCAAACGATCACCAAAAATTCTAAGAGATCAGAATATGTTCCAAAACAACCTGGAAAAATCCCAAACTCTAAAAATCTTTCCAAATATCATTTCCAAGCCAAAAACGACAATGAAAATTCAAATAAACGCAAATGAACAAAACCTACTTAGTCTTCTCTATATGCTCCCAAATTTCATATGAAATCAGAATATACGAAATCTGAGTTCCCCACAAAATTTCATAATTTTTCAAGCATTTTAACTATTTTTCCCAAATAAACGTCCCAATTCGGTAATAAATTCTCCAAATATTCTCGGATGATAGAAAAATTACCAAATTTGAACAGGGGCTCAATGATATGGTCCCTGATGTCCTTGAAAAATTTTATAACCTAAAAATATGCACATCATAATCAAATCCTAAACAGCCCGTAATCAAGTGTTTCGGATGGTAGAAAAATTACAAAATTTGAACAGGGACTCAATGATATGGTCCCTGATGTCCTTGAAAAATTTTATAACCTGAAAATATGCACATCATAATCGAATCCTAAACAGGCCGTAATCGAGTGTTTCGGTATTACCTTAGCGGTTTCGGTTCGTTTTCGCCTTTCTAATCAAGTTTTCGGGTTCTTGTGCTCATATGAAAGCAAGATACAGGCCCTATATCACAAACCAAGCAAATTTCATCAACATAACAACCCCTTGACTTAGGGTTTCGGCTAGGGTGTAAAAACGAACTTTTGGACCGTAAAAATGTCGTTTCAAACCTCTAATCCGTGTTTATGGCCAAAAAAACTATCAAACCAGGTTCCTAACCATGTGTATGATCAAAACATGTTAATGGACCATTTTTAAGATTTTTACATGGTTAGGAATGATTTTTGGCAATTAAACTAGGTTTATATGGTATTAAACAAGATTAAATCATGCTAAAATGGATGAAATTGGTTACTTTACCTTGAGTTTTTTTGCTATACGTATGAAAGAGAAATAAGTTTTTGGTTCATATGCTCTGGATTCTTTGAAAAACATCTTAAGTTTCCTTAGCATTAAGGTAAACAAAAAAATATACAATAAGTTATTAGTGGTGGCCGGAATTATTAAGGTCCATTTGGGCCTTGTTTTGGCCCAAGTATCTAAATGGGTGGGTCGGTATGTGAAACAAGGAGTCCAAATTTATTTCGGGTTCAGTTTTGACGCGTAAAATCTATCGGGTATGACAAATAGTGCGAAAACGAGTGTTTTTTGGCTATTTTTATGTAAATTTTTAAAAACATATTATACATTTGTAAAACTCAAAAATATTATCACGGATCGCTTAAAACATTTCAAGTAAGTGTTTGGTAAGTCTTTTTCGGCTTAACGGATGACACAATGCTTGGTTTGTAACTATCTTTCGCGTTTAAATTCATAGCGGGTAGTTAAACGAGCATGTTTCCGTTTAACTGGTTTTTCTATCGTACTAAAGCCATAATACTAATATGTTGGCTTATATTAAATGTATATAACTTATAGATGCCCCCCCTGAGATATCTGGGTCATAACCAGACCCGTTTGGTTATCCGTTCGTTCGTTACGCAATAAACGATTAAACGCTTATTCGATTTGTAAATACTGAGGTGTATCCGGTTTTGTCACGAATGTCACAGATGAGGAATTTTGTATCATATTTAAAAGAGACACCAAGTGTCGAGTTTGATGATAAGCTGGGGAACTTTCATTCTTATGAGGCCTTGGTTAATAAACATGAATCCTAAAAGAGACACCAAGTACCGAGCTTGATGATAAGATGGGGAATTGTCATTCTTGTGAGGGCTTAGTTGATAAAACAAAATCTTAATGAAAACATGAACCAAACGAAGTATTAGTAGTAATTAATCATCTTTAAAAGGGAAACATCGAAAATGATGTGTAAACGGATTGTTGATGTTAATCCACTAAAATTAGTTAGTTATTTGTCAAGTGAGTGCACAACATAATCTATTTTAAACAACCCTTGGATGGTTATTACAAAGTCCTAAAATTGTCCAAGAGTTGTGTGGGTTAATACTTGGTCATTCAAGGTTAATCCTTTACAACTTAACTAATTTTAATTTGTATTTTAAGTATATTACAAAAGTTATTTTTACTAAATACCAAGGACAATTCACTTAGTAATTTAAGGATTGTCTCATCTTTAAAGTAAGTTATCTTATGAATACTTAATATGAACCAACTTACTTACATAAAATGATGTTTTAGTTGAGATCATAAAGTTATGCATATCACTTTCTTTAATTATCATGTAATAACATGACTTAGGAATAAGATGTTATTCCCACATTTAATTACCAAAGTAACTTTATATCACATGTTTACCAGCTAATTGTTAAACTAAGTTAAGAGGAGTTTTAACCAAGATGGTACACTTTTATCTTTGATTATCTCCATAAAAATATAAAAATCCAACAGTATTGTCATTAATTAATGTTTTTAAATTCTTTTAAGTTAAACCAAAACTACTATGATGTTTACTTCCGGTTAAAACAAATGCAATTATTTAGTATAAAAAATCAAACAAATGGGTCTGTGGATCGATATTTGGTTTTCACCCATACTATACTACATATATGATCGATACACTTGCCTATTTATGTATGGTATAGTTAAGATAAAAATCATTTTAGTAAGATAAAACTCGACTTTGTGTGTAGCAAAACAATTTTGAAACACTCCACAACACATCAGCTATGTCGTGTATTTCTTCTATTGCTTGTAGGTTGTTCCATGGTTGTTTCTAAGTTGGTTGATGAGCTATGGTTCTAAACAAGTGTGGGTATGCCACTTGCTTCAAGATTGCCGCTTTCTTTCGTGAGAGATTACGTTATTTGAACATAGTTTGCTAATCGCATTTGAATTGGAGGGCATGGAACATGACTCACGAGGCTTATTGTTAATTTACCAAAAGAGCCTGTTCCAATTCATTAGTTTATTTTTATTTTATGTATTATTTTATTTGTCACTTCCTTTTTCTCACATTGAGGACAATGTGATATTTAAGTGTTGGGATGGAAAACTAACGTTTTTAGGAAAAAATTAAAATAAAAATATTTATTCAAAATTTGAAAAAAGAAAATTCAAAAATACCCTTGAACTCAGATTTTTTTTGCAAATCAAGGAAAATGATATAAAAATTGGGGATTGGTTTTTAAAACTATTAATATATAAGAGATAAAAGAAAACACACTAAATTTTGCGTGCTGGTAGGCCCAACCAGCTTTGAAAAGTTTTTCCTGAGCGTATTATTAAGTATACCTAACTAAATCATGAAGTTTCATGGGTTCCCATCTTAGGAGAAGCAACAAAACCAAAAGTCAATAGGGTACTAAAAATATTACGGTAATTCGACAACTTTGAGGTGCTAAGAATTAGATGAATTTAAAAATAGCACACCACTCTGTTTTATGAAAGTAAATAAAGAGTGGTGACATCCCCTAGAGTCCACTTTTATATGAGTTTTAGAAAATAGTTATATCAAAGGATGAAGATTCCTAAGAACACAAAACAAATATGTTTTGAAAAATGTATTCCTAGAAGTTGGTCCAAAAAGGAATAAAAAAAAGTGAGAAAAGTTACGTATTGCAAAAATGTTAAAGAAACATTCTATAGAAAACAGAAATCGAGGCCAAAGGTGCACTTACTAGATAGCCCAAGAGCATGCGCGTTACCTTGGGGATGGGACTCGGATGGTAAGTTATGGGGCTTAAGGTTTAGTCAATAAATATTCATCTTTGGGAATACATAGGAGAAATTCCAACAATACTTAGGACATGCTCGTATGACCTTCATTTGACCATTCATCCCTCAAATTCCACCAAAATTAACATTAGTTATTACCATTAAAAAGTTCTTGCTTACGGTGATAGGTCGATGATGGTTGGGTAAAAATTAGGTATTATTATATATTAATAGTTATAATTAATTAAATAAATGAATGAACATTGGTACTTCAAGCATCGTTATGTGTTTCAGGACATTGGACGTTATGGATGCTTATAGGAATGATTTACGAGCTTGGAATGAAGGTTTAGAAGTGCGGGAATGGGAGCGCACGCATCACCAGGCTGAATAAAGAAAAGAAAATATGACTGCTAATGTTTTTGTCCTTCACGAAACGCGAAGGACTGAAGAAATTCTTCACGCGACGGGAAGACCTAGAAATAATGCCTGACTATTTTGTCCTTCGCGCTACGCGAAGGTCAGGCCCATTTACCGTTCGCACGATGCGAACCGCCTTAATCCAAAGAAAATTAGGGTTAATCACTATATAAACCCATCTAAGCCCCCATTCATAATATCATTATTTCCAGAGGCCAAAGAGAGACCTGATGGCGACTTTCGACCATCCCGAAGCATCCGGATCGTCTTGGGATTGCATGTTCATCAAGATAAGTGATTTTAACGATATGTCGATGCTTGGCTAAAATGTTTTTGTTCATTCTATGCTAGGGTTTTGTGTATTCTTTCTTAAGACCAGATTCATTATGTTTCATGAATAAGAATTTGATTTAGTTTTATTATTTGATCTTGTTCTATTATTACTTGATTGTTTAAACAATCTGTGTTTTCGATTATTGATTAACACATCACTTGTTTGGTTGTATTCATCAACACTTAGTGTTAGGCTCTTGTGTCATTGGACTAATAATCATCGGTAACTATTACTTAATTAGTTGTCATAAAAAATAAGTTGGTAATTGGGTAGATCAAGTTCAATTGTGTCAACAATCCGGTTAAGTTATCGTTTGTCATCACAATAAAACTAATAGGTCTAGTTACTGCGCAATCAAGCGAGTCTGGGATTAAGTTGAATATCATACTACCTGAACCGATAGTGAATACCTTTTATTAATATTGTTTGCAAATCTTTTAAGTAATTGTTTTAATTTTAATAATCAATCTTTTCAAAACCGCTTGACATCGTATGTCCACTTAGGTTAACTTATTAGTTAAAAATTATAAACTTGCACTTTCCTGGAGTCCCTGGAGACTATCTTACTTACCCTTACTAGTTATAGGTATTTAAGTCACTAGAATTAATTGATTTTTGTAGACCGCTACAGCCTATGTCAAAATGGCGCCGTTGTCGTTGACTCAAAGCGCTTAGTGCTAGTTTACTGTAGTTTAAAGTAGTTTAATTTAGTTTAAATTTTAGTTCATTTTCTTTTCTTCTTTGATTTTTCGTGGGGTGTGTTTGTTTCATGCATGCAGTTGATCTTTTAGGTTGACGCATACAAGATTTTCCCGAGACAAGGAGGTGTTGTAGTTAGATCCGGAAATTGAAAAAGCCACAAGAAAAAACCGAGTAATTCAAAGAAACGGTGAACCCTCAAACCCAAAACAAGAAGTCATGAACCATGAAGAATTACCCAGTCCCACCCTTGTTTCAACCCGAAACCCAAGCCCCACCACCAAACCAAGAACAGCCCATTCCACAAAATATTCCACCCAATGACTTACCACCACCACCACTTAACCAACACATTCACCAAAACCAAAACCGTGGAGTTGGTGACCTGAATCAGAGATAGTGCCACATGAGAGAAGATCAGTCGATCAGGTCTGAACCACCAAACAATTGGGTCGAGTTTTGAGTACGAAAGGGTAGCTAATCGGTGGAGGTTATTTGATGACTTTGATGAGTTGGAGGATGAAGAAGAAATAGAAAATGTTCGATGGGGTCAGAATTATAAAAGGCAACAACAACACCACCCCCCGCCCACCCCCTCCCCTAACCAAACACCTCAGCCAGTTCAACGACCAAGAAACCGCCAAGCCTAAAGAAGACAAGAGATTCCTGAGCCACAAATTTCCGAATATGAGTTTAATGACGGGGTACCAAGGGCGTTTGTTCTACCACCCATTCGGGGAGTTCAAAGCCACCTTATTCCACGAGTGGCCACAAAACCGCTTCCCATTGTTATCCCGGTTAGAGATTTTAGAAACCGTTTTCGATAAGACAAAGCGGTTTGACCGGGATGACTACTTTTCATGGGAAAGCTACAGAGGAGCCATACCTTCACTTGAGCGAGTTAAATGCCATATGTTCCACCATCTCAAGTCAAGGGATCACTGCCGATGAAGTTAAATTGGTTGTGTTTCAGTTCTGTCTGAAGGATAGAGCGCAGCAATGGTTCCAATCCTTACCGTCAGCTAGCATCTACATATGGCAGGATGTGGCTCAGCAATTTCTGGATGAATACTATACACCATAGAGGACGTCCAAGGCCCGAACAACCATTAGAAATTTTCAGCAAGGAATGGGCGAAACATTCTATGAAGCCTTTACAAGATTCAAGTGACTGCTGAGAACCTGTCCCCATCATGGGATAGCGTTGTGGGAATTAATCAAGGATTTTCTTGACGGGTTGTCTAACAATGATGTGCGCGATCTTCAATCGAACATGAATGGGTCTTTCTTAACCAATGATGAGATTGAAGACTGGATACATTAGGAGCGACATGCTATGAACTAAAAAAGACAAGCTCAGTCAAATCGAGCAGTAAATGTGAGTCCCCCGGGGGCGTCGCCGATCGATACGAGATCCGCACGAGGTCTAGGAGTGCGGAATCCTCCTAGACTCGTTTATTGGTGTAGAATACGAAGAACACGATTACACACATACAAACACACGAACAAACACATGAATGAGATAAACACATCTGCAGATCTTTTATATAATAACCGAAACACATTACATACCAAACACGAAAACAAATGATGGCCGACCCGAGGTGAGCTCTACCTCGGGCCGTCCCACACGACTCTCCCTCTCGGTTTCTCTCCAGCCAATTGAACTGTAACACAAAACTCTCTAACTTTCTGGATTTCCAAACCTAAACAAGACACACATATATATATATATAAACAACTTCGCGGGCTTGGGCTTGGGCCTGTAGGCGAAGTTGTTATAACTTCGCCTAAGGCGAAATTGTTCTAACTTCCCCTATGGAAGAAGTTGTTACAACTTCGCCTATGGCGAAGTTGTTATAACTTCGCCTATGGCGAAGTTGTTCTAACTTCATACTTTGTTTCCGCTGAACAGAATTGCATAGCGACGGTCACAAAATGCACCAACAGACTCCCCTTTGATCGTTGCTCTCAATTCTAACAAACACAAAAGATCATCTATTATAAAACATGCACCAACAGACTCCCTCTTAACTGATGATCTTCTGTTTGCTCTTCAACCAGCCGTGTCTGAAATTGTCTTGTAGCTTCACAAATCTACCAATCACCCAGCGTCTTCCATATCAGATCTCCCCTTCAGTGTAAGCTTCTCCGACTATATAGATTGAGGTCTTTGAAATGCATGCATCCCCGTGCCTAATTGATCATCTCAACCAATCACGTGAGTCCTTCTGACTTCACCAACACGTGAAGTTGGGCTCCCTCCACAACTTCACCAACACGTCGGCATACGATAAGGTTTAATCTCCAACAACTCAACATCAAGTGATCAACTTCATCACAAAACCACCTTGACAGAATCTAACACACATGACCATTAATTAATCCGAAGCATCTTCAATCACCAGGGATAACGATCAAGAACATAAACACTTTAATTCCCGATTAAATCCAACTTGTTCCAGAATTTTCACTTTAATAAATAAGCATCACCTTTCAGGATCCAATTCTCGAACGCCTTGAAAATAACATAAATAATATGCTCTGACCGCAATCCAGTAATGACAAAAACCTTCAGTTCAATTTGACTTTCTTCAGTTGGTCAACCTCGAACAACAACTATTTCATTGCCCACAAACACCCAAATATGTGTCAATATCCAGTTTCAATCAATATCCCTTCACAACCTCAACTCCATATCCAGAGTTGACACGTATTTGTTCACACGTAAGACCAAGAGATAACAAGTTTCACTCGTTGACGGAACAACGTCTTCGGTCTCACAATAATCGTGCACACCTGGCCATACAGACGAAAACTCTTTTTTTTTTTTTTTTTTTTTTTTTTTTTAACTTCGCCTAAAGTCAACTTCGACTAAAAGTCAACTTCGCCTGTCCATAACTTCGCCTGTCCATAACTTCGCCTGACTGATAACTTCGCCTAAACCCTAAAATTTAAGCGACAACTTCGCCTGAACCCCATAACTTCGCCTGCGGCGGCTGTTCGGCCAAAAACGCATCAGAAACGTGCCAGAAACACCAAAACGCAGATCTCGAACCATAGCATAAGAGCCTAAGGCTCTGATAACACTTGTGAGTCCCCCCAGGGCGTCGCCTATCGATACGAGATCCGCACGAGGTCTAGGAGTGCGGAATCCTCCTAGACTCGTTTATTGGTGTAGAAGACGAAGAACACGATTACACACATACAAACACACGAACAAACACACGAATGGGATAAACACATCTGCAGATCTTTTATATAATAACCAAAACACATTACATACCAAACACGAAAACAAATGACGGCCGACCCGAGGTGAGCTCTACCTCGGGCCGTCCCACACGACTCTCCCTCTCGGTTTCTCTCTAGCCAATTGAACTGTAACACAAAACTCTCTAACTTTCTGGATTTTCAAACCTAAACAAGACACATATATATATATAAACAACTTCGCGGGCTTGGGCTTGGGCCTGTAGGCGAAGTTGTTCTAACTTCGCCTATGGCAGAAGTTGTTACAACTTCGCCTACGGCGAAGTTGTTATAACTTCGCCTATGGCGAAGTTGTTCTAACTTCGTACTTCGTTTCCGCTAAACATAATTGCATAGCGACGGTCACAAAATGCACCAACAGACTCCCCTTTGACCGTTGCTCTCAATTCTAACAAACACAAAAGATCATCTGTTACAAAACATGCACCAACAGTAAAGAGGGCGGTTGTGAAAGCGGTTGATAGTAGGGGTTTGGATGATCGTATGGCACGGTTGGAAAGGAAGTTGGATCAACTGATGAGTGCAGGTACGAGAGAAAAAGGAAGTCAGGTAGAACTTACCCGGTTTGTGAAGGTTGTGGAGAGATAGGCCATGAGGTGGCGAGTTGCGGAATAGAAGACGTAGAAGAGGAAGAGGAGGAGGTAAACTTTGTGCAAGGGGAAAGGAGGTACAAAAATAACAACAGCAATAATGACAACAAGAATTCAAATAGCTACCACCCAGGCCTCCTAAACCACGCCAACTTTAGCTATGGAAACCCGAACATCTAGCAAAACATGAACTTTCAAGGTAGTTCCCAAAGATCAGGATATCAGAAAAATCAGCGACAATATGGGAACAAAGGCGGTAACGGTCAAAGTGGGTACAATCAAAGAGAGTCTGGGGGGTACAACAAAGGCTATCAAAGAAGTTATCAACAAGGTTAGCAAGGTCAAGGGGCGACTCAAGGTCAAAGTTCTTCACAAGATTCGAAAACCCTGACATTATTGAATGATTTGAGTAGAAGAATGGAGATTCAAGAAAAAAGCGAACACCGCAAGAGACAAACAGATGAGTCAATTGGATGGGGAGTTGGCCACCTTGAAGAAAGATCCGAAGAAGCTACCAAGGGACACATTGAAAAACCCGAATCAACAAGGTAGCAGCTCTTCGAATGGTAAGAATGCACATGTCAACGAGGTAAGTACCCTTAGGAGTGGTAAAGTTTATGATAATGGGGAAGCTCCACCAATTTCTGTGGAGGGTGTGGTCGAGGACTTGGGAGAAGATGGGAAGAGTAACGATGAGGTCAAAATTGAACTGAAAATAAACCGAACAAAATAATTAATAAAAATATAAATGAACCGAAATATAAACGGGAGCACCAACCGCCATGGAGACGGGCTCAACGAGAAAAACCGTTCCGTTCCATCGGGCATTTGTGAATCCCGAGACCTTATCAGCACTTAAGAAGAGGGGCCCACAACAGCAGGAAATGAGGGAAATATTCAAGAAAGTTAAAATCAATTTACCCCTCATAGATGCTATTAAAAAATTCGCTGCATATGCAAAATATTTAAAAGACTTGTGCACTCAAAAGCGAACTCACATGTTGCCAAAAAAAGTTGACTTAACTACAAATGTGAGTTTGGTTTTGACGGGTATCCTCCAACCCAAGCTACAAGATCCTAGAACGCCAATTATACCCATTCAAGTGGGAGATTTTAAAATGACAAGGGCGTTATTAGATCTTGGAGCTGGGTGAGTATTCTCCTGGGAAGCTTATATGACCAATATGATTTTGGTCCAGTTAGAAAAGCCGACACCACCATGGTGTTGGCTGATTTGACACTTAAGCTTCTTAAGGGGAATCGTGACCAATGTGATTGTGATTGTAGAAGATTTTTATTACTCGGTTGACTTCCTGGGTCTAGACGACGTGACAGTTGACCTGAAACGGCAACCGAACATGATTCTCGATCGACCCTTATTGGGCATCGCAAATGCATTGATAAACAGCAGAACTAGGGTAGTGGACATGGCTTTTGGTAAAAAAAAAAAAAAAAAAGCTTAGGCTTAATGTGTTTTCAAACGTATCTAACCCTCTTGATAGTGACGAATGCTTCGCGCTCCAAAGTTAGCAAGATACCACAGAGGAGTGTGCTATTGGTTGCAGGGAAACAGTTGAGCATGCGTTACATTTGCAAGAAATAGAAGAGGCAGTAGAGATATATGCTGCAAGTATTGGGAATCCACCATGGTCTCAGCAGGTGGAGATGATAGAACGTATGAGCCAAGATCTAGATCTTATGATGACAACATATTTTTCTGATTCATCATTACTATTAAGATGTTATTACGGTTAGGATTAAGTTACTGTGTGTAGTGTGTGTGTTCTGGAGTAATTTTGGCAGGATAACAAGAAGAATACGATTAAGGAAAAAACATTTATTACTTTAGAATACTTTACAAGTATTTATAGACGATGACTTCATTCGTTAAGACATACCTTAACGAATGATTCATCGTTACATTAAACTACACGAATGACCTAGAGTCACTCGTTAAACATACATTATACGAATATGCCTTCATTCACCGTCTCATTCGTTATTCAAGGATAACAAATGACACTTGCATGAAGTGAATGTGACTCATTCCTTACAAGGTAACGAATGAGCCTTACAATTTAGGCGAATGGGCTTATTACATAATTACTAAAATGCCCTTTACATATATAACTAATATAATAATAATATAAAGACCAAGACGCTCGAACCATGTATCTACAAACTCCCCTCGTCTCGAGCTCTTTACACATTAACCTTGGAACATCCTCGTGTTCCAATCATCGCATCTATGAATCATGAACGCATAGCAAACACGAACTACTCATTGGAATTGCATTGCAAGATCATAGTCGCTTATGTTAGCTAATCGAATCTGATTATGGAATAACGCGCCATTATCAGACTCCGATAAGTTAACTAGCCACATAGGATCAATAACTCGAATGAACTCTATCTTCATTCCCGTTCCTAGCACAATCACCGCCTCACTCGTTCGATTGTCATAGTACCATCGATTGAACAAAGTGAAAAGACTATGAGGGAATGTTTTCATCGGAACCCTCTTCATCATCTTTGGCTGTTTTACTTGCAGTGTCATCTTCCTCTAGCCCATAGCGGATCGATCTCGTCGATATACTTGTGTGTCGGCACCTGCGGCTTAAAGAATTTGAAACCACAACGAGCTTCGTGTAAAAGATGCTCATAGAACCATGTGGCCCATTGATCTTTTCCCCAATTCACAAATGGTCGGTTGGCCAAAGTTCTCACATCCCAACGAGGCATCGTCAATACATCTAGTATACGTTTAAAATAATATAAACTGTGTTCCCACTTCACCATGTATACCTTAAGATCAGAATCGTATTGCCAAGCCATAATAAACCGTGTTCCCACTTCGCTTGTTGGATATCTTCTTGTTCATTGCAGCGAAGCGTTTCAATCATCTTGTTCATCTTCTCGACGTTATGCTTAAACATATCATCCAAAGCATGTTTACGCTTCTTCTCTTTTACCGATAAATGACTTGTCTTGGCTTCCTTGTTCCAACATTCAGGTTTCTGCCTGAGACTTTCCTCTGATGCTTTAAAATGTTCTATCATAAAGAACGGAATACCAAAATCAGAATAATTCGTGGTATACATGTCTGGATATTCCTAGATAGTTAAATACTCTACTTCAACCTCCTCTAATCTGGCACATTCCCACGCGGAATGCCAGTATTCGTACTTTCCTCAAAATCAATCTCAACATCCATAGACTTTCCTAACTCTTTAACCTCATCCTCATTTAGATCCAGAAGCAAAGCGATTTGTTCTTTTGTCAACGAATGGTCAACAAACTCACCCTCTTTGATGTCATCTGCATTAAACATACTACCCACAATACCATCCATACCCAAAAAAAATCATATGCGCCGTAATCGTATCCACTGTCTTCACACTTGTATAATCCTTGTACGGAATAATCTGCAAATTATTACCGTCACCACCACCACTACCACTAGTCCTAGCTTTATTACCTACCGACGATTGAGTACCACCGCCCGGTTGCTAATCCCCATTTCCACCTTCATCTGGATCTTGATCATTCTTTAACTTTCTCAGCTCATCATCTTTACAAGCCAACTGTAGAATGACCTCCCCTTGTTTATCCAACCTTTCCCCCCTGAGCAGAAACAAGGGCTTTCAAGTCCTTATTCTCTTTCTGAATGAACTGAATGTGTCTATACATGTTCCGCTGGTCAACCCGCAGTTTCTTTTGAAAACACGATCTGCTTGCATCTGTGTTTGTTGCAGATGTATCAAATTCAGCAACTAAATCATTTAAGCATTCGGAGAGTGATGATAAAAATTAGGGTGAACTGGTTGCATAAGACCCCAAGGACGATTGAATGCCATATAAGAATACTCAGGTCTTTGCAAAATTGAAGGACTAGCTGGAGTAGATTGTGGTGTAGACTCGGCATTGTAGCTAATACAGTCTGTAATACTTCACCAAATCGAGGATCAATTATAGACGTGGTCATCAATGCCATAGAAGGAGGAACAGGAGAAGTAGACATCTAAACTGGTGTAAGAGAACATGAATCATAGGAGATACCGAAGCAGGAAAAGTAACAGGTGTCGACGGCTAAACAGTAGGCATCACAGGTTAACATGGAATCTCGATTCCAGTGCCACGTCGAACCCTCTGCTTCTTAGGTTTCTCAGCCTCTATCACAATACCTTTACCTTTTTTCTTCCTCATCTCCGCACTAGACTAACCAACACTCGGTCCCTGACCACCATCATTTCCATCACCCGCACCACCATCACCACCTTCGCGCTCAGAATCTGAATTATCGTGAGCCCAGCGATCATTAGGTGGAGCCTCGTTATCAATGTTGGCTAGATGGCCAATTAACCACTTGTACCTAGGACGATCATGCAACTTCTGATTCCGATAAGTCCGAATAAGCCTCATTGTATATAGGTTCATGTGTTCGAGAACCATCAAATTAGCTCTGTTCGTCGGGTCTTTAAATAAGTCGGGCTGTAAGTAATCAATGATTAACTGTAGGAAACGTACAGTTCTCCTTGACATGATAGAAAACCATTGCTGAGAAATTAAATGGCTTGTTGAGAACTAATGCAACAAAGGTAGACTGTAACATCACTCGGCACTCATCATATCCACCCTTTCGTCCCCCTAAGCAATGAATAGGGACATGTAACAAATACTTGTACTGCTCGCACAAGTTCGCCTTGTTCTACATTGATCTGTCTAAATCCCCCTTTTACTTTATTCTCCTAAACAATCACATGATCAACGCACGGTCAAACTCACATCGATCATCAACTGTATCCCGAAAACCCAACAAATCTCGAATTACCCCAACATCAATAACAACTGGTTTATCCTGTGTTGTGGCCTCGATCTGGTTCTCCCCCTCAACATAACGAGCGGTATCCCAGAAAGCCCGTATGATGCTCTAGTATACTATCGTATTAGTAGAAATGGCTCGGTAGATCCTGATCTCTTCAGGAAGCTTATAATACCGCCAAACATAGGAGATCCAAAAAATTCGTCTTGTAAGAACGCACAAATGTTGTGCTTTTTATCCCACAATAATTGGACTTGTTCTTCTTCGGGTTCGGCTTCTTGAACTTCTACTTGAGCTTCCTCACCAGGTTGTTGCTCAGGAATGGATTAGGAACGTTTTCTTCAGCTATACTGTTAAAAACGAATACGTTTGTGTTAAAATATTCAAATATATTATTTCTTATTGACGAATGACATCACATTTGTTAGACTTATTGGAACGAATGAGTACATTCGTGATTTTAATACTTTAACTAATCACTATCCTATTTGTTATGTTAACGAATCAGGAAGCTTATTCGTTACCTGATAAAATCCCTTCATTCGTTATCCTAACGAATCACCCACCCATTCGTTATAATAACGAAAGACTAAGTTATTCGTTACCCAAATGAATAACTATATCATTCGTTACATAAGCGAATAAATAAATTCTTCGTTAATCACTGGATAACCAGGTGATTCACTAACTTAGCGATTAGGTTATTCGTCAATCAATAACGAATAAACATTCATTAATCAATTTTGACAATTCAAGTCCAAAAATAAACCAGAACCTAAAAAGTCAATATCGTTTAATCGGAATCTAATACATTTATAAATTCATCGATTAAAACTTAACTAGGTTTGTCAAACTTGATCAACAGTAGGCCTAATACATTAATATATATCAATCATCACTAATTGATCAAGAATTAAGTAGCTAATGAACAAGTTCTTTTCTTTGTGATTAATCATCAATTAGACCCTAAAATTACGCTTAAATCTCATGAAACTCATATCAATCAACTCGCCTTTACATGTATAATACCTAAAAATACGCTCAAGATCAAAGTCTACAATTCTAGAATAAATTTTCAAGAGTTTCTCTCTGTTTTTGATAAAATAGTGAAAGACGAATGAACACTCATTCTTCATATTGGGATTATAAACCCCCTTCAATATTGTAATGGAACGCTAGGCGATTCGTTAATTTGAATTAACAAATAGGCCCAAAATGAGCTAAAAACACTGTTACATCAAATCTGGACCGATATGACCAAGTAAACATGAAATTGATGTTGAATCTCCGAACGAGTCATCAACTCAAACAACAATCCACATAAATTTTACCCAAATCATCAAATATTTTCAAAACCCTAAAAATTTTTCAACAAACCTCATCAGTTTAACGTCCATGGTGGATTCAAGAGCGAGATGAATCAGATTCAGCGGTTATTCTGAACGATTCGGCAACCCTGCTCTGATACCAACTGACAAGACCCGAGCCCCGGTGCGGAAGTGTGAATAATGGTCGTTATTAACGGTGGAGCTCGGATCTGAGCTAGGATCGAATCGTATTCACTCTTGAAAGGTGTTTTAGATGGATGGGTGGTGTTTGGGAGAGAGTCTGAGTCGATTACAATGAAAAATAGACTGGATGAACAAATATATGTAATCGAAACACAAATAAATAGATGTAGTAGTATCATTTTCATTAACCAAAAGATTGTCATACAGAGCACTCATACATACACACATACATACAATAAAGATCAGCCACCTCAAGGAGTGCTCATCCTGGAGGCGGCGGCTCTCTCTAAGAGATAAAACCCTAGATCTCACACAATACACAATACACAATACACTCATGCTAGAAAAAATTAACAAATACATCTATTTATACTAGTCTAGCATGTCTTGGTCTTCAAGTCATCCACCCTTGGTTGAAACCAAAATTATTAATTATTTTCCACCCATAATAATAATTCTATGCGTCGGTCTAAAATATAAGTCCCAACACAGCCCAAGCCTCAGTCTTGGGATCTCCTTTTGATAATTTCAGAGACACATTTAACTTAAAAGTTGATATCAGAATGATTGAGGCATTTGTGAATAAGTAATCGGTTTCTTGGATTTCTTTTTCAAGTAACCATCTCTTATCACTCCTGAATCTGTGTTCTTATAGATCGGTTAAACAAGTTTAAACGATTTGCTCGATACATTAGAATCATCAACCCAAACAACTTTTCGTGGGTTGATGTTTGAATAAGTTATGTATGATTCATCAAAATGTGATTCATAAATTGTCATTAAATATCAACAGTATGAATTTTACTTTTTGGTACTTGTTTGACATTATTAACCGTAGCCCTACACTTTTTAACAACGTGGCCATGTTCACCAAATTTAAAACAAAGACGAGTGTCTATGATCTTCTGTGGTGCAACACTGGTCAAATGTATAAGTTTAGGTTTAAAAATTTCAACCTTATGAGTCACATTAGTTACCGGTTGTGAAACTGTTTTTTTATGCCCTTTTTGTTTTTGTAAAATTCTTGGTTTGTCGTGTTTGAAGAACTTTCTAAACCAGAAGATTTGAAAATTTTTATAGGTTTAAATGAATGCACAATTTGTTTAGCTTGAGTGTTAGATGTTTTTGACTTTAGAAATTCTTTTTCAAGCTCGGTAACTTTCGACGTATCATCGTTGAATACGCTTTCAATCATTTTGGGTTTGAGTAAATTCAAAGGAACTTCTTTGTCAGAAAAGACTTTGTTTAGTCCTTTCAACTTGAAAACCCGACCCTTGTTTATCTTTCGGAGGATTGACAAAGTTGCTCAAATTCTCATCAGAACTCTTAGTTTTTTTAACGATTTTACATAAAAGTTGTCTTTGATTTGTTTGAAGAGTAGATTTTGAACTGTATGCAGCTTGTTAAAATTTTCTGGTTCACAAAGAATATGGTTATCAGAAGGAATGTTCTTATTCTTAACAATTTCTTCTGGTTCGTTCAACTCTTCAATCGAACCATCGATCTCATTCTCGATAAAGAATGAGTTATGTTTAATGTGAACCGTATCATGAGTCGTTTTAACCGATTCATCATTTTTAACATTCATATGAATGCTTTAGGGTTTTCAGTGGTTGTATTAGATTTAACAGTCCTTGAATCAACCACCTCTAGAATACTCGAATAATCACTCATGAATGACTCAGGAATTTCCATAAATCCCAACCCTGCTTTACCGTACTTTTGATGAGAATGATTAACTTCTATGATTTCATTCAAAAGAAACGACGAATCTCTAAACTTGATGATTTTATTTTTTGTTCAAGCACCTCATTTTCAAGTTTAGTTATGCTGGTACGCAGTTTCAGGATTTCTTGACAATGTTGCTCGATAATAACAAGTTTACAATTCACTTCAGCTTACAAGTCATGGTTGCTCACATACAAATTAAAAGACGAGGATGGGGTCATCAAAGTGACGTGAGATAGCATCCACGACCTGATCTACCCTACGACGCCATGAGCCGAAATCATAACAAAGTGAAAATACTAGAAAACGTCTTTTTAATCTCTCATCTATATCATTGATAGCATTGGTGATACAAGAAATGTGACAGTGTAAGCACAAAGTACACCATGGATCACTCCACCAACTGGTCAGAGCATCAACTAACACAAATGACCAACTAACCTATTTATAGGCAACCATTGGGACTTATGCGGTGCATATCTTATGCGCCATGTAGCTTATACGCCACATAAGTGTTTCTTTGTGTATTTGACATTTAAGTGCACAATATATAACATCTCATGCTATTAAGACCAAACCAACACAAGACACAAAGTATTAGACATTTCATGTTCCTACAGACTCCCCCTTGGATAGTACTTTTCTTGTGGCATCCAAGCAAATATACATTTCAAGCTCCAATACGCTCCCCCTCGGATATTGCTTAGATTTTAGGTCATCATCCTTACTCAATCATCATGGTAAAAGACTTCTCTTCACATTAAGCTTTCCCGATGTTCTTCGAATAGTTTACGCTTAAGTCCATTTTTTAAAATATTTAACAATCAAAGTCTATTCCAAATGGTTTTAACCGTTTAAGTCTTCTATCTTTCATGAGTATAACATACTATTCAAACCAATTGCTATCTCATTCCAATTTCCCATAAATTCCTTTCACACAATTTAAGTTTCAAATATGCTTCATTAACCACATTTAAATCAAACAATGCTTTATCATAGTACTTTTTCAACTCTTTATTCTCAAGAGTCTTAAAGTCACATTCATCGTAAGGCAATTCACATTTTTCACAAATATTAGAGTTAACAAGTACCTCATTGGCCATGAACGCTTGATCAACTTGTTCCTCTCTTGAAATTTTTGAGTCATCATCAGTGACTTCTTTCACCACACCTTCAACGAGTTCTTATTCAACGATCCTTTCATCAACAGCAACTAATTCCTCCTCACCTCCTGACTTGTTGACTTCTGGAATTTCATCATCCTCTTCTACTCCAAAGTCAATTTTATCTTATGGAACATCTTCCTCATAAAACCAACCTGCAAAAATCTTGATAATATCAGGAGGAAATAATGAAATAAGATAGTCAGAAGGAACCTCATGAATATTGTCATATGTTCGAGGAAGCTCGTCATTGGAAGTATCACGATCAACGTCTTTGTTGCTATCTTTATTCACATCCTTGTCCAAGTCCACATTCTGGACAACTTCATTCTCATCATCACTATTCACCTTCACCTCATACTCTTGAATCTCAGTCTCAATCTCATTACCATTTTTATCTTCAACCCTATTAACCACATTCTCATCATTAACTTCCTGCTTGTCTTCATCAACCACTTGAGCAACATTAGCTTGGAATACTGAATTCCAATTGAAACCTTCATCAACTTGAGCTATATTTGAATTTTGTTGTGAAGTTGATGCTTCAGTAGGCTTCTTTCCCTTAGATGATTCTCCCTCTGGACGATGATATATTGCTTGCATGTAGTAATCCCGTCCAAATGGATTTGCAGCATTATCCTCCACACTTTTGCTAGTGCAATCCCTTTCGAAATGTCCTTTCTCCTTGCAACGAAAACATCTAACAGTAGACTTATCAAATCCTAACTTTGATGTTGTACCATCAATCACATTTCGACCAGTGATTTCTTTGGATATCTGAGCATGTCTTATCACACTTGCCATGCACCACCTTATGTCAATCATCTCCATTTCCTCTGGATCAATCTGATCATAATCTTCTTTAGTCATATTGTAATTTACAATGCGACCTGCAACCAAGAACTCGTAAGAATCTAGAACAGATCCCAAAAAGACTAGATGTTCCTTGACAGTGTTAGTGGTCATCTTTCCCAATTTCTACAGGTTCACAGCAATGTTACATTGTATCACATCAGAATCCTGAGGATTTGAAAATGGTATGGTTCCTGAGTAACTACTGCTATACTCTGGAGTAGTAGAAGTACTAGGTACACTTGTAACAAATGCTTGATTTGATTGCTCAGCACAATGTAACATTGCTGTGATAAAATGTAACATACCATTTTCAAATCCTCAGGATTCTGATGTGATACAATGTAACATTGCTGTGAACCTGAAGAATACAGGAAACATGATCACTGACACTGTCAAGGAACATCTAGACTTTTTGGGATCTATTCTAGAATCTTACGAGTTCTTGGTTACGGGTCACATTGGACATTACTATTTGACTAATAAAGATTATGATCAGATTAATCCAGAGAAAATGGAGATGATTGACATAAGGTGGTGCACGGCAAGTGTGATAAGACATAGTCAAATATTCAAAGAAATCACTGGTCGAAATGTGATTGATAGTACAACATCAAAGTTAGGATTTGATAAGTCTAATGTTAGATGTTTTCGTTGCAAGGAGAAAGGACATTTCGAAAGCAAAATGCACTAGCAAAAGTGTGGAGGATAATGCTGCAAATCCATTTGGATGGGATTACTACAAGTAAGCAATAAATCAACGACCAGAGGGAGAATCATCTAAGGGAAAGAAGCCAACTGAAGCAACAACTTCCCAACAAAATGCAAATACAGCTCAAGTTAATGATAAGAATGTGGCTCAAGTGGTTGATGAAGATAAGCAGGAAGTTAATGATGAGAATGTGGTTAATAGGGTTGAAGATAAAAATGGTAATGAGATTGAGATTGAGATTGAGATTCAAGAGTATGAGGTGAAGGTGAATAGTGATGATGAGAATGAATTTGTCCATAATGAGGACTTGGATAAGGATGTGAATAAAGATAGCAACAAAGAAGTTGATCGTGATACTTCCGATGACGAGCTTCCTCGAACATATGACAAAATTCATGAGGTTCCTTCTGACTATCTTATTTTATTATTTCCTCCTGATATTATCGAGAGCTTTGCAGGTTGGTTTTATGAGGAAGATGTTCCACAAGGTAAAATTGACTTTGGAGTAGAAGAGGATGATGAAATTCTAAAAGTCAACAAGTCAGGAGACGAGGAGGAATTAGTTGCTGTTGATGAAAGGATCGTTGAAGAAAAACTCGTTGAAGGCGTGGTGGAAGAAGTCACTAATGATAATAGGTAATTTCAAGTTCCGGCAACCGAAATTGATAAGATAATCAACGGATAAATTGATTGGGCCGAATAGTTGCATAGAAATTGATTTGATTGATCTAAGTTTATACAATTTATTATTTCCTAATATTTTCGTTTGGTCAATCGATGAATAAAATGAATTGAAAAGGGGAATCATGAAGACTTGTGCGGCGCATAAGTTGCTTCTTAGGTTTTTGACATTTAAATGCACATTCACTAACATGCTATCAAGACCTAACCAATACAAGACACAAAGTACTAGACATTTCATGTTCCTACACAAATTTTTAATTTTTAATGTTGATTGATCCAAAAGTTTGGAGTTTTGTCTATGACACTCTTTTAACATCGAAAGTTCATTAACGAGTTGATCATTTTGTTGCAAAGCCGATTCAAGTTTACACTTGAGCTCGCAATATTTATAACACTCGGTAATTACTTTAGTAGTGAATGTCCCATGTGATTCATTGACTGATACATTAAATGAAAATTTGGTACAAACCTCTTCAATTTCTGCCATGCAAGTGAACGATTTGGTTTTCTTAATACTCGAGTTGTCTGATTCTGTTTCTGACTCAGATGTGTCACTTTCATCTTATAAGTTATCTTCATTAGCATTCATGAAATGCTCAGACGGTTCCACAATAGTAAGATGTTCCTAATTCCCTAGGAGCTTATGTGACCAGTCCAACCCTTTATTCAGAACCAAGGCTTGTGAACTACTTGCTTTGACCCGATCCCCATCAGTCGTCTTTGATTTGGTGCTTTTGCCTGAAGTACGATATGAATTACGGGGACCTATGTATTCCTTCTTTGGCTTGTCACATTCCTTCGTGAAATGCCCAAACTCTTGACAGTTGTAGCACTTCACTTTTAATTTATCAAAACCTAACCTTTTGTTGAGAGTGGGTAGATCTTTTCCAGTTCTTTGCATGAACTTCTTTACCTTACATACAATCATGGCCATGTTCCACTTTAGGTCCATAAGTTCAAGATCGTCTGGATCAATTTGATCATAATCTTCATCAGCCAGTTCACTTATGGCAATCTTACTCCCCACAAGCTGTTCATAAGATGTCATGAACGTACACATAAATGCGAACTATTGTTCAGTTTCTTTCAGGTTAACATTAGGCAGTGAACTAGATTGACTTGATCCAGCATTCGATCCAGATGCCATAAAGCATACTTAGGTGTTTGCTTATAGCTTGGAGTCCCGTCTAGAGAACTCTATGAAAAGAAAGCTATAATTGGAACTGAGCTTCCATTGTTGCTTGCCGGTAACGATCCACCAAATAATGTAGGATTCTGGCTATCTTTTAATGATGTTTGACACTTCATGTCATATTCACGTTCCTCTAGTTTATTGATAAACTCTTCAGAAGTGAGATTTTCATTTCTAAAGTAGCCATTCTCCATCAGAACAAGCAAAAATGTGGAGTATGTTGCAGGCAAGGCATTCTTCAGTGTTTCAATCTTATATACCTCGCTTGGCTCTAATTTAACAGTGGACATCTCAGCCATAAGATGACAAAACCTACTTATCATCTATTCAACAGTTTCATTCTTGAGCAGTGTGAAGTTTCTAAATTGAAACTTGACCATTGTCTTCTTGCTCTTAAGAGTGTTACCCCAGCTACGAGTCTTCATTTGAGCAAATAGAGTAGCACAGGGTTAAATATGACTAAATTAATGGAAGATGCTTTCCGGTAATGCCATGGTCAAAGTAGAGTAGGTCTTCGTCTCATTTTCCATATATATTGTTTGCCTCGTACATGTTGAATGCTTTGTCCATATACCCGGTAGTTGCACTGCCAACTTGTGGTTGTATGTATACCACATCCAAATGTCGAACACAACTGGGATGAATCGAACTCAAATGAGCTCAGAACTTCGGCTTCCATCTTGCAAAATCTAACAATTTAAGCAATTTCATACACTTATTGTGGGATTCGATTTCATTATCCATCGTCAGCATCTGTTGCATTAAAGCATTTTCCGAGGCTAACGCGTATAACGAAGCGGGAGATGACATGATTATCAACTTCTGTAAGTTAAAGGACTGAAATTGACAATTCTGTAAGCTTAAGGAACAGGAATGGGAAAGCTACAATAGACACGAATGAGATCTACGTTAAACACACGAATAAGAAAGTTACTATTTGTGCGAATGACAACACGAATGTCAAACAAATGTGTTTGGTAAACGAATGAGTAAATGACGAATGGTTTAACGAATGACAAATGGTTTAATGAATGAGTTTGAGCGAATACTTTCTGTTTTGGTCAAAAATTAACAAAGGTGGTTTCGTAACCAAATTAGTAAATGGGACTCGGTGCTTGCTTGAAATGAATCGTAAAAATGCTAGAACACAGAGATTTGTTGCGAGGAAAAAACCAGTTATTCTGAGGATAACAAGAAAAAAACCCCGGGTGATGAAAACTATCACCACCAGTTTATTAATAACAAAAATTTGTTACATGTGGTGGAGCTTCAACTGGATTGTGATTACAGAGTGCGAGTACTAGTAAGTCTCCTGTATTAAGACTGTGTGAATTGATCCGAGTGTTGCTCTATTTATAACAAAAAGAAGCTAACAATAATGCCTATAATTTAGGAAATAAAATACTAAATCCAATTAGCCGTTAATTTCCCCATTAAGCATGTTTTCCTTTTTCAACACGCCCTATTAACTGCAAGTCCGAGTCTTCAAGGAATTATGATAAGTCTCTTGACCTGGTAAACAAGGAAAGACAGTGAACAATTTGTTAATTAAACCATATATTTAAGATACCTGTTATCTTGGAGGATACCATATCTTGAAGTTATCCTGAATATACTGCTTGCCTATGATACTGGAAATCCGAGCCTTAACAATTGTCCCCAAAATTAACGGCTGTTAAGGTGGGATACAACTGTTAATTTTTGAATTTTGAATTCTGCATGCGTGATGAATCTTGCTGCACGTGTCGTGCATCCTAGTAATCAATTAAACCCTAGATTGTCCATATAACTACCCGGATAAATAATAATTTTCTTCATCAGTTCTTTTATCCAGGTAATTTCTTCTTTCTTCCTCTTCTTTATCTTCACGAAATCTTGGCTCCAAAGCTTCACCCTGTTAATACATGTTTTGTACGTCTCGATCTTTATCAGGGTTATTAATGTAATAGATTAATGTATAGGGGTTATAATGTAAATATGACAAAAAGGCTATTCGCTTTATTGTAAGTTACATTCGTTACCCCGTAACGAATGTAACACATTCGTCTAATTGTAAGCTCATTCGTGAACCCTGTTTAACGAATGAGATAACGAATGAGGGCCATTCGCTATCACTTAATGTATTAACGAGTAAGCTTGTTCATTCGTTAAGGTTTTTGTAACGAATGACCTATTCGTTAAGTTAAGTTTAACGAATAGGGTCATCTTCCTATATATACCCCTGTAATCTATTTTATCTATAACAGTTCTGATTATTCCTTGAATCCTCTCATGACTTTGTCAATTTGTTCTCTCAAAACACACAATACACACACTAAAGTAATACTAGCCTAATCGTATGGATAATCAACGAGATCATCGTCGTAATCACAAGATCTAGATCCGTCACATGCTTTCACAAGTGGTATCAGAGCTAGTGATCTGATCTTCGATGATTCTCTTGATGTTAATCGTATAATTCATTATGTATTGAATTCAATTCTTGATGAATTGATCGGAATTGAAGTTTAATTGAGATTAAATTGAAACAGAGTTTGGAAATGAATAGAATTGAACTGTTCTAATTGTATTGCATCATTGATTAAGGTAATTGAAAGGATGAATGGATGTTTGAGTTAGGATTAGTACGAAATTGGACTGAATTGAGTTGTAATTGTGAGTTTATGTTAATGGTGGTTAACGTGAATATTTGAAACGTCTGATTGTGGTTTGATGGTTGTTTGTGAGTTCGGACGAGTTCGGTGAGGTTCGGATTTGGTTTAGAGACAGTTTGATAAAGGTTTAGGGTGATTAAAGCTTGATTTGGATGGATTTGTGTTTGAATTGGTTTTCAGACTGGATGAAGATTTTCAACACTCATTCGTTATGATGAAGACTGATTCGTTAAGATCTAACTGCCCATTCGTTCATACCTAACTGCCCATTCGTTAAAGCAAACTGCTCATTTGTTAAACCATTCGCTTTAGTTTCAACCAGATTCGCTAAAACACATTCGTTATACCTCATTCGCTAAAACTCATTCGCTAAACGAATATTGATCCATTCATTAAGCCTTTCATTCATGAAAATCATTAACGAATATCACCCATTCGTTAAGTAATTCTCATTTAACGAATATCACTCATTCGTTAAAGTAACTCTCTCATTCGTTAATATAACCATTCATGTGAACAGTAAACAATATACTTTAAAGAATTGACAAAATTGACCCTTGAAGTTTAACCAGTTGTCTCAGGCTTTGCAAAATGTTTCTTACTATGCATTAGCCTCTCAGAATGTATTACTACAGCAGATGCTAACCATGGATAATGAAATTGGAAGTCACAACAAATGTCCCAAATTGTTGAAATTGTTAGACTTTGCTCGCTGGGAACCGAGGTTCCTTGCTCACTTGTGATCCGTGCATCCATGTAGTGTGCATTTTCTAGACGATGTGTATGCGGCACCTTTGGTAGGCAGTGACAACATGGGATGGACACCAAAGGAATTCAAAGAGTATGAAACTCTCACTATGGCATTACCGGAACAAATATTTCGTCAATACAGTACAATTAAGATTTGTGCTTCTTTGTTCACAACTTTGAAAACAAGAAGTTTGGGGAACACACTCGAGAGTAAGAAGACGCTCGTAAAATTTCAATTTAGAAATTTTATTTTGATGAAAAAAGAGACAGTTGAAGAGATGATTAACCGATTTAGTCATTTGATTGTGGAGATGTCAAGTGTCAATCTTGAGCCAACTAAAACAGATAAGATTGATACACTGAAGAATGCTTTACCACCTTCATATTCAACTTTTCTATTTGTATTGAAAGAAAATGGTTTCTTTCGAAACACCGAGCTCACAGCTGTGCAATTCATTAACAAGATTGAAGAAAGGGAATTTGATATTAAATGTCAAAACTCGTTGAAAGAAAATCAAAATCAGCAATCTTCAACTCAAAACCCTTCACTCTATGGGGGTGCCTTGCCAGCTAATCATTCTTCAAGTTCTGTACCAATCAATGGTTTCTTTGTTCAATCTCAAGAAGAAATTCCTAATGTAAACTGTTCTCCTAATGTATGCTTTATGGCAAATGGAGCTAATGCAAACACAAGTGCTCCATCATCAAGCTTACCTAAAGTAAATCTGCAAGAGATATGTGCCATATTTATGTTTATGTAACGTTATGCTGCCGGATTCTCTCCAGGCTTAATGTATTGATCTCCATTAACGTATTGAATGAACACGACTTAACGTATCGATTTGCGACTAGATTCCTGGCTTGTAAACGTTCGTATAACGTTTTCACAATTGGTAATAACGATATCAACAGTATGAAATTCATGGGATTTCATCGGGATTTTAAGGGTTAACTGATTAATTGGTTTATTATTAATAATTAGATATAAATCGAATAGTTAAATGCTGACAATTCTTATCTGGTGATTGGCATTCGTATTAATGATAAATGCATTATGTGTTAAATCAGTGTTCGATCATCGTTAGTGAGATTAATTATGTAAATTGATAAAGAATCAAAGGGTTCGACGATGATGTTCGTCGTCTTTGACTTCATTAAGTCAAGATAATGTATAAGGTTTGACTCCTGATAGTCAAAATGATAGATTTGTTAAGTGTTAATGAATGATTTACGTATTCGTTAAACTTTTTAACGAATGATCATTTAAGTTAGTAACGAATAAGATATAACGAATCAGGTTGATTCGTTAGATATTTAAAACTTATTCGTATAACATTTGTTAACGAATATGTCTCATTCGTTAAAGGTAACGAATGGAAACAATTAATATTAACGAATATGTTTCATTAGTTAAAGGCAACGAATGGAAACAATTAATGTTAACGAATATGTTTCATTCGTTAAATGCAACGAATGGAAATTTTTTTTAACGAATTTATAATGTATAACGAATGTCTCATTTGTTTAAATATTTTAACGAATGAGATAACCCTTTGTTAATCAGTATTGAATATTATACTAATATTTGTTATTTTTTAACAGTAATGGATGACGAAAACGTTCAACATCCTGCTCCAGAGCAAAACCCGATGGTTAACCCTGCTGAAGCTGAACCTGCACATGCACCAGTACTCTTGTCTTGGAGTGAAAGTCATAACATCTATGCATATCTCGAGCCACAATTTGAAGATACACCGATTTTTTGTGGGATGATCAATTTCTTGATCCGATCAAGAATTTACAAGGCCATATCCACTCGCACTGTGGTCTATCAGAAGATTATACGTGCATTCTGGGATACAACTTGATTTAATGAAGCAGAGAATCAGATCGAGGCTGTTATTCAAGACAAACAAGTGGTGATCGATGTTAATGTTATTCGAGACTCGTTGGGCTTTATTGATTCAATCGACGATCCATGTGAGTTCGATAAAGATTTAATTAGAGGGTTATTCAGCTGTGTAAAGTATAATGGTGATCTGGGGAGGTCCATGTACAACAAGGCTAATTTATGTGAACAATATAAGTACTTGTTACATGTATTGATCCACTGTCTCGGTAGACGAAGAGGTGGATTTGACGAATTCCGAGCCATGTTGCAATATGCTTTTGTCGCCTTGGTGTTGAGTAAACCATTTAACTTCTCAGAAATGGTTTATTATCACTTGAAGGAGAACTTGATGAGCCGCCATAAGTTTTTAATGTATCCAAGATTCCTCCAGATGATAATCAATGATCTCCAACCTGAGTTGATTAAAGATCAGGATGATGTGATGAAGTTAAAGCATATGGATGAGGAGACCATGAGACGTTTGAGATCGTATCGAGGTCAGAGTCTTACAGATAGTCCAAAGTTCAAGAGTTTGATTGGTCACTTGGTGAATATTGATTATATTGCACCACCTAATGATCGTTGGATTCATGATGACTCCAATTCTGAACGTGAAGGTGGTGGTGGTGGGAATGGTGATGATGATGATGGTGATGGTGGTCCTGGACTACAAGCCGAGTTAAGTTATGAACAAAAGCGTAAGCGTAATGGAAATGAACCGATGATGGAAAATGGGTAGAAACCCATGAAACAACGAGTTAGAAGGGGTTCGGGTATAGAGATATCGAGTCAACCATTGGTACCATCTACTGTTGTTTCTGCTTCAATTATTCCTGCTGTTACTTCTCAAGTGCAACAAAGAATTCCACGATCTCCTACTCCTACTCCTATTACAGATTTTCCTCGTTCTCCAACACCTGTGCAGATGCCTACTTCTCCAATGCCTCCAACTCTGACTTTGGCTACTACTGTGAGGCCTGATCCTTATTTTGGAGACATATTACATACTGTATTGGCACGGATGCCTACACCGCAGCCAACTACTCCTGCTACTCCTGTTACTCCGACAATGTTGCTAAGACCTGAGCATTCCTTTATGTCATTCAGTCGTCCTCAGGGTCCTATGCAACCAGTGCATCCGAATTTCTATCATATGGCTCCCCAAGCTCAATGGTTTCACATGATAAATATGTTGCATTTACAGCATACTCAAATTCAAGCAGATAGAGCAGCTCATGAGTTAGCCTAAAGGAATTTGCTGCGACATATCCAGTTCACTCAACGTGAAAACAGGGAAATTCGAGCCCTAATTGCTGCTCAGGGGGAGAGATTGGATAAACAGGATGAGATTATTCTTCAGTTGACTTATAAAGAAGATGAGTTGAAGAAATTAAAGAACGATGAAGATGATCAAGATGGTACACGGGGTGGGGTAGATCAGCAACTGGGCGGAAGCTCCACACCGTCGACGGGAAATAAGACTAATGCGAGTGTTGGTGGTTCTGAAGCTAGTAATCTACAGATTGTTCCATACAAAGATTACATAAGACTGATGCGAGTGTTGGTGGTTCTGAAGGTGAATTTGTTAATCACTCATTAACAAAAGAAAAAATTGCCTTGCTTCTGGATCTAAATGAAGAAGAGGTGGATGTGTTGGGAAAGAGTGTGGATGTGGATATTGAGATTGAGGAAAGTATGAATACAGGTATTCCTCGTGGGAATGTACCTGATTTTGATGAGGTAGAGGTAGAAGACGTTACTGCTGAGGAATATCCTGAGTTCTACACTGACAATAACAATGACTCAGGAATTCCATTTTTCACTACTGAGCACTTTGATGCAGTAGAACGTCGTTTGCGGGAAGAAAAAGATAAATTTAAAGCTGCTGAAACAAGTCATGTCTCTGTTAATGATAAGAAGCGTAAACGTGCTTTGGATGGTATGTTTGAACATAATGTTGCAAAGATGAACAAGATGATCAAGACTTTTCATTATCACGAACGAGAAGAAGTCAAAGTTGAAAAGGCGTGAGCATCAGCATACCAAATGAAGAAGTACAAGCCAGCTAAAGATGTGAGAGGTGATTTGGTGGCATGGCAGTTTGATTCAGATCTTAAAGTATATATCGTTAAGTGTGAGCATGGTATTTATTATTTCAAACGCCCACACGATATCTTATCTATGCCCAGATGGGATGTGAGAATAATAGCTAATCGACCATTCGTGAATCGTGGGGACGATAACTGGGCTAGTTGGTTCTATAAGCAGTTATTACATGAAACCCGTTTTGGTTTCAAGTTCTTCAAGCCACAGGTGCCTACTCATAAGTACATTGATGAGATTGATACTCGCAAAGGCTGGAGAAACTTGATATTACAGGTAAAACCGCCAAAGACGAAAAAGAGGGTTCCAATGAAGACATTTCCTCAGAGTCTGTTTACCTTATTTAATTATTGGTACTACGACAATCATACAGGTGAAGCGGTTATTGTTTATGTGTAACGCCCTTCAATTCCGGTTTCAGGAATTAAAGCTTGTAAAGTATGTATAATTCTCGGGATTTATCTGATGCTTCTCGGAAGCCTTTACGTCATCCCGGTACGTCTAATCACTTAATATTTCTTCCAAGTTACATCATTATTAACTTATGGGGGCTAGAATAAAAATGTTTTATAATATAACACTAAACAAAAAACCTAAACCCTATTTCAGCAGCCAATCGCAGCTAAGACCCCCCACCCTGCTCGTTTTTCTTGTGCCCAGCCAAGTTTCGGCCGTGAAAACTTCAATTCAAGGTCGGTTTTATGATTCCCCATGTCTTTTACACCTTACATGATCATATTAACGCGCTTATTGGTCGTTAAGGTTGAGTTTTGATGATAACAGTTTGCTGACAGATTCGTTTACGTTTATTGTAGGGTCTGTAACGCAATGATAATTCATTGTTTTGATCGATTTCTGATTCCATGATGTTCTACTTTGATTCTAGTTTCCAGAAAGGTATAATACGTAATTTTTGGACGAGATTTTAGTGATTTTTATAAATTTATAAAATCGAGTGTCAAAACTGATGCGGGATGACAGATTCTGGTCTGTCTTCCCGACGTCATAACCTTTTTATGACAGGTCCAAATGGGTTGGTTCCACTCATGGAAGTTAGTATTTTGAGTTAGGAACCAAACCCAATTGGAATCGTTTAATTTGGTTCGGTAATAATTTTATAAAAATAAAACCATATTGTTGCGCACTGAAATAGCTGCATGTACCTTGCTGTGTTGGAGGAATTTTTATAATTTTTTTATCCAATAGAAAAAAATAATAAAAACATTTTTATAAACCTAAGACATTTATCAAAGTTTGGTAAAAATTTACTAATTTATTTCAAAGATTATCCTATGTAATTAAATACATTTTCGCATGCTAAAATCATCACGTTTTACTCGTTATTAATCGATAAGTTCGTTTTAGGCTTAACCGGTGGATTTGGTTAGTTGAAAGATTTTAGGGGCTAAGGTAAGGTTGTTGGGCCTTGGGCCAAGTGTTGGGCTTGAACGGCCCATTAGGCAAGAGTGTTCTTACGGTCTAGTTTAGTAACACGTTGTGTATACTTTACAGGCCCTTGCTTGTGATTGTGCACTTATGGATTTCCTAGCTCGTTGCAGGTGTTCGATTGATTTCAGGTGAGTTCTTGATGCCCTGTTTAACTCTTTTTAGGTTTTGGGCTTGCATGCACACCTAAGTGTTTTTCTTACTTGATGAAATATTTTGAATGGTTTTACATAGGCTTGCTAGTATTGGTAGGCCTTGGAATGTTATAGAATGTGCATGTATATATATATTTATATATATTTAGAATGGCCAATATTTGGCGAATGTTGTAGTCGTCTCGACTATTGAATGTTGTGTATGCCTACCTTATGTTGCATGCGCCGAATGTTACGTGTTTGGGTTGTATGTTTGCTCGACCCTGAATGTTTGTAGTCGGCTCGACTACTGAATGTTGCGTATGCCTACTTTGTGTTTGCATGCGCTGAATGTTACGTGTTTGGGTTGTACGTTTTCTCGGCCCTGAATGTTATTATTGAATGTTATATATATATATATATATATATATATATATATATATATATATATATATATATATATATATATAGGAATGCACGTATAGAGATGCTCATTCGTAAGAATGACTATTTATCGAATGTGGTGACCTAACCGATGTATTTTCGTTTACCGTTTTAAAACCGTTGGAATGATTATTTAAGACTTTTGTTACTTATTTAAAACTTGAACTCACTCAGCTTAAGCTGACTTTGTATGCATGTTAGTTTGAGTTTCAGGTTAGGAAGAGGATGCCTTATCGCTTGGACGTGCACGATGCTACTTGGAAGGTGAAGGGCATACGGGGAATGAAGATTTTATTATTAAACATTTATTTTTAAAATTTTTTATTTAAAGATAATTATGTTGATTTTGGGAATAATTCCCGGGTTTTGGGAACTCATTTACTTATTTACGTTTTCCGCCGAATTATACTCTGTGATGCTTATTTTAATGAAAAAATTGTTTTCACGTTTAATTATTTTTACGAATGTTTGAATGATTACCAACTGTGGGGATCCTAGGGTTCAGGGCCTTACAAGTTGGTATCAGAGCCATGGTTCGAGGGAGCCGAGCATCCCCGAATGCTTGGACTCGAACTGTAAGAAAAGAGACCAGTATGCCCACCGCGAGTAGCTGCACACCAAGAGGTAACTTTAAATTATTTAGTCATTCCATTGAATTTGAAAGTTTCCAGTATGTGATTAAATGTAAAGTGTTAGATAGAATGCTAATGTGGTTAGGGACACGGGGTGCTTAGAACGGGCCGGTGAAGTAAACGACTAATAACACTTGATCAACGTTATTAGTAGTTTACCCTTACCTTCCATGTTTTAAATACCACTTGTGTCTGACTATGTTAGTGTTCCGTCTTTGTAGGGATAGGATTTGGCTAACTCTCGAGTCGTTAGCATTAAAGTTTATCTCATTCACTAGATTCTCCTATTCATTTCCCATCCTCTCGAACGTTTTGCGCGTAATTGTTTAGCTGAGGTGTAGCATACTGTCACTCTGGGTTCCTTGGTACTTGACCGCTTAAATTCCTCGCTTCTTCAAGAACGTATGAGCAACTGTTTAGCTAAGTAGGAGCATGATGTTATCCCAAATACCTTTCTACTTGATGAATTACCGGCGTCAGTCTTATTTGATTCGGGCGCCAGTAGAAGTATTGTGTTTAACGCTTTCTGTTCCTCGTTGAATAAATCACCCGAGCGCGTAGTCGATATGTTTGAGGTTGAGGTCGCCGTAGGAAAATCTGTTTCCGTGTCTAGGGCTACCGTCGGTGATGTTCCTATCGTTCGGGATTTCCCGGATGTAATTCCAGATGATTTGTCATATGTGCCGCCGGACCGCGAGGTCGAGTTCCATATAGATCTTAAGCCGAGCGCAAAACCCGTTGCTCGAGCCCTTATCGTCTAGCACCGAATGAGTTGAAAAAACTTATGGCCCAGCTGGAAGACTTGCTCGACAAGGGCTTCATTCGACCGAGCATCTCACCTTGGGGTGCCCTGGTGCTGTTCGTTAAAAAGAAGGACGGTAGCATGCGAATGTGCATTGACTACCGTGAATTGAATAAGCTCACTATTAAGAATCGGTACCCTCTCCCAAGGATCGACGACTTATTTGATCAGCTCCAAGGAGCTAGTTGGTTCTCTAAGATCGACCTTAGATCCGGGTATCATCGGTTGAAAATTCGGGAGGAAGACATTCCTAAGACCGCCTTCTGCACCCGTTATGGGCATTATGAGTTCCTCGTGATGTCTTTCGGTTTGACCAACGCACCGGCTGCGTTCATGGATCTTATGAACCGGGTGTGTAGGCCGATGCTCGATCGTTCGGTTATTATGTTCATCGACGACATTCTGGTATATTCGAAAAGCGAATCCGATCACGCCGGTCATCTCACAGAAGTTTTGGAAGCTCTGAGAAAGAACAAGTTGTATGCGAAACTTTCTAAGTGTTCCTTTTTGGTTACGCGAGGTTCAGTTCTTGGGTCATGTTATTAACCCGAGTGGTATTTTGGTTGACCCCGCAAAAGGTGGAAGCCGTGAATGAATGGGAGTCTCCAAAGTCTCTATCTGAAATCCGTAGCTTTCTAGGTTTGGCGGGGTATTACCGCCCCTTTATTCCCGACTTTTCGAAAATTGCTTCTTCGCTGACAAGGTTGACTAAGAAGAGTGTTAAGTTCGTTTGGGGTACTAAGCAAGAGGAGGCTTTTCTCGAGTTGAAGAACCGGTTGACGCATGCCCGATTTTAGCTTTACCTGATGGCACCGATGATTTGGTAGTGTATTCTGATGCCTCTTATCAAGGGCTTGGGTGTGTTTTGATGCAGCGAGGTCGAGTCATCGCTTATGCCTCACGGCAGTTGAAACCTCACGAGGCGAATTATCCTACTCACGATTTGGAGCTTGCGGCCGTTGTGTTTGCGCTTAAGTTGTGGCGACATTATTTGTATGGTGTTTCTTGCGTTATCTATACCGATCATAAGAGTTTAAGGTATTTCGTCGAACAAAAGGAACTGAATATGCGCCAGCGTCGATGGTTGGAGTTGATTAAGGATTATGATTTGGAGATTATGTACCATCAAGGTAAGGCTAACGTGGTGTCTGAAGCGTTGAGCAGGAAGGAGAGACCGAAGCTGATTCGTGTAAAATCTTACCAGCTTATCCTTAAACCCGATATTTTAAAGCAAATAGCCAGCGTTCAGAATGAGGCTTTGCAGGTGGAATGGATTATGTCAGAGCGTGTTTGGGGTCAGGAGAAATTGTTGGAGGACGTCGGTGACGGGGTGAAGTATAAGGATGGTCGTTTATGGGTACCGAAGTATGGGGGATTCAGAGATAAAATTTTGGATGAGGCACACAAGTCGCGCTATTCTATTCACCCGAGAGCGACCAAGATGTACCAAGACTTGAAGAAAAATTATTAGTGTCCTGCGATGAAGTTTGAGGTGACTCAGTATGTGAGTAAGTGTTTGACGTGTCTACAAGTTAAGGTCGAGCATCAGAAGTCTACAAGTTAAGCCGTTTGGGAAACTTCAGCCGTTGGATATACCTGAGTGGAAATGGGAGCATCTTACCATGGATTTTGTGACTAAACAGACTTGTACTCCTAGGGGTAATTACGACACCATTTGGGTAATCGTTGATAGACTGACCAAGAGCTCTAACTTCTTGCCGATCTGAGAGACTTTTAATTCCGAGCAGTTGGCCGATGTGTTTATTCGTGAGATCGTTTCTAGGCACGGGGTGCCGGTATCTATTGTTTCGGATAGGGATACGCGTTTTACCTCTAGGTTCTGGAAGAAGTTTCATGAGGAGATGGGCACCAAACTCCTCATCAGTACCGCTTATCACCCGCAGACGGACGGTTAGTCTGAGAGGACCATTCAAACTCTTGAGGATATGTTACGGGCTTGTGTCATCGATTTTGGTGGTAGTTGGGATCGTCACTTACCATTGGTAAAGTTCTCATATAATAACAGTTATCACACCACGATTGGGATGCCACCGTTTGAGATGTTGTATGGTAGGAGGTGTAGGACTCCAGTTTGTTGGGGTTCCATTGGACAGAAACAGTTGGGTAGTTTGGAGGTAGTTGAGCCTATGACTGAGAAGATCGATAAAATTAAGGCGTTTATGAAGGCCGCTCAGGATCGACAAAAGTCTTACGCGGATAAAAGGCGAAGAACTATTATGTTCGAGGCTGGAGATCGGGTTATGTTGAAAGTTTCTCCTTGGAAGGGCATTATTCGTTTTCTTAAGAGGGGGAAGCTCAGTCCGAGGTTTTTTTGGTCCGTTCAGTATATTGGCCCGAGTCGGTGAGGTAGCATATAGGCTGGAATTGCCCGAGGAGCTCGCGGGGGTTCATCCTACTTTTCACGTGTCCCATCTGTGGAAATGCTTAGCGGATGAAGAGGTCCATGTGCCTCTCGATAATATTGAACTCGATAGTAAGCTGAACTGTGTCGAACAACCGATTGCTATTCTTGACCGTCAGGAGAGGCGTTTGAGGAATAAGGTGGTTAGACAGGTGAAGGTGCAGTGGAAAAACCGTAGGGGTTCCGAGGCCACTTGGGAGTCCGAAGACGAGATGATGAGGCATTATCCGCAGTTTTTCATGTCACATCGGGATTCGGGGACGAATCCCATTGTAAGGGGGGTGGACTTGTAATGCCCGTCAATTCCTGTTTCAGGAATTAAAGCTTGTAAACTATGTATAATTCTCGGGATTTATCAGACGCTTCTCGGAAGCCTTTACGTCATCCTGGTACGTCTAATCGCTTAACATTTCTTACAAGTTGCATCATTATTAACTTCCTGGTGCTAGAATAAAAATGTTTTATAATATAACACTAAACAAAACACCCTAAACCCTATTTCAGCAGCCGATCGCATGTAAGACCCCCCCCCCCTGCTCGTTTTTCTTCTGCCCAGCTAAGTTTCGGCCGTGAAAACTTCAAGGTCGGTTTTATGATTCCCCACGTCTTTTACACCTTACATGATCATATTAACGCGCTTATTGATCGTTAAGGTTGAGTTTTGATGATAACAGTTTGCTAACAGATTCGTGTATGTTTATTGTAGGGTCTGTAAGGCGATGATAATCCATTGTTTTTGATCGATTCTTGATTCCATAATGTTCTACTTTGAGTCTAGTTTCCAGAAAGGTATAATACGTAATTTTTGGACGAGATTTGAATGATTTTTATGAATTTATAAAATCGAATGTCAAAGCTGATGCCGGATGACGGATTCTGGTCTGTCTTCCCGACGTCATAACCTTTTTTCGACAGGTCTAAATGGGTTGGTTCCACTTCTGGAAGTTAGTATTTTGAGTTAGGAACCAAACCCAATTGGAATCATTTAATTTGGTTCGGTAATGAATTTTATAAAAATAAAACCATTTTGTTGCGCACTGAAATAACTGCACGTACCTTGCTGTGTTGGAGGAATTTTTATAATTTTTTTGTCCAATAGAAAATATAATAAAAATATTTTTTATAAACCTAAGACATTAATCAAAGTCTGGTAAAAATTTAATAATTTATTTCAAAGGTTATCCTATGTAATTAAATGCATCTTCGCATGCTAAAATCTACACATTTTACTCGTTATTAATCGATAAGTTCGTTTTAGGCTTAACCGGTGGATTTGGTTAGTTGAAAGATTTTAGGGGCTGAAGTAAGGTTGTTGGGCCTTGGGCCAAGTGTTGGGCTTGAACGGCCCATTAGGCAAGAGTGTTCTTACGGTCTAGTTTAGTAACACGTTGTGTATACTTTACAGGCCCTTGTTTGTGATTGTGCACTTAGGGATTTCGTAGCTCATTGATGGTGTTCGATTGATTTCAGGTGAGTTCTTGATGCCCCGTTTAACTCTTTTTAGGTTTTGGGCTTGCATGCACACCTAACTCATTGATGGTGTTTGACTACTGAATGTTGTGTATGCCTACCTTGCGTTGCATGCGCCGAATGTTACGTGTTTGGGTTGTACGTTTGCTCGACCCTGAATGTTTGTTGTCGGCTCGACTACTGAATGTTGCGTATGCCTACTTTGTGTTTGTATGCGCTGAATGTTACGTGTTTGGGTTGTACGTTTTCTCGGTCCTGAATGTTATTATTGAATGTTATATATATATATATAGGAATGCACGTATAGAGATGCTCATACGTAAGAATGATTATTTATCGAATGTGGTGACCTAACCGATGTATTTCCGTTTACCGTTTTAAAACAGTTGGAATGATTATTTAAGACTTTTGTTACTTATTTAAAACTTGTACTCACTCAGCTTAAGCTGACTTTGTGTGCATGTTAGTTTGAGTTTCAGGTTTGGAAGAGGATGCCTTATCGCTTGGACGTGCACGAAGCTACTTGGACGGTGAAGGGCATACGGGGAATGAAGATTTTATTATTAAACATTTATTTTCAAAAGTTTTTATTTAAAGATAATTATGTTGATTTTGGGCAAAATTCCCAGGTTTTGGGAACTCATTTACTTATTTACGTTTTCCGCCGAATTATACTCTGTGATGCTTATTTTAATGAAAAGAATTGTTTTCAAGTTTAATTATTTTTACGAGTGTTTTGAATTATTACCAACTGTGGGGATCCCGAGGTTCTGGGCCTTATAGTATGGTCACGGTTCTAACACAAAGACGATACGTGTGATTTACCCAATGTGGCTGGTTAACTTATCTGAGTCTGACAACAATGCTTTATTTACTAGTCAGATCAGATTTGCTAACGTAAGAGACTACGAGCTTACGCTGACTGGAAGAACAAGAGGTTCCAGAGATAAGAGTTAAAGAGCTCGAGACGAGGGGGAGTTTGTTAATACATGTTTTATACGTCTCGATCTTTATCAGGGTTATTAATGTAATAGATTAATGTATAGGGGTTATAATGTAAATATGGCAAAACGGCCATTCGCTCTATTGTAAGTTACATTCGTTACCCCGTAACGAATGTAACACATTCGTCTAATTGTAAGCTCATTCGTTAACCCTATTTAACGAATGAGATAACGAATAAGGGCCATTCGCTATCACTTAATGTATTAACGAGTAAGCTTGTTTATTCGTTAAGGTTTTTGTAACGAATGACCTATTCGTTAAGTTAAGTTTAACGAATAGGGTCATCTTCCTATATATACCCCTTTAATCTATTCTATTTATAACAGTTCTGATTATTCCTTGAATCCTCTCGTTACTCTGTCCATTTGTTCTCTCAAAACACACAGTACACACACTAAAGTAATACTAGCCTAATCGTATGGATAATCAACGAGATCATGGTCATAATCACAAGATCTAGATCCGTCACATGCTTTCACACACCCTTCCGGCATTGACGATTTTGTGTCACAAAATCTTCTTGCTAGCCCCGTGAGTGAGATATGCACCTTTAATAACACCGACATTATGAATCTACAGTCTCGAGGCTGTTTCCCTTCGGTGACTGTTTTTAGACATTTTGACCAAGCCTTTCTATCTGACCTTGTCTCGAAGACCTGGACTTGCTTTCCATACATGCCTTTTAAGATTGGCTTTTCTTACCCGTTTCTGGCCTTTACCATTGAGTTCTTACATAGAACCGGTCTTAGTTTTGCCCTGTTCGTATTGGAAAGGTTAATCGCCGACCATGCCATTGATTTCAGCCTTTCTGAACTTTGCTTTGTGTATGATTTTGTAACGATTCCGGCAAATTCAGGTATACCCTAGCCGGAATATACTATTTACGTGTTATTTAATGCCGAATATATGAATTATAATGTGTCTATACGAGTATATAAGATTCACAGTACGAATTATACTCGAATGTATAAGCTAGTCGTATTGGAATTACGATTAACCTATGAACGGTTATTGAAACCCGAACGAATCGGGGATTACATTATATACGAAATATATGATGTTTAGTAAGGTTTACGAAGTATTAAATCTTCGGGATGAGTGAATTATAGCACAGAAAAAGGATTTCGATTTAATGGTACGTCGGCACGTTAAACGAAACCTTTAATATCAAACCAAGCAAGAGACGATCGATCAAGCCGAAAAAGATGCACAATTACCGACAATATGATGTGTTGAGTCAATAAACGTCATGGTTTAAGTTTTTAAAGTTTTTAAATCAGTTTTATATAAATTTCATTTTTAAGCCGAAAAACGACCGTTTTGGCCTCGTTTTGAGCGGAATTAAACGTTTAACCGATAAACGAACTGAACCAGATTATCCACAACATTATCCGGATTACACAATCCGAATGTGTGGCTATGGTTGGAGATGTGGGCCCCCCCACTAACATAACATGGACCGATCGGTCCATGCTACACACACATACACATTCATTTTTCTTTTTTCTCCAATCTTACTCCCAAAATCCTCTCAACCCCTTTACACATTCATCCAAAATCTTTGATTTCTAACAAGATTCTCAAGGTATAAACTTGGTTTTAATGGTTGATTCATAGTTTTAATTCTATAATCTTGAGAAAATGAGGTTTCAAATGAAAAATGGGTGAAAACCCGAGATGAAACCGATTCTTGGAGGATCAAGTGATGTATACAAGTTATACAAAGGATCTTGGTCTAAGAAAGTAGTTAAAAGAGTCAAAAACGAATTTTTACGGTCAAAATCTTTGTTTTGATGTTTTAATCGAAACCATGAAATAAATGGCTTGATTGTGGGTATAACTTGCTTGGTGTGGTGTTGTTGTGCTTGTAAGTGTTGTATCTAGTGGCTAGCAAAGGCTAGAAACCAAGATCTTTGCGATCTAACGCTAGAAAACACAAGGTAGTTCGGTTTTCGTATGATTTAGTTAATTCGGACAGATTGTGATAGACCTAGAGTTGGGTCATGAAATTTCACAGAGATGATCTACACATGAAAATATGAGATCTGTGAATTTTTGGTAATTTTTGCATAAAGGATGAATATTTGGTGAATTTAATACTCGGTTTTGGCCAAAAATGGTGAAAAATAGCTAAACATCATGAAATATTCTGGAAAATTTAAGATAAGCTTTTTATAACATATAAAAGTCACACACAAAATTTCAGGTTCATTGGAGAAGTCTAAGTAGGCTTTTCGTTAAAACGAGTTCTAGGGATTTCTAGCTCGGTTTTGGTACAAATAGCATGAAAAATGAGTTTTTGGTTCTGGAAAAATTACAGGGAACTATGTGGGTGACAGGGGTCATCCCAGAAAAATTTGGGATTTTTCTAAGATCGTTTGGTATTTTCGACATATTTGGTGTTTAAATGAAGTTTAAAAATGGTTAAATAAATTTTAGATATAAACATTAATTCTGGAAAAATTTTATAAAATTCCTTACTGTCAAAATATGGTTTGTACAAAATTTCAAGGTCCGAGACTAAACGGATATTTATTTGTGCTAAATGGAACTTAAAAACAAACTTTTAAAGCTTAAAACGAGTAAACCGGCGAAGTTCGTCTAAGCGAGCTGACTGGTGTTTGAAAACCTTAAAAATGGATGATTTTTATGAAACTAAGTTAATCAAGTAAAAATAAATCATCCGAAAATAATTCGGATGATTTGGGTAATTTTACCCGATTTAACCGTTTCCGGTGTATTAAAGACGGAAACGGGCCCCGCGGCCAAACGGGGCGTCTAACCGAGCTCTAATTTCACCACTTTAATTAAAATATCAATAACAACTATTTTCGGGTCGTATGTGGCCAAACTCATCTTTTGAAAACATAAAGACGAATAACCGTGCTAGGCACGCAAAACGAGAAAACAAACTAATGGTAGTTTTGACTAAGGAACTCTAAGTGATATCACAATCAAAGTCCTGAAAAGTATTTCGGGGTTAACACTGTCCCCGGATCGTGTACGGTACTGGGTTAGCAGTGTCCCCAGACGTACCGGTTAACACGAATTTAAGTTATATTGATAGAAATTGTGTAGTAACGATTTGGGGATCGTATTACAGATCTGTACCAGTAGCCGTGCACCGTAGTACATCTTTGCTCACAAGAAGGTGAGTTTTCACGAGCCCCTTTTTACTGAACTGTTTTATATTTTCCCGGGGCGGAAAGCATGTTTCTATCAAAGTGTTTAAGTACATGCTAATCGCATGGAAACGAATGTATTTATATAATGTTTATTGTACGGAAATCGTACGGTAATGTATTAAGATGGTAATTAACTGAGTTGCTAATATTGTAAGGCCCGAAACAGTGTTCTGGGTTAACAGTGTCCCCAGAGGTTATTAAATGTATTTCTGGGTTAACAGTGTCCCCAGAGGATATTGGAAATGTTCTGGGTTAACAGTGCCCCCAGAGGTTATTAAATATGTTTCTGGGTTAACAGTGTCCCCAGAGGTTATTAGATATGTTTCTGGGTTAACAGTGTCCCCAGGAGTAATTTGATGTGTTTCGGGGTTAACAGAGTTTTCACTTGTGAACTCAGTATAATTACGTCGCTTATTTATGATTTTTATAATGATTTGTCATGGTTTATTTAAATTAGTGAAACTCACCAACTATTCGTAGTTGACCCGTTTTCTTTACATGCTTTCTAGGTGCACTCAAATTGGAATAAGTGATCTGTGTTCGATGCTGTGTGCTATTTTGTGGAAGCTTAGAGAACTATATTTTGCATTAAAAATGTTAATGTACTATCGGTAACACTTATGTGATAACGCTTAGATGGTTATGAAACTCAGAACAATGTAATACGTTTAAATTAATGTAGTGGTGTTTTCTTTATAAACAATGCTGTTGATATCAGATGTGTCTGTTGCATCCAGTGTACGTTTCCGCTGCGGTTACGGGGTGTTACAGAAGTTGGTATCAGAGCCATTGGTTACAAAGAATTAGGATGTCTTTAAAAGATACCTAAAATATAACCAGTAGCTCAAGTATTATAGGATCTGAATATCAACTAATAATTTATTGTGACGAGATCGGGATGAACTTGGATGGACAAGTGGGTTATTATGGTCCGGAACATAATAACAGACTTGTCTGCACGAGGGAATTCAGGGAAAGTCACGGGGGACTTTAATAGGTAAAATTGGCAACATACGTGCAAATATGTGATAATATTGTTATGTGGTCAAGTTGTATAAGTAAGTGTATATTAATTTGATTATGATTTACACTATGGAAAGAACTATATGTTTGTTAACTTGTGTGCAGGTAAAATGTCAAGAACTCCTAGTTTGTCGATTGAGGAGGACCCGGAGGAGGTCAGCTCCGGGGACTCTGGGAGCCCACTCGTAGCATCTAGCACAGAGCCTAGCGAGGCTAGCCTTAGGAGTTCCGGCCAGTCCTCCCCAGCTAGGATTGCCAGATCCCCTACCCCATCCGCACCACAGGCCGCCCCTGCACCCCCCGGATTCGGACCCCGCCTCACGGCGCGGATCAGTATCCCACATGTCCGACCTACCTCGCCCCCACCCAGACCTGCTACCCACAGGGGCGAGTCCTCCCGCTCTCAGCCCGAGCCTGCGACTCCACCTGTGTGGGGTCTTCCTAGATAGGAACGGGACGCGGCGGCCTGGCTCCGAGTGCTCACCGAACAGGTGAATGAGCACTCCGCCGCCCTGACGGTGGGAGTACAGAGGAGGATGTACTTGGGGGATTGCATACTGGACCATCAGTATGCGATTGCCCAGCTGAAGAGGGAGTGCTCATACTCCCAATGGATGCTCGGCCGGATGGAGATGCGGGTCCGGGTTATGATGGCTGTGTTGGTGGTGTTGGTGGCGATATTGGTGGGGTTGGTTTACCACCGTGTTTAGTTGTGTTGGGATGGGAATAGACAGGGACCGCTTTTTGATACTCTGTGTAAGCAGTTAGTGGTGATGCTAACATGGAGTGAATCTTGTTTAGTTATAATACAACCACTGGCCCTTAGGGGGGGTCTCTTTTGGGGCATATCAGTATAGATACTTTTGGGTATCATTCAAGCACTGACCCGTTGCGGGTTATGTCGAAATGATGCCGACATAGGCCCTACGTATGAAAACTTAACTAATGTAATAGTGACAGGAAAGTAATATGAACGGATGTTTGTGTAATATGTACTAACGTTTATTAATGAATGGAATGTATGTTGTGTTTTATGATTGGAACTTGTATTGATTATATATATTTTCTTGATGTTGTGTAGAATGGCACCAAAACGTTCAGCCCAACTGTCGGAAGTGGACGTGAGCCGTTTGATTGCTCGACAGTTGGAGGCGGCGATACCGGATATAGTATCGCGCATCGCCGCCAGTATTAACAATTCGACCAATCCAACCCCTCCGAGCAATCAAACGACCACCAATAATGATGGGGAACGAAATACTAATCCTCCGCAGAATGATAACACGATTCCGAGTAATGACGCACCGCCTAGGGTGGTCGTTACAGACAGTAATGGCCCTATACCTACGGTAGAGACGAACCGTACTGAACCGATTCGTGCATCCAGGGGATGTTCGATCAACGACTTTATGTTGTGCAAACCTCTAGAGTTTAGCGGGTCTGAAGGACCAAATGGATTAGTTAAATGGATCGAGAAAATAGAATCCGTGGTGAATATCAGCAACTGCCCCGAGGATTGTGTTGTTAAGTATGCTGCCTGCACATTCACGGACCATGCCTTGACTTGGTGGAACACGATAGTGCAGACCCGGGGCCAGGCGGCGACAAACCGCATGACCTTGACGGAGCTCAAGGCTCTTGTACTGGAACATTTCTGCCCGAAAAACGAATTGCAAAAATTAGAAAATGAATTGTGGAACCTGGAAATGCAGGGGGCAGACCATTTGGGTTATACGAACCGGTTTAATGAGTTGTCGCGATTGGTACCATGGTTAGTCACCCCAGAGTCGAAGAGGGTGGAGCGTTATATTTGGGGGCTAACTCCAGTTGTAAGGAGTATAGTCAATTCTGGGGGACACCAGACATATGAGGGTGCGGTGACGCAAGCGGGTATCGTAACATACGATTTCGTAAGGAGTGGGTCACTGAAGGTGGCGGGAGAGTCCGCTGGAGGAAAGCGGGGTACACATGACCATAGGACCCAGGACAGGCAGCAAGGTAAACGTGCTAGACCCACTGCCCAGAACTACGCCATGACTAGTTCGGGCGGAAGGCAAGAACCGCAGAAGGGAACGTTTCCTAAGTGTGGGAAATGCTGTTACCACCATGGTGGCATGTGCAAAGAGGTGGTGTGCCACCGGTGCGGCAGGATTGGGCACTACGCGCCGAGCTGTAGGACAAACCTGAACAACTTGAACCGACAACCGCAACCTATCCGTGCGCAGCCATTTAGGACTCAATGAGCCCGACAACAAAACCCACAAGGAAATCAAGTGATGACCACCAGTCGTGCTTGCTTCGAATGCGGTAGCACAGATCACTTCAAGAAAAACTGTCCGAAGCTGAACCAGGGAGGAAATGGGCGGCAACCCGCGGGTCAGGCATCGTCGTCCAATCCGGCGCGAGGCCGAGCATTCGTGATGGGGGCGAACGAGGCACGCCAGGACCCCAGCGTAGTGACAGGTACATTCCTCGTCTCTGATCATTACGCTTCTGTATTATTTGATACAGGCGCCGATAGAAGTTTTGTCTCCGTTAGATTCCTGTCGATAGCAGACCTTCCAATTGGTGAAACCATAGAACCTTACACCGTAGAAGTCGCTAACGGTAAAACCATGATAGTTAATCAGATAGTTCGGAATTGCCCTTTTATTCTGAACGAACAATCCTTTCCGATTGACTTGTTACCGGTAGAATTGGGTAGTTTTGACGTGATAGTGGGAATGGATTGGTTAGCACGTAACAAAGTAGAAATAAACTGTGAAAAGAAAATCGTCAAGATCCGGGTGTCGAATGACGAGGAGGTATTAGTGCAAAGTGAAAAATCCGGCACCATGATACCATTTATATCCCACCTCAAGGTGTTAAAATATATACGTCAGGGATGTGTGGCGTATCTAGCGAGCCTGACGACCACTGATTCTGAGGAAAAACGGGTGGACGATATTCCCGTGGTACGCGAATTTCCACAAGTTTTCCCAGAGGAACTTCCTGGATACCCGCCAACCCGACAGGTCGAATTCAGAATCGATCTGTTACCTCAAGCTGGCCCTGTTGCTAAGGCACCTTACCGACTTGCACCATCTGAGATGCAAGAATTATCCAACCAGTTGCAAGAATTGTTGGATAAAGGATTTATTCGTCCTAGTTATTCCCCGTGGGGTGCACCTGTACTATTCGTGAAAAAGAAGGACGGGAGCCTTAGAATGTGCATTGATTACAGGGAATTGAACAAGTTGACAATCAAAAATAGGTATCCTCTCCCCCGAATCGATGATCTGTTCCACCAACTACAAGGTGCGAGCTACTTCTCAAAAATAGATCTTAGATCGGGATACCATCAGGTTAGAATTCAGGAGGAGGACATCCCAAAAACCGCATTCCGGACTCGCTACGGCCATTACGAATTCTTAGTTATGCCTTTTGGACTAACAAATGCGCCAGCAGTGTTCATGGATCTCATGAATCGAGTCTGTAAGCCCTACCTCGATAAATTCGTCATCGTGTTTATTGACGATATTTTGATATACTCGAAGAGTAAAGGAGAGCTCGAGCAACACTTAAGATTAATTTTAGAGCTTCTAAATCAGGAGAAGTTGTATGCAAAATTCTCCAAGTGTAACTTCTGGTTACAAGAAGTGCAATTCCTTGGTCACGTTATAAATCACCAAGGAATACACGTTGATCCAAGTAAGGTTGAAGCAGTTAAGAATTGGCAAGCGCCTAAATCGCCAAAGGAAATCCGCCAATTCTTAGGCTTAGCTGGATACTATCGTCGATTTATAGAGAACTTTTCCAGCATCGCCCAACCTTTAACCCTCCTGACTCAAAAAGATCGAAAGTATGAATGGGGTGAAGAGCAGGAAACGGCGTTTCAAACGCTAAAACAAAGATTGTGCCAAGCGCCAATCTTAAGACTCCCCGATGGAGACGATGGTTTTGTCGTGTATTGTGACGCATCCTGGAGAGGGTTAGGATGCGTGTTGATGCAAGATAATAAGGTTATAGCCTATGCTTCTCGACAGTTAAAAATACACGAGAAAAATTACACTACTCATGACTTAGAACTGGGAGCAGTTATCTTTGCACTTAAAATCTGGAGACATTATCTCTACGGTACAAAGTGCACCGTCTTCACTGATCATAAAAGTTTGCAACACATATTCGATCAGAAAGAACTGAATATGAGGCAACGAAGATGGGTCGAGTTGTTAAGCGACTATGACTGTGACATCCGTTATCACCCCGGCAAGGCTAACGTCGTAGCCGATGCTTTGAGTAGGAAGGATCGGGTTAAGCCATTGCGAGTGCGAGCGCTGGGGATGATAGTCCAGTCGAACCTTTCGGATTTGATTCGAGTCGCTCAACGCGAGGCGTTGAAAGAGGAACAATTGGAAAAAGAGGGACTTTACGGTAACGAGAAGAATTTCGAACAGCGCGTGGACGAAATTCTCTATTTCAAAAATCGGATTTGGATCCCGACCCTCCATGACCTTCGTGAATTAATCATGGACGAAGCGCATAAATCGAAATATTCCATACATCCGGGATCGGATAAGATGTACCAGGATGTGAAGGAGTTCTACTGGTGGCCGGGTATGAAAAAGGATATAGCCACATACGTCGGCAAGTGTACGACGTGTGCGAGGGTTAAGGCGGAGCACCAGAAACCCTCGGGAATGTTACAACAACCGGAGATTCCTGAATGGAAGTGGGAGCAGATCACGATGGATTTTGTGACACATCTCCCTAAGAAGTCCCGTGGACATGATGCAATTTGGGTAATCGTGGATCGATTAACCAAATCGGCACATTTTATCCCGATTAGAAATAATTATAACACTGAGAGACTTGCGCAGATTTATATAAATGAAATTGTGTCTCGTCATGGTATACCCATCCCGATCATCTCTGATCGGGATAGCCATTTCACCTCCAACCTTTGGAAAGCTGTCCAAGAAGCGTTGGGAACGCGTATTGATCTAAGCACAGCTTACCACCCTCAGACCGACGGTCAGTCTGAGAGGACCATCCAAACACTGGAGGATTTGCTTCGTGCATGCGTACTGGATTTTAAGGGAAATTGGGATCAACATCTCCCACTCGTTGAATTTTCCTATAATAATAGTTACCATAGCAGTATAAAGGCAGCGCCTTACGAAGCATTGTATGGACGGAAATGCCGATCGCCACTCTGCTGGACTGAAGTGGGCGACACACAGGTTATTAGATCAGATCTGGTCCAGGAAACGACCAGCAAAATCCTTGAAATTAAGAACAACCTGAAGGCCGCACGGGATCGGCAGAAGAGTTATGCCGATACCCGTAGAAAACCGTTATCATTTGAGAAAGGTGATAAAGTGTATTTGAAAGTATCACCTTGGAAAGGAGTAGTCAGATTTGGAAAGGCGAGGAAGTTAGCCCCTAGGTACATTGGACCGTTCGACATTACTGCAAAAATCGGTCCTGTAGCATACCGATTAGAACTGCCAGACGAATTAAGTGCAGTTCACAACGTGTTTCACGTGTCAAACTTGAAAAGGTGTCTGTCGGATGAGACATCGGTGTTACCTTTAGAGGGTGTCCAAATAAATGATAAGCTCAACATTGTAGAGGAGCCCATAGAAATAGTAGACGGGAAAATCAAGCAACTTAGACACAATAAGATCTCGTTGGTCAAAGTTAGATGGAACTCGCAACGAGGTCCAGAATATACGTGGGAACGAAAGGACGAATTTCGGAAGAAATACCCCCACCTATTTCCGCAAAAGGAAGTAGTTGATGCGTAAAATTTCGAGGACGAAATTTTTGTAACGGGGGGAGAATGTAACGATTCCGGCAAATTCAGGTATACCCTAGCCGGAATATACTATTTACGTGTTATTTAATGCCGAATATATGAATTATAATGTGTCTATACGAGTATATAAGATTCATAGTACGAATTATACTCGAATGTATAAGCTAGTCGTATTGGAATTACGATTAACCTATGAACGGTTATTTAAACCCGAACGAATCGGGGATTACATTATATACGAAATATATGATGTTTAGTAAGGTTTACGAAGTATTAAATCTTCGGGATGAGTGAATTATAGCACAGAAAAAGGATTTCGATTTAATGGTACGTCGGCACGTTAAACGAAACCTTTAATATCAAACCAAGCAAGAGACGATCGATCAAGCCGAAAAAGATGCACAATTACCGACAATATGATGTGTTGAGTCAATAAACGTCATGGTTTAAGTTTTTAAAGTTTTTAAATCAGTTTTATATAAATTTCATTTTTAAGCCGAAAACCGACCGTTTTGGCCTCGTTTTGGCCTCGTTTTGAGCGGAATTAAACGTTTAACCGAAAAACGAACTGAACCAGATTATCCACAACATTATCCGGATTACACAATCTGAATGTGTGGCTATGGTTGGAGATGTGGGCCCCCCCACAAACATAACATGGACCGATCGGTCCATGCTACACACACATACACATTCATTTTTCTTTTTTCTCCAATCTTACTCCCAAAATCCTCTCAACCCCTTTACACATTCATCCAAAATCTTTGATTTCTAACAAGATTCTCAAGGTATAAACTTGGTTTTAATGGTTGATTCATAGTTTTAATTCCATAATCTTGAGAAAATGAGGTTTCAAATGAAAAATGGGTGAAAACCCGAGATGAAACCGATTCTTGGAGGATCAAGTGATGTATACAAGTTATACAAAGGATCTTGGTCTAAGAAAGTAGTTAAAAGAGTCAAAAACGAATTTTTACGGTCAAAATCTTTGTTTTGATGTTTTAATCGAAACCATGAAAGAAATGGCTTGATTGTGGGTATAACTTTCTTGGTGTGGTGTTTTTGTGCTTGTAAGTGTTGTATCTAGTGGCTAGCAAAGGCTAGAAACCAAGATCTTTGCGATCTAACGCTAGAAAACACAAGGTAGTTCGGTTTTCGTATGATTTAGATAATTCGGACAGATTGTGATAGACCTAGAGTTGGGTCACGAAATTTCACAGAGATGATCTACACATGAAAATATGAGATCTGTGAATATTTGGTAATTTTTGCATAAAGGATGAATATTTGGTGAATTTAATGCTCGGTTTTGGCCAAAAATGGTGAAAAATAGCTAAACATCATGAAAAATTCTGGAAAATTTAAGAAAAGCTTTTTATAACATATAAAAGTCACACACAAAATTTCAGGTTCATTGGAGAAGTCTAAGTAGGCTTTTCGGTAAAACGAGTTCTAGGGATTTCTAGCTCGGTTTTGGTAAAAATGGCATGAAAAATGAGTTTTTGGTTCTGGAAAAATTACAGGGAACTATGTGGGTGACAGGGGTCATCCCAGAAAAATTTGGGATTTTTCGAAGGTCGTTTGGTATTTTCGACATATTTGGTGTTTAAATGACGTTTAAAAATGGTTAAATAAATTTTAGATATAAAAATTAATTCTGGAAAAATTTTATAAAATTCCTTACTGTCAAAATATGGTTTGTACAAAATTTCAAGGTCCGAGACTAAACGGATATTTATTTGTGCTAAATGGAACTTAAAAACAAACTTTTAAAGCTTAAAACGAATAAACCGGCGAAGTTCGCCTAAGCGAGCTGACTGGTGTTTGAAAACCTTAAAAATGGATGATTTTTATGAAACTAAGTTAATCAAGTAAAAATAAATCATCCGAAAATAATTCGGATGATTTGGGTAATTTTACCCGATTTAACCGTTTCCGGTGTATTAAAGACGGAAACGGGCCCCGCGGCCAAACGGGGTGTCTAACCGAGCTCTAATTTCACCACTTTAATTAAAATATCAATAACAACTATTTTCGGGGTTAACACTGTCCCCGGATCGTGATCGGTACTCGGTTAGCAGTGTTCCCAGACGTACCGGTTAACACGAATTTAAGTTATATTGATAGAAATTGTGTAGTAACGATTTGGGGATCGTATTACAGATCTGTACCAGTAGCCGTGCACCGTAGTACATCTTTGCTCACAAGAAGGTGAGTTTTCACGAGCCCCTTTTTACTGAACTGTTTTAAATATTTTCCCGGGGCAGAAAGCATGTTTCTATCAAAGTGTTTAAGTACATGCTAATCGCATGGAAACGAATGTATTTATATAATGTTTATTGTACGGAAATCGTACGGTAATGTATTAAGATGGTAATTAACTGAGTTGCTAATATTGTAAGGCCCGAAACAGTGTTCTGGGTTAACAGTGTCCCCAGAGGTTATTAAATGTATTTCTGGGTTAACAGTGTCCCCAGAGGATATTGGAAATGTTCTGGGTTAACAGTGCCCCCAGAGGTTATTAAATATGTTTCTGGGTTAACAGTGTCCCCAGAGGTTATTAGATATGTTCCTGGGTTAACAGTGTCCCCAGGGGTAATTTGATGTGTTTCGGGGTTAACAGAGTTTTCACTTGTGAACTCAGTATAATTACATCACTTATTTATGATTTTTATAATGATTTGTCATGGTTTATTTAAATTAGTGAAACTCACCAACTATTCGTAGTTGACCCGTTTTCTTTACATGCTTTCTAGGTGCACTCAAATTGGAATAAGTGATCTGTGTTCGATGCTGTGTGCTATTTTGTGGAAGCTTAGAGAACTATATTTTGCATTAAAAATGTTAATGTACTATCGGTAACACTTATGTGATAACGCTTAGATGGTTATGAAACTCAGAACAATGTAATACATTTAAATTAATGTAGTGGTGTTTTCTTTATAAACAATGTTGTTGATATCAGATGTGTCTGTTGCATCCCGTGTACGTTTCCGCTGCGGTTACGGGGTGTTACAATCTTCGCACCAATGGTTCCTCAAGATACCTTCTCAAAACCAAATCTGACCGGCCCCACTCGTCTTGAGAAACACCTAAAATAATGACCAGTGGAAGAAACAGTTCTTTTTTTGTTAAGAGAGATTCCATTCCAAAACCCGAAAACCTTCCATACCTTTGGGTGACCAAAAGTAGGATACCTTATCTTGAAGCCGTATTCTAATATATCTATAACAGATATGTTTTATCTTGTTTTCTTGTCGCCTTAAGGTTTTTTGAGATTGCGCCTCCCAGCAAAGAGACCGATAGCAAGTTAAACTCTTTTTACCTCATCGACGAGGAAGAGAGGACCTTTTACTTCCAGTCGACCGTTCAAGAACCATCCTAGTCAGCAGGCTCCGCTATGTTTGGTAAGAAGTATTGACATGTTAGTTAAAAAATTTAAGGATCAGAGATACTAACCTGTGTTTTCCTTGTAGGCAAATTTGCTCCTGTTTTCATTCTTTACGACATTGATAGTATGGTTTCCACCCGTAACACCAAGAAGAAGGAAGCCATTCCTATTATCCAGCCAAAGCCCGAAAGCAGTCGAGCCAAGGCCCCCAAGAAAAGAAAGACCCAAGAAGTTTCCGACTCTTCTCCGACTTGCAACCCTGAGTTCAATAAGGTATGTCTTCTTATCATATCCTCTTATTTTGAAGATAATGTATGCTGAGGGTAATTTGTTTTGAGCGGGGACTGGAGCAGCTATCCTCCAACTTTAACGATCTGCACTACAAACTCCTTGATGCCAGTTTTTTAAGTATGTTTGTTTGTGGTTTGATGTTGGTTTGTAATGGCTTTTTGATGAATTTACTTTTCTGTCCTTAAACAATTATGCTTAGAATAATAGGACACATGGTGGAGGGATCTTGACTTTTCAAGACGAAGCCCATGTTATCTTGACTTTTGAATATCTAGCAATACTTGGGTGGAGGGATCTTCCACTTGTTGAAGATGAAGCCCTTGCATTGTCTTTTTATCTATCTGCATTTAATGTTAGTAATGATAAGATCTTGTGGCTTTAGCATTGTGTTTTGTATGTTATTTTAGATAATTTATCTGAATATGTTTTACTTAGAACATGTCTCATGAAATAATTTTAAGTTTTTGAAATAGAATATCTTGAGGATAATATGTCCTAAACATATTTTTTAAACTCTTCATATTTTAGAAAAAAATATTCTAAGGGTTATATCTCTAAAAATATGTTTTTAAGTCCTATTATGTGGAGTCGGATTTTTGATAAGAAAGATTGGAATCTTCTTAACCTCCTCTGAAAACGGCTAAGTATGGACTTCGAGCAAGCCTAGACGATCGAGCATGGTTTTACTACTTCGAGCAAGGTCTTCAGAACCTTAAATGGTTGATTCTTCTAAGTGTTAAGGCTTCGAGCAAGCTACACTTCAACAAGCAAGAGTGTTCTTCTATCGAGCATGGATTGCCAATCGAGCAAACAGCTTTATCATACAAGTTTTAACCAAGTGTTACGAGCACAGGATGATCGAGCACATGGAGACAAGCTTGTATGCAATAAGAAGATGTCATGTGATCAAAGCAAGAACTTCGACCACAGTTCAGTTCCCCGAGCAAAATTTACATCCGAGCATGCTAAAGATTGCTGAATAAGAAGACTGAAGACATCAAGAAGAATGAGCTTGCTCGATGGACGAGTTCTAGCAAAGCATGGATTAGTCAAGAGGAATGAAGCCTGCTGGAGGAGAATATTTTCACTAAAGATATTCTAAGTAAAGTATGCTCGAGGATATTCATCGAGCATACCTAGCATAGTGAGTCTGCTAGAGCAAGATTGTTACCTTGCTTGAGGACTCAACACCTATATTATTTTGTATTTCATTATGTAATGGTTAGGAACTTCTAGAAGGAATGTCAGGGTCTATAAATAGGGTCCTAGGTTTCCATTTAGGGCACAGATACGGATAAGGATAACGGCGCACACAATACGAGAAACATTCCAAAGAATATTTTATTTGTTTCCTCGTACTGCCGCCGCCGTCGTCACACACGAAACCCTAGACATTCCTTTCACTGTTTCATTAATGACTTATTTAATACAGTGAATCTTTGTCTGTGAATGTGCTCTTACTGATTATTTATTATCATTTCGTGTTTGTTGTTTTCACTCCTTCGTTCCCACTTGTTGGATATCCTGATAGGGATATTCAATAGGCCTTCCGGTAACAGAGTTGGTGTGTTCTTGTCAACCTTTCTCAGGTTTCACCCAACTAACAGTCCTGAAAAGTGGTATCAGAGCTTCTGTAAGCTCGCTGAAGGCCACGGGACAGAAGGTTTGTGAAAAAGCTTGAAGCTTTACTCTGTTTCACTACTGCAACTTACAGATCTGCTGAAATGGAAGACCAAGAAATCTCTACCAACAAGATTCAAAGATTGCATGGACAAGAAAACTTCATCAAATGGAAGGTGCTCTTCGAAGCAGCTGTAAACTACAACGACCCAGAGCTGTGGACTTCTATCACTGAAGGAAACTATGTTCCCTCAACAGCTCCGAACAACAATGCCACCGTTGAGTTAAAAACGATAAGGCTTTGTAGATGCTGAAGTTAGGTATTTCTTGGGAAATCTTGACAACTTTCAATCACCACAACACCGCAAAGGGTATGTTTGATGCGGTCATCGACATGTTTGAAGGAAATACTGAACTAAGAGATATCAAGAAAGATAGACTGAAGAAACAGCTACACGGGTTCAAGTTTAAAGACGGAGATATTAAAATCAGTATTGCAGAGGTTTATGATGATTGTAAACGACATAAGAACAACTGATCTGTAGATTTATGACTTTGAGCTGAACAAGAAGCTCTTGACATCCTTATCCGGTAAATGGTACACTGCCAGTAAGTTTATTAAGGAGAAAGTCAGTTTCCCTAATTTAAGCTGGATGATGTGATTGCATTTCTTAAAGCTGCAGAACAAGAGATGATAAAAAATCTTATGATTAGAGAGGACAAGCCATGTTTTCAAGTGAACAATGCTCTTGTAGCACCAATGGGCAATCTCTCAATCAAGAACCAACAGCCTATTATTGAAGAGCCATCAGAAACAAGTTCAACCTGTAGTGGGCAGTCAAGGTTTAGTGTTCAGCTGATTGAAGATGATACTACCTCCACAGCAAATGGACAGTCAACATTTATGCAGAACAATAATGCTCAAGGAATAGACTATCAAGCATTGTTCTCTATGTTTACTGAGTTATATCATGCCTTTGTCACCAAGAACCTGATCAACACAAGTATTGTGCAAGAGGATCTTGAACAAATCGTTGCTGATGACTTGGAAGACATGGACATAAAGTGGCAGGCAGCTATGTTAGCCGTGAGGAGCAAAGGGTTGTATAACAGGACTGGAAGAACAAGCTTTAATGGACCAAATGAAATAATTGGCATTGACAAATCAAAGGCCATCTGTTATAATTGTCAACAACCAGGACATTTTGCTAGAGAGTGCAACATGCCAAAGCAAGTTGGTAATTAAGTGAATTAGAACCAATTCTATCAAAACCAAAATCAGAATTTCTAGCACCAGAAAAATCAGATTACTAACCAAAACCCCTATCAAAATCCAAACAGACACCATCAACAAACCTTTCAATCCCAAAGAAACAATCAAATGCAGGTTCACACTAATCAAAACAGGGCTAATCAGAACAATGTGAACCAGCTGAGAGATCAAGGAAATGTTGTAGTAACCAGGGGCCATAGGATGGGGAATTTGATTGGAGCAACCATGCAACGGAGATTGAGAAGGAAAATGTTGCTTTTATGACAAAAGTGCAGGACAAGCCTGAATCTTCATATGCATAGGTAAAATATGATATTTCAATTTCTGATCTCCTTATTACTATTGATGAACTAAATCAAGAGATTGGAAAGTGGAATACTGAGTGTGGGAGAAAGGAAACCTTCTTGAATGTATATGAAGCCAGTGATGCAACTAATTGAAAATCAAATCAAGAGGATTGTATGATGGCATACCAAACCCAATCAAAAATGATAATTGAAATTGAGGGGTTGAAGAAGATGTATGCTGAAGAGAAATTGAAGAATGCTGACTTGTTAATTCAGATGGAATTCGTGAAGAACCTTGTTTATGCAGGAAATATAGTGGGTTATGTGGATAAAATGACTAAGGAGGAGAAGTACAAAAAGGTGCCACCACCTTTCGGTGATATCTACCGACTGAAAGTAGACAATAAGAGCAGAAGAGAATATCTGAAACAATTCAAGAATGTGTTTGATGATAAAGCTAAGTTTGTGAAGCAATATGATATGTGTTTGTGGATAAGAATGGAGAGTTTGCAGTAAGACAGAGTGAGGAATCAGAGATTAAGAAAAATGAAAAGTTGGAGAGTGAGAAGAAGTGGAGTGAGTACTCAAGTGAAGACAGTAACTGCAGCTGTGGGAGCACAAATCATCTAAGGGCAAGAAGAAAAAGGGGTCAAGCAAGAAGAAGAGTGAAAAGATTCCCCTTCTTCCAAAGATGACTCCTAAGATGAAAAAACACTATGAGAAATTTAGAAAAGAACATGTAGTGTTTGACATCTGTGTCAGGCCACAGCTCGAAAACAAAAGAAGAACTGATCAAACAATAAAATCTTCCTATGATCAGTCACATCCTCCAATCTATCCAGTCTTCTCAAACCACGAACTATTTGACTTTGGAGATGTGGAGCATGTACCGATGAGAAGATATGTTGGAGAAGAAAAGGGAAGCAGTTCAAGAACCCCTTCCAAGTTGAAGCCTGTAGTGTTGGTCAAAGAAAAATATCATCTGGAGCCTGATCTGAACAAACCAATAAAGATGGACTTCAGCAACTCTTTATGTCCTAAAACCTCCCTAGGCTTTGACTTCCCCAAACCCATTGAAAAAATTAAAGACAAGCAACTGCTTGAAGATATGGGATGGTATGAAAAGGTATGGTGCAAGAAGTGTGACGCCTATGGTCATCACACTGACTCTTGCTGGTTTGAAGAGGAAGAGTTTGAAGTTCCTGATGTGTTCTGTGGGTTTGATATGAAAGGATACAAGGAAATGTATCAATGATACTTAAATGAAGAAAAAGGCAGTTCAGATGAAGAAGAGAAAAGGTTAGTGCTTGAAAAGAGACTAAAACAAGTCTTGAAGATCAAAGATGAACCAAGAGTATCAAGCAAACCTGCAAAGAACAAAAGGTCTAGTGATAAAGGAAAAGAAAAGATTAGACCCGGTGTTCTTAATGGAGATGAGAAATTTTTGATGAAGTTGGGTTCTGAACCTAGAGGGTTCCAATGAAAAACTAAGAAGGACTAAGTGATTGAGCAAACTGAAGAACTAATCAAGTCACAAGTTGTGAAAGATGGGTCAGATTCAGACTCATAAGAAGAATATGAAGTTGTGTATGAAGACCCACTTCTAGTTCCAGTTCTAACTCTTGATGAATCTTCACCTGACACTGAATTACAAACTGATGCAGTTTATGACTCAGATTTCAATTAATTCTGTTTTATATGTATGTGCAGGAACAATCCTTGAACAGTAATGACTTATGGTACATGGACAGTGGATGTTCCAGGCACATGACCTGTGACAAAAGTGCACTAATCAATTATGAAAGAAAATATGAAGGGCCAGTTGCTTCTGGGAGTGATGAAAATGGAGGGAAGATAGTTGGTAGAGGAACACTCACCAATGGCAAGGTATCATTTAAGAATGTGCTGCATGTTGAAGGACAAAAATAAAATCTACTCAGCATTTCTCAAGTTTGTGATAAAGGGTACAAGGTGGCCTTCAATGATGAACACTGCCTGATTTTGAAGCCTGAGTTTGTGACTCCAACTGAGATGATCATGATGATGGCTCCAAGAAATGGCAACCTCTATGAGCTTAGAATGAACACTGCTACATCTAGAGGTGGTTCATGCATTGTTTCCAAAGCCACTGAAAATGAGACTAAACTGTGGCATAGGAAGATGTGTCATGTAAATTTGAAGAACATGAAAAACTAGTGAAAGGTGAACATGTTGTTGGCCTACCTACAAGAGAGTTCAAGCTAGAAGAAAAATGCACATCTTGCCTCAAAGGGAAACAACATAAATCCTCACCTAAGAGCAAAATTATAAACACCATTGATGAGGTCTTGGAACTGTTACACATTGATCTATTTGGTCCTGTAAGTGTTCCAAGTATTGAAAAGAAGAGATACTGCCTAGTGATCACTAATGATTATTCAAGGTTTACTTGGGTATACTTCATGGGCAACAAAGATGAAACCCCAAATTTGATCAGAACCTATGTGCTGAAAATGGAAAATCAACTTGAAAGAAGAGTTAAGGTCATTAGAAGTAACAATGGGACAGAATTCAAGAATGGAATTATGGATGAATTCTGAACTTCTAAGGGGATCTTTCAACAATATAGTGCACCTAGAACTCTTGAACAGAATGGTGTTGCAGAAAGAAGAAACAGAACATTGATTGAAGCTTCAAGGACCATGATTACGAATGCAAATCTGCCAGTCACTTTTTGGGCAGAAGCAATCAACACTGCATGTTATGTGCAGAACAGGGGTGTACTAAACAAGGCTCAAAACAAGACTCCATACCAGGTTATCTTCAAGAGAAAGCCTTATGTGAAGTTCTTAAAACCTTTTGGATGCAGATGCTCACTGTTGAATATAAAGGACTACCTAAACAAATTCCAGTAAAAATCTCTGGAATGTTTCTTTGTGGGCTATCCATCTCATTCAAAGGCGTACAAAGTCTATGTGAAGGAGCACATAGTGGTCATTGAGTCTTCAAATATAATATTCAATGAAAACCACTTTAACAATGTTGAAGGTCCCAACTGGCTATTTGACTTAGAGAAGATGATCAAATCTTTCAAAATCTATAATGAAGATATGGATGACAGCATGTACAGAACCAGCTTTGAAGATAAAGGAAAACAAAAACAAGTTGATCTGGACAAGCTATGGTCATCTGTTGCTCCTGATACAAATGGATTTAACTTTGAAAGAAGCAACCAACAAAGTGCTGGAGTTGACCAGAATGAACAAGATGCAGCAATTGAAGTTTCAAATGAAGGACCAAGTGAAGTAGAGAGTGAACCCATTCAAAGTCAACAACCTGTTCAGTCTGAAGGAATAAATCAATTTGAAGATAGGTTTCAGTCTTTGTTTGACTCTCTATAATTTGGGTCAAATGAAGCATCATCATCAGCGATTAATCAACTTCAAGCAACTGATGAAAATCAAGAGAGAATTGAAAATGAATCTGCTGAGTTAAATATGACCAATCTAGAGACAGAAGTGTCTGAACAACAAGTTGTGCATACCACCTCTGTTGAAAGAAATCACCCTGCAGAAAATATAATAGGAGACTTGCATGAAAGAGTGACTAGAAGCTCTTCTGAAAAGGAAAACATCTGTCTGTATGCCTGCTTCTTATCCCAAGTTGAACCAAAGAACATTAGTCAAGCTTTGAAAGACAACAGCTGGGTAGAAGCTATGCAGGAAGAGTTAGCCCAATTCAGAGACTTACACGTATGGGACTTTGTGGACAAGCCTAGAGGCAAGTATGCTATTGGAACAAAATGGGTGTTCAGAAACAAGAAAGATGAAAAGGGGATTTTGATCAAGAACAAAGAAAGATTGATGGCTCTAGGATGCTTACAGGAAGAAGGAGTAGACTTTGAAGAGGTTTTTGCTCCAGTTGCATGACTAGAGGCTATCAGGATCTTTCTTGCATATGCAGTATCAATGAACATTAAAGTCTATCAACTTGATGTAAAATCTGCATTTTTAAATGGAAAGATTAATGAAGAAGTTTATGTCACTCAACCTCCAGGTTTTGAAGACCCATTTCATCCCAACAAAGTGTACAAGCTCAGCAAAGCACTTTATGGACTGCATCAATCACCAAGAGCCTGGTATGATGAGCTGTCAAACCACTTGTTGGAAAATAGCTTCTGCAGAGGAGCCATTGGCAACACTCTTTTCTACAAAAGGAAGAACAAGGATCTGCTGCTGCTGCAAGTGTATGTGGATGACATTATCTTTGGCTCTACAAATGAACAAATGTGCAAGGAATTTGAGCAAGTAATGAAATCCAAGTACAAGATGAGTTCAATGGGGGAAATGAATTTCTTTCTTGGACTTCAGGTGCAACAGAGAGCTAATGGAATCTTCATTAATCAATCAAAGTATGTACAAAAGATTCTTAACAAACCCAAGTGCGAAGACTTCAAGACAGTGTCCACACCAATGGACACACATGAGAGTTACCTAATGAAAAGGGAGGGCCGGTGGACCAGCATTAATATAGGGCCAAGATAGGATCACTGATGTTTCTCACAGCATCTAGGCTAGATATTATGTTTGCTATGTGTGTCTGTGCCAGATTCCAAGCTAACCCCAAGGTCTCACATATGCTAGTAGTTAAGAGGATCTCTAGATATCTAAAGGGAAAACCAAATTTGGGGAGTTGGTATCCAAAGAACCCTTCCTTTAACTTGATGGCCTACACAGATAGTGACTATGATGGTTGCAACATGAGTAGAAAATCAACCTCTAGAGGATGTCAGTTTCTAGGGAACAGGCAGGTGTCTTGGCAATGCAAGAAGCAAACTACAGTGTCAACTCTACTGCTGAAGCTGAGTATATTGCTGCCCCTGCTTGCTGTGCATAGGTTCTGTGGATTAAAAATCAACTACTGGATTATGGTCTGAATTTCTTACTTACACCTATTTTAATTGATAATACTGCTGCTATGTTTATTGTTAAGAATCCAGTCCAACATTCTAAGACTAAGCACATTGAAATTAGACATTATTTCATTAGGGATTGTCAGGAAAAAGGTTTAGTAGAAATGAATAGGGTAGACATATCGGATAGTTTGGCTGAATTATTCACCAAACCTTTAGATAAAACCAGGTTTCATTTTCTATTAAAATGCCTAGGAATGATAAATGCTGATGAAGTTTGATTTAGGATGTGTGCTTAAGTGAGGTGCTTACTGATTATCTATGTTACTCACTTTGAATGTTTGAATGATAATTTGCTATGCTTGAATGATTACTCTAATTGCATGAATCATGTGTGTGACTATCTTTGTGTGGAAATTTTGTTAACACTGCTAATTACAGCTTTTGGTACTTTGATCTGTGCTTGCATGATGTTTTTCTCTGATTCTAAGTACTTCAAGCATGAATCTATGCTTGATACTGTGCTTGTTGCTCTTCGAGCACAAGCAAAGGTTCTTGTAAGACTATTCAAAGTCATTCGAGCACAGATATCATAGCTCAGTTGCTCGAGCATAAAATTTTGTCTTGATAAAGTATTTCGAGCGTAACTCTGTGTTGTAAGGTGTGTTTAATGCTCTACAAGCACAAACAAACCATACTTGAGATTTCTCATGTAACTAGAGCACAAATGTTGTGTTACTTGTGGTCGAGCATGGACATATGTTCTGATAAAGTACTTCAAGCACATGTCTACTGCCCGAGCACGCAGCTAAGTCTTTCGAGCATAAGAACTGGATTGATATATTGTAAGGTTGCTCGATTGACTTTTGAGTATGCTCGATGAATTTTTGAGCATGCTCGACAGACTTCTGTGATTATCTGAAAGAGTTTTATGCTACCTGAATGAATGTGTTTTATTTGTGATAGTGTGTGCTTGTTAAATGTACTTAACTGACAATACTGATGTTAAAATCAATGTTCTTCAATTGAACTCTCAAAAGGAAATGGTTTTGAAAATGGTAAACGTTTTTAACTAAGCAACACTGTTTTCGGTGATATTTCATAAGAGACATGATAATATTATCCATGTTCCCAGCTTCAATGAAGCTAGAAACTGTTTTCTGTAGAAATTGAATCCAAACTAAAATGGGAAATGATAGTATATTGTCTAATCTCCTAACACATTGATTAGAAGCTTAAAAGATTTCTGCTCAGCATATTGACAATTCGTGTGGTATCTTCTCATGAGTGTAGTAACCGATGTGATACAAATCTAATAATTTTGCTAAGTTTGATGTGGTGATTCATCCGAAGACCATGGTATGTTTCCTTACACATCTCTCCGTATGATAGGCAGAAAGGTGATTACCCAATAATACACGAGCCCGTTGCTGTCTTGGTCTCTTAAACCAAATTTATAAAATATACGAGCAGCTAAAAGAGTTATATGCAGTGAAAAACTATCTAAGCTCAAAGAAGCAAATAGAAAAATATGAAAAATAAAAATCAAGTTGCTTCAAAACGTTTATATTCCATAAATAAAGTATCATAACTTGGAGGGCCACCAAGGGAACTACAGGAGTGGGGCATTCAACTAAGTCCTAAAACAATCTGAATGTAAGGCATGTAAGTCCAGATGGCTTGTAAGTCCAACGTTCAACCTTGAAGTCTGATATATATATATATATAAATAAATATAAGTCTGCTCATAGAAATAAATATTTTGACCAAGGCATCAGGGGGTTGAAGTCAAATTGGGGTGATTGGAGAAAGCTAAATAAGCTTTGAGAAGAGATAAGAAACAACCTGAAGTCCAAAGTGTAACCATTCCAACTCAAGCTCTTAATTGAATCTTAAGCATATCACAAAAGTTATAAGAATCATGTTAAGTGCTTCCACCTAGTGTCAACCTGACTTAAGTCATAATAAGGCTAAAACTGATATGGTGTGACAGTAATTAGATAATCTGATCCCATGTTGAGATCTTTCCAAATGAATTGAAATGAATTTTGAACTGGATTTTGATCTCTTATTTCACCTTAAACAAATTGCTTAGGTCAGCTCATCGAGTTGAAATGGTCATTTTTAATTCGAGCAGAAGAACTTTGCTTACTAAGCATGATAACCTTTTGTCAAGCATCCTATGTGACTTGTATAAATTATTAAGTGTTTCAAGCATGCATATTACCTTTGAGCATTCCAATGACATGAAAATTTGTTGTTAAGTGTTTCGAGCATGCATCTTACATACGAGCACCTGCTGTGATGTGAAAATTGGACTTTATATGTTTTGAGCATGATTGCATGATAAATTGTAAGACCTAAGTCTTCGAGCATAGAAGTATGCTAGGTGTTTCGGTATGAAAGAGCTGAAGGAAATGGATCTCTTTGCTAAGTAGTTAGAGCGACCTTGTGAACTAGATACTTAGGTTGTGTATTCGAGTACAGACATAGGAACGATTTAATATGCTAAGGATTTCGAGCATAAGGGTACATCGAGTACATTGACCTGTAGCAATATAAGTAGGTCGAGCAAAGGTTCTAACACTTCTAAGAGTGCATCTCGAGCATAGGATATTGTCATAATAGATTTCTAAGTATCTCGAGCATGATGCATAGTCGAGTAGGGTTAGATTGCAGGTGTGACTCAGGTATACATATTTAAGTAAGATTTTACTAAGTACATTCGAGCACACTAACCCTCGAGTATGACTCAATACTTGAGCAAGTTATAATCAGACATCTGGCTAAGGTGTCGAGCACAAGTATATTCGAGCACATTGCCTTGAGTATTCTAGTGCTCAAGAGCATAATATTCCAAGTACTACGAGCAAGGGTTGTACTATGTACTCGAGTACAGTGGGAGCCAGCTGTTGCTTTGGCTGTAGAATCGAGCAAAGGAGGTACATTAATTTTGAAAATTAAATGACAACTTTCGTGTGCTAGACGAAAAAATAAGGTACTGTACCACCCAAACATTAGGTATAAAAGGGGGACTGAGCAACTTTTTCACATATTTCTTCCTCTCTCTTAAACCTAAACACAAAACCCTCTTGGTCGTGTTATCTTCCACTTGCTCGACCACTCTATTACTTGCTCAATTTTACTTCGAATACAGCCATTAGCTCTATTTCGACTTCGGTAAGACATCTTAATTCGATAATCGTCACACCGATTTCGGAATTAGGATTTCTATTGGAACTATTAACTAACTATTTAATTGTTCTTGCAGGTACACATATTATTACGGAACAGGTTAATTGAAGACGCCATTAATCATCTAACTATCCTCATATATTAGTTCTGCAACTTTGTGTACTGACATATTCTCTTGTTTTGCAGAACTGATGGCCTTAAAATTCGAAAATAGGCACAATATGTGCGCTCAGTTAGAGCTCGATGATGACAACCTGGAGTTGGAAAGGAACTCTAACTTGAGAATAGCTCTTACTGAAAGCCCCACAATTTACAGAAATCATATTGCAGATTTTTGGGGCTCGGCTACGTATGTAAATGATGTTAATGGGGAAAGGATTGAGGCATCAATCCTAAATAATGATATTGAGATCACAGTAGCATTAATACGAGCTGCTTTGAAACTAAATGACAGCTTTAATGCTCAGCCATCCTACTCTGTTCCCAGATTATTGAGAGTCTTTCAAGAGACTATGGGATACCAAGGAGTTGTGAAGGAGGGCCAGTTCCAGAAAGGAAGTTTTCCGCTAATCTACCGATTCCTGATTCATCATGTCATCCAGTCCTTATCTCCAAAGAGAGGTACTTGGACGTTATTGAGCAGAGAGCTCGGGACTCTCATAGTGGCCATATTATACCAACAGACCTTCAACATTTCAATATTTATCTTTCAAGGGTTGGTGTCAAATGTAGAGAAGCAAGTCAATCAGTGATTTCTTATGTATCCTAGGTTTCTACAGATTTTGATAAACAGGGAATTGCCTGATCTTCAAAGAAAGGGAGAGGTTTTGAGACTGCAGGACCCCAACATATGGAAAAGAATGAAAGTTTCTCTGAGCAACTTTATTGATAATGGTGATTGGGATGTACTCCCATGGTTGCTTGTGCCAGAACTAGGAGCTATTAATGTACCTCGAACCCCTGATAACAGTGAGGATGAGGAGGATGATGATGAAGATGATGATGGTGCAGATAATGATAATGATCAGAATAATGATGGGGATAATGGTCCAGAAAGTGGAAATGCCATGGTTATTGGTGGTAATGATGATGCACAAGAAGTTGCTGAGGGAAATGTACCTATGATTGACCAATCTGCTCATGAAGGAGATATTGAAGAAATGGATGTACATGAACAGACAGATGAGCCAGTTGTAGGTCCAATCAACCAAGCTACAGAGCCAATGAATGATGATGTCTTTATAACAAATGTTGTATCAGATGTTGCTGAAACCATCAACAAGATAACTACAATAATGACACAGACTCCATTGAATTAAATGATGTAAATGATGATATTCTTTCCTCACCAGCTACAACCGAACCTGCCTTATCTGATGATGAACCAATCGATGCCACTCATGTCCCCACACCACCAACATCTCCACTACAAGATTCACTTCATATCTCACCACCTCAACCATCCCAACCTGTTCAGGCCACACACATTCCTACACCACCATCTTCCCTAGTGACAGATCAACCTGCTACTACCACTACCCCACCAACTCAATCAATTCCATCTTCTAAACCTTATAATGTCCCATCCCTAGAAACTGCTGAATCAGAACCCTTCTCTGAACCCGCACCAAAGCCAAATCAAGAAACCCCACCTTCGAGCCCAAATCTGTATGACATTGTATGTGAAAATGCCAACCTTGAACTTGAAAATGTTAAGCTGAGAGAAAGAAATGCAGTTTTGGAATTAAGGAACAAAGTTTTAGAGGCTGCGCTAAAAGAAGCTTTACTGAAAACTCGAACCCTAGAGGGGCAGTCTGAGGTTGAGAAGACCTCAAATGCACCAAAACAGGGGGAGAAAACTGTTGAAACAGAACATGATGGTGTAGAGAGATTACATGACGGTATAGAAGGATTAAGGGTGATCGGAGACTTGTATGCAAGTTGTGGATGTTGGACCATCAGATGCACTAAACATGATTAATCAAGCATATGAAGATGGAGAATCTGGTGATGAGGGGGATAGTGAAAATGAAAATGAAACTGAAGAGGATAAGAGGAAAAGGAAAGAAAAGGGGAAAGGGATTACCTTTGTAGATGATGACCTACATCCCTTGTCCCAACACAGAGGTCAATCCGGTGATGATATACTTCACAAAGAAAATGTGATTGATCCTGATGTAGCAGAAGTTGAATATGTCAAGACTGCCATGAGATTATTGAATAAATATTTGGAGTCTTTGGATAGAGAAGATGAGGAGGAAATACCTCAAGAAGTGCTTGAAGCACTAATAAACATGAAGAAGAAAGAAAAGGAGGATGAGAGGAGGATGAAGGAGGCAGATGAGGCGATAAAGGCCACACTGGATGCTCTAAGAGCAAATCTAAATGTTGATGAACAAGAGAGTACACAAGTTGAATAGCCAGTGACAACTAAGCCTGAAGAGCCCATGGAAACTGAACTTGAACAATCTGAATCTGAACCAGTTAATATTGAGATGGAAACTGATAATGAACAAAAAATTGGTCTGCGAGTAAGAAATGAACCCAAAAGGGATGAGGCGCCAAAGATGCCATGAAATGTATATGTAAAGTTCATCTCTCAGTTGGTATGCTCAGGACACATTTTGATATTCTCCTACATCCTGAAAAATTTAGACCAGAAACTGTGGCTGCAGCAAGGAGAGCTCAAGAAGAACATAGACAAGAATAGTGGAAGAAAAGCCAACTCGTGATAAAGGATAAACCTGAGCCGATAGTAAGTGTAGTGTGTGATGAAGAGGATCTTGGAACAAAACCAATTACAGAAGAGATCAGTAATAAAGAATCTAAGACCTCTGAGTCAGTTGATGAGGAAATTATAATTGAAGAGCCAGAAGCTGAAGTAACACAACCTGACACACCCACTCCATCTCAATCACTAAAAAGAAAAGAAAGAGCAGAGATTGAAACACCTAAGTCTAAAAGGTAGAAATCAGTAAAGGTGATGGTGTACAAAAGGAGATTGGAGAAGCTTGAAGAAAGGAAAAGGGCTCAATATGCAAGAAATGAAGAACCAATGATTGAAGCTCTCCATAATCTTGAAGAAACAATTGACTCAGAAGATGAAAATGAAGATGATAAGGGGTCAAAGGATGCTGAAAAAGAAAGTGAAGATAGAGCTTATTTGATAAGTCTTGAATATGATCTGAAATACGTTCAAAGACTGTCAAAGGAAGATATGGCCAAAGAAGCTGAAGGTTGGAGACAAAGGGAAACAAGAAGAGAAGCCTTGATCAAAGATGGCCACAAGCTTGCATTCCTGAACTTACAATCTTTTGACACAATAGACAGATTATACAGGAATGCTCTTGTGGACGACATCTCAGATTATATGAAAAAAGTAGCAAAGAAGAAGGTAGAGGGAGAAAAGGTGTTAAAAGAGTCGGACAGTAGCAAAACGAGAACTGAAAAGAAAGCCAGTGATGAAAAATAATATGAGTCATTAAAGGAAAAACATAATGACATAAAGTTTCTTCAACTATATGGCTATAGCTATTAGTCCTTGATAAAGCTTTCTCTTGAAGAACTAAAAAGGAAAATTCAACTTGTAAAAGACTCTCACAAAGACAAGAAAACTTAGGAAGAATATGAAAGAGAACAAGAGCTGAGGTTGAGATTGGCAAGAGAAAGAGAAGAAGCTAAGAAGAAAAGGTGGTTTGAAGACCCTCAGAGGGTAGATATGTTAAAGAAGATTGTCATGGAGAAAGGAATGACGGAAGAACAGTTTTGAAACATGCCTCATAAACAATTAATTGAAATATATAATATAGAGTAGAAACTGTAGTTGGAGACCCAAAGAAAACTGCAGGAAGATAAGCTGAGAGCTGAAGAAGAAGTTCGAGCAGAAATGATGAGTGCTCTTCACAAAAAGGGAGCCAAAATGTCGAGGCTAGTAGTACAGACAGATGACAATCAAAAAATGGTATGAAGAAGCTGGGCTGCATAAGATAAAAAAAAACTCAACAAGCAAGCACAAGCCGAATACCCATTGGATATGAGAATGTGAGGGCTGAGCAACCAAGAAATCTAAATCTGCCCACACATCTCTTCGTTGATAAAAGATCCAAGACTGTTAGGGTGATCACTGAAGATAAAGAGGAAACCTTGATTATCTTCAAAGACGACTTAAGGAATTTTACAAGATAACAACTAACAAAGATGGCTGAAATGACAATCAAATCAGAAATCAACCATCTAGTCAACCAAGGAATGAGCTATCAAAATTTATTTAGGAACAAGCAGAGTAAGGGTTTCCATTCCTAAAACAAAAGAAGAGAGTCATCCACAGCCAAGCTGAGAAAGAGAGAGGAGAAAAATGATAAATGAAGTACATACTTTGGAGCTTTCTTTCTTTGATGCAAAAAGAAGGAACCCTCAAGCTGGCAGCCCTTCAACAAAAAGAATGACTCTGAGAGACTGTCTAGCAATGAGAAGGGAGATGATGGAACCAAATTCCACAGCACGGCAAAATGGAAGAATCTCTTACCTTACTTATAACAGACACAATGACTTAATCAGCTTGAGGAATGCATCTGGAGGAACAATAGTTGTGATCTTATATGACAGTGATCTTCAGTTCATACATCGGCAAGATCTTCAAGACATAATAGATGCCAGATTCCCTCATGATTCTCAAGATTCTGTGGAGCTTGACATAATCAAACAGAAGGCCGCCTTTGTCAAACTAGAAAAAGAGAAAACCAACACAAGAGGAAGAAGAAAATAGCAAAATGAAACTCAAAGAAAATCAATTTTATTTCTGTTTATCTCCGTAATTTTTGATTTTTTGTATAAGATGAAAAAACTTTGATATGTAATGCCCAAGAGGCAGAATTCCTTGTTATGTAATGAAATGACATGTTCTTGAATGATATATCTATGACGTCTGATACATGTGTAACTCTATGCATGTATGTTTTGGTGCATCTACGGGGAGATTGTTGAGTCGGATTTTTGATAAGAAAGATTGAAATATTCTCAACCTCCTCAGAAAACGGCTAAGTATGGACTTCGAGCAAGCCTAGATGATCGAGCATGGTTTTACTACTTCAAGCAAGGTCTTCAGAACCTTAAATGGTTGATTCTTCTAAGTGTTAAGGCTTCGAGCAAGCTACACTTCAACGAGCAAGAGTGTTCTTCTATCGAACATGGATTGCCAATCGAGCAAACAGCTTGATCATACAAGTTTTAACCATGTGTTACGAGCACAGGATAATCGAGCACATGGAGACAAGCTTGTATGCAATAAGAAGATGTCATGTGATCAAAGCAAGGACTTCGAGCACAGTTCAGTTCCTCGGGCAAGATTTAGATTCAAGCATGCTAAAGATTGCTGAATAAGAAGACTGAAGACATCAAGAAGAATGAGCTTGTTCGATGGACGTGTTCGAGCAAAGCATGGATTAGTCAAGAGGAATGAAGCCTGCTGGAGGAGAATATTTTCACTGAAGATATTCTAAGTAAAGTATGCTCGAGGATATTCATCGAGCATACCTAGCATAGTGAGTCTGCTCGAGCAAGTTTGTTACCTTGCTCGAGGACTCAACACTTGTATTATTTTGTATTTCATTATGTAATGGTTAGGAACTTCTAGAAGGAATGTCAGGGTCTATAAATAGGGTCCTAGGTTTCCATTTAGGGCACGGATACGGATAAGGATAACGGCGCACACAATACGAGAAATATTCCAAAGAATATTCTATTTGTTTCCTCGTACTGCTGCCACCGTCGTCACACACAAAACCCTAAACATTCCTTTCACTGTTTCATTAATGACTTATTTAATACATTGAATTTTTGTCTGTGAATGTGCTCTTACTGATTATTTATTATCATTTCATGTTTGTTGTTTTCACTCATTCGTTCCCACTTGTTGGATATCCTGATTCCGCCGGGATATTAAATAGGCCTTCGGGTAACAGAGTTGGTGTGTTTTTGTCAACCTTTCTAAGGTTTCACCCAACTCACGGTCCTGACATATTATGTATAAAATATCTTAAAGATAATATATCCTTAAATCAAAAGTGTTGATAAATAAGTTTAAGAGAAATTAGTTTGATATGTTTTTAACATAACACATCCAAAATGGTCTTAAACTTTCTAAAGTAAGATATGTTAGGTATAATATATCTATGAAATATACTCCCAAAACTTATCGTATTTAGAAATACAATATTTGAGGTTGGTGTATTGTATAGAACATGTCCTTAATATATTTAGAAAAATATCTTAAGGATAACACATCCAGAAAATATATGTTTCAAACCTCTATAAGTGAGACTTGACACAATTAAGCCAAAAGATCATATTTCAAATAAAATTCAAAAGAAAGATTAAGTATAAAAGTGTACCTTCGCAGATGATAATAAATTGACAAACTTTCACACGATGTCCCCAATTGCTGGTCTTTTTATTCACCATGTTTTGAGATTTCATAAGTTAAAAAACAACTTAATAACATCTCTACACTTAGCGACCTGGCCGATTTTCGATCTGTTAAAACAAAGTTAGATAATTCTGGCGATAAAGCCCATTTACTGGCGATAGAGCCTACTTACTAGCGGTAAAGCCTATTTTCTGGCGACAAGGCCGTTACTTGAGAGACATGAAACTGTCTAAACCTTAGATAAAACTGGGGAAAGTCCCAAACATGTGGACATGAAAATGCCGAAATTTTAGATAACATGAAAATGTTATAAACCTTAGAAAACATGAAAATGTTATAAACCATATGTATAACACGTCTGCCACTTATCTTGAGGATTCGACATATAGCCAACAACAAACAGATTACCAGATGGTCTGGTCCGCCTGCCTCGAACTATACTCGATTATCGTGCGCTCCAAGCGGGGTGTCACCCAATTCGTGAGAAGGTGAAGACCTTTAAACCATAGGAGATATCAGGCATATCATATTCGTGTGGGAGGTGATCAGCCTCTAACTGTTGTCAAGATAACGTATCCTTAGGATAATTGCAAAACACTAAACTCTTAATGAGGGGTGGGTGTTAGCCTGGCTAACACCCCTCCGTTGCTTAAGTCAGTAAACTTGTTAAAGAGATAATAAAATTTTTAAATATGAAACAATGTAAAAGCAGATCAGGGAACATACATTTATCCTAAGATGTTGAGGATTTAAACATACTAGTTAAGGATACTGGCAAAATTATGCTTTAAGATAGATAGCATTCCAAGCCCTTGGTATAGGAACACCCTCCATAGTGATCAATCTGTAGGCCCCCTTGCCTGCTTTTGAATCGATCAAGTAAGGACCTTCCCACTTTGGAGCTAGCTTTCCATCTACTGGGTTAGTGGTATTGTGGAATGCCTTTCATAATACCATATCTCCTACTTGAAATCTTTGAATTCGGATATTTTTGTTGTAGGACTTGGCTATTCTTTGCTGGTATGCTGCCATCCTGATTTTGGCAAGATCTCTAAGCTCGTCAATAGTGTCTAGATCTTCAGAAAGGCTTTGGTTGTTGGACTCAGTATCTTGTATGCTGGTTCTTGCCGTGGGGATCCCATCTCTGTAGGGATAACATCTTCTGCTCCAAACACCAAAGAGAAGGGTGTTTGACCCGTTGTATTTTTTGAAGTGGTTCTATCAGCCCAAAGAACGAATGGTAGTTCTTCAGCCCATTTTCCTTTCTTGGATCCCAATTTCTTCTTCAAATTGTTGATGATGATCTTGTTACTAGACTCTGCTTGACCATTGGCTTGAGGATGTACTGGAGTTGAAGTCACCATCTTGATTCCACAACTTTCACAAAAGTTGGTTGTTCTGCTACCGATGAACTGTGAATCGTTATCACAAATGATCTCTGTTGGGATACCAAATCTTCTCAGGATATTGCGTTTGATAATGAGATTACATCCTTCTCTTTAACTTGGACAAATGCTTCAGCTTCAATCCATTTGGAGAAGTAATCTGTCATGGCAAGCAAAAAGAATTTTCCACCAAGAGCCTTGGGCAGCTTTCCCACAATATCAATCCCCCATTTCATAAATGGCAACGGGGCTATGATAGGATGCAGTGGTTCAGCTGGTTGATGCAAAATGTTGTTGTGTCTTTGAAAAGGATCACATTTCTTGTTGAAGTTCATTGCATCCTTCTTCATTGTCGGCCAGAAATAACCTATCCTCAGTATTTTGGATACTAAGGCTCTGCCCCCAGTGTGATTTCCGCAATCACCTTCATGTATATCTTTGAGGACTTCTTGTGCTTCATGGTGTTCCAAGCACCTCAAGTATGGACTTGCAAGTGACTTTCTATACAAAATATTTATAGGATGATATACTGCGTTACCTTCATTCGAAAGGCCCTGGGATTTTCTCCTTCCGGAATCTCGTTATCCTGAAGATATCGTATTATGGGACGTGTCCAGGATACTAGATCATCTTCAGGTTTTGAAGTCTCCATGACTTCTTGGTTCTCTTTTGTTGCTGGAGCTAGGATATGCACGATGGGTATCTTGATATCATCTGGTATCTTCAGAGCTGATGCTAAATTTGCTAAGGCATCTACATCAGTGTTCTCTTCTCTTGGTACCTATACTATATCAAATGTTTCAAAACACATGGCTAATTGCTTAACTATTTCTAAATATTTTGCTAAATTTTTTGCATTTACTGCATAAGAGCCATTAAAATGGTTAGCTAATAACAATGAATCAACATAAACTTGAAGATACCTGACCTTCATATCCTTAGCTAATTGTAAACCAGCTATTAAGGCCTCATATTCAGCCTCATTATTAGTAGCCTGAAATTCACAAGATATAGATAGAGGTATAATGTCCCCCTATGGCGATTTTAGGAGGATAGCTAGACCTATTCCTCTTATGTTGGAGGCACCATCAGTATGCAAGGTCCAACTCTCCTTGACCTCCAGCTGCTGAACTTCTTTTTCTACTTCTACAAGTACATCCTGGGTAAAATCAGTCACAAAGTCGGCAAGCGCCTGAGATTTGATGGCTGTCCTTGGTTCATATACAATCTCGTATGCACCAAGTTTTACAGCTAACTTTGCCATCCTACATGACATTTTTGGTATTCTCAAAACAGCTTTAATAGGATAGTTAGTTTTTACATGAATCGCATGAGTTTCAAAGAAATGTATTAATTTAGTAGAAGCCATTATAAGTGCTAAAATTAATTTTTCAAGATAAGAATACCTGGATTCAGCATCTAGTAGACTTTTACTTACATAACATATTGGATGTTGTTGACCTTCATGATCTTTGATGAGGAAAACACTGATTGCATTCCCCGAAATAGCTAAGTAAAAAGATAATGGTTCACCATCAACTGGCTTCATCAGGAGTGGTGCTGAGGATAAATATTCCTTTAGGGATACCAACGCCTTTTCTTACTTCTCTCCCCATTCGAATTTTTGATTCCTCCTCAGGATATCGTAGAAGTCTTTACACTTCTCTGAAGATCTTGAGATGAATCTGTTGAGGGCTGCTATTCTTCCTATCAACCTTTGGACATCTTTGACGTTTCTTGGTGATTTGATATCCAGGATAGCCTTGATATACTCAGGGCTTGCTTCTATTCCTCTTTTGGTGACCATGTATCCAAGGAACTTTCCTGCTTTGACCCCAAAATGACACTTTCCTGGATTCAACTTCATGTTATACTCATCTAGGATATCAAACGTTGTTGCCAAGTCTTTGAGATGATCCCCAGCCCTTCTTGATTTTACCACCATGTCGTCTATGTAGACTTCCATCGTGTCCCATAGTTGGTCTTTGAACATCATGTTGACTAGCCTCTGGTATGTTGCACCTGCATTTTTTAGTACAAAAGGCATTACAATATAACAGTATATATCTATGGGAGTCATGAAGGCTGTATCTTCTTGATCTGAAGGTTCCATTTGAATTTGTTGAAATCCTGAGGATGCATCCATGAAGGTTAGTAGTTCATGGCCAGCATTGCATCTACCATCGAATCAATGTGTGGGAGTGGAAATGGATCTTTTGGACAGGCCTTATTCAGGCCTATGAAGTCCACACACACTCTCCACTTTCCATTCTTCTTCTAGACTACAACTAGATTGGCTAACCATCTAGGATATTGGACCTCTCTTATCATCTTGGTCTTGAGCAGCTTCTGCACTTCTTCTTGTATGATAATGTTTCTCTCAGGAGCAAACTTCCTTCGCTTTTGATGTACCGGCCTAAAAGATTTATCTATACCAAGTTTATGAGTAATTATGGATTTAGAGATACATGTCGTATCTTCATGTTTCCAGGTGAAGGTAGAAGCTCTTTGTTGGTGCATTCTGTGACCGTCGCTATGCAATTCTGACCAGCGGATCGTCACAGGCGAAGTTAGCACAACTTCGCCTAGGCGAAGTTATAACAACTTCGCCAACGGCGAAGTTGTAACAACTTCTGCCTTAGGCGAAGTTATCACAACTTCGCCCTAGGCGAAGTTATGAACAACTTCGCCTACTGAAGCCCAAGCCCGTGAAGATTGTCTATATATACATGTGTCGTGTTAGGTTATAGAGAGGGAATCCAGTAATTCAGAGAGTGTGTGTTACAGTTTGAGTGTCAAGAGAGAGCAAGAGAGTGAGAGTCGTGTGAGACGACCCGAGGTAGAGCTCACCTCAGGTCAGTCGTGTTTCTGTTTATGTTACGGTATGTAACGTGATTATTTTATATATGAATCTGCAGATTTGATTATCCATTATTGTATTTGTTTGTGTATTTGATCGTGTACGTGTTTGTGTTCTTCGTCTATACACCAATAAACGAGTCTAGGAGGATTCCGCACTCCTAGACCTCGTGCGGATCTCGTATCGATCAGCACCGGGACTAACAAGTGGTATCAGAGCCTTAGGCTCTTACGCTATGGTTCGAGATCTGCGTTTTTGGTGTTTCTGGCACGTTTCTGTGCGTTTTCGGCCGAACAGCCGCCGCAGGCGAAGTTATTGGGTTCAGGCGAAGTTGTCGCTTAAATTTTAGGGTTTAGGCGAAGTTAGCAGCCAGGCGAAGTTATGGCCAGGCGAAGTTATGAACAGGCGAAGTTATGGCCAGGCGAAGTTATGGCCAGGTGAAGTTATGGCCAGGCGAAGTTATGAACAGGCGAAGTTATGGCCAGGCGAAGTTATGGCCAGGTGAAGTTAAAAAAAAAAAAAAAAAAAAAAAAAAAAAAAAAAAAAAAAAAATTGTTTGGAGTTTTCGTCTGTATGGCCGGGTGTACACGATTATTGTGAGACCAAAGATGTTGTTCCGTCAACGAGTGATCTTGTTATCTCTTGGTCTTACGTGTGAACAAATACGTGTCAACTCTGGATTTGGAGTTGAGGTTGTGAATGGGATATTGTTTGAAACTGGATATTGACACATATTCGGGTGTTTGTGGGCAATGAAATTGTTGTTGTTCGTGGTTGACCAACCGAAGAAAGTCAAATTGAACTGAAGGTTTTCGTCATTACTGGATTGCGGTAAGAGCATATTATTTATGTTATTTTCAAGGCGTTCGAGAATTGGATCCTGAAACGTGATGCTTATTTATACGAGTGAAGATTCTGGAACAAGTTGGATTTAACCGGGAATTAAAGTGTCTATGTTCTTGATTGTTATCCCTGGTGATTGAAGATGCTTCGGATTAATTAATGGTCATGTGTTAGATTCTGTCAAGGTGGTTTTGTGATGAAATTGATCACCTGATGTTGAGTAGTTGAAGATTAAACCTTATCGTATGCCGACGAGTTGGTGAAGTTGTGGAGGAAGCCCAACTTCATGTGTTGGTGAAGTCAGATGGACTCACGTGATTGGTTGAGATGATCTATTGGCACGAGGATGCATGCATTTCAAAGACCTCAATCGTTATAGTCGGAGAAGCTTACACTGAAGGGGAGATCTGATATGGAAGACGCTGGGTGATTGGTAGATTTGTGAAGCTACAGGACAGATTCAGACACGGCTGGTTGATGAACAAAACAGAAGATCATCAGTTAAGAGGGAGTCTGTTAGTGCATGTTTTGTAACAGATGATCTTTCGTGTTTGTTAGAATTGAGAGCAACGGTCAAAGGGGAGACTGTTGGTGCATTCTGTGACCGTCGCTATGCAATTCTGACCAGCGGATCGTCACAGGCGAAGTTAGCATAACTTCGCCTAGGCGAAGTTATAACAACTTCGCCAACGGCGAAGTTGTAACAACTTCTGCCTTAGGCGAAGTTATCACAACTTCGCCCTAGGCGAAGTTATGAACAACTTCGCCTACTGAAGCCCAAGCCCGTGAAGATTGTCTATATATACATGTGTCGTGTTAGGTTATAGAGAGGGAATCCAGTAATTCAGAGAGTGTGTGTTACAGTTTGAGTGTCAAGAGAGAGCAAGAGAGTGAGAGTCGTGTGAGACGACCCGAGGTAGAGCTCACCTCAGGTCAGTCGTGTTTCTGTTTATGTTACGGTATGTAACGTGATTATTTTATATATGAATCTGCAGATTTGATTATCCATTCTTGTATTTGTTTGTGTATTTGATCGTGTACGTGTTTGTGTTCTTCGTCTATACACCAATAAACGAGTCTAGGAGGATTCCGCACTCCTAGACCTCGTGCGGATCTCGTATCGATCAGCACCGGGACTAACACTCTTTTCTTTAAGAAGGACACCAATCCTTGTTCGATATCCTCAGACATACCTGATCCTATCAAAAATTTGATATCGGTATCCTGAGGATCCAAGGATACTTCCTTCACATCATGGTCCCTGGCTTGCAGAACCTCCCCTGGTTGCATCTGTAATGAGTAGGCTTTGTAGTCCACTTCATTGATGAAGCATAACATTCCTTGGCATCTTGCTGATCGCTTTCAATCTTGATGACTCCCCATGGGCTTGGAAGTTTCACACATTGATGATAAGTTGAGGGTACTGCCTTCATGCTGTGGATCCAGGGCCTGCCTAATATCACATTACAACAAGACAATGAGTCAATAACACAAAATTTTTGTAGAGAGTTAGTTCCCTTAATATATATTGGAAGTTTGATTTCTCCCAAAGTATCCTTGGTCTTGCCAATGAACCCTACAAGGACTGACGATTTCAGGATAATTTCCGTTTCCGGGATATCCATCTTTTTCAAGGCATTCATCTAGATAATGTTCATAGAGCTTCCTCCATCAACGAGTATCATGCGCATACAACAGATAGCTATACATAAAGTAATGACCAAACCGTTATGGTAGGATTCCACAAGGTCATATCTATCTTCCTCATCGAAGGATATGATTCTTTGAGTTGTTAACATGGAAGTACGGAGAGGTCTTTCTCCGTTGTCCATCTTTGTTTCTTTGGAACGCTTCTTGGCCGCTGAGTATGAGGTTCCACAAATGTCGAATCCTCCCGAGATAAAGGAAACAACCTTAGCTCCGGGTGGTGGAGAAGGCGCCCTTTCAGGTATCTTGACTGGATCCTGATTCTTGTTCTTGTTTCTTCCAAACAGTTCTTTCATGTATTCTTTGCTGAAAAGTATCCTTTTTCCTTCCGAAGTGCAATGCTGTTGGTACATGTATGTCAGTAGTTCATAGTCTAGCATTTGTAATCGAGTCTGTAATGTAATTATGTTTTGTTTACGTTTGTTTTGTAATGCGCGAAGTTGTCAACAAGTTCGCTATGGCGAACTTGTTGAATCAGCGAAGTTATTGACAACTTCGCCTGTGGCGAAGTTGTCGTGTTTAAATACTGTTCAGCAGAACAGATTACGTGTTGTTCGTTTAGGGTTTTCGTTTCAGTTTTCAGTAACCGAGTTACGTGTCATAGTCTGTAACGGTGACCTCAGGTCACGTGTTTGTTATCAATATAACGTGGTTGGTTTATTGCTTGTGTGTTCGATCTCTACATACTCTACACTCGTATCTACCTACGCAGGGATTCCGCACCTGCGTTGTTAGAGACATCCCGTGTACGATCCGTCCAGGAACCTACAATTGGTATCAGAGCCAAACGGCTCGATTGTGAGGTTCGGGATTTCACGCGGGTGTAGAAAACGTCTCGTTTGACCTATTCGCGGGACGTGTTTTTGTTGGGATTGAGTTTTGCTAGTGCTTGACAGTCATTTTCAAGCCTTTGCATTGATCGGGAGCTGCTGGATTGACGAAAACAGATCTGAACAAACTTCCCTGTTCATCGGGCGAAGTTACCGTTCATCGGGCGAAGTTACCATTCTTCAGGCGAAGTTGCCGTCGCTGGAATTAGGGTTTTTGGCGAAGATATAAGGAGTAGCGAAGTTAACTACAACTTCGCTCACTTCATAAGTTCGCCTTAGCGAAGTTATCCGCAACTTCGCTTCAAATCCAAGTTCGCTCAACTCATAAGTTCGCCAGAGCTAAGCGAAGTTATTCTTAACTTCGCCCAAATCAAGCGAATTTAAGATCTCAGCGAAGTTCTCTTTCAGCGAAGTTAACCTTCAAGCGAAGTTATTCTTAACTTCGCCAACTGAGCTGTTTTAATATTTTTTTGTTTTTCCAGGTTTTTCAGGTTTTTGCAAGGATGTCGTCGATCAATATCTCCGACTTGGTCAAGATGGAAGTAGAAGCGGGGTCTGCCACTAAGGCCCCGAGGCTGATGAAGGGAACTGACTTCGTGGCATGGAAGGACAGATTCATCCAATACATCAAATACCAGGATGCCAAAATGTGGGTGTGCATCCAGGATGGGTATATCCCTCCAACTGCGCAATACGAAGGTCGCGATGTGGTTAAGAAGTACAGCAAAATGGAGGAGGAAGAAAAGAAAATGTACGAGGCCGAAAGCAAGGCCCATGCTGCGATAACAATGGCACTTCCTCAAGAGGTTCTCCATACGTTCCGAAAGTACACTTCTGCAAGAGAGCTTTGGGATGCTCTTGAAAATAGATTCGAGGGGAATGTGGGTATCCGTGCATCGAAGGTAAAACTTTTGAAGACCCAGTTCTCCGTCTTCAAATTTTTGAAGAACGAATCGCTGGATGATATTATCACCAGATACTATCATCTAATGACAGAGCTTAGCAATTATTCGATTGCTTACCGAGAAGAAGAGATCGTTGAAAAACTTCTCGATGCTCTTCCACCGAAGTGGGAAATGTACACCGTTCTTATGAGGGAAGACAGAGACTTTCCTAATTATGATCTTGAAACGGCAGTGAACAAGCTCAGAACTTATGAGCTTAATATGGTTCGAAAAGAAACACCTACAGATCAGATACAAGACCCTGGTATGTATGGTGCAAAGGTCAACTCAGGCTCAAGTTCAAGGCCTGAATCTGCTGCTTATTACTCTAAAGGGGAGTCAGGCTCTGACTCGTCTCATGAAGGAAAAGTTTCTGTAAACACGAATGGTGATGTATGTTTCGTTGCTGGAGGATCTAGTACTTCAAAGCCTCAAGCATCCACAAGTAGTTTTTCTGCAAATGCATCTAGCAATAGGTATTCCAAGATGCCTATGAGTGTAAAATCTGCTGAAGAGCAGTTTGCAGTCTATGCATCATTTATTGCTTCCTATGAAAACTACATCCAGGGGAAGATTGTGGACCCTGCTGTTCTGGATGAGGATTATGACCAGATCGATGCTGATGATCTGGAGGAGATGGATTTGCAATGGCAAATGGCCATGATAGTGAGGAGAGTCAAGCGTTTCATGAATAAGACGGGGAGAAAGTTTGTTGGTGGTCGGCCCGGGTTCGACAAGTCCAAGGTAAGGTGCTATAATTGTCAACAGTACGGGCACTTTGCCAAGGAATGCAGAAATGAGAGGGTTGAACGAGGACAAGGTCGACCTACACAACACTCAGGAGTTAACAGAGAGATAAATGCCATGTTAACCAGAGAGGCAGGAGAGTACAACTGGAATCAACGCTCAAGTGGTTCTGGTGAGCAAGCAAACATGGCTGAGTCTGAAGCTGAAGAATGTGAGAAGGTTAAAGAAATTGAGAAAGCAAATGAAGAAGAAACCGCTTTCATGGCAAATGACAAAGATAATCGCTCCGAGGTAAGTCCTAAAACTATTTGTACTAGTTGTGAGAATTTGTCTGAGCAACTTAAAACAATAACTGATCAGTATGTCCATTTAGATGCTGACTTTAAAACTATTAAAGAAGATCACCATTTTACGAAAGCAAGAGAAATTAGTTATAAAATTAAAATAAAAGCATGTGAAAAAGACGTTCAAAGCTTAAAAATTAAACTTGCTGAGAAAATTGAAATAATTGATCTTAGTTATGAAGTTTTGGAGGAAAAAACTAAAGTGATTGCTGATCGAGATAAACAGATTGCTGACCACCAGGTAAAGGTGGTGGAACTGAACCGCAAACTTGAGCAGTTCAGGAATTCCTCGGCCATCCTTGATCACCTCGTGAGTGATCCAGGTACCTCTGCAAAGAGGGGAGGAATCGGATATAATGAAGTTCCACCACCCTTTAACCACAACTATACTTATAATCCGAGTGTTCAGAAATCTGTCGATTTCGAAGTTCCTCAGACAACTCCAATCAAGATTACAAGTGTAAAACCAAGTGTTAGCTGTGGAGAAACAAGTTCGAAAGTTTCTAATGTGAATATTTCTGTTTTGAGTCCAGTCTCATCGGATTCGGATAAGTTGTCCGAATCTGATCAGACAAAAGAGAAGGTAGGGTTACCCACCGATGGAGATAAAAATAAAGTTTCTAAAAAGAGTTCTCCACTCAATCCGTACGTCCCACCTTATGTGAGACGAACGGCTGGTAACACTACCTCTACATCCAAACCAACATTTGACAAGAAATTGGAGAGTCGGTGTTGCTTTAGATGTAACAAATTAGGGCATTTAGTTGCAGATTGCCCTCTGGAGCCGAGATTAAGAGGTATGAAGCCAAATAAAACTGAGTATAAGCGTCATTTTGTTACTGCTAAAAATGAAAACTTTAAAAAATGCCAAAATGTAACGAATTCAAGTTTTCACAAAAACCAACCTCAGTTTTACAACCAAACCTCAAGATATGGCACCTTCAATTCTCAAAGGTTTGGAAGGCATTACACACAATCTGCAGGGAGATTCCCTAACAGGACTTACAGAAATTATCCTGATGCTAACTTAAGAAAGCCAGGGTACGGGACGTATCGATCCAAGACCAATTGGTCTTGGGTCCCAAGATTCTAACTCTTTGTTTTATTGTGCAGGAACAGTTGAACAGGGCTGCAAACAATCTTTGGATTGTAGATAGCGGCTGTTCCAGGCACATGACAGGCAACAAACACTTGTTGCAAGACTTAAAACCTGTTCAGGGAGCTAGAGTTAGTTTTGCTGGTGAAAGCGGAGGAAGGATTACCGGTAGAGGAACTGTGTCGAATGGGAGAATGACACTTGAAAACGTAAATTTTGTGGAGGAATTAAAGCACAATCTGCTGAGTGTGTCGCAAATCTGTGATAAAGAATACACTGTCCATTTCACTAAGAATGAAGCGATTGTATTGAAGCCTGGTTTTCATATACCAGAAGAATGGATAGTAATGAAAGCTCCACGTGAAACGAATACATACGTGATGGATATGAGGTCTACTGAAATGGCCACCGGAGAATCCTGTTTAATGACAAAGGCAAGCGAATTAGAATCAGAATTATGGCACAGGAGAATGGGACATATTCATCTTCGTAAGATGAACTTCATTGTCAAAAATGGGCTTGTGATGGGCGTTCCCTTAAAGAGTTTTAACTTTGAAGATAAATGCATAGCGTGCAAGAAGGGAAAACAACACAAGAAAAGCCATCTCACCAAGACGATCAACTCAATTGCTGGTACTCTAGAACTACTTCATATGGATCTCTTTGGTCCGGTGAATGTACAAAGTCTAGGTGGTACTTCTTACTGCTTGGTGATAACTGATGACTACTCACGATACTCGTGGGTATATTTTCTGAAAACGAAAGACGAGACGACTCAGATGGTGAAGAATCTAATTACAAAAGTCGAGAACGTCATGAGTAAATCAGTTAAATTCATCAGAAGCGACAATGGGACAGAGTTCAAGAACTTTGAGATGGAAATCTTTTGTCTTCAGAAGGGTATTGAGCATCAATACAGCGCTCCGTATACTCCACAACAGAACGGAGTAGCTGAAAGGAAGAACCGAACGTTGATTGAAGGAGCCAGAACTATGCTGGCAGACTCAAAGCTTCCTGTGATGTTCTGGGCTGAAGCAGTTGCTACAGCCTGCTATGTTCTGAATCGGGTGTTAACCGTTAAGAGACTTGGAAAAACTTGTTACGAGCTTATGCACGGAAGGAAGCCCAACTTGTGCGGTCTTGAACCTTTTGGGTCTCCTTGTTCGATTTTGAAGACTAACTCGAAATTTGGTGAAGTAGCCGATGAGGGAATCCTAGTCGGTTATGTTGTTGGGACTCCCAACAGACGGGTCTTCAATACGACAACTTGCAAGGTGGAGGTGGTTTGTAACACCGACATTACTAGTTACCAACCGCCAAAACCAAGCAATGGACCTGCTGAGCTGTTTGACTATGTTAAACTTTTTAAGTCGTTTAACGTACCTACTTTGGAAATTTCTGAAGAAGACGAAAGAGCATTGACGAAGATGATTTTTGATGAGGAAGAGGAGGTAGTGCAACATCAGACGACAGAAAAATCTCAGCCTTCCACATCAAATCCTATCGATACTCCTGCGGCCTCAACTGAAGATGAGTTTATTAATCCTTTTCACTCTCAGCCTGAAACTACCATAGATGAGATCTCTTCAAACTTGGAAGACAATTTGCATGTCGGTGCTGTTCCGACCACGAGAATTCACAAAGATCACCCATTGGAGAATGTTATAGGTGATGTGTCCTCTGGTGTACAAACCAGAAGTAGCCTGAATGAGCACACCTGTGTTTATTCAAGTATAAAAGAAACAGGTATAATGAATGAATGTTTGTACTCCTGCTTTATAAGCCAAATTGAACCAAAGAATTATCAAATGGCTTTAAAGGACAGCTCGTGGGTCGAAGCCATGCAAGAAGAGTTGGCTCAGTTCAAAAAAATGGAAGTTTGGACTTTGGTTGAGAAACCAAAGAATGTGCATGCTATAGGCACGAAATGGGTGTTCAAGTGCAAGAGGGATGAAAAGGGGATTATCGTGAGAAATAAGGCGAGGCTGGTTGTTAAAGGTTTTAATCAACAAGAGGGTATTGACTACAATGAGGTTTTCGCTCCTGTTGCCCGGTTAGAAGCGATTCGATTGTTTTTGGCGTTTGCTGCATCTAAAAAGATGAAGGTGTTTCAGTTGGATGTGAAGAGCGCGTTTCTTAACGGGAAAGTTGATGAGGTTGTGTTTGTTGAGCAACCTCCGGGTTTTCCTGACCCAGACTTTCCGGATCACGTATACAGGTTGAGCAAGGCGTTATATGGGTTACATCAGGCACCTCGTGCCTGGTATTCAACGTTATCGGACTACTTGCTGGAAAATGGTTTTGAAAGGGGATTGATTGACAGTACGCTGTTTGTGAAGAGAGAAGGATGTGACTTCTTACTGGTTCAAGTCTACGTGGATGATATCATTTTTGCTGCATCAAGAGTATCCATGTGTCAGGATTTTGAGGCTGTCATGAAGAAACGATTCGAGATGAGTGCTATGGGTGAACTAACCTTCTTTCTAGGATTGCAGGTTGATCAGAAGAAGGATGGGATGTTCATTCATCAAACAAAGTATGTTCATGATGTGCTGAAGAGATTCAAGATGGAGGACAGTTCTCCATATGACACCCCAATCTGCGTCAATCACAAATTGGGCGCTGAATCAGATGGTGACGCAGATGTGGACCCTACTCTGTATCGGGCGATAATAGGTTCATTAATGTATTTAACTGCTTCTAGGCCCGATATAATGTTTTCTGTTTGTCTTTGTGCTCGTTTTCAGGCAAACCCAAAGGAATCTCACATGAAAGGTGTGAAGAGGATTTTGCGGTATCTTAAGGGCAAGCCGAAACTAGGGTTGTGGTACCCAAAGGGAGGAGACGTTGAACTGGTGGCGTATACAGATTCTGATTATGGTGGCTGTAATCAGAGTCGGAAGTCAACAACAGGAGGCTGTCAGTTTCTTGGAGGAAGATTAGTTTCCTGGCAGTGCAAGAAACAGACATCAGTTGCAATTTCAACATGCGAAGCTGAATACATGGCAGCATCCAACTGCTGCTCTCAGGTTTTGTGGATTCAGCAACAATTGCGCGACTATGGTCTGAATTTCTTACTTACTCCTATTTTAATTGATAACACTGCCGCCATCTCAGTAATTAACAATCCCGTGAAGCACAGTAAAACTAAGCATATTGACATTCGTCATCACTTCATACGGGATTGTGCTGAGAAGAAACTAATAAAGATCGAAAAAGTTGATACACTTGAAAATTTTGCTGACTTGTTTACAAAAGCGTTTGATAAATCCAGATTTCAAAACCTAATTGAGCTAAACGGGATGATCAATCCCGAGTAACCATGTCTTTGATTTAAAAAAAAAAAAAAAAAAAAAAAAAAAAAAAAAAAAAAAAAACATGGGTCATTTTTGCTTAAAATTAGTCGGTTACCTCAGTTTGATGGACATATCCTAGGATATGTTTTGGTCCTCGTTTCAACTTAGAGAATGAGGATAGCCATTAACCGGAAGACTGAAAGTGACCGGTGCAGCTATGACGTGTGTTCTTTCAGTTGCTGAAAATTAGTCGGTCATACTTAGTAAGAAGGACACATACTTGTATGTGGTCGGTCCAGTTGATCCATTGGATCTTCAGGATAGCCGTTTACCTGACGACTTTGACGTGATTGGGGCGATTGAATTTAAAGTTTTTTTTAAGGGAAATGAAATTAATTTTCAAGTCTGTTACTTCGTATGAAGTTCTATGCTGTGTTTAACAGAAAATTGATCCAACCTTGGAAAATGATATATATACTGATCGTGTGTGCTTAACTAGTGAAGTTATTAGGCTTAAAAGGCTTTAGAACAGTCATTGTATGTCGTGGTAATTTTTATGGTGCGTAAAAGTGTATGTGATACTAACTTAAACTACTCGAATTTACGTGGAAACTCCTTAAGAGTTTTGAATGTCTTCACACATATCTTTCCGAATGATAGGCAGAAAAGCGACTACCCAGTCATACACGAGCCCCTGAGTGATCTGATTCCTGTGAAGAAAACATTTCAAGATACTACAGTGATCCAGATTCGGGACTTGCAGTAGTTTAATACTCCGAAGTCAATAAGAATGATTGGTTTAAAAAAAAAAAAAAAAAAAAAAAAAAAAAAAAAAAAAAAAAATATTTGTATATCTTTAAGTACTTATGAGACATAGTAACAATCAAGACTTCTCATGTCTGGAGTAAGAAAAGAACGGGAAGCAGTCAACGAGTATATACAAGTTAATCAGACATTATGGGTCGAAGTCAATTCGGGGTGACTTGGGTATAGCCAAATACGCTTTGAGAATAGATAGAAGACATCATTATCTCTGAGATGTTGCCATCTTAAACTTTTGAGCTTAACTGAACCTTAATCCGTATCACAGAAACGATGAAAACCATTTACGTTATTTACATGCTTACAACCTGTGTCTCTATGTCATAATACAGCCAAACACGGATCTAAGTGACAGTCACATCGTTAGTATGATTCCTGTTAGGATCTTTTCTAAAACGTAGTGGTCCCTGACTAGACTGAAATTTGATCCCCTATTTCGTTAAAATTTTTTCTAAGATTTTTTTTGTTTTTTGTAGTTATATCATTTCATTGTTGGTTACTAGATCTTGATCATATTTGTTTAACTCTTTTTGGTAATTTCTAAGGTTAAATTCAGGATTATTCAAACTTAAAGGGCTGATTTTGAAAATTACGGGCGAAGTTGTTGAATTCGGCGAAGTTGTGCTTAACTTCGCCTTGGCGAAGTTAAGCGTAACTTCGCCTGAACCAACTCTGCCCTATATAAGGGATTGTAAACAGTTACTATATCACTTTTTTCGAAATTCCGGCGAACTTGTTACAATAACCATTATATCCGGATCTTGTTATTCACTTTCGATTTCGATCTTGTGTTCCTTGTTTCTACTATACTAGTGGTATGTGTAGTCAATAACATCCTATCTTTCTCGTTATAGTTTTACCCGGTTCGAGACCTCGGGTCGTCGAACCTTAGAAACCAAGTTTTCCGACCTCACGTTACGTGTTCATGGACGACCTTTTCGTCCTAACACCATTGAAATATGTTGGACTTCATTGTTAGATCGTTAAATCGGTCCGAAACATCGGATAAACCTTGTTTGAATCTGAACAGTCGCCGTTTCAGATTCAGGCGAAGTTAAGGTTTACGCGAAGTTATTCTCAACTTCGCCAGTGGCTTAAGTTCGCCTTCAGCGAAGTTATCCACAACTTCGCTTGAAGCTTAATTTCGCCTATGGCGAAGTTATCCATAACTTCGCCTTGAACACAACTTCGCCTATTTCAAATTTTTTATAAGTTTATAGACGAACTTACAGATGAAGCGAAGTTGTTCCCAACTTCGCCTCAACTTTAAATTCGCCTGTACATCACAACTTCGCATATGGTACACAGCGAACTTGTGAGATGATTATATGGTCTCTAACTTGATTTGTTTTGTGCAGATATGGCTGCTGTTGGAGGTACTGGAGGTGATGATGGTGATGAGCAACGACAATTCTTCCCAGCCCATAACCAATACATCACTTTGGATCCAGACGCACGAGGCGTTGAAGACTATAGGGAGATTATCACATTTCTCCAACGATCACGAGTTTTTCACGCGATCACTAATACACTACCCATATCTCTGCCCAACATTCAAGATTTCTGGCAGACGGTGTATTATGATTGCAGACCTGAGCCTCCAGTGATGCGAGCAACTGTCAATGGTCAAGACATACAGTTTTCCTCGGAAGATATACGGTTGGCTCTGCAGTTCGGTGATGAAACGAGAGACGACCCAACGGAATTCGTAGCTCCTTTCCGTGACGGAGCTTACTTAAGGATGGGTTATTCGGGTCCGCTGGGGGACTCGCAGAGGAGGAAAGGCTTTCTGCTGGATCAATGGCGCTTTTTGATGCATGTGTTGATAGTATGCATGTCCGGCAGAAAGGCAGGAACAGATGGGATGGGTGCGACGATGCAATCGGCTATGATTGCGCTGACTTACAACCGCAGATATTCGTTTAGTCAGCTAATCTTTTACGAGATTGATCGTCAGAGACGGGCGACGGCGCGCGAGCGTTTTATTATGTATCCTCGGTTCCTACAAATGATTATCAATCATGTCGCTCCGTCTGTACCGCAAAGACGCCCTATCAGATACGTTGAGTGCGTTACAAAACGTATCTTTGCTCAGTGCAGAACGTCGTGTTGGAATACCGTATGCCCGAGACACATAATTAGGTTAATGTGGCTAGCCGTGTTTGATCCAAGTCGGGTCATACCCAATAACGAGTTAGACACACACCAATTATGTATTTGTTAAGATAAGATCTATAAGACAAATACAGAACACGACACATTCAGAAAAACGGGTTTCTGAATAATTACTTGAAAGTGTTAAATAAATTAATTGGTTAATTTATTTATTCAAATAATTATTATTGGAATGATTATTTAACTATGTGTTCTTTTGTAAAATGGTTTATAAAAGATGGGGTGTTTATATATTTATTTTATACTTTATAAAATAAATAAAATAAAAAAAAATATATATATATATATAATAATTGGGGCCGGTTTTGGGTGGGCCCCACACCCCATGTCTTGGTCAATATTTTGTCATGAAAAGGTTGAGTGTGAACTTAACCAAAAACCTAACACCATGTTGGATGATGGTGTGTAATGATAAAAGATCAAGATCAAGATACATTATAATAACACTTTCAAGTAAACAAAAAAAAACACAACACTCTTTTTCTTTCTTCTTGTTTACGGCCAAGGAAGAAAAGAAGGCTCGGGTCTCGGTTTTTCGTGTTCAAACTTCCTAACATAGCTTGGTGTGTGTTGGAGGCTCGGGGTACATTCCGTTTGAGGATTTTCCCTTTGAAAGTCTAGCATCAACATCATCATCTTCTTCAACCACCAACTAAACTCTTAAAGGGTTAAGAATGTAAGTGTTTACAAGCTTTGATAGTTTAGCTTTTCCGTATCATTTGATCCTTGTTTCGGGTTTCTAGTAAATAGATTATTGGTAATCTTATAACATGAATAAATTAGGTTGTTCATGTACACATTTTATAAACTTGTAACATATATATAAACATGGATACATATGTTTAGTTTGTAAACATCACGCTTCCGCCTTAATTGTGACTAGTTAAATGGTTAACTAAGTTTATAAATTCCATAGAAACTCAACAAATGGCATCAAGAGCCGGGATACGGGAAACTAAGCTTCGGGTTCTCGGTTTTATATTTTTCCCTTTGAAAGATTTTATACAAAAAATTAACATGCATGATTTTTTTTTGTATTTAATCTTGTTATTGTTTTTGGCTTTGTTCAAAAAAAAAAAAAAAAAAAAAAAAACCGAGTTAATGGGCCGAAGCCCAATTCGGGTGAATTTGGGCCGAAGCCCACTTGAATATGGTTATTGGGCTAACCGGAAATAAAAGGGAAAAGGCTATATGGGCCGAAGCCCATTTTTGGTTAAATGGGCCGAGCCCATGAGTTTTTTAATTGGGCCGAAGCCCATGTGTTTTGCACATGTGGGCCGAAGCCCATAATCTAGTTATTGGGTCAAGCCCAAATGGGTTGGGCTAGGCCCGATAAAGTCAAGGGGTTTTGGAACGGGTTCCTAAAACATAACGGGTTATGTTTGTTAAAACTAGACCGAGCCGTAGACCAAAGTGGATGTTTGTTTGTGGTTGATGTTGTGATTGTTGTTAATTATTCAAAGTTTCGGTTTGTAATAATTAATTAGGGGCTATTTTGTAATTATTTATTCATATGGGTATGTAATAAATAGTTTATTTGTAATATCTTTATTTTATAGAAATATGTATTAGGACATTTGTTTTTGTAAAATAAAGAAGATTGCAAAATTGGAAGTTTGGGCCTAATTGGGCCGGGTATGGTGATAATGGGTCTCACAAGCCCATTAAAGGGATTCAAGCCCAAAAGGACCTAAGCCCACCAATTGAGCCCAAATGGAAGCTTATGGAAGCTAAGGCCCAAGTTCAAGCCCAATGGATCACAACGGGGTTGAAGAAGATGCTCGAAGCATTTGGATGCGGGATCGAGTGGGAGCTACAACATCCATGTGTCATGTGTCCCTTAGGATTGGACCTAAGACACACACTTGTTTCGGCTAACAAGTGTGGTCTAACTTAGTGGCTCGTGTCTAGTATAATTGTGTATGCTTGTTAATTGATTGTTTGATTGTGTGGTTGTTAGATATTAGGATATCAACTTCGTCACATAGAATTAATTAACAAAGCATTAAATGGGTTCTAATAATTATCGGTAATTACGTGACACATAGTTTAATAAAATGGATTTATTAACTAGCCGTCTCACGCCCATAATAAAATGGTTTTATTATAAATTAGAATTTTGAAAATGGTTTCAAAATATCATGTTACTAAATGCATGTTAGTACATGATTTAAAGTTTTACAACTAGAATTATTAAAACTAAAAATCCCTTTTAAAATTAAGGATAATAAGTTAAACACCATCCTTTTGTATAACGCTTAACATATTAGTAAGCTCTTAGTGGGAAAAAGGTCACCTAACCGCATAGAGTAAATTAATATGTTAAGGTAATATTGGCATATAAATGGGAAAAAGGTCACCTAACCGTTTGTATGTTAATATTACAAGTTGATACAAGTAGGACGACTTAAATTAGAACCATGTGAAGAGGGTCACCCAAGCATGGGGTCTAATAGGTGTTGATGGGATAAACATGCCGACACGAAATATGATTTCGAACCGGTCCCATAAACTCTAGAAGTTGCAAAAGGGTTTGCAATTGTTATGAATAACTACCTTGATAAATCGACAATGGGAAAAAGGTCACCTAACCGGAGTCGGGTTTATCGTTGGATTCTAGATTTTAATTATTAATTATATTTGGTATATATATAAAAGGGTATTAATAATTAAAAAGGTAAAACACTAAAATGAACTTAATTAAAATTCTGCAGATGGCCGCACACGTCGACGACAACATAATCCCTAACGTCCAAAACGTATCTCTCCGATCTATTCTCGCTAAAGACCGTCTTAACCACAATAACTTTTCGGATTGGTTCCGAAATTTAAGGATTGTTCTAAAACAAGAAAAATTATATCATGTTTTGGAAACACCTATCCCCGAAGAACCGGAAGAGGGAAGTGAGGTCGAATATATGAATTGGGTCAAACTCACGGAAGATTCCATTCAAGTGTCATGCCTCATGTTGGCGACTATGGTTCCCGAAATCCAAAAGGATTTCGAAAACCATAATGCGTACGACATGATTACTCAACTTAAGGAAATGTTCCTTAAGCAATCAAGAGTTGAAAGGTTCGAAACGGTTCGAGCCTTGCATGCATGTAGAATGGATGATAATCAACCAGTTTCAACTTATGTACTTAAGATGAAAAGTTACATTGATCGCCTCGCCAAGCCCAATTGTCCCATCTCAAAAGAGTTAGCAACGGATTTGATCCTTAACTCTTTGTCGAAAAGGTTCGACACTTTCGTGTTAAATTATAACATGAACGGGTGGGACAAAACCATTGGAGAACTTCACTCAATGCTTAAAACAGCCGAGGCGAGCATGGGCAAAAGGGTTTTACCCATGTTTGCGATCAATGAAGGTAGATCCAAGAATCGGTCTCAACCCAATCCTAAGGCTAAGGTAGCAAAAAGAAAGGGTCCCCCTGTGCATCTTAAGGGTAAGGGCAAATCACCGGTTATGGCAAAGAAACAAAAGGTTATGGAACCGAAGGGTCATAAGGATGATCCTTGTTTTGGTTGTGGGGAGACCGGACACTGGAAACGCAATTGTCCGGTCTACCTAAAAGAGCTAAAAGACAAGAGGAATGTGGCGCATACCTCGGGTAATGTCTTTATGATTAATGTTGAGCTAAATCTTATTTCTTCTAACACATGGGTATTGGATACCGGATGTGGAACTCATATTTGCAATTGGTTGCAGGGGTTCAAAAGGAATGAAGACTTAAAGAAGGGCGAAGTGAATCTTTTCATGGGCAACGGTGCAAGGGTGCACGTGGTCGCTAGAGGAGACTTCACTTTATCGCTTCCAAGTGGTTTGGAAGTTGTTTTGAAAAATGTTTTGTATGCTCCTAGTTTGACTAGGAACATTATTTCTGTGCACCTTCTTAGACAATGTAACTTTGACTTTAAATTTGTAAGATCAGAAATGCATGTCTCATCTAATGGTATCTTTTATTTTAAAGCTGTACCAAACAACGGTATTTATGAATTGGTTCATGATAATACCTCAAATAGCTCATTATATCAAACTTCTACTAAAAGACTCAAAAAGGATTTGAGTGATTCCTACATTTGGCATTGTCGCCTTGGACACATAAACAAGAATCGTATAAATACTCTCCAAAAGAAAGGTCTTTTGAAAACAAACGAGTTAGGTTCGTTTGATGAGTGTGAATCTTGTATTCAAGGCAAGATGACCAAAGAGCCTTTCAAAGGTACAAATGAAAGGGCTAAGGATTTGTTAGGTATCATACATACGGATGTATGCGGACCTTTCAAGCCAGCTAGTAGGAATAGTGAAAGGTACTTCATTACCTTTACCGACGATTTTAGTCGATATGGGTATGTGTATCTAATGAAACACAAACATGAAGCCTTTGAAATATTCAAGGAATTTCAAAATGAAGTACAAAATCAGCTCGACCGAACAATCAAGGTACTCCGCTCCGATAGAGGAGGCGAGTACCTAAGTGATGCTTTTCAAAGTCATCTTAGAGATTGTGGAATTATTTCACAGCTCACTCCTCCTGGAACTCCTCAACATAACGGAGTATCCGAGAGGAGGAATCGAACACTGTTGGACATGGTTCGATCAATGATGGCACGAAGCTCACTACCGCCGTCATTTTGGGGATATGCGCTACTTACAGCGGCTCGTATTTTGAATATGGCCCCGACCAAAAAGGTGGATCGAATACCCTATGAAGTGTGGCATGGAAAGGTTCCATCTTTTTCATATTTAAGGGTATGGGGATGCATAGTTTATGTTAAACGTGACACCCCAAATAAGCTTGAGGCTCGATCCATCAGGTGTATCTTCATAGGATACCCAAAGGATGATATAGGATATATATTCTATGATCCTAGTGAACAAAAAGTGTTTGTTTCACGCAAAGGATACTTCTTAGAAACTAGGTTCCTTATGGAAGGACCTAGTGAAAAGAAAGTGGAACTTGAAGAGGTTCAAGAATCACTTGATGATACACAGTTGGTCGATACTAGCTTTCAACACGAGGATGTTGAAGATGATCAAATGGTTGATCATACACACGTTGCTCGCAGATCTAGTAGGATTAGTCGACCTCCCAAGAAATATGGATTTCTCGTGGATGATTGCTACTTGGTCGATTCGGATGAACCGATCTCCTACAAAGATGCTATGTCACAACCTGATTGTGACAAGTGGCTTGAAGCCATGAGCGCCGAGATGCAATCCATGCACGATAACCAAGTTTGGGAATTGGTTGATCGTCCACTTAACTCCAAACTGGTTGGATGTAAGTGGGTCTTCAAGAAGAAGACCGATATGCATGGAAATTTAGAAACTTACAAAGCACGACTTGTAGCAAAAGGTTTCACGCAAACTCAAGGGATTGATTATGATGAAACATTCTCGCCGGTCGCGATGCTTAAGTCGATCAGGATATTATTTGCCATTGCAGCTCATTTTGATTATGAGATATGGCAAATGGATGTCAAGACCGCTTTTCTTAATGGATATCTTGAGGAAGATGTCCATATGGTTCAGCCTGAAGGTTTTGTTGATCCATCTAATCCTGATAAAGTTTGTAAGTTAAGGAAATCAATCTACGGGTTGAAACAAGCATCACGGATGTGGAATCATCGTTTTAATGAAGAAATCAAAGCGTTTGGTTTCGTCCAAAACGGTGATGAGGCGTGTGTGTATAAATGGGCTAGTGGGAGTATAATCATTTTCCTTATTTTGTATGTCGATGATATACTTTTATTTGGAAATGATATACCAAGTATGGAAAACGTTAAAGCGTGGTTAAGTAGTCGTTTCTCAATTAAGGATCTTGGAGAAGCGACATATATCTTGGGAATAAAGGTCTATAGGGATAGACAAAGAAAATTGATCGGACTCAATCAAAGTGCGTACATTGATAAAATCCTGAAAAGGTTCAGGATGGAAAACTCTAAGAAAGGTTTGGTACCTATTCCTAGAGGAACCGTGTTAAGCTCATCCCAAAGTCCTAGCTCTAAGGAAGAGCAGGATAGGATGAAGCATGTTCCTTATGCTTCGGCAATAGGATCTATTATGTATGCAATGATGTGCACCAGACCGGACGTCTCGTATGCTTTAAGCATAACGAGTAGATACCAGCACAACCCAGGTGACAGTCATTGGATGGCTGTCAAGAATATATTAAAATACCTTAGAAGGACTAAGGATATGTTTTTAATATATGGGTCTGGTGAGGAGGAACTCGTCGTAAAGGGTTACGTGGATGCGAGTTTTCAAACTGACCGAGATGATTCTCGGTCACAGTCGGGATATGTCTTCATTTTGAATGGAGGCGCTGTCTCTTGGAAGAGTTCGAAGCAGGATGTTGTCGCGTTATCCACTACAGAATCTGAGTACATCGCCGCTTCAATGGCAGCCCAAGAGGCTGCATGGATGAAAAAGTTCATCATGGATCTAGGGATTATCTCTACCATTCAGGAGCCCCTAGAAATATTCTGTGACAATGAAGGTGCTATTGCACAGATCAAGGAGCCTCGTGCTCATCAGAAAACGAGGCACATTGAGCGCAGATTCAACTACATAAGGGATGAAGTTGAAAAGAGAAAGATATGTATTCATAAAGTTCATACCGATCAAAATATTGCGGACCCACTCACGAAGCTCCTCGATAGGCCAAAGCATGAGGGTCATGTTTGTGCATTAGGACTTCGGTATTCTAGTGAGTGGATTTAATCTGTGTTTAGTGTTTGTATAAGAACGAATGTAATGGGTATCTCATGAAAATTAATTATGTTTAATTAATCAATGAGTTATGTTCTATATTTGCATGTTTAATCCATGAATAACTTATGTTGTTCTAAACGTCCGTAGTCGATCATGCTTGTGGGAACAAGTATGAAGGTAAGACTATTATGAACCCGGATTGGTTGATATTCATGTGATGAATATAAGGCATAGGTTTGCCACCAAGGTTCATAAATATTTGTGGGATACAAATATTGGACATGATCCGCTATCAAGGATCACTGCATGGAGTTAGTGCAACTGATCATAAGTAATCCTTGAGTAAAGGCGAGTATCATTGTGTCCTTTGACCTGAGATGCATATTGAATCCTGTTTTTCATCAAGTCTGATAACTTGACTCTCTTCTTTGTTTTTCGGTAACACGATGACGTAAAAGAAAGAGCTCAGATATCATACGAGATGTCAACAAGGATGTATGCAGTCAAGATGGGATTTGTTCCTCTTATGTGTTGAGAGTTTAGATGTCTAAGGCCTGTTAAGTTAAATCAATGAGAGAATGATCAATCTGTGTCTCTTCGATTTGACAGGACATCTAGTAATAAAGGGATGTAATGATAAGACTTACCTATATCATATCAAGTATGGACTTGAAGGGGATGATGTTATTGAATGGCACTTAGTCAAACACACTAGGGGTGGTGACCTGTTGTTAGGCGGTATTCACCATTAGCATTAACTTCCTATGAGTCTCGTGCAAGTGGGAGATTGTTGGAATACCGTATGCCCGAGACACATAATTAGGTTAATGTGGCTAGCCGTGTTTGATCCAAGTCGGGTCATACCCAATAACGAGTTAGACACACACCAATTATGTATTTGTTAAGATAAGATCTATAAGACAAATACAGAACACGACACATTCAGAAAAACGGGTTTCTGAATAATTACTTGAAAGTGTTAAATAAATTAATTGGTTAATTTATTTATTCAAATAATTATTATTGGAATGATTATTTAACTATGTGTTCTTTTGTAAAATGGTTTATAAAAGATGGGGTGTTTATATATTTATTTTATACTTTATAAAATAAATAAAATAAAAAAAAATATATATATATATATAATAATTGGGGCCGGTTTTGGGTGGGCCCCACACCCCATGTCTTGGTCAATATTTTGTCATGAAAAGGTTGAGTGTGAACTTAACCAAAAACCTAACACCATGTTGGATGATGGTGTGTAATGATAAAAGATCAAGATCAAGATACATTATAATAACACTTTCAAGTAAACAAAAAAAAACACAACACTCTTTTTCTTTCTTCTTGTTTACGGCCAAGGAAGAAAAGAAGGCTCGGGTCTCGGTTTTTCGTGTTCAAACTTCCTAACATAGCTTGGTGTGTGTTGGAGGCTCGGGGTACATTCCGTTTGAGGATTTTCCCTTTGAAAGTCTAGCATCAACATCATCATCTTCTTCAACCACCAACTAAACTCTTAAAGGGTTAAGAATGTAAGTGTTTACAAGCTTTGATAGTTTAGCTTTTCCGTATCATTTGATCCTTGTTTCGGGTTTCTAGTAAATAGATTATTGGTAATCTTATAACATGAATAAATTAGGTTGTTCATGTACACATTTTATAAACTTGTAACATATATATAAACATGGATACATATGTTTAGTTTGTAAACATCACGCTTCCGCCTTAATTGTGACTAGTTAAATGGTTAACTAAGTTTATAAATTCCATAGAAACTCAACACGTCGAGCACTCGAAGCAACCCTGAGCGGCGTCCCAGGCATACTCCACTTTTCGGGTATCTCATTAACCCGGAGTATGTTCCTGCAGGAGGGGACGAGTTCAGGGATCCGCAACCACATCAGGCGGCAGCACCTCATGCTGTATCAGCTGCGCCTGTTGTATCTTCTGCTGCTGTGCCAGCTACTATATCTCAGGCTGTGTCCAATGCTGAAAACGTTGATCTAGATGCTGCTTTTAGTGGACATGGTTTGTTTGATATGGATGTCTCGGGTCCTCAGTTTATGGATGTTACCAGAGCAGCTACTTCGGTAGCTGACTCTGATCTAGACGAGACGTTTGCTGAGGCAAGAAGACTTATGGTGTCTCGTGAACGGACTACGGGAAAGAGGCCGAGAACTGTGGGGGAGGATGAGGATGAAGTGGATGAAGAGGAGGCAGTACAGATTGTGCTAAGACGCTCAAGAAGAGAACAGAGAGGGATAGGTTCGGGAGCTGGAGAATCTTCAAAACTAGTACGTTTTGCTCCACCTGCCTTATCTGGTATGTCTCTTATTCCTACTACTGCACAGGTTTCAGCGATCGAGACGTCGGCACCAACAATTGTGTCCCTACCACCTCAACCGCTTAATCCACCGGTGGTAGTTGCACGGTTTGTGGAGTCGACAATCACCTCTACTGCAGGATTACCAAGTGTACCACCTGCGGTCACTTCTGCTGATGTTCCACCAACTCCATTGCCTACTTCAGATACCGAGAGGATTCTTTCGCTAGAGCGGATTGTTGCTAAACAGTCAAAGACTATTGACCGCCTAGTGGAATCCAATCGACTACAAGCTGCCCTCCTGGTAGAACATGGACGAATAATAGATGCCTTCAAGGATTACTTGGCATCTCAGGGGGAGAAGACGTGTAGGGGCGATGAGTTGAGAACGAAAAGACGAGAAGATCATGACGATGATCCCAATGCACCTTCAGGTGCAGGTGATGAGCTGCCAAGAACCTCTCAGGCTCTTGGAGCTTCCACAACTGAGGGGGAGTCTACAAATGCAGCTGGTGATGATGTTGTAGTTGTGGATGACGACGCTGATGTTGAAGACGTTATTGATGCGTTGAAGGAGTTGGATGAGGAGGAGGACGATGAGTTGATGGATGATGATGACGTGTTGCCTATGGATGAGATTGAGAGGATTGGAGAACAGATTAATGTGGAAGATGTATTAGAAGAAGGTGAGATTGTAGATGAGTCAGTGGAACATGAGATTCCAGCTGTTGAGAGATCAGAATTGGGGGATGAGAGTGTGATAGAAGATACAGTATGGGAGGAGCAGCCGAACTGGAAAGAAGGCTGTGCTCAGTGGTTTGTTAAAACCAAGAAGCCTGCAGTGCCAACGATGTTCAGAAAGACTTATAATATAAAGGGCTATGCAGAGTCAAAGAAAGGAATCATATGCTGGTTGTACGACAAAGAGCTGAAACTATTTGTGATCAAACGGTACGACGGCATTCAGTACTTTAAGAGATTGTTGAGATCTCTGAATTCCTTACCAGAATGTGAGGTGAGAGATTTAGCGAGATTGGGGCTGATCAATAGAAGTAATGATGATATGGCAAGAATCATTGGGAAGATCGTCTGGAAAGAAGCCATTAAAGACAAAAAGTTTGAACTCCTAAAGCCTCAAAAAGGAAAGTTGATAGAAGACAAAGATCGTGGAATGAGGGCTGACGGCAAACCTTGGATGGTAATGAAGTATAAACCAGTCCGTCATTTGAAAGAAGTACCGATGAAAGTTATGCCCAAGAACGTCCTAAAAGATTTAAAATGGTGGTACGTGGATTGTGAGACAGCTGAGGCGGTAATGGAAGATGAGGATGAACAAGAAGTACTTCGGGTGTACGACCCGATGCATCTTGTTAATCTATCAAAGGATGATTTGAAAGTGCTCAACGAGAAGAAGATCTTCTACATTCCTGCTTGGAAGGATCAAGCTAGGAAATATCAAAGGGTAGTGTCGGTATGTGTGAGAGAAGGGGCGCACGCGTAGAGGTAAAGATTACAAGACTCAAGATTTGAAGATCAAGATATGAAGCTACTGCCAAGGGGGAGTCTGTTGGTACATGTATGTCAGTAGTTCATAGTCTAGCATTTGTAATCGAGTCTGTAATGTAATTATGTTTTGTTTACGTTTGTTTTGTAATGCGCGAAGTTGTCAACAAGTTCGCTATGGCGAACTTGTTGAATCAGCGAAGTTATTGACAACTTCGCCTGTGGCAAAGTTGTCGTGTTTAAATACTGTTCAGCAGAACAGATTACGTGTTGTTCGTTTAGGGTTTTCGTTTCAGTTTTCAGTAACCGAGTTACGTGTCATAGTCTGTAACGGTGACCTCAGGTCACGTGTTTGTTATCAATATAACGTGGTTGGTTTATTGCTTGTGTGTTCGATCTCTACATACTCTACACTCGTATCTACCTACGCAGGGATTCCGCACCTGCGTTGTTAGAGACATCCCGTGTACGATCCGTCCAGGAACCTACAAATGCAATCATTAGTGCGATGGCCAAAGTCTTCATGGAATGCACACCATTTGGACTTGTCTTTGCTGGATCCGGACTTTTCATTTTTCTTGGGTCATCTAGCGTTTTCACCTAAATCCTGCATGGCATATATTATACCACCAATATCAATGTTAAAACAATATTCAAAGATTTTAGGATACCCCTCATCATCTTCGTCTTCTTCCATGGCGTTTATCCTGGGATTAACTTGTTTGAAGTAAGGCTTTGTCCTAGAGAACTTCTGTGGAGAGTCTGACTTCTTGTTGGTAGACTCGTATTTCGGGATAACAAGATTTCCATGAGCCTTCTTGTCATCCTCTAGCCGAATGTATCTTAACGCCCTGTTTCTGACTTCATCAAGATTCCTGCATGGAGTCATGACAAGATCGTCATAGAAGGATGAATCCTTCTTCAACCCCATCTTGAGAGCTTCAACAGCAACCGCCATGTCAAGGTTGGGGATATCCAAAGCTTCCCTGCTAAATCTAGGTATGTAATCCCTTAGGGATTCATTATTATGTTGAACAATTCTATATAAATCACATGTCATTTTCTCAAAAGATCTACTACAAGAAAATTGATTATTAAATAAGTTAATCAAATGAGCAAATGAAGTAATAGTATTGGAAGGAATACTTAATAACCATTTAAGGGCCGGTCCCATTAGTGTTGAACTGACTAACTTGCATAGACAAGCTTCTTTGATGTCAACGGGGATGGGGTTGATCTCCATCCTTTCTCTATACTGAGCTACGTGTCCCTCAGGATCTGTAGTGCCATCGTACAGTTTCATGCTGGGAGTTTGGAACTTCTTGGGGATTTCTACGTCGCATATAGGCCAAGTAAACCTGGATAAACTGTGGCTACCTGCGGGAACTTCAGCTATGGGACGTATTATCCCCGGGATATTGGAAATCAAATCCTTCATTTTCTGCAAATTCCATGGCTATCTCGGGGGATATCCCCTTATCCTGCACAGATCCACGATTAGTATAAAGATTTGCATTAAATAAACTGTAACCGAGATCGTGGCAAGGCCTCTGGTATCTTGAGTCTTGACGACTGGCATTCCCATTGAGGGTATCCTCAGGATAAGGTGATATCTGCATAGGGATCTCATCTCCAACATGCACTTAAGAGGACACCACGGGATATCTTGAGGAAAATATGCCAGCTGGCATGGTTGAACGAGGCTACATGTTGATGGATTCTGGCCTCGTTGGTCTGGGTAATTCCGAGGATAACGGAAGATAAGTTCCCAGTATCTTGACTGCTGCTAAGATGGAGTCCTTGTTGGTTGTGCCCCCAAGGATCCTGAATTCTGAAGGATTGATGATCCTGGAGAATTGAAATCAAGCACCCTGGGCATGATTGGAGTAGTCTCCTGCCCTGGCTTCATTTTGATCCCTTCAATTTCCTTGAATAGCCTTGACTTAGTATTCTCTTGCTGCTCCATGTGAGGTTTGACCTGCTTAATCAAAGCAAAAATGTCACTATTATAGATAACTGGATCTACCCTTGTAGAGGATCCTGCATATGGTGGAAGTTCTCCTCTGGGCTGAGTGTTCTTCTTCGGAACTGGTGGAGGTCCAAGGTTGGCACTTGAAGCAATGGTGACCACCAGAGCAAAAACAGAACTGGTCTTTGGTTGTGAGGCCGTAATGAAGGGAAGGTAAGTGATTAAGAATGAAATAAACGGATTTGAAGGCTTGAAGCATCGATTTCCCCACGGTAGGCGCCAAATTTGTTTTAGTCAAATATTAACAAAGGTGGTTTCATAACCAAATTAGTAAATGGGACTCAGTGCTTGCTTGAAATGAATCATAAAAATGCTAGAACACGGAGATTTGTTGCGAGGAGAAAACCCGTTATCCTAAGGATAACAAGAAAAAAACCCCGGGTGGTGAAAACTATCACCACCAGTTTATTAATAACAAAAATCGATTACAAGTGGTGGAGCTTCAACTGGATCGTGATTACAGAGTGCGAGTACTAGAATGTCTCGTGTGTTAAGAGTGTGTGAATTGATCCGAGTGTTGCTCTATTCATAACAAAAAGAAGCTAACATTAATGCCTACAATTTAGGAAATAAAAGACTAAATCCAATTAGCCGCTAATTCCCCCATTAAGAGCGTTTTCCTTTTTTAACAAGCCCTATTAACTGCAAGTCCGAGTCTTCAGGGAATTATGATAAGTCTCTTGACCTGGTAAACAAGGAAAGACAGCGAACAATTTGTTAATTAAACAATATATTTAGGATACATGTTACCTTGGAGGATACCATATCTTGAAGTTATCCTGAACATACTGCTTGCCTAGGATACTAAAAATCCAAACCCTAACAATTTTCGTAACGAATAAGGTCAGTTTAAAGAATGATCAGCTACGAATGACATCTGGCACGAATCAGTAGTAACTGAGTAATGAAAGACACCTAGCGAATAAGCATTCAAACATATGAATGAGTACTCATCATGTTCTAACCTATCCAGAACTTCGAACTCGTCCAAAACCTATCTAATTCACCTTAAATTTATCACTAAATGACTCGAAATTCAATTCCAAACTTCTCCGGACTCCAACCGAACCACAATTCACCAATTCCAAACCAATTTCAAACAATCACAAATCCCACCATTTCCGTTAAACTTTCACAACCTCAAATCCGATACAATTCACTCACCAAACAGTCAATTAACCTCTATACTCATCTATCCTAGACCTCTAATATAACTAATACAGTCCAAATCGATGTAATTTTGACTCGATGATAATTCTCTGTTTTATCGATACTTAAACTGAAACTGAAACAATACAATTTCACTTTTTCAATACAGTTACTCAATGAACAATACGTAGATCAGATCTTCATTGCTCTGATACCAATTAAGAGAACGTATGGGCCTGGATCTAGATCTTATGATGACAACATATTGTTCAGATTCATCATTACTATTAGGATTACTATTAGGTTTACGATTAGGATTACGTTAATGTGTGTAGTGTGTGTGTTCTGGAGAGATTTTGGCAGAGTAACAGGATGAATATGATTAAGGCCAAAACTGTTATTACATTAGAATACTTTACAAGTATTTGTAGATGATGACTTCATTCGTTAAGACATACCTTAACGAATGAGTCATTCGTTACATTAAAATAGACAAATTACTAGGTCATTCATTACACATACATTATACGGAGGTGCCTTCATTCGTTATCTCATTCGTTATTAAAGGACAACGAATGACACTTACATTAAGCGAATGTGACTCATTCGTTACAAGGTAACGAATGAGCCTTACAATTAAGAAGAATGGGCTAATTACATAATTACCAAAATGCCTTTTACATAATAAACTAATATAATAATAATATCACCGAGACGCTCAAACCATGTATCTATAGGAGAGGTTGCCCGGCATAATTTATTCTAAGTTGAGACCATCATTGGAGAGTCCGCCGGTTGTGGAGTTGAAGAAGCTCCCGAGACACCTCAAATATGTGTGTTTTGGGAGAATGAGAGACTTTGTCGGCCATCATCGCCTCAAATTTGAAAGAAGATCAAGTGAAGGCATTGGTCGAAGTCCTGAAAGTGCACAAGACAGCTATTGGTTGGACGATAGCATATTTGAGAGGGATCAGCCCATCTATCGTCATGCACAAGATCATCACCGATCCCGAGGTAAAACCCGCTCATGCTGCAGAAAGACGGTTAAATCCAAACATGTGGGAGGTTGTGAAGAAGGAGGTTTTGAAGTGGTTGGATGCGGGCATCATCTTCCTGGTTTCAGATAGCACATGGGTAGGTCCAACAAAAATAGTTCCCAAGAAGGAGGGCATCCAGATAACTTGTAATGAGAAAGGTGAGGAAATTGCCACCCGACTGGTAACCGGGTGGCGAATTTGTGTAGATTATAGAAAGTTATACGCGGTTACATCCAAATACCATTTTCCCTTGCTGTTCATTGACCAAATTATCGAGAAACTTGCAGGTCAGAAATTTTATTGCTTTCTAGATGGCTATTTGGGGTACAATCAGATTGCTATTCACCCCAATGACCAACATAAGACCACTTTCACGTGTCCATACGGTACTTTCGAAGGTGTATGGTGAGTATCTTTTCAGATTTTGTCGGGGATTCACTCAAAATTTTTATGGACGATTTTTCAATTTTCTGCTCATCTTATGCTTAAATGAATTAAATAAGGTATTAAATAGATATGTGGAAATGAACTTGGTCTTTATTTGGGAGAAAAGCCATTTCGTAGTGCAAGAAGGGACGGTATTGGGACATGTCATCTCAAGTAATGGGATTGAGGTTGACCGGGCTAAAATCCAAGTCATATCTAATTTATCACCGCCTACTAATGTAAAGGGGATAAGGCCATTTTTGGGTCAAACCTTTTTTTACCGACGGTTCATTAAAAATTTTAGTGTCATAACTAAACTATTGTGTAACTTGCTTTTAAAAGATGTGCCATTTGTTTTTAATGAAGAATGTCTAAATGCTTTTAACGTGCTAAAAAACAAATTGGTTGAAGCCCCGATGCTGATGTCACTTGATTGGAATGTGTGACACAAGTGCTACGTAGTCGGGGCCGTGTTGGGTCAACATGTGGATAAGAATCTCATTGCCATATACTACGCGAGCAAAACCCTTTTCGATGGTCAAATTAATTATACCACTACGAAAAAGGAGTTGCTTGCGGTAGTGTATGCATTAAATAAGTTTAAATCTTATATTTGGGGGAGCAAGGTTATTGCGTTTTCAGATCACAGCGTAGTCAAGTACTTGATGGAGAAGAAAGACACAAAGCCACACTTGATCAGATGGATTTAGCTTCTCTAGGAGTTTGATGTGAAGATTCGTGATAAGAAGGGGAGCGAGAATGTGGTTGCGGATCACTTGTCGAGATTAGTGGGACACAAAGAGGAGAAAGATGAGAGGGCCATTAACTAATCATTTCCGAACGAGCAATTGTTTTCTATTTCAACTTTTCCATGGTATACTGACTTTATTAACTTTCTTTTTTTAGATACGATTCCAGAGTTTTGGCCAACAAAGAAGAAGCAGCACTTTCTCTCTCAGGTAAAAAATTATGTGTGGGAAGACCCGGACCTATTCAAGGTTGGCGAGGATCAAGTGATGAGGAGTTGCATACCATAGGAAGAGGTTAGGAGTGTCTTGCATCATTCCCAATCATCAACTTGTGGAGGCCATTTCAGCGATCAGAAAACAGGGCATCGTGTGCTTGCATGTGGATTCTATTGGCCTACCATATTTAAAGATGCAGCAGCGTTTGTTAGGAATTGTGTTAGATGCCAACAAATTGGTGACATTTCAAAGAAGGACGAGATGCCCATGCAACCGGTCCTCGTTGTCGACATCTTTGACGTTTGGGGGATTGATTTCATGGGCCCATTTCCCAATTGTAAGACCACGAATCCCAGGAATCCTACAGATGGTATTCATACAAGAAACTCACAAAATACTTAAACTCAAACCATTCATTTCATTTCAAAAACCAGTTCAGAGTATAAATCAGCGGAAAATCAAAATACTTAAAACAAGTTCCAAAAACCCGGGAATTATGCCAAAATCAAATTTCAATGTATTTAATAAAACTTTGAAAGAAAAATGTTCATTATTAAAAATTCCGACGAAGTATTCCCTCCACCGTCCAAGTTGCTTCGTGTACGTCCAAGCGGTAATGCATCCTCCTCCTAACCTGAAACTCACACTAACTTGCACACAAAGTCAGCTTGAGCTGAGTGAGTTCAAGTTTTAATAATTGACATCTAAAATAATAATAATCATAATCAGTCCAAGAGTTTTAAAATAAAACGAGATACAACAGTTAGGCAATAATCAATAATAAGTAATCATACTTATATATATATATATATATATATATAAACATCCTTATAATTATATCCCTATAGATATCATCCAAGTATTAAAATCAGGGTCGAGCACACTTACAACCCAAACACGTATCATCCCATCCGATGGTGATCATGCCACACGAACCTCCCCCCTAACGGGCTTTTCAGGGCCCGCCACAGGATTTAAGAACCTGAGTAGTATAGTTTGGCCCAGCCAAGATCACCATCCATCCGCATGCAAAAACAAAGTAGGCATACGCGAACATCCTTAGTCGATAACAACTAATTAACATCGCCAATTGTTGGCCATAAAGTAACGCATGCATAAACACGCGTATATATATATATATCATCCCAAACATATCATCATGAAAGTAAGCCTATGGTCATAAAGTAACACCTGCATACGCATTCATAAATATCATCTCCTGACATACTACAATACGAGTATGCCTACTGCCTTGAGTCTAGACCAGAAGTAATGTCTATAACCTTATAAAATATGTAACCACAAACGAGCCTCAAATATTCTAAGGCATAGAGTATAATTTACCCATATTTTCATGAACCCACAAACACAAGTAAGGCCATATAAAACCATCCAATTAGTTTAAACGAGTATAGTCGGAAAGAATTGTAATATGGTGTGTATGCTAGCCCAAAACGTAAAAAGAGTAAAAGGGGCATCATGAACTCACCTGACACAAGGCACAAATTCACCACGAGCTAGAGGACCCCTAAGTATCCTCACAACTCAAAAGCTTCTCGGTTAACGAACAAAAATTACTAATGGTACCGAATCGACTCGTTTATCCTACGAAGCGTTCTAACATGGTTCAAGTTACCTAAAGCCTCGACCTCATCAAACTCAATCATAACAGCCCCTGGGCCTTACATCTACCGACACGACCCATAGATACTTATGGGAATAAAGAATTCCCAAATTACCCCCGGAAACACTAGGTGATACAAACACGCGAATGGACCTAATAAGATATATTCACAGCCAACAAGTCCACACGACGCTATACAAGTCAAATGGGTCGGTAACTCGCATGTACAACGCACCAACTATTCAATAACCGTGAATGCACGTTGTACCGACCCGTTTGAGTAACCGACAACAAACTCAGCCCCAATAATTATAAAAATAATTTTCCAACAGCCCGTACATTAATCCAAAACTATCCGAACTGAATTGGTCATCACTTACTTCATCCCTCGCGTTAAACGCAACAAATAACCATTCTAGACAACTAAAAACTAGTTTTCAAACTACAACTAGTTGACCAATCAAACGAACACCAATGGACATGATTTTAAAGTATGCTATACTAGACATACCTAGGAAGATGTTGGTGCAAAAACCTCTACCAAAACAGTCCCAAAATTGCTCAATTGAACAGCCACCCGGTAAGCCTTAAAACAACCATTTTTCAACGAATAAAGGAGCCATATGGATGAATTAAGGTGAAAGAGAGTTGTCGACATTTAATACCGACCTGTAATTGAACTTTGGATGGCTGGACGGTGGTTGATTGCACGTAAAATGAGGAGGGGGTCTAGGGGGCGCCGATCGGAATAGAGCTAGGGGGTTAGGGTTTATTTTCTTTTTTTATTATAACAACTATTTTACACTCTAGCCCCTCCACTTTACTAATGGTTGAACTTGTATGAAAAGTTAAGTATGATAACTTTACGAGGGTGGCAAGGAGTTCCTGGGAGAATGTCGGATTTAAGCCCGAAGGTGCACACAACACTACAAGGTTAAACCTTTTATCGGGAATTAACGGACGTTACAAGTCTACCCCCCTAAAGAGGGGATTCGTCCCCGAATCCCGCCACACAGGAACGAGCACCGAATGAGGCAACTCAAATCATCAAGTCATACACCGGACAGGTATAAATAGGATCGCTACTGAAAGATAGCGTACTACATTCTAGTCAAACTACTACACACAAGAGCTTTCGATAAGAAAAGAAATAGTCGGTAAAATATTTTAACGATTAATATGATCGCAAGGAATTACCTAAAATCGTGTCATTGTCCTCCTCCGCTTCCTTCATAGAGATATTGAAGGCCCTAGCCTTAGTCTTTGTCTTGTCTTCCAACTTAACCCTAAAAGAATTTCCCCGCTCAGAACCTCCTGCCTTAAACTCAGTACACCGAGAGGCCAAATGACCAGACCCATCACACCAGTAATATGTCAATGACGGGCACTCGTAGTGGGGGTGTCCAGTCTCCCCACAACGAAAACAAGGGATAATCCCAAGCCTACACTCTCCCCTATGCGGTTTCCCGCACTTCCTACATCTATCGCTATACCCCTTACTCTTACGATCCGACGTCTCTGTCCTCGCTTTCTTCCCAACCGACACAGAATCATTGCCCCCATAATGTTTGCCATTGGAGTTAGAGCTCGGGTTCCAATCTTTTCCAGATTCAGTTGGGCTCACCAACTCTCTCTGTTCATACAATGTACCTGCTATGGTAACCGCCGAATGGAAAGAGCTCATGCCGGTGATCACCACACCCCTACGAACATCCACCGGAAGGCCCTTCACGTACTTTTTTATTCTTTTACTTTCAGGTGTAACTAGATCGGGACATAAACGAGCCATTTGGTTGAATTTTGTAGTATACTCTCGATGTGACATGTCACCCGCTTCTAAAACTAAGAACTCCTGCTCCATCTTATCTAATTCATGCGGAGGGCAAAAATGATCGATAACCAACTGCTTCAACTCTTCCCAAGCCATCCTCCTAATAGAACGATTACCCATAGCCTGAGCTAGATTATCCCACCAACACAGCGCCTCGAAACGAAACTAGGCAGTAGCATAAGTCACCATGTACTCCTCTTTGCAATTACTAACCCTCAATACGGCTTCCATCTCTCTAATCCACTAATGAGCTGCCAACGCATCTTTAGTATCATCGAAAGCGGGAGGGTCGCACTTCTTGAAATCCCCATACGAACAACCTCTAGAAGACACACTAAACGCACGAACTTCTACGTCCTCCTCACTTGATACCAACCATTGACTCTTTTGCAACTCAAACCGCCTCAGCGACAATCTCGGGAATAACGCTATGAAGAACCTGATAAACCTCATCTGTGATGGCCGTATGTATAGCAGGGCATAAAGCGGAGTTATCCCCCTCCTCCCGGATCGGGGTCTCTTCCTACCGTGGAGTCGGGTTCTCTCTCTCAGTCTCGACACGTGGCTTACTACCACAGCCACTAACACTCAGACAACCTCTCTTAGCAGTACGAGTATTAACCATGACTTATTCTTACAAAGACATAATTTTAACACAGTCAAGTACAAGTAGTATTTAGAATGTGGAAGGTAATGGTAAACTACTAATAACGTTGATCAAGTTTTATTAATTGTTTACCACACCAGCCCATCCTAAGAACCCCTGAGCCTAACCACATTAGCATTCTATCTAACATTTAAGCAATTAATCATATAATGGAACTTTTACAACTCAAAAGGATGACTAAACAATTAAGGTTACCTCTTGGCGTGCAGCTACTCGCGGTGGGCATACTAGTCTTTTCCCTTACAGTTCGAGTCCAAGAATTCGGGGATGCTCAGATCCCTCGAACCATGGCTCTGATACCAACTTGTAAGACCCCAAATCCCGGGAATCTTATAGTTGGTATTCATACAAGAAACTTACAAAATACTTAAACTCAAACCATTCATTCCATTTCAAAAACCAGTTCAGAGTATAAATCAGCGGAAAATCAAAATATTTAAAACAAGTTCCCAAAACCCGGGAATTATGCCAAAATCAAATTTTAATGTATTTAATAAAACTTTGAAAGAAAAATGTTCATTATTAAAAATTCCGACGAAGTATTCCCTCCACCGTCCAAGTTGCTTCGTGTACGTCCAAGCGGTAATGCATCCTCCTTCTAACCTGAAACTCACACTAACATGCACACAAAGTCAGCTTGAGCTGAGTGAGTTCAAGTTTTAATAATTGACATCTAAAATAATAATAATCATAATCAGTCCAAGAGTTTTAAAATAAAACGAGATACAACAGTTAGGCAATAATCAATAATAAGTAATCATACTTATATATATATATATATTTATATAAACATCCTTATAATTATATCCCTATAGATATCATCCAAGTATTAAAATCAGGGTCGAGCACACTTACAACCCAAACACGTATCATCCCATCCGATGGTGATCATGCCACACGAACCTCCCCCCTAACGGGCTTTTCAGGGCCCGCCACAGGATTTAAGAACCTGAGTAGTATAGTTTGGCCCAGCCAAGATCACCATCCATCCGCATGCAAAAACAAAGTAGGCATACGCGAACATCCTTAGTCGATAACAACTAATTAACATCGCCAATTGTTGGCCATAAAGTAACGCATGCATAAACACGCGTATATATATATATATCATCCCAAACATATCATCATGAAAGTAAGCCTATGGTCATAAAGTAACACCTGCATATGCATTCATAAATATCATCTCCTGACATACTACAATACGAGTATGCCTACTGCCTTGAGTCTAGACCAGAAGTAATGTCTATAACCTTATAAAATATGTAACCACAAACGAGCCTCAAATATTCTAAGGCATAGAGTATAATTTACCCATATTTTCATGAACCCACAAACACAAGTAAGGCCATATAAAACCATCCAATTAGTTTAAACGAGTATAGTCGGAAAGAATTGTAATATGGTGTGTATGCTAGCCCAAAACGTAAAAAGAGTAAAAGGGGCATCATGAACTCACCTGACACAAAGCACAAATTCACCACGAGCTAGAGGACCCCTAAGTATCCTCACAACTCAAAAGCTTCTCGGTTAACGAACAAAAATTACTAATGGTACCGAATCGACTCGTTTATCCTACGAAGCGTTCTAACATTGTTCAAGTTACCTAAAGCCTCGACCTCATCAAACTCAATCATAACAGCCCCTGGAGCCTTACATCTACCGACACGACCCATAGATACTTATGGGAATAAAGAATTCCCAAATTACCCCCGGAAACACTAGGTGATACAAACACGCGAATGGACCTAATAAGATATATTCACAGCCAACAAGTCCACACGACGCTATACAAGTCAAATGGGTCGGTAACTCGTATGTACAACGCACCAACTATTCAATAACCGTGAATGCACGTTGTACCGACCCGTTTGAGTAACCGACAACAAATTCAGCCCCAATAATTATAAAAATAATTTTCCAACAGCCCGTACATTAATCCAAAACTATCCGAACTGAATTGGTCATCACTTACTTCATCCCTCGCGTTAAACGCAACAAATCACCATTCTAGACAACTGAAAACTAGTTTTCAAACTACAACTAGTTGACCAATCAAACGAACACCAATGGACATGATTTTAAAGTATGCTATACTAGACATACCTAGGAAGATGTTGGTGCAAAAACCTCTACCAAAACAGTCCCGAAATTGCTCAATTGAACAGCCACCCGATAAGCCTTAAAACAACCATTTTTCAACGAATAAACGAGCCATATGGATGAATTAAGGTGAAAGAGAGTTGTCGACCTTTAATACCGACCTGTAATTGAACTTTGGATGGCTGGACGGTGGTTGATTGCACGTAAAACGAGGAGGGGGTCTAGGGGGCGCCGATCGGAATAGAGCTAGGGGGTTAGGGTTTATTTTCTTTTTTTATTATAATAACTATTTTACACTCTAGCCCCTCCACTTTACTAATGGTTGAACTTGTATGAAAAGTTAAGTATGATAACTTTACGAGGGTGGCAAGGAGTTCCTGGGAGAATGCCGGATTTAAGCCCGAAGGTGCACACAACACTACAAGGTTAAACCTTTTATCGGGAATTAACGGACGTTGCAAGTCTACCCCCCAAAAGAGGGGATTCGTCCCCGAATCCCGCCACACAGGAACGAGCACCGAATGAGGCAACTCAAATCATCAAGTCATACACCAGACAGGTATATAGAGGATTGCTACTAAAAGATAGCGTACTACATTCTAGTCAAACTACTACACACAAGAGCTTTCGATAAGAAAAGAAATAGTCGGTAAAATATTTTAACGATTAATATGATCGCAAGGAATTACCTAAAATCGTGTCATTGTCCTCCTCCGCTTCCTTCATAGAGATATTGAAGGCCCTAGCCTTAGTCTTTGTCTTGTCTTCCAACTTAACCCTAAAAGAATTTCCCCGCTCAGAACCTCCTTCCTTAAACTCAGTACACCGAGAGGCCAAATGACCAGACCCATCACACCAGTAATATGTCAATGACGGGCACTCGTAGTGGGGGTGTCCAGTCTCCCCACAACGAAAACAAGGGATAATCCCAAGCCTACACTCTCCCCTATGCGGTTTCCCGCACTTCCTACATCTATCGCTATACCCCTTACTCTTACGATCCGACGTCTCTGTCCTCGCTTTCTTCCCAACCGACACAGAATCATTGCCCCCATAATGTTTGCCATTGGAGTTAGAGCTCGGGTTCCAATCTTTTCCAGATTCAGTTGGGCTCACCAACTCTCTCTGTTCATACAATGTACCTGCTATGGTAACCGCCAAATGGAAAGAGCTCATGCCGGTGATCACCACACCCCTACGAACATCCACCGGAAGGCCCTTCACGTACTTTTTTATTCTTTTACTTTCAGGTGTAACTAGATCGGGACATAAACGAGCCATTTGGTTGAATTTTGTAGTATACTCTCGATGTGACATGTCACCCGCTTCTAAAACTAAGAACTCCTGCTCCATCTTATCTAATTCATGCGGAGGGCAAAAATGATCGATAACCAACTGCTTCAACTCTTCCCAAGCCATCCTCCTAATAGAACGATTACCCATAGCCTGAGCTAGATTATCCCACCAACACAGCGCCTCGAAACGAAACTAGGCAGTAGCATAAGTCACCATGTCCTCCTCTTTGCAATTACTAACCCTCAATACGGCTTCCATCTCTCTAATCCACTAATGAGCTGCCAACGCATCTTTAGTACCATCGAAAGCGGGAGGGTCGCACTTCTTGAAATCCCCATACGAACAACCTCTAGAAGACACACTAAACGCACGAACTTCTACGTCCTCCTCACTTGATACCAACCATTGACTCTTTTGCAACTCAAACCGCCTCAGCGACAATCTCGTGAATAACGCTATGAAGAACCTGATAAACCTCATCTGTGATGGCCGTATGTATAGCAGGGCATAAAGCGGAGTTATCCCCCTCCTCCCGGATCGGGGTCTCTTCCTACCGTGGAGTCGGGTTCTCTCTCTCAGTCTCGACACGTGGCTTACTACCACAGCCACTAACACTCAGACAACCTCTCTTAGCAGTACGAGTATTAACCATGACTTATTCTTACAAAGACATAATTTTAACACAGTCAAGTACAAGTAGTATTTAGAATGTGGAAGGTAATGGTAAACTACTAATAACGTTGATCAAGTTTTATTAATTGTTTACCACACCAGCCCATCCTAAGAACCCCTGAGCCTAACCACATTAGCATTCTATCTAACATTTAAGCAATTAATCATATAATGGAACTTTTACAACTCAAAAGGATGACTAAACAATTAAGGTTACCTCTTGGCGTGCAGCTACTCGCGGTGGGCATACTAGTCTTTTCCCTTACAGTTCGAGTCCAAGAATTCGGGGATGCTCAGATCCCTCGAACCATGGCTCTGATACCAACTTGTAAGACCCCAAATCCCGGGAATCTTATAGTTGGTATTCATACAAGAAACTTACAAAATACTTAAACTCAAACCATTCATTCCATTTCAAAAACCAGTTCAAAGTATAAATCAGCGAAAAATCAAAATATTTAAAACAAGTTCCCAAAACCCGGGAATTATGCCAAAATCAAATTTCAATGTATTTAATAAAACGTTGAAAGAAAAATGTTCATTATTAAAACTTCCGACTAAGTATGCCCTCTACCGTCCAAGTAGCTTCGTGCACATCCAAGCGGTAATGCATCCTCCTCCTAACTTGAAACTCACACTAACATGCACACAAAGTCATATTGAGCTGAGTGAGTTCAAGTTTTCATAATTAACATCTAAAATAATAATAATCATAATCATTCCAAGAGTTTTAAAATAAAACGGGATACAACAGTTAGGCCATCATCAATAATAAGTAATCATACTTTTATATATATATATGTGTATATATATAAATATCCATATAACTCTATCCCTATAGATATCATCCAAGTATTAACATCAGGGTCGAGCACACGTACAACCCAAACACGTATCATCCCATCCGATGGTGATCATGCCACACGAACCTCCTCCCTTACGGGCTTTTCAAGGCCCGCCATAGGATTTAAAAACCTGAGTAGTATAGTTTGGCCCAGCCAAGATCACCATCCATCCGCATGCAAATACAAAGTAGTCATACGCAAACATCCTTAGTCGATAACGACTAATTAACATCGCCAATTGTTGGCCATAAAGTAACGCATGCATAAACACGCGTATATATATATATATATATATATATATCATCCCAAACATATCATCATGAAAGTAAGCCTATGGTCATAAAGTAACACCAGCATACGCATTCATAAATATCATCTCCTGACATACTACAATACGAGTATGCCTACTGCCTTGAGTCTAGACTAGAAGTAATGTCTATAACCTTATAAAATATGTAACCACAAACGAGCCTCAAATATTCTAAGGCAAAGAGTATAATTTACCCATATTTTCATGAACCTACAAACACAAGTAAGGCCATATAAAACCATCCAATTAGTTTAAACGAGTATGGTCGGATAAAATTGTAATATGGTGTGTATGCTAGCCCAATACGTAAAAAGAGTAAAAGGGGCATCATGAACTCACCTGACACAAGGCACGAATTCACCACGAGCTAGAGGACCCCTAAGTATCCCCACAACTCAAACGCTTGTCGGTTAACGAACAATAATTACTAATGGTACCGAATCGACTCGTTTACCCTTCGAGGCGTTCTAACATGGTTCAAGTTACCTAAAGCCTCGAGCTCATTAAACTAAATCATAACAGCCCCCGGGGCCATACATCTACCGACACGACCCATAGATACTTCCGGGAAAAAAGAATTCCCAAATTACCCCCGGAAGCACTAGGTGATACTAACACGCACGTTTAAGAGTTGTTTAGGCAATTAACATCCAAATCTGCCCCGTGTGGACCCAATAAGTTATATTCACAGACAACAAGTCCACACGACGCTACACAAGTCAAATGGGTCGGTAACTCGCAAGTACAACGCACCAACTATTCAATAAACGCGAATGCGCGTTTTACCGACCCGTTTGAGTAACCGACAACCAATTCAGCCCCAATACTTATAAAAATAATTTTCCAACAGCCCGTACATTAATCCAAAGCTATCCGAACTGAATTGGTCATTACTTACTTCATCCCTGGCGTTGAACACAACAAATCACCATTCTAGACAACTGAAAACTAGTTTTCAAACTACAACTAGTTGACCAATCAAACGAACCCCAATGGACATGATTTTAATGTATGCTATTCTAGGAATACGTAGGAAGATGTTGGTGCAAAAACCTCTACCAAAACAGTCCCGAAATTGCTCAATTGAATAGCCACCCGGTAAGCCTAAAAACATCCGTTTTTCGATGAATAAATGAGCCATATGGATGAATTAAGGTGAAAGAGAGTTGTAGAAATTTAATACCAACTTGGAATTGAACTTTGGATGGCTGGATGGTGGTTGATTGCACGCAAAACCAGGAGGGGGTCTAGGGGGGGCGCCGATCGGAATAGAGCTAGGGGGTTAAGGTTTATTTTCTTTTTTTAATATAATAACTATTTTACACTATAGCCCCTTCACTTTACTAATGGTTGAACTTGTATGAAAAGTTAAGTATAATAAGCTTACGAGGGTGGCAAGGAGTTCCCGGGAGAATGCTGGATTCAAGTCCGAAAGGTGCACACAACACTACAAGGTTAAACCTTTTATCGGGAATTAACGAACATTACACCAATTCGTTTAGAACTTTTACATCTTGGTGGCGGTCGATAATGTGTCTAAATTGGTAAAAGAAATCGCCACCAAGACAAACGACCGTACCGTTGTTTGTAAGTTTGTACAGTTTAACATATTTTCACGATTTGGTGTCCTCGCATTATCATTTGTGTGGGGGTTCCTATTTAAAAATTTTTAATTTCAACAAACTACTTAAACGGTATGGGGTAAACCACCGAATCACCACTCCGTATCACTCTCAAACAAGTGGGCAAGTGGAGGTTTATAATAGGCAGAAAAAAGAAATTTTACAAAAGACAGTAACACCCAATCGTAAAGATTGGTCAAAGAAGTTGAATAATACTTTATAGGCTTATCACACTTCTTATAAAACGCCTGCTGGAACCACCCTTATCGGTTGGTTTATGGTGAAGAGTGTCATTTACCTGTTGAGCTAGCCATCGTGTACTATGGGTAGTTAAGAATATTAACCTAGACTATCAGTGTGCAGGTACAGAGAAAGTTGAACATATGCGAGCTGGAAGAGTTGAGAGATGAGGCATATGAGGGTGCATCCACTTACAAAGTCAAGATGAAACGGGTTCTCGATGCCAAACTACGAAGAAAGACATTAAAAGAAGAACAACGAGTATGGTTGTATAACTCGCGAATGAAACTAATCCTGGGAAAGCTGAAGAGCAAGTGGATGAAACCTTATCAAGTTAAGAGGGTTGGAAAGTTTGAAGAGGTCAATATTGAAGATTTCGATGATCATCTGAGGCAAGTTGTGAATGGGCATCATTTGAAGCCTTACTTGGAGATATATGATTCGGTAGTTTGCTTTATGGCAGACGTGATGACGTATTCGGTTGATTGAGAGAAACAAGGAATGTCGAGCTATAAACATTCAATTTAGCTCTAACCGGGAGGCAACCTGGCATTTGTAAGTTGTATTTTTATATATTGAGTCTAGCTAGTTTAATTGTTTTCCTCGAATGCATAGTGCTAAGCAAGGATCGAGTGTGGGGAAGCGACATTGTTAATCATTGTCAAGAGGCTTTGGTAAGTGAGATTGTTGCTAGAGGGAGCCCCAAGTACGTATTCAATGGGTATATGGTGACCAAAGTTGGTGACGGGGGAAAATAACCAAGAAAACATAAAAGATAAATGTTTTTAGCACTAAAAGTCGTTAAAATTGTTCTGTGAAAAATGCTTTTCGCGCTATGCGAAGAAATTTGAAGAGTGTCCTTCGCGCTACACGAATTAAAAAGGTATTAAACAGTAACTTGTTTCTTCGCGCGACACGAATTAATGAGATATTTTTTGTTCGCGCGATGCGAAATTCTCAAATTCTATAATTTTCTTTCTTGTCGTTCGCGATGTTCTAAGTTTTGAGCCAGGCTCCTTCGCTCGACACGAAGCAGATAAAAACCTACAGTGAATATTTTAATCAGCCAACAGTTTCTGTCTACCCTATCCACACAAATCAGTTTTTGAGATCCTCTTATCACCATTATCACAAAAATCTGAATTTTACACCACCCCCGTCACCGCTGCTGACCGTTGTCACCACCACTAGCCCTTATCTTTTTGCAACATATTGTTCTATTCTGATTCAAAGGTATGTTAGTATTTTCAATTGAATCGGTTATTGCTCTTGGTATGGTTTGATTTCGGTTTGTTTATGTTTGATTGTGTATGGTTATAATGTTGATAGTGGGTGTCGACGGGTTTGTTTGTTTGTTTATTGGGTGTTGAATGTCGGGATTATCGGGGTTTTTGGGTTGAAATGTGAGTTTTTGGCTCGGATTTTGGCACGAAATTGCTGTGTTTTTGAGTTTTGAGTCGTCGGCCGGCAAATATTGTTTAGGAATTTTGAAAGTTTGTGGAAAGAAATTTCTTGTCAGTGTGTCAGGTTTTGAAGTTCGGTGTTATTAAGAGGTTTATGGTCAAATTTTCAATGTTATACGTGATGTTTTGTTTGATTGTGACGGGTTACACCGACATAGGATTTGTTTGTTTGTTTGAAACGATTTTTCAATGTTTGGCATGTGCGGTTTTGGGGAAATTCTTAAACAGTTTGTCGACTCTTAGTATTATTTGGTTAAAAAAATATATTTAAAAAATCACAAAAATATTTTTATTTTTTTTAGTATTAATTTTTATTTTATTCTACTTAGTTTTATTTTATTTTATTATTAGTTGTACTTATTATTGGGGACAATCACGATCGAAATGCTATACGGTTGTCGCCTTGGATTTGTCTTGACATAAACTGATTGTTCAAATTTAATTGCAGATGCCGAGGAAGCGATCGAAGAAGCAGCAGACTTTTGATTAATCATTTCAGCAGTACACGAGTCCACCTATTTTCTATTAGTTTGAGGAGATACCAGTTCATGGAGCAGTTGTCGATGATGTCGCCGGTGGTGAGGATGATTCCCATATTATCATGAGGTTCCGAATGAATACCCAGGAGAGGGAAATTTTTTAGCGGATTCGTAATGTGGATTTGTTAAGAGATCGTACTTTTGATTAGGGGTTGTTAGTCACATAGGGACAGGTGGAGCGAGGGAGAAGTTATTTGGGAGCATGTTGGAATCATGTTTTACAGTTTGGTGAGACTCAGTATGAGGAGTTGGTTTACGAGTTTTATTCGACGTTTAAACACAAGATTGGGGATTTTGACGAATCACATGCAGTTAGTTTTTCGTTGAGGAGACAGATTTTTTAGATGTCGGTGCTGTGGTTTACTATTGTTGCTGGGTTATATAGTGAAGCTGAGGTTGAGAGTCAGGCGTTTCGGGAGAGTTTTCGGGGATTCATTACTAGTCCTTGTCCTCATTGGATATCGACTGCTAGATTGGGAACTTACTGGAGTACTATTGCTTATCGAGAGCATTCGAGCATTGCAGTTTCTTCTGCTATCCATGATTCGGTGCACATGTAAATTCACCGTGTTATTGCTTTCACTTTCGTGGGCCGCCAGTCGGTTCATGATAAGTGCAGTAATTTGGATCTGATGTGTTTATTGGGGACTGTTGGAGGCGAGAATGTGAATATGGCAACTTTGTTGTTGAATTCATTGGGTAGAGGAGGTCGCAGGGCTGGCACGGCTGCGACGAGGTTGTCTTTGGGGCCCATCATCACGAGGATGGCCCAGTATCTTGGGTTTTTGGGAAATACCTAGTGGAGTATTTTGTTAAGGGGCCCGATATGGGTGTTGTTGGTCTTGATAATGCCCAGAAGGCGGGCAGATGTACTTACGATGAGCCACCGCAGTAGGTTGCGGTGAGAGGTAGTGGTCAGGGTAGTTCTCGTAGGCAGCATGTGGAGAGGCCACCTGCCCAACCATGTCAGCAACAGCCGAGCCCACCACTGGCACAGCACCAGCACCCGCAGCCTATGACCTTAAACAATGTGTTTGAGTGCCAATTACAGATGCATGATGAGTTACGAGGTTATAGGGATGAGTTTCATGGGTACCAGGACGAGACGAGGGTGTATTTTAGGACCATGTTTGACCATTGGAGCATTTTGTTGCCTGCTTCTTTGCAGCCATCACCGCCTGATACGGGTGGCTATGGAGGAGACATAGGAGGTGAATCTGGTGGTTCTGCTGGTTATGATTCTACAGGAGGAGGATATGCTGGTACAGGTAGTTAAGGGAATGTTGGAGGAGGATATCTAGGTTATGGTGGATATGGAGGTTATTATGGAGAAGCAGGAGGTTCCAGAGCCAACGGGGCCGGTGATCGTGTTGATGACGATTCTGATGAGGATGAGTAGATGTTGATGGCAGCAGCCACCCTAACCGATATTTTGGGTTTTATTTTCATTTTTCGTTTATTTAAGTTTTTTTATTATTTGGCATGTACTGACATTTATATTATTATGCTAAAAAGGAAAATTACTGGGCGGTTCGGTTGGGCAACTTATGGATTTATTTAATTGATGGTTGCATGTATATTTTTGTTGTATTTTAACTTTCTGGGTGTAGTTCACTATAAACCCTCACGAGACCTGATGTGTTGTAAAACACACGTATTTTCCGCACCTTTTATCTACGTGATGTATTGTATTTTATATGTTTTTACTCGTTTTATATAGGTTTTACGTAAGTTTATTCATATTGTAGGTTATGGGTTACAAGGAAGAAGAAACCGAGCTCTTGGAGTAGTTTACAAGCCTTTCACGCATACGTTTTCAAGTAAAAACTCAAGGCCCGGTCCGTAACATCATGGAAAAGCCCAAGACCCTATTATATTATAATATAAAAAATTAAAATAACCCTAGAAGCTGCTACAGTTGTTGCGATCGGAAATCAGGAAGGAAGAAAGAAAAAAAAAAGTTTTGTGTGCTAGGGTTTGGAGCTTGTGGCGGCTAGTGAAGGAAGAACAAGCAAGAACCAAGCCTCGGGATCGATTATCATCAGATTTTAAGGCAAGGAGCAGCCCCAGAAACATCCATATCCTTACATCTTTTTCATTGTTCGTACACATTTAGTTTCTTGCTTAATTGTTAATTTGTTTTGCAATTGTGTTAGAGATTGAAGTGTTTCTGATTATTTTTGATCGTTGGACAATTGTTAAGATGATTGGTATAAGTTTATTAATGGTTTTATTCAATGTTCATGGCTGTCCAATTAATATGCTAGGCTAATCTTGTTAGTTCTACCTAGGAATGATGATTCTTGTTAGGTTTTGATAGGTTTTATGGATTGTTTGATTGATAGACTTGAATTGCTATTGTAAAGTTTGATTTAGACATGAAATAGGTTGTATTTAGTGGCTGGAAATTTTAGTGATTCATTGCATAAACCCTGTGTGTTGATTGATTAGTTTCGTATTGATTGATCGGTGCATTGTTTGATTCTAGACTTTGTGTTTAGGGTTAGTTTGCGGTAGGAACAACCCTAGCGTTTTGTTGCGCGATTATTTGGATTAAGTACAGCGGTTAAACACCTTCTTTGAGACCGAGAGGTGATAGGAAGTTAGGGTTGTCTCATTGCCTTTGCATGCTAGAATAAGGATTGCGCGAGAGCGTGTTCGTTTCTTGTCAGGTTTAGGTGTTTTGAGTGACTAGTTGATCTATTTTGGTTTAAGTTGAATTGTTCCTCTATCCTTGGTTGTGTAGTATTCATTGCCATTAGGGTCGAGTGTTGGTGAGACCGAGAGGTGATCCTTCATTAGAACACATTAGCAATTATTTCCCGATTTGGTCGTTTTAGCCGATTTTGAGTAGTTAGGGTTTGTTGTGTGAGACCGAGAGGTAATCCAGTGAGCCCGAGCGATCCTTAGTCGTGTCATCTTTAGGGACCGGTGTCTAGATATCATTCAATCCATTAGCTTGTTAGGCCTACAATTTGATTCAGACCTAGGTAGACGTTTTTCTCCATCCGAAGTCAACTCAGTTAGTTTGTCGTTAAATTTTCTATTTTTGGTAAGTTTTGTCAGTCAGTCTAGTTAGTTCAGTTAAGTAATTAAAAATCAAAAAAATCATTTAATTATTATTCTAAGGTAGGTCTTGTCAGGGTTAGTAATCGTTAGCGTCTTACGTGTCCATGTGTTCGATACTCGGACTTCCTAGGTCTATACTACTTGCGATCGGTACACTTGCCGGTTGTGTGTGGTTTTAGGATTTTTGTTTTAATATTAAAACTTAGTTGTGAGGGTCATTATTATAGGGTTATTAGACACACATCAAGTTTTTGGCGCCGTTGCCGGGGACACGGTTTTAGGCGTTTTGAGAGCAATCCGAGTTAGGACTTACCTTTTGTGCTACTTGTAATTATTTTTGTTTTATTTTACTTATTTGTTAGAATAGTTTAGATAATCTTATTTCTAATTATAGTTTTTATGCAACAGACTCGATCTCATGGACCACCCGACACTGAGGCATTTCCCGAGCCAGAGAGAGAGTTTCTTGAGAGACATCGTCCCGTTTCATCCTCGTCAACTTCTTCATCCGTTGACCCCGATGATATGGATAGGATCATGGGCGACATTCCACCGAGGAGGACAGTTGCGGACCGGGCCCGACCGGCCAATGCTGGCGCGAGATCCAGCATCGCACCACCCGACATTGGAGTTGCGGCGAACTGGCAGATCCCGTCGAAAATTCTAAATACCATTGCTCATTCTGCTCAGTTTCACGGGTTGCTTCAAGAGAACCCGCACTCTCATCTCACCCGCATCGTGCGTATTTGCGACACTTTTTATCTTTCGGGCGTTTCCGAAGACGCCGTTAAGCTCCGCGTCTTTCCGTTTTAACTCACTGATCAAGCGAGTCTGTGGCTCGAGTCCCTCCCACAAGGCTCTATAGCTACTTGGGCTGCCATGCAGACCCAATTTCTTGAAAAATACGATCCTCCGGCTAAGGCCGCTCGTTTGCGTAACCAGATACATTCTTTCCAGATGGAGGACACAGAGAGCTTTTACGAGACCTGGTAGCGATTCAAGAATCTATTAGCGTTGTGCCCCAACCACGGCTTGCAAGATTGGGCGGTCGTCGAAAAGTTCTACCATGGAGTGACGTACGCGACGCAAAGTATGCTCGACACGGAGGCGGGAGGAAATCTGTTGATAACAAAAGACCCCGATGAGTGTATCGCTTTATTCAATGGGTTAGCTATGAGTGGGTACCAGAGAACACCTGCTAGAGGAGGTAAGCCCGTCGATTCCATCTCACGAGGCATGCATTCAGTGGACACCACCACCGCACTGACGGGACAGGTCGAGGCGTTGGCGAAGATGGTAAAGGACATGCAGACGAAGAACAAGTTGTGTGAGATCTGCAGAGGCGGGCATGATACTGTTCAGTGCCCAGTCAGTTCCCAAGAAGAGGCCGTAGACTTCGTAGGAAATCCAAACCGAAATCCAAATTCTTTCAATTCGTATAATTCGGGATGGAGGGGAAATCAGAACTCCAACTGGAGGAGCGGCAACCAGTCCGGTTTTCAGCAACGCCAGAGTTTATTTCCGGATGCCGGTGAGGGAGCGAGCAGTGGGGAGAAGAAGCCCACTTTGGAGGAGATGATGGTACAACAAACACAGATGCTGTCACAGCTTATGTCATGAGAGGATTCCCGATAGAAGGAGATGCAGGAGAAGCTTCGCGAGCACGAGCAGTTCATGAGGAATCAGGGAGCGTCAATTCAGAGTCTCGAGCGGCAGATGGGAGAGATAGCGAGTAGGTTGAACGAGAGGCCGCAGGGTTCACTACCAAGTAACACCGAGCAGAACCCAAAGGGATTCGCTAAAGCTGTGACAACGAGGAGCGGTGCAGGGGCACGAGAGGAGCCCGGGATTCAGCAGAGAGGAGTCGTCGAGGAACCTGCAGTAGTTCTAGAGGAGCAGGTGGATGAGGAGATTCAGATGGAGTCTCCACCGGCCCAGGTGCATCGAAGAAGCAGCCCAGGGAGTTCAGCACTGGCCGAGAGACAGCAGCTACCGAGCGAGCCGCCGAGAGACTACAAGCCCAGAGTACCATACCCCGGAAGACTCCGCCGAGACAGAGATGAGGAGCAGAGTTCCAAATTTCTTGATCTTTTGAAGTAGCTTCACCTTAACATTCCATTCCTTGAGGCACTGACTCAGATGCCTAAACACGCGAAGTTCTTCAAGGATATCCTTTCGAATAAGAAGAAGCTTGCTGAGGTTGCTTCCATCCCATTGAGTGCCAGCTGTTCTGCTGTCTTACAACGAAAATTACCGGAAAAGATGGCCGATCCAAGGAGTTTCACGATTCCCTGCATCTTGAGTGATGATACGGTTATTCATGCACTGGCCGATCTCGGTGCCACCATTAATCTCATCCCATATTCTGTGTATCGCAAGCTGGGTCTAGGCGAACCGAGGCATACCAGGATGAGTATCCAGCTTGCTGATCGTTCTGTGAAATACCCTCGAGGGGTGGTCGAGAAAATGCTGGTTCGTGTCGACAAGTTCATTTTCCCGGTGGACTTTGTCATTCTGGACATGAACGACAATGATAGCGTACCATTTATTTTAGGCCGACCATTCCTTGCCACTGCACAGGCGTTGATCGACGTCTGCGAGGGTTAGTTGATTTTGAGAGTTGGGGATGAGAACGTCACCTTTGACATTCGACAGTCACTGAAACACCCCAAGTCTACTGATGACTCCCTGTACTTTATTGATACCATCATGGAGCATGTTGGTGAGTTTTTCAGCGAGATCTGTGGAGGATCTTCCTCCAACAATCATAATCTCGATAGAGACATTCCGGAGATTGAGATGGTTGCCATGACCGACCAGCCAACGGAAGATGACGCCAAGTCACATCACCCTGAGTCTGAAGTGTCTACTGAGATCGTACGTGATGATCCGATGGACCGACCTTCTGTCGAGAGCCCCCCTCCTTCCTTAGAGCTTAAGGAGTTACCTGCCCATCTGGAGTACGCGTTTTTGGATAAAGAGAGGAAGTTGCCAGTTACCGTCGCATCTGCGTTAACGGAGGTCGAGAGAGAAAGATTGTTGAGGGTGCTTCGAGAGCACAAGGAGGCCATTGCATGGAAGATTATCGACATCAAAGGGATCAACCCTTCGTTTTGCACGCATAAAATGCCCATGGAGGATAATTATAGGACTTTCGTTCAGCCGCAACGGCGGCTTAATCCGAAGATGCAGGAGGTCGTGAAGAAGGAGATCATAAAACTCCTTGATGCGAGGATCATTTTCCCCATTTTTGATAGTTCGTGGGTTAGTCCAGTCCAAGTGGTTCCCAAAAAGGGTGGCATGACTGTCGTCACCAATGAGAGGAACGAGCTCATTCCCACTAGGACTGTGACCGGTTGGAGAGTCTGCATCGACTACCGCAAACTGAATGATGCCACGAGGAAAGACCACTTTCCTCTACCTTCATTGATCAGATCTTGGAGCGTTTGGCAGGTCAGCAGTACTACTGTTTCTTAGATGGTTTCTCCGGGTACTTTCAAATTCCTATTGCTCCTGATGACCAGAAAAAAACCACGCTTACCTGCCCATACGGTACGTTTGCCTATCGACGTATGCCGTTCGGACTGTGAAACGCTCCAACCACATTTCAGAGGTGCATGGTGGCTATATTTCACGACATGATCGAGGACTCCATGGAGGTGTTCATGGATGAATTTTCGGTTTTTGGGAGTTGTTTCGATCAGTGTCTCTCCAACCTTGAGAGGATGTTGGCCCGATGCGTTGACACCAACCTAGTTCTTAACTAGGAGAAGTATCACTTCATGGTACGCGAGGGCATCATTTTGGGGCATCGTATTTCAAGTGCGGGGATAGAGGTCGACTGAGCGAAGGTCGATACCATCTCTAATCTTCCCCCGCCCACTTCCGTGAGATCCATCCGAAGTTTTCTGGGTCATGCTGGGTTCTATCGCCGGTTCATTAAAGATTTTTCTAAGATTGCGAGACCCATGACCAAACCCTTGGAGAAGGATGCCCCATTCGTGTTTTCTGAGCAGTGTATCGAGGCGTTTGATCTTTTAAAAGACAAACTCGTTAACGCCCCGATCATGATTGTCCCGACTGGTCGCTTCCCTTTAAGTTGATGTGTTATGCGAGCGACTTCGCGGTCGTATCGGTTCTTGGACAGCGGAAGGATAAACACTTCCTTCCGATTTACTATGCTAGCCGGACCCTGAATGGTGCACAGGAGAGTTACACCACCGCCGGGAAAGAGCTTTTAGCTGTGGTGTTTGCATTCGACAAATTCAGGTCCTATCTTGTTCTGTCCAAGACGATTGTGTACACGGATCATTCTGCCATTCATTATCTCTTTAGCAAACAGGATGCTAAACCACGCCTTATCCGATGGATCCTGTTGCTTCAAGAGTTTGATATTGAAATCCGTGATAAAAAATGAGCCGAGTGTGTGGCGGCCGATCATCTTTCGCGTCTTGAGGGAGCTGAGTTAGGAGAGCCGGGGGTCAGGATTAATGACCAATTTCCAACAGAGAGTCTTATGTTTTTTTCGGCTTAGGATGAGGGTTTCCCATGGTTCGCCGACTTCGCGAACTATCCTGCTGACGGGTACTACCCAAAGATGTCTTACCAGCAAAAGAAAAAATTCTTTGCTGATGTTAAGTTTTACCTGTGGGACGACCCGTATCTCTTTCGTATTGGTGCTGACCAGTTGATTAGGAGGTGTGTTGACATTAAGGAGGGATGGCAGATTCTGAGCCATTGCCATGTTGGACCGACAGGAGGTCACCACGGTGCGAGTTTGACGGCAAAGAAGGTGTTTGATTGTGGATTTTATTGGCCTTTGATTTTCAAGGATGCGCACGCGTTTGTGAAGAGTTGTGATTGTAGCCAGTGTGTCGGCAACATCTCGTCGCGAAATGAAATGCCCCAGAATGCTATTCAGGTTTGTGAGGTTTTCGATGTGTGGGGCATTGATTTCATGGGACCGTTTCCATCTTCGCGTGGGAACAAGTATATACTCATGGCAGTTGATTATGTATCGAAGTGGGTTGAGGCCAAGGCCTTACCCACTAATGATGCCCGAGTTGTACTCCGTTTTCTCAATAGCCTTTATGCTCGTTTTAGTGTCCCGAAGGCGTTGATCAGTGATAGAGGAACTCACTTCTGCAATGCGCAGATGGAGAAGGTGTTGCGTCGCTATGGGGTCACCCATCGACTTGCAACCACCTACCACCCACAGACTAGTGGGCAGGTAGAAGTGAGTAACCGGGGGATCAAACGTATTCTTGAGAAAACGGTTGGTTCGAATCATCAGGATTGGTCCGACAAGTTGGATGACGCGTTGTGGGCCTTCCGTACAGCCTACAAGACTCCGAGCGGTTCCACACCGTTTCGGATGATTTATGGGAAGGCCTGCCACCTGCCTGTTGAGTTAGAGCACCGTGCTTCTTGGGCCCTACAGAGGGTCAACTTCGATATGTCTGCCGCAGAGAGCACTCGTTTCCACCAGTTGCACGAGCTAGAGGAGCTGAGAGATCACGCTTACGCGCAGTCATTTAGGTACAAATAGCGGACGAAGGAACTGCACGATAGGAAGTTGAAGGGTAACAAGCAGTTCAAGTGTGGGGATTTGGTTTTATTTATAATTCCCGGTTGAGGTTATTCCCAGGAAAGTTGAGATCCCGATGGTCGGGACCATTCACGGTCACTGAGGTCTTCCCGTACGGCACTGTTGAGATAGAGGATAATGGTGGGAAGTTTAAGGTGAACAGTCATAGACTGAAGCACTTCATTGGCGAGCCGGTGACTGACCAGACGGTCGAGGTATTCTACCTTGACGCACTCTCCGAGACTTAGACGCGATGGATGCACACTCGGGAGACTGCCCGAGTTGTAGAGTTTGTATTTATTTGTGTGATGCTATCTGTTTTCTTTGTTTTTTTTTTCTATTTCAGGTTGTTCTAAGATGAAACCGCTCGTACTCAATCTCCATTCGAGTCGGTCGATTTAAGGAGTATCCTGTATAAAAACCAAAAACATAAAAATATGTTTATTTCTTTATGTTTTTGTTTTCCGTATTATACGCCGCTACATGCGAGCGAGTTTGAGTTTTGCAGGTTATATCATGCGCATAGTAGCTATGGTGGCGTCTTGGAACAGGTTCTCCCGAGGTTGCGGCCACGAATGAAATGCCATACGGTCGTTTGGACACTACTCAGTTGTTGAAGATTCTGCACACAAACCAGGGGAGTAACCCGTTCTTTGTTTTAGTCTTGTATACTTTATTTTTATTTTTCTGTTTTATTTTATTTCTTTTCCTTATACTCATCGAGGACGATTTCGTTCTAAGTGTGGGGATGGGGTTTATTTTACTTAGTTGTAGGAAAATTTTTGAAAAATAATAATAATATAAAATTAAATAAATAAATAAAAATTAAAAAATTAAAAATTTGAAAATTTTTGAAAAAAATAGTCCCTTGAAATTTGTTTTCTCTACGTTAAACAGGAGATGATATTATTACCGAGTAGTGGTTATTTTATAACTTCTTGGTGTTTTCAAAATATATATATAATAAATAAGAACAGTACCCATTAGACCCGCACGTAATGTATGGTAACCGAACGGTTTAGACTCAGTAATCGTGTGTCGGTAGGCTCAGCCTTTGAGAATGAAAGGGCGGTTTGGTTGTTGACCTAATTGAACCTCTTAAATGGCCTGACTTTAGTGGGAAACATCTTAAGGGTTTTGTTTGTTTGACTAAGCTCGTGACAAGACTGGAATGAAAAGCCGGGTCATACTCAAGCCTCGAGTCACATGATAGTTTGTATATTAGTTGTTTTATCTTTTGTATTTGTTTCTTTTCATGCAAAGCAATGTAAAAAAAAAACCAAAAGGCAGAGAAAAAAAATAATAAAAGAAATAATGCATTTGAAATTGCGTGCACTTGAAAGAGAGCTAGAGTTTATAGTTTGTATATGAGTCGAAATGTTTAATCATGTGGCAATAGGTTTAAGTCAAGTTGGGGTGGCTCGGCCCGGTAAAACCATAATGGAATTGGTGAAGTGGCAGCAGGGCTTTTAGGTGTGGGTTCCACTTAGTCATACAAATTAATGAAATTGTCACGCCTTATTTGCCTCGGTATGTATTAGGGGCATGGGTTTAAAGTGGACAGCAATACCGGCAATTGACCAGATCTAGCTTATTAGGTGAAAGTTGGAAGAGATATTTGGGTAACGGGTCACTTGTTCTAATACTTTAAAAAGAAAAAAATATATATTAATAATAATAATAAATAAATAAAACCAAGAGTTGTCGGTTAAACTCGGATATAATCCTGTGTAGTATTCTTTTTCAGGGACGAAAAAGTCGTAAGTATGGGGATATTTGATGTGTTGTAAAACACACGTATTTTCCGCACCTTTTATCTACGTAATGTATTGTATTTTATGTGTTTTTACTCGTTTTATATAGGTTTTACGTAAGTTTATTCATATTGTAGGTTATGGGTTACAAGGAAGAAGAAACCGAGCTCTTGGAGTAGTTTACGAGCCTTTCACGCATACGTTTTCATGTAAAAACTCAAGGCCCGGTCCGTTACATCATGGAAAATCCCAAGACCCTATTATATTATAATATAAAAAATTAAAAAAACCCTAGAAGCTGCTACAGTTGTTGCGATCGGAAATCAGGAAGGAAGAAAGAAAAGACAAAACGTTTTGTGTGCTAGGGTTTGGAGCTTGTGACGGCTAGGGAAGGAAGAACAAGCAAGAACCAAGCCTCGGGATCGATTATCATCAGATTTTACAGCAAGGAGCAGCCCCGGAAACATCCATATCCTTACATCTTTTTCATTGTTCGTACACATTTAGTTTCTTGCTTAATTGTTAATTTGTTTTGCAATTGTGTTAGAGATTGAAGTGTTTGTGATTATTTCTGATCATTAGACAATTGTTAAGATGATTGGTATGAGTTTATTAATGGCTTTATTCAATGTTCATGGCTGTCCAATTAATATGCTAGGCTAATCTTGTTAGTTCTACCTAGGAATGATGATTCTTGTTAGGTTTTGATAGGTTTTATGGATTGTTTGATTGATAGACATGAATTGCTATTGTAAAGTTTGATTTAGACATGAAATAGGTTGTGTTTAGTGGCTGGAAATTTTAGTGATTCATTGCATAAACCCTGTGTGTTGATTGATTAGTTTCGTATTTATTGATCGGTGCATTGTTTGATTCTAGACTTTGTGTTTAGGGTTAGTTTGCGGTAGGAACAACCGTAGGGTTTTGTTGCATGATTATTTGGATTAAGTATAGCGGTTAAACACCTTCTTTGAGACCGAGAGGTGATAGGAAGTTAGGGATGTCTCATTGCCTTTGCATGCTAGAATAAGGATTGCGCGAGAGCGAGTTCGTTTCTTGTCAGGTTTAGGTGTTTTGAGTGACTAGTTGATCTATTTTGGTTTAAGTTGAATTTTTCTCTATCCTTGGTTGTGTAGTATTCATTGCCATTAGGGTCGAGTGTTGGTGAGACCGAGAGGTGATCCTTCATTAGAACACGTTAGCAATTATTTCCCGGTTTGGTCGTTTTAGCCGATTTTGAGTAGTTAGGGTTTGTTGTGTGAGACCGAGAGGTAATCCAGTGAGCCCGAGCGATCCTTAGTCGTGTCATCTTTAGGGACCGGTGTCTAGTTATCATTCAATCCATTAGCTTGTTAGGCCTACAATTCGATTCAGACCTAGGTAGACGTTTTTCTCCATCCGAAGTCAACTCAGTTAGTTTGTCGTTAAGTTTTCTATTTTGGGTAAGTTTTGTCAGTCAGTCTAGTTAGTTCAGTTAAGTAATTAAAAATCAAAAAATCAATTAATTATTATTCTAAGGTAGGTCTTGTCTAGGGTTAGTAATCGTTCGCGTCTTACGTGTCCACGTGTTCAATACTCGGACTTCCTAGGTCTATACTACTTGCGATGTGTGGTGTTAGGATTTTCGTTTTAATATTAAAACTTAGTTGTGAGGGTCATTATTATAGGGTTATTAGACACACATCAAGACCATACTCGTCCACCCAGGCTACCAAGGGGTTTAAAGGGCTTGTTACATACGCTAAATGCAATCGTGATTCCTACGAAAGTGAGTTAGGTCTTTTAACATTTTTACTCATTTAACAAAGATTATTACGAAATTTATTTAAACTCGGTTGGTAATTTAAAATTAACGGTTTTTCAAACGGTTTAAAAGACCTATTTTTAATACTTGTGAGAAGTGTGCTTCTCCATGTTTGAGAGTTTGCAAATTTTGTTTTGAGAGTTGAGTAGTTCAGTTTACCGAGAGTGTCACCGAGGGCACAAGAGTAGCACATGAGTGTTTTATTTTCTATCAGGTGATTTTGTTTTCATAATCTTCTTTGTTTTGCAAGTTTTTATGTTAAAAGTGTAATTGTATTTGTATAATTATTAATAACTATCACATAAAGCCCGGATTAAAATTTCTCAAGTAAATTTTAACCCCGTCCTTAGTTATGTTCTAATAAATTTTAAACATTGAGAACTATATTTGCCTCAAGTGTGGGGATGATGTGTTGTAAAACACACGTATTTTCCGCGCCTTTTATCTACGTATTGTATTATATTTTATGTATTTTAATTCGTTTTAGATAGGTTTTACATAATTTTATTCATGTTGTAGGTTATGGGTGGAAAGGAAGAAAAAACCGAGCTTTTCGGAGAGCTTAATGGACTTTTACGCATAAAATTTCAAGACAAAGCTCAAGGCCCGGCCCGGTTGCATATTGGAAAAGCCCAAGATCTTATTGTATTATACCATAAAAAATTAAAAAAAACCCTAGTTGGACAGCCTACTGGCCGATCGCAGAACAGCATGGAAGGAAGCAAAGGAAAAACTTTTTTCAGCTTAGGGTTTGAAGGTTTTGTCGGCTAGGGAAGAAAGAAGAAGGCAAGGACAAGTCTCGGGATCATTCACCATCCATTTTACAGCCAAGGAGCAGCCCGGAATTACTTCATATCCTTCCATCTTTTACATTGTTCATCATATTATTTTACTTGATCAATTGATTACATAGTTTTGCAATTGTGTTAGAGATTGACTTGTTTATGATTGCTATTGATTGTTGGATGATTGTTAAGATGATTGGTATGAGTTTAATGATATTTTTAATGAGTATTCATGGCTGTCCAATTATGATTCTCAGATAAACTTGATAGTTCTACCTAGGAATGACGATTATTGTTAGCGTTTGATGATTTTATGGATTGTTTGATTGATAGACTTGAATTGTTATTGTAAAGTTTAATTTAGACATGAAATAGGTTGTGTTTAGAGGCTGGAAATTTTGGTGATTCATTGCATAAACCCCGTGTGTCGGTTAATTAGTTTTGTTTTGATTGATCGGTGCATTGTTTGATTCTAGACTTTGTGTTTAGGGTTTGTTTGCGGTAGGTACCACTGTAGGGTTTTTTTGCGTGATTTATTGGATTAAGTACAGCGGTTAGGCATGTTCTTTGAGACCGAGAGGTGATAAGAAGTAGGGTCGTCTCATTACCTTTGCATGCTAGAATAAGGATTGCGTGAGAGCGAATTCGTTTCTTGTCAGGTTTAGGTGTTTTGAGCGACTAGTTGATCTATTTTGGTTTAAGTTGAATTGTTCCTCTATCCTTGGTTGTGTAGTATCCATTGCCATTATGGTCTAGTGTTGGTGAGACCGAGAGTTGATATAGCATTAGAACACGTTAGCAACTGTTTCCCGGTTTGGTCGTTTTAGCCGATTTTGAGTAGTTAGGGTTTATTGAGTGAGACCGAGAGGTAATCCAGTGAGCCCGAGCGATCCTTAGTCGTGTCATCTTTAGGGACCGGTGTCTTGAAGTCATCCAATCCATTAGCTTGTTAGGCCTACAATTTGATTCAGACCTAGGTAGACGTTTTTCTCCATCCGAAGTCAACTCAGTTAGTTAGTCGTTAAGTTTTCTATTTTTGTTAAGTTTTGTCAGTCAGTCTAGTTAGTCCAATTAAGTAAGTAAAAATCAAAAATCAATATAATATTATTCTAAGGTAGGTCTTGTCTAGGGTTAGTAATCCGTTAGCGTCTTACGTGTCCAAGTGTTTGATACTCGGACTTCCTAGGTCTATACTACTTGCGATCGGTACACTTGCCGGTTGTGTGTGGTCTTAGGATTTTCATTTTAATATTAAAGCTTAGTTGTGAGGGTCATTATTATAGGGTTATTAGACACATATCAGGGGATGGGGGAGAAATTTAAAATTTAAAATTTAATGTTCTTTGAATTAAGAAGTTTTGCAAAATAATGGAAAATGATAGAAAAGTCAAGGATTGTTTTTCAAAATTATTATATAGATGAGATAGTAAACGGGAATGCATTTAATTTGGAATGTGTCGGTATGCTCAGTTTTAAGAATGAAAGGATGGTTTGGTTGTTGACTTAATTGAAACCTAAAATTACTTGATTTTTAGTGGGAAACAACATCAGGGTTTTGTTTGTTTAGCTAAGCCTATGTAAGGACAGGAATGAAAAATCAGGCCATACTCGAGCCTTTTGTTAGATTTGATCACCAAAAAGAAATTTTAAAATATGAATAGACTATTGTGCAATGCTTGGATATGCTTAACGTTAGAGTATGCTAAATGGCTTGTGATATACATAAATAAAAATACTGCTAGTTTAAGTGGTTAACATTTCATAGGCATATGGTTTTATAGCCTTAAATCATGTATTGATGGGATACTCTGGGGTTCGGAGACCATGGGTCTGTATGCGGTTTATCATCTCGGTATGCATATTTCCTAATTGGATTTGTGTATATTAAAAAAGCTTAAAAAAAGCAACCCCGCAGTTTATCTGCCAAATTCTAAGTCATTAAACATGATCATTAGGTGCTTTAAAAGTACAAATTCACTAATTACTTGATCATCTACGCTGTTAGTCATATGGGGTCCCCGTGCTCGTGTCTCATTACCATTAAGAAACGGGCCACACGAGACACGTCATATGTAAGCCCTACAGATGAATTCGTGTATACTCGCCAATTAAGATGGATTTGGGGGTATTACTTGATAATGGGGTATGTCATTTGGTGGGGACTATTTGCTAGTTAGTTACTTAATTGCACCTTAATCGTATCTAATGGCCATTATGGTAGACTTTGATGCTTAAGTTTAGGTTTGGTTCGATAAAAATATCCATGACTGTCTTAACTGTTACATATGGGCTTAGAAATTGTACAATTATGTAAAATTTTGATCAACTAATCTCAAGGTTTAAGTCAAGTTGGGGTGGTCTGGTTCGGTAAAACGATAATAAAGCATGGTAAGGCGGCTTCACGGCTATGAAAGTGTGGGTTCCATTTTAATCATATAAATAATGAAACTGTCACACCTTATTTTTCCCGGTAAGTATTGAGGCATGGGTTTAAGTGGACAGCAATATCGGTAATCGCCGTTTTTGTTTTCCTTGTGCTTAATTAAGATAACCTAAAAAGCATTTTATAAAAATAATCTGTGATTTTGATTCCATTACAAAGTCTTTTTTGGGACGAAAAAGGATATGTGTGGATATGTGATGGTTGGGTAAAGGTTAGGTATTATTATATACTAATTAGTTATAATTAGTTAAATAAATGAATGAACATAGGTACTTCAAGCATCGTTAAGTGTTTCAGGACATTGGACGTTGTGGAGGTTAATAGGGATGATTTACAAGGGATGAAATATTTACAAGCTTGGAATGAAGGCTTAAAAGTGCGGGAATGGGAGCGCACGCATCACAAGGCAAATTAAAGAAAAGAAAATATGACGGTTGATGTTTTTGTACTTCGCGCGACGTGAAGGAGCGTAGATATTCTTCTTGTGACGTGAAGATCTAGAAATTATGCCCGACTATTTTGTCCATTGCGCTACGCGAAGGATAGGCCCATTTACCATTCTCGCGACGCGAACCGCCTTAATCTGAGATACCAAAGCGCTTCACTACCCTTTGCATGAAGTTATATGATGGATCCACGGATCCTGATGAACACGTAGCCTTATACCGTGAGAGAATGGAAATAAACCAAATCCTAAGCTTACTTATGTAGAGGCTTTGGCTCAACCCTCATTGGATCCGCCTTCAAATGGCTGCTAAGTCTTCCTCCTTATACTATTACTTCTTTTTCTCATTTGATAAATCTGTTTAATAGTCAGTTTTCATGTAGTAGATCCTTTGAAAAATAAACTAGTGATTTATATAGAGTTGTCCAACGTCGTGGGGAACCTCTTGTGCAGTTCCTCACTAGCTTTGGAAGAGAGGCCTTGGAAATTCCAAACCTGGATGTCCTGACAGCTATTGAGGCATTCAAAATACGATTACAAAAGGACTCTCCATTTTATCAAGATCTTGTGATGACTCCTTGCAGGAATTTAGATGAAGTCCGAAACAGAGCTTTAAGATTCATCAGGTTGGAGGAGGATCAAAGAATACAAGATCAACTGAACACTCTGGTAAACAAATGAATCTCAAGACAAGAAGCAGGAACCCTACTTCAGAAACAACAACTCCAAACCATATATTAAACCGAACGGCCAGAAGATCAATGCTGTGGAGGAGGAAGAAGATGATGAAGATTGCCCAAGGATATCTGATTACTACTTCCCTGTAAATATGGGAGGAATAATGCTTGCTGTTAGGAACCTGGGTGACAAAGTAAGGTGGCCAAGGAAGAATGAGAAGGCACCACCCCCCACCCCCAAATACAAATCGATATGGTGTGCCTTTCATGAAGACTTCGGCCACGTGACAGATGACTACATAGCCCTGAGAAAGGAGATAAGCTACCTCCTCAGCAAAGGTTACCTCAAGGAGTTGTTCGAAAGAAAAAAGTCTAGGACCCAGGATCCTGAACCAGTCCCAGAAAAGGCTTCTCCACCTCCCACAGACGCTCAAGTTATCAACATGATCTTTGGAGGCTCTGATATATGCGGAACTTCTTATTCAGCTGCAAAGAACTACGCCAAAGAGTGCAAATTGGAGAAAGGTGAAAGGCCGATCAAGACTTCTACAATAGCCGAGCAAAGAGTTATCTCCTTCGATGAGGATGATCGAGTAACTGTCCAGGATCCTTACCACGACGGTTTAGTCATTACTTTATTTATTTCTAACCATTATGTTCGCAGGATACTCATTGATGAAGGAAGTTTAGTTAACATCGTCCAATTGGAAGTACTCAGAAAGATGAATATCCCACGATCCTCAGTTCTTGTAGGATTCAGTGGGGACATGAAGAATACATTGGGGGACATCAAACTACCCATATATATAGAGGGAGTAAATTCTATTTAAAAATTTTGTGTTATCGATTCCTTGTCTTGGTGCAATGTTATTCTTGGCAGGCCTTGGATACACAAAATGAAGGCGGTTCCCTCTACCTACCACCAATGTGTAAAGCTGCCTACCTCATGAGGGATAGCAAAGATCGAGAGAAACCAACAAGACGTTAAGGATTGCTATACTTCTTCAATGAAGCCTACAAAAAAGTTGAGGGAATCATAGTAATTACAGAAAGCAAGAAGAAATGTCGTGGATACTAGGGAACAAGATTCTAAGGAAGTGGTCTTACACCCAGAGAATCCTGACTACAAGGTCCTAATAGGAGTTGAAATACAAGAATCCATTGAGAAGGATATAGTATCCTTCTTACAACGAAGAAAATCAACCCTTGCGTGGAAGCACGAAGATATGATAGGTATCTCTAAAGATGTTATAACCCATAAACTTGGAACTGATCCTTCTTTCAGGCCTATTCATCGAAAAAGAAGGAAATTTGCTCCGGAAAGAAATGCTATCATCCAAGAAGATGCACAGAAACTACTGAAGGCAGGTATGATTAGGGAGGTAAAGTATCCAAAATGGCTAGCCAATGTGGTTGTAGTCCAAAAGAAAAACGGAAAGTGAAAGGTATGTGTCGATTTTACTGATTTAAATAAAGCATGTCCCAAGGATCCTATCCGTCTTCCACAAATTGACTCCATGGTGGATGCTACCGCAGGGCATGAAATGTTGACCTTTATGGATGCTTCATCAGGATTTCAACAAATCCAGATGGAACTATCTGATCAAGAGGAACCACAACATTTATAACCCCTAAAGGCATATATTGTTATATTGCTATGCCGTTTGGTCTTAGAAATGCAGGTGCCACGTACCAGAGACTGGATAATATGATGTTCAAGGACCACTTAAGAGACACCATGGAAGTCTACATCGATGACATGGTGGTGAAATCAAAAAAGGTGAAAGATCACCTTGAGGATTTGGAAGTAGCTTTTGACATCCCTGACAAATACAGCATGAAGCTAAACCCTGCTAAATGTGTATTTGGTGTCAAGGCCGAGAAATTCCTTGGGTATCTGGTAACCAAAAGGGGGATAGAAGCAAGTCTAGAGCAGATTCAGGCTATATTAAATCTCAAGTCCCCAACAAACATCAAAGAGGTACAAAGACTAGCAGGAAGAGTGGCAGCACTAAACAGGTTCATATCAAAATCCTCAGAAAATGTAAAGATTTCTACAACATCCTGAGGAAAAACAAGAAATTCGAGTGGACGGAGAACATGAGGCTGCCCTCACCGCTCTAAAGGACTACTTTTCCTCGGCCCCCGCTCTGTGAAGCCTTTGGATGGAGAACCATTGATCCTTTATCAAGCAATTTCCCTCACTGCTTTAAGTGCAGTCCTGGTAAAGGATCACGAAGGTAACCAACATCCTATCTACTATGTAAGTAAAAGTCTCCTCGATGCCGAGTCTTGGTACTCTCACCTAGAAAAGCTTATTCTTACTTTTATTATGGCTTCAACTAAGTTAAGACATTATTTAGAAACTCATACTATTATTGTAAAAACTAATTATCCCATAAAGAATGTCTTTAGAAAACCGGAGATGTCGGGTAGAATGGCTAAGTGGGCTGTGAAACTGAGTGCTTATGATATTCAATATGAGCCTAGAAATGTGATTAAGTCATAGGCACTAGCAGACTTTGTGGCTGATTTCAGTAGTGACATAGACGAACAAGCCAATCTTGAAGTTCAACAGCTTGAAGAGACCAAGGATCCTTTGACACTCTTCACTAATGGAGCTTCAAATGTTAAAGGAACGTGATTGGGAATACTACTAAAATCACCATAGGGGGGCATACTACTCCATTCGATAGCTTGTGAATTCCAGGCCAGTAACAGTGAAGCAGAATATGAGGCACTCATTGCAGGTATACAACTAGCCTAAGGTATGAGAATCAGGTATCTTCAAATTTTTGTAGATTCATTATTAATTGTTAATCATTTTAATGGCTCATATGCAGTCAAAGGTGAGAAATTAGTTAAATATTTAGATATAGTAAAGGATCTTGTAAGATCCTTCGATTATTTTAACATTACGTAGATACCAAGAGAAGAAAATGCTGGGGCGATGCCTTAGCATACCTAGCTTCAGCTTTGAAGCTCCAAGGGAACATAAAAATTCCTATCATCCATGTTTTATCCCCTACAATTAAGGAGTGCCAAGCAATTGAAGTAGATGGGAATCTACACATAGATCCTGAGGATCATCTTCTTGATCATTCATCCTGGATCCTTCCAATAATGAAGTATATCCAAAATGGATAAATCCCGAAAGAAGAGAACCTCAAAGCTTTTAAAGCCAAGGTATCCCAATATACTATTGTACATAATATGTTGTATAAGAAATCCCTTGCAGGTCCATATATAAGGTGCATCGAAGAATCCGAAATCCAAGTATTAAAAGATTTCCATGAAGGAGATTGTGGCAACCATGCAGGGGCAGAGCATTATTCTCCAGGATCCTAAGGACTGGATATTTCTGGCCTACTATGAAGAAGGATGCTATGGAATACTCCAGGAAATGCGATGCTTTTAGAGGTATGGCAACATTTTACATCAGCTGGCATAACCTTCATACCCCATCGTCTCCTCGTGGCCGTTCATGAAATGGGAGATGGATATAGTGGGCAAGCTCTCTACAGCTCCAGGGGGAAAAGTCTTCATGTTAGCAATAACAGACTATTTCTCTAAATGGATCGAAGCTGAGGCTTTCCCTCAAGTCAGGGAGAAGGAAGTCATATCCTTTATTAAACGTAACATTATTACTAGATTTGGAATCCTTTCTGAAATTATTTGTGATAATGGTTCCCAGTTTATTGGGAAACGAACTACTAACTTTTGTGACAGTTGGGGAATCAAGACGATTACTTCAACACCGGTACATCTGCAAGCAAATGGCCAAGCAGAATCGAGCAACAAGGTCATTATCAATAATTTTAAGAACAAACTCGGAGCAAAAAAGGGCAAATGGGCTGAAGAACTACTCTATGTGCTTTGGACAGATAGGATGACCCCAAAGAACGCCAAAGGACAGACGCCGTTCTCATTAGTTTTTGAAGCTAGGTAGTGATCCCCACCGAAATGGTGTATCCAACAGCCAGGACGAGCATCCGTGATCCTCATATAAATGAAGAAAGTCTTGCTCAAGATTTGGATACCGTGGAAGAACTCAGAGATCAAGCAAGGTTTAGGATGGCCGCCTACCAACAAAAGATGGTCGATATATACAACAAAAATATCAGAATCAGATTATTTGAAGTTGGGGATTTAGTTCATCGAAAGGCGTTCCGAAATATAACTAATCCTGCCAACGGAAAGTTAGCACCTAAATGGGAAGGCTCTTATTTAATTGAAGTCGAAGCTAGAAAGGGGGCATATCATTTGATGAATATGGAAGGTGACATGCTCCCAAGAGCTTGGAATGCAATTAATCTAAAAAGATATTTATGCTGATCAGGATCTTGGATCCTAATAAACTTCTTCAGTACATTACTTGGTAAAATTTTACTTTATGCCCATATAAATTATGTTAGATTTTTGTTTTATCATGTTGCAGAAATGCCAAGCAATAGGGCCCTCAAGTGGAAAAATCAGGTTGGCCAACTCTCTCCTAATTTTAATCGGCCTTGTCGCCAGGTTTATAAGGTCTTCACCTTATCTCTCGAATTAGGGTTTTGACACCCTCGTCTGGAGCGCACGATTATCTGGGTATGATTAGAGGCTGTGGGACCAGTACCCTATATGTGGCTGACAATTTCATGGCTAAAAATCATATCTTGGATCCTATGATTTAAATGGTAGAAGTATCATATACACAAGTTAAGGTCAACGCTGGGTTAGGCTCGTCACCGCGTACAATTGGGGCAACGCCAAGGATCGGCTCGACGCCGGTATTTATTGGGCTTGTTCCCACGTTTTATTGGGCTTGTCCCCATGTTTTTATTGGGCTTTTCCCCATGTTTTATTGGGCTTGTCCCCATGTATTTATTAGGCTTGTCCCCACGTATTTATTGGGCTTTTCCCCATGTTTTATTGGGCTGGTCCCTAGGGTAGTTGGATGTGAATCCAACTTTTCTAACTATTACGTTTTCTTTAGATTATTTGTTCTAACAGGTAAATATTCAAAAAGAAAATTCCAAGGATAAGGATCCACTATTCTAGCAACGCAGATAAGACAGAAACCAAAAGAGTAGTATTATTACAAGCAAAAGGTGATCCGGGCTTCACCAGCAAAACATGGACCATCCACCCGGATCAACCTACGTCAAAGTTATCACATGTCCATGCAGAAACTAAAGAAAAGAAAGGCGGTTAAGGTTTCATCCCCAAAACAGAGGATCCTCCACCCTAACCACCTTTCGTAATTGTCTTAAGGATCATCGATCCTGAGGATTAAAACTACTATTATTCACATAAACTACCAACAAAAACCATTATAACATGATAAAAAAATGGGCTCCGGCCTTGTCTTTATATCCTTCATCGCCCATTTACCCTCTCACTCCTTCGCCACGTCACCATCACCATCGCCATCATCCTTGGCCCCTAGAACATCCTCCTTCGCTCCACTTGTACCAGCATCCTAGTTCCTCTTTTTACCTCCAGCATCCTCACTCTCCTCACCAAAGCCAGCCAGTTCCTTCTCCCACATGGTCACTTCCTAAGCAGATCTGTCAAAGCTGGTGTCTTCAGTCTCTGCTGCCATCTTGATCCTGGCAGAAAGCACCGCGTTACTAGCCCATACTTTGGCCCGCTCTGTAACCTCCACCACTTGCTCCTGAGCTCGGATGTCTGCAAGAGCCAACCTATCCTCCAAGACACCCTTCTCAGTCTGAAGTTCCATGATCAGCTTGTCCTTAGAGATATCCCAACACGGTACTTGGCTAGCTCCTTCTCTGTGTTCGCCACATTTTCATCATGCAAAGCCTTGAAATTGTCCACAGCCTGTAAGAAGTTTACAAGTTAAAGATACAACCAAAACATTTATGTCTGTGGATAAAGGATCCTTACTTCTGAAAGTTGATCAAACACATGTTGGGCATTGTGGACCTCCACATCAGGATCTCTTTTTCTCTTCATGCTGGACTTGGAATGAGTTGTCATGGTCTTTGGCGGTGCGAGGCTAGAGCTTTTCATTGGTTTCTTCTCAGAGGAGCGAGATGAGATAAGGCTGTCAACATCTTCTAGATGGAATTGACCCAGCAAATTCTTGGATGGTTTGGAGGATGATTTCTGTGCACCTATACAAAAAACATCAAGAAAAGATAAGTTTTCTATCACCTATTACCTTCTTTATTTTTACTATATTTATAATCAAAAAACACAAATTCTAACTTACTGGACATCGTTTCTGAGGAACTTGCAGTCTTCTCATCTGAATCACTTAACTCTTCACCAACAATCTTGAAGATCATATCAAAAGGATCCATAGACAGAATCGCTTTTGATTTCTCGAAGCCGTTTGAGTCAGCAGCAAGATCTGAAAAGTTGAACATTTCATAAAAGACAACAAAACTCTAATCAGTTAATCAGTAAAGAGAGAATCACATATCCTTCGAATCCACTATCCTACCCTTTAGGATCCATCGGGTTGGTAACTGTTTCCTGTTTGGGATGGAGTCTCTCAGAACAAAGAACTGGTTTTTCTAGCTCTGGTCATTATGTGTGGTTTTGATGATCGGAAGAGGTTGGAAGGGTTAACTTTCAAATATGAATCTGCCGGAGCCATGGGTGACTAAAGTATACAGGTAAGATAAGGCTGAGATGTTGAAATCAAGGTTCCTTTCTTCATTAATCTCTCGACGGTATGCAGGGTTCTCCATATCATCGGCATGGCCTGAATGTACCTCATGCCGGTGAACGAAAAGAGGGTTTCCGTCAGGTCAGGGAAAGGATAAGAGAAACCGAGTAAGAAAGGAAGTGCTGGAAAACAAACCCAGTCACTAGAGATATAACCACTTCTAACCTGAGGGTCAAAGGGCCTGAAAAAGGTTCCTTCAGGAAAGCAAGTGGAAATACTTTCGATCTCCTCGTCAGTGAATTTACAGATTTCGGATGCAGGGTCTTTAAGAAGATTTTGAGACCTAAGTTCAGGAACAACTTCCCTAGGGTTCAAACAATAGATGGCTTTCAAATTTTTCTTCGGCGTAATCAAAGATTTTGGACAAATGAAAAAATAATGAAGGTAAATATTGAGAGAAAAAAGTGGAATACCTGAGGATTATAGTCGCCAGAATATTATTTTGAAGATGATAAAAGAGAAGTTATAAGGATTGAAGACCTATTTATTAGGGATAATGATGCAAAGGCAGGCGACGGTCGTGTCACATTATTGCTAACGGTTTGATTCAAAAACGCCTCGGGATAAACATGACTGCTGTTTCTCGTTCACATTTATCATGTTTGGGGGCAATTGTTGAGATCAGGATCTTTGATCCTCGTAGATCAGTTATTCTTGGCAGCTATTTTCAGGACTAAGGATCCTGAATGATTGAAGGATCCTCAACAGTCGACTTCGATTATATTCTAATCTATTTTTGCAGGTATAACACGTGCTAACTGAAATTCCTATTATTACGGACGAGATATTTTACCTGGTCTTCCCTTCTCGTCCACGCTCCTAATCGGTCAAGTTGAAAGAGTAAAGTGAACGTGGCCGAGATTATAGCTTAGGTAGTTATTAGCCGCTGTATTTCCTTGTTATATATATATCAAACTACAGCTGATCAAAACACACGACACATCACATAGCAAACATAGAACTCTTTGCAAACACTTTTTATTCACGATCAGCCTTATTTCCATCACTTGTAATTCTTTTGAGCTTAATATAACTAATAGTGATAGTTTTCACTACCCGAGGTTTTTATGCCGGCGGGATACTAGTTACCAAGGGCTTTTCCTCGTATAAATCCTGTTGTTCAACCCCTATTATTGTTACTTTGATTATTTTGTTCATACTAGTACCAATCCTCATTTACTACTTTGGTTACTTGATCTTTAGATTGATTTTTGACCAAAACAAAACACATCGTCGATTTTTAATTTTTGTTTGGTCGGCGAATTCGAGGAGTTTTCTGCTGGCCTATTTTGATTGATTAGTTGGCATGTAAGGGTGATCAATTCTATGATCCCCAAGATGATTGAAGGATTAAAGATCAAAGGTAGGGGTAACAAGGTCGATGACGGGTTGGGGAAGGCAAGGAAAAGAATATTTGAATAATTTGCAATATTGGCCCTTGTGGGTTGGGTTAATTGCTTGGTCAAGATGTGCAAAAGTTAAGTGCAAGGGTGTAAATTACACATGTTTAATAGTTCTAACAATTTTATTAAATGAACAAAATTAAATGCGTGTAACGCAAAATGAAATAAACGATAAAGGACCAAATCAAATAAAACTTCATTGATTTTTATTAAATACAAGGATTCGATTACAAACAGGTACGCTAAACAAATACTAAGAATAATCCGAAAGTTAATGAATGTCACATTATTAGGTTTATAGCAAAAGAAGGACAATAGAAATGTTAAAATGACAATACTAACCTAAATTCGTGTTTGAAACACGTGGTCTCATATAGACCTGTTATTTGGTTTTTAAAGTTTTCATTAAACATACGGGGTTTCATTTAATACTTAAGACATGTGTATGCTCATCAACATTTCTATTAACAAAATATTATTTTCATACATGCTATAGGTTTAAATATTGCAAGACGGAAGACCACTTAGCTCGACTTTTAAAATATTTCATAATAAACAAACTATTATTTTTTATTTCATTTATATTTCCTGAGTGTAACATGTTGACAATGATTTTAATACTATGAATAAAATTATTATTATCACCTTAAAAGTGTTGAGTGTTATGAGCAATAAAGCATTCCTTTTGGTTTAACCAATAATATCACATGATTTTAACCATGAAGCAGTTCGATTAGTTAATTCACCATAACTGTATAAAAAATTTTATATACATATATATATATATAATCAGGATCATGTGAGAACTTTTTGGGAATTGAGAAATATGAGAACCATTTTGGACCACAAAAAAAACCAAAAATAAAAAAAAATCATAAAACGAAAAAACAAAAATAAGAAAAGTAAATAAACCAAAGTTCTTATTTATCATCCCGGTTTCTAAAAAAGAACGTAAAAAAAATTCTTGGTTTAGCTAAATTATACATATACGTATAATATGTACATATATGTACACGTATGTTTTTTTCCTATACACATATGTATAATTTAAGGTAAATGATAAAGTACATATATGTACATTACGTAACTAAAGATTAAATGAAAGTATACATATGTGTATAGGTATAATACGAATTAAAAAGAAAAAAATATGTTTTTTGTTTTTTATGAAACCGAAATGAAATATAAGAATTTTAGTTTTTTTTACTTTTCTTAAATTTTCGTTTTTTTATATAATTTTTTAAATATTTTTTTAAAGTTTTTTTAGTAGTCCAAAACGGTTCTCAAAGTTCTTAATTTGCCAATGGTTTTCTTAAGATCTTTACCCTATATATGTATGTGTGTGTGTTTGTGTATACACCTTTTTAAGAGCAATCTTAATCCGTTCCCTAAAATTATGTGAGAGTGATTTGCAAATTATATGGAATTGTTATGAGTGGTTGTGAGTAGAGGAGAGAGAAAATTTATATGGGAAAGTTAAATTTGAGGTTTTACTGTAGATACTGTATAATTTTTAATGTTTTCATAAAGTAGTTGTGAATGAAATAGAGAGAAAATATAATGATAAAGGTATACAAAATATTATTTAATTAAACAGGAGAGAGAAAATGCAATATCGTTTAGTGTAATTATATAATATATATATATATATATATATATATATATATATATATATATATATATGGGTGGGATCAAGAGAAACTCATTTTATAAAGAAAACTCATTTTATAGAGAAAACTAGAAAACTCCATTAAAACCATTGATTTTACTTGATCAATGGATAAAAATAAAAGAAATGGAAAAAAAGAAAGTAAAGGGGGGGTTTTAATGAAGAGGGGTAAAATTGTCTCATTATTATCACCTGTTTCCTCTCGATTCTTGCTCCCCTAACCCTCGTTGTTTGCCTCTTTCTTTCAAGATAGGGTTCATTAGCAGATCGTCGATTTGGCTGCACAGTCAAGCAAATCGATTTCGAAATCAAGCATATAGACTAAGAACTCCATCAGGTAAGTGATTGTAATAATTGATTTCACACATTCTATGATTCGATTGGTAGTATTACACGAGAATCACACCAATAGTCCCAATTTTTGTTTTTTTTCCTTCAATTGAAAAACAATATAACGTAGTAATTACATAAGAAAGTCAATAACAATGCGTATGTTGATATCAGCTCATATATTGTGGTTATCAGTCAAATATACATATATGTAGTACATAAATAATGTATTGCACTGCATATTTTTAATTATACTGCACATATGTAGTGCTAAACGTAGTAATATTAATGTAATTATATGTGTTTAGTTGTAATACGCATGTGTAAATGAAATTGTTTTAGTTATATTGCAAATATGGTTGTTCAATTTTGGTGTGCAACTGATCATTATAGGCATAATTATTGTTTGATTTGGTATGCCCTCCAACTGTTTGATGAAATGTCTAATTGAACACGTTTTGGTAATAGCAATGTTGATGCATTACATATACGCAATACTAGTGCGTTAGATTTATGCAATACATACACGATGTATTTAAAACATGTTTATGTTGTGTTGCGTATATGTAGTGTTGGAAGTAGTAATTTTAATATAAGTGTATATGCTTAGTTGTATTACATATGTGTAATATGTTTGAACCAAATAATGTTGATGTATCCATGTATATTTTATATTTTTAGTTACAGTGCATAATCTGTATATTTTTAATTATACTACATATGTGTAGTCAATGCAGTAATGTTAATGTAATTGTATACGTTTAGTGATAATACATATGTGTAAATGAACTGGTTTTATTTATATTTATATTTAATTGTTCAATTTTGGTATGTGTCTAATTATTATAGGCTTAATTTATTGTTTCATTTGGGACTCCCTCCAACTGTTCGATGAATGTATTTGGTGTCAATTAGGCGTATTATGAGTGTTGGTAAGGTTTATTTTGTGTCGAATCTGCACAATTTGCATTTATATTGTTGATTAGGCGTATAATAAGTTCCAATTATGAGGGATTTGTGTATATATTGTCATACAACGATAGTAATCAGCTAATTTACATGATTATTGGAATATTATGCATATGTAATACATTAACGGTGCATCCCACTATATAACTTTTAGTTATATTAAACTTATGTATTGCTGAACAGAGTAATGATACTGTATTTGAACATATTTTTTTATACTGCATATGCATAACGCATCTGAAAATTGGGATAAGATGTTAGATCATTTGTGTAGTTATAATACATATATGCAATACATATTATATGCATGTTTTAATGACATTATAGTGGCAAATACGTTATATTGTCGATTAGGCGTATAATAAGTTCCAATTATGAGGGATTTGTGCATATATTGTCATACAATGATAGCAATAGGCTAATTTACATGATTATTGGAATATTACGCATATGTAATACATTAACGGTGCATCCCACTATATAACTTTTAGTTATATTGCACTTATGTATTGCTGAACAGAGTAATGATACTGCATTTGAACATATTTCTTTATACTGCATATGTATAACGCATCTGAAAATTGGGATAAGATATTAGATCATTTGTGTAGTTATAATACATATATGCAATACATATTATATGCATGTTTTAATGACATTATAGTGGAAAATACGTAAAAAGACAAGCGGAAAGAAAAAGAAACAAATAGCAAAACAGGGGAAAATTACAATTATGTGTTTGTGTATGTGTGAATCAATTATATTACATATATGCATATAATAGGAGTGTTGATAGTATGATTTAGATAAGTTGAAGGATTATATGCATATAATACTATGATCGGATATGTTTGAATCGATTATATTGCATATGTGTTAAACATGAAGACCACGAGGAAAGTCATTATGGCCATGGAAGGTGAAAACATATGAAGCTCATGGGTGAGGAATACAAGCCTGAGGATGTAAACTGTGACGGTACGGTATATATAAGTTATGATTGATATTTAATACATATGCAACCTTTTGTATTACATTCATATATTGCTTAATTCTTACTGCATGCATATGAACTATGCTACATAACATGTATCTATCGTTTAGCTATTACATCATACGAACCACGTGATAATACATATGTGCAGTGTTATTGATTGTTATATTGCATATATGCAACGCTAATGTATTGCATATATGCATTAGTACTTTATTTGGTATAAATACTAACTGTTTTCTTTAATTTATAACCAGGCTATGAAGATCAGGCATTAAAGAAAGTACCAAATAGCATATGGCCTATAATACAATCTCATTCGACTTCGTGACAGCTATTTGCGGGTGCTAGTTCATTTTCCAATCATAACCTCAATTCAAGCTTATTTGTTTATATTACATATATGTAATGTATGTTTTGACTTACTTTTTCAAAATTGTTTCTTTGTATATGTTTGTTGGTGCCTGTTTATTCTCAAATTGTAACATCAATACAAGCTTATTTATTTGGATTACATATGTGCAATATATATTTTACTTACATATAACCGGTGAATTTTTTGTTCTTACGGTTTAGAGAATGATGAAACAGATGCCACTAAAAAAGAAAACTTGTTATTGTAGCCAGTTGTGAGACCACCATAAAATAGATTTCATACAGGAAAAAAAAACACGGTAAAACAACACTAAATGGAACCAACCCATACATGAGCCAAAATAAATGAAAATAGCCTCCGTTAAAGAACAAATTAAAATTAAAAAAAAAACAATAAAGAATTTTATTAAAATGCATAAAAAACCAACTTCATATTTATATAAAATCTGGAAGTTTTATACATATCCAATTACACTTGTTTAATTAAACTAGTAGCTTAGCCCACTCATTGCGACGCCTATGCTAACACATGTACACAAGTTTTCTGCATAATTCAAAATATAAAGTTGTCCAGCTTCTAATATCATCTCTAATCAGCCCCTAAATAGCTGTGAAAACCAATGCAATATGGCATCATTTATGTGTGATTGTAGCATGACACATGTTTCCTCGCCCTGCATTAGAAAAAATAAATTCTAGTCACAAAGAGTATATTAAAAATATAAATAAACAAAATATAATTTTCATACCTACTTAATACTATGGTATTGCTGCTACTAAATTGGTATAAAAACGATTGTGGGCAAAATGTGTTTCAGGCCAACTCAACTTGAACCCATATAAAAAGTTGTCATGCTGACCTGTATCTTAACCAACACGTTTCAAAATGCCGCTTACGTTAAGAAATTGTTATGATTAAATTAGTTTATCAAATCAATGAATGTTGCAACTTAAACACACAAAGCAAACCTTAGGGACATGGTATTGATCAACATTATCACCAACCATATTTTCACCTGAAAAACAAAGTCAAAACCATCAATCATTGAAAGCACCTTATTTGGAACCCGTTTTAAACAATCGTGTCGGCTTGTTGTGTATAAAGTCCAACTACACATTAATTTAATTAAGAGTGACCATAAACTAAAAATCCAAACTGCAAATGGTATTAACTCAATGATATAGTCGACAACTAGGCTTGCTACAAACCGACTAAGAGATTTAGTTATCTTTTTTATTGAAGTGATTCTTATAAAATCAACGAGCTACTAGAGAATATGTCGATGGGCATGTATCATGTACGATGATAAATTCTATTGTAAATCGAATATGCCAGAAGAGATTGTATCGCATATATATTAAATTTATGCTAATTTATATAAATAGTATCACATGTAACACTGTATTTAATATATGTAATGCACAAAAATAAGATGTTATCTGGTTGTTCAGTACCATAAAATTGCAGAGATTACAAGTAGACATGCTAAAAGTTGAAGCAAATATCAGCATAGGAGTTTGATTTGTCATTCAAACCAAATAACTCATGTGCAGTTTATATTGCATATATGCAATACGTAAAGTTATATTACACATATGCAGCATATAATTAAAATGCTACCTTGCTAGTAAACACTGACATATTGCAATATAATACAATTGGATTTGCCAAAATTTAAATCAACATCAATTATTGAGCTTGGTTGGGAACACTGATAAAACAAATTAGGGTTTTTTTTCATCAAATAACCCCTAGTTCTAACCTAGAATCGTATAAATATGGCATTACAATATCAATTTGTTTGTAAAACTTTTAGACAGAGCAATACCTGATAAGTTTACCAATAAACCTACTGAAACACCATCAATTGCCCAATTTGATGATTGAAATCAAAGCTACAGGGTCGATCTTTATCGATATATGCATGTAACAATTCAAAGAATAAATTCTTCAGTATCATCTTCGATTAGGGTTCAGATTCGAGCTTCAGTAGTTGTTACCGGGGAGATGGGGAAGATAGGCACAGGGTTCAGGATGTGTTAGATGTAATTGGAAAGCACTTTTACAAAAATAACCCTCTAAATAGAAGTTTTTTAGTTTTCTCCCTAAAAAGGAGTTTTCTCTTGATCCTTCCCCTATGTGTGTGTGTGTGTGTGTGTGTGTGTGTGTGTGTGTGTGTGGATTTAGGATAGGAACGAGCTGGGAATGCTCTAACACATACGTTTACAAAATGACTTAATGGTGTAATGAAAATAGTGTTACTATATGAAATCAAAGATTATGTGTTCAATTTCCATTGGCTGTGTTTTTATTTTAATAGAAAAAAACTTTTTTTATGTATTATATGTGCTATTTTAGTAACTTATTATTATTATTACTATTGATTTTGTTCGTATTGGGCTTTGAAAATACAGGCTAATTGATAAAATTATCAAATTATTTATACATAATTAAAAATATGATTTCAGATGCTCCTTTTTATGCTTGTCCCAGACTCTGAAATTTTAAGGGATTTTAGAAAACATCCCTAGTCGTTAACACTGCAGCCCTGCCGTAGGGTTTCACCACCCAGCCCTGCTGCACGTCCCTACCGCCGTAGGGTTTCACCACCGCAACAATCAAGACCCAACCCTGCCGCCGCCGTAGGGCTTCACCACCGTACCACCGGGTCACTCTATAGACCGTCGGAAGGCTATACCGGAGGCGATTCAACGGAGGATAACGAAGTTCTTTGTAACAAATCTCCTTGATCGGTGCAGCAGCAATGAGTTAGCGGGGTTTGTTAGAGATCATGGTAACATTTTCGATATTTACATTGCTAAGAAAAGAGATAGATTCAGAAATAGGTTTGGGTTTGTTTCATTGTTGGATGTCAAAAACAAGGAAGAAATGGGGAGGATGTTAAAAAAGATTAAAATGGGAGACTTTGCGTTAAAGTTTAACATGGCGAGATTTATTCTTGAAGATGGTGAGGTTAATACTAAGAAGCCGGAAGAGAGAAAGCAGCCGGAGGAGCGTGTGAATGTGGATTCTGATGGTAATACTCTTAACCAAAGTGCAAGTCGGTCGGTTGATTTCGGTAGGCGTACGTTCTATGACACTCTGATGGGGAGGAACCATTGTGTCAATCAAAAAGGCTCGATTTCGGTAGACGACAATGTGAATAGTTTTTCTAATTTGCATGGGAAGGCTTTGGTGGTCAAGCTGATGGATATGGATGCTTTGAAGAATGTTCGTATGATCTTGAAGAAGATTAGTCCGGGTAGAGGCAAAATTTGACGTGAAGTCGAAGGCTCACGCAAACTTAAACCAAATACAACTAAATTAGATAGCATTAAGTGGGTACCGAACACGAAGAGTTTGTGGAAAATGTGTTAACCAAGTAGCTTAATGATTAAACTAAGATAAATGTAAATGACACAAAGTAATTTCCAAGTTGGTTTTGATCTGATTTTTAATACTAAATTAAACTAAATGAAAGTTGTAAACGAATAATTAAACAAGTATTCCTCTCGGGGTTCGGGTTATTATTCAACACTTTTGTTAACGCTCAATGGATAAACCGTAATATCTCGGTTTTGTGTGTATGCAATTGTTGTGATTAATCAAGCACTAAGTACTCGGATTTCTAGAATGCGAGGTTGCTACTTAATCAATCAATCAATACTATTCTCCCTAGTTCTTTCCACTCAATCTCGATTGCCAATGACACCAAGAACATATGGCTAAAAGCTAGACGGAAACAATATGGACAAGCTACAAACAATCACAAAAGCACAAGATCATACTAACATAGCATTTAGATAATCAATCCAAGTACAAGAACAAGAAACAAAAGTGTTTTGCAAATAACCTTACATCCTGAGAGAAATACCGAAGTAACTAGCCACTCATGGTTCGGGAGATCATTTTTGCATCAAGTAACTTGTTTCTCACAATCCAAGACATAAAAAAAATCAAACAAGACCCAAAATAATGTTTTTGTTCTCCAAAATCACCTCTAGGCCAGCCAAGGTGAAAAAGTAGTCCAAAAGACACTCAAAAACGGCCTAAAAAGTGGCCCAAACTCGAAAATTACGAGTCGGACCGTGGGCCACGGTCAACACCGTGGACCACGGTCCAGTTACAGTGCCTGGAATGCCACGGTACGGTGCTTTCTATTGATTTTGGTGCCCGTTTGACCGTGGCCCACGGTTAACACCGTGGACCACGGTGGAGCTCTTCCTCAATTTCTTGTTTTCTTCATATCTTTCTCGTTTCAACTCCGTTTTCTTCGCTGTTTTCGCCCACGTTCTCGTAATTTCATCCTCTACCTCCTCCTACCTGCAAACATATGAGTAACCTTAGTCAACTAATTCCATGAAATTAAGTTGGTTAAGCCAATGCATTTATATCTTTTAACTCGCTTAACGGCTTCCCTACGAGTCACTCGTCATGGAGGTAAAATTCAATATTTGGGTGGTCTGTCGGTCTTATTGTCTTTTTCGGACAACAGGATGGCGACGGAGGCTCTTCAGGCTGGTAGAGATATTGTAGGGATGTTTTCTAATATTGAGATGTGAGATGGACAACCATTAAATTTTGATCGATTGGCGTGGGTCAAAATATTCGGCATTCCTTTGCATCTTCTATCGAATGTGGTAGTTGAAGCTATGGGGGGTATGATTGGTAAAGTAGCTCATAAACCTATATTATCGGAGGAGAAGGAGGATCTATCCTTTGAATCCGTGACAGTGTTGGTTGAAGGCGGTAGGAGGTTGTGCGAGGAGATGGATATTCGGTGGAGGGGAAGATCTTTTCGTGTATCGGTTTTGGAATATAAAATTGATTGGACTCCGGAGTTCACCTCCGCTAGTGGGTCCGATGATGATGAGAGTCCGGCTGATAAAGAAGAGGTGGATCATACAATTGAAGATGATGTCATTAGTAAGGATGAAAGAACAGAGCCAGTGGTCATCGTCGGAAATGTTGACGGACAGGATTTGGTTGGTTATGGAAATGGTAGAACGGAGCCGTTGGTCTCTGACAGAAATGTTGGCGGAGAGGCTTTGGTCAGTGAGGATTTTGTGCCGGTCCCACTTATAATTTTGACCATTTTGTTAATTTAGAAGGTGGGTTTAATGCTGGAAATAGTAATATTAACAAAAGAAAAAAATTAAAAAAGTTCTCTTCTGTGGGTCGGCCCGGTGATGTGGGGTCTAGTGGATCAGGGAATTTGAAAAAAGGGAAAAAAGGCCCGTACCAATGACCCTTTTGGGCTAAATGAATTGTTGGGTATAGAGGATGAATCGGTGTCCAATTTGGGCTCACTGTCCAATTTGGGCTCCCATGAAGTGGGCGTGGACTCGCAGGAAGCGATGGGGTTTCCAATGGGACCTTATCCGGAATGGATGGTAATAATGTTATCGTGACCGAGGAGGAAATCTTAGATCTTAACAATCATCCGCAGGACTTAATGTAGTTAATGTGTACGCCCCTCAAAATAATGTAGATAAGAGAGTTGTTTGGCAGGAGATTCTTAGGCTTATTCAATGTGGGCAAGGGTGGTGGGTTGTGTTAGGTGATTTCAATGCAGTTAGATGTCATGAGGAAAGGAAGAATTCTACCTTTGATCAAGTGTGTGCCAGGGATTTCAATGAATTTATTGATGAAGCGGATCTTAAAGAATATAATATGAAAGGTAAGAAGTATACGTTTATGGCTAGTAGAGGTGATGTTGTTAAACTCAGTAAGATTGACAGGGTTTTGGTGTGCTCAAACTTTATATCTAAGTGGCCGAACGCGTTCTTGAGGGCTTTCCCTAGAGAGCGGTCAGATCACACACCGTTGGTTTTGTCTTTAGTAGATACCAATTTTGGTCCAAAGCCTTTTCGTTGGTTTAATTAATGGGGGGATAGGGCCGATTGTGAGGAAGTGGTGGGGAAGATTCTTAGAAATTGTGCTGTTTCAGGTCCTTCAGATGTGATTTTAATGAAAAAATTCAGGTTGTTAAGAGAAAAACTAAAAAAGTGGGTCAAGGATTGTAAAATTAAGGAAGGTGAAAACTTACAAATTTTTAAATCAGAAAAGGAAGATTTTGAGTTATTTATGGAGGAAAGGGATCTTGAGGAGGATGAGGTGTAGGTGTGGGAACAATGTAAAAGGGGTATAGAGGATATTGAGGCTTTAGGGGCTAAAGATTTAAAACAAAAATCTAGAGTTAAATGGGCGTCCTTCGGTGATGATAACATGGCCTTCTTTCATAGTATGGTTAATGGGAGGAAAGTTCAAAATGCTATTCCAGGTTTGGAGATTGACGGGGAGTGGGTTTCTAAACCAACTTTGGTTAAGAAACATGTTTACAAGTGTTTTAGAGAGCACTTTCGAGAAAAATTCAAAAATCGGCCAGAGTTGGAATGTGAAGGGATTAGAACCGTCCCTGTGGACCTTAAAGATAGTTTGGCGGCCCCTCTCTCTAAAGAGGAAATCAAGTCCGCGGTGTTTGATTGCGGGTCGGATAAAGCTCCTGGACCATATGGTTTTAATTTTAAGTTTGTAAAGAAGTTTTGGGGTTTGCTGGAGAATGACTTTTATAATATTCTTGTAGCCTTTCATGAGTACAGGGTTATTAGTTCTGGTTATGGATCTTCTTTTATCACTTTGATTCCCAAGAGTAAAAATCCTTTGGGCCTCAAGGATTACAGACCTATCACGCTCATTGGGATCATTAGTAAAGTGATTTCTAAAATCCTTGCTAATCGGCTCAAAAAGGTGTTGGGAGTGTTGAACTCTGAGTCTCAGTCGGCATTTCTCAAAGACAGGTTTATTTTGGATGGGCCTCTCATTGTCTCTGAGCTGGTGGATTGGTTGAAGAAAAAGAATAAGAAGGCATTCCTTTTGAAGATAGATTTTGAGAAGGCGTATGACAACGTTAATTGGAATTTTCTGATTAATATTATGCTTCAGATGGGCTTTCCTAACCAGTGGTGTTTGTGGGTTAAAGGAATTTTGGATTCGGCTAGGTCGGCGGTTCTAGTGAATGGGTCGCTGACTTTCGAATTTAATTGTGAAAAGGGGCTTAGACAAGGAGATCCTTTGTCCCCTTTTTTATTTCTGATCGTGATGGAGACCCTTTCTTGGATGTTGAATAAAGCTAGAGAGATAGGGGAATTGCCAGGGATTCGCATTTCGGACGTGGATATCACTCATTTGTTTTATGCCGACGACGCTCTTACTGTTGGCGAGTGGTCCCGGGAGAATTTGGAAAAAATAGCCCGGGTCCTTCGGTGCTTTTATTTCTGTTCGGGTCTTAGAATTAATTTACATAAGTCCAACTTGTTCGGAATTGAAGTCGAAGACGACGAAGTGGATGACATGCGGGCCGTGGTGGCCCTTTTGATTATTTAGGGATCAAAGTGGGGGCAAACATGAATCACATTGGCAATTGGTCTTCTGTTATTAATGTGGTGGAGAAGAGGCTCGCCTCGTGGAAGTCTAGACTTTTATCTATTGGAGGAAGAGTAACTCTTATAAGATCGATTTTAGAAAATCTTCCCATTAATTATTTCTCCCTTTTCAAAGCTCCTTCGACGGTGATTTAAAAGTTAGAAGGTATTATGAGACGTTTTTTATGGGGAGGATCCAGTGAAGAAAAAAAGATCAATTGGGTTGCTTGGGAGTGAGTGGCGAGGCCGAGGAAATTTGGTGGGTTGGGTTTAAGTCGATTAAAAGATACTAATGAAGCTCTTCTACTTAAATGGAGTTGGCGGTTCAAAAAGGATAGGAATTGTTTATGGAAGGAACTCATTGCGCGTGCCATGGTGGAACTCGAAGTTGGTCCTTCTTATCGCTAAGGTCGGCGGCTCATGGATGTTGGAGAGAGATAGTGAAGATCGGGGAGCGTTTGATTGGTAATGGTAAAAAACTTAATAGTTTCTTGCGTGGCCTCGCTGGGGATGGTGTAAACATTAGATTTTGGTGTGACCCATGGCTCTCAGAAATTCCTTTACGGTGTATGTATCCTAATACTTTTAGATTGGAATCTCAAAAATGGTGTAGCGTGACGGATAGAGTGAGTCTCCAAATTAATGATCGGGTCATGAGATGGGCTTGGCGGCAGGATCCCAGATCATCGGTAGAGCTAAATGAGTTATTTGGGCTTATGTCCAATATATATGAGCATCAATGGGCCGCTGGATGTGATAAATGGATTTGGCTGGTTCTGAAGATGGCATGTTCTTCGTTTCTGCTGCAAAAAAACTTATTATTGATAGCCGACAATATGAACCCTTTTTTAAGTTTAAATGGGATGGGGGATGCCGATCAAGTGTAATGTGTTGGTGTGGCGAGCGGAGCAGGACAAGATTTCTACTAAAATTGCTTTAAATAAGCGAGGGATGGGTCTTAGCGTGGATAGTTGTCCGTTTTGTGAATCGCATCAGGAATCCGATAATCATATTTTCACAGGTTGTATTTTTGCAGCTGAGATATGGGATAGGATTGCCATGTGGTGCCGTTTGGATCCTATTTTTGTGTTTGAAGTTCGGGATATTCTTGTGTTAGCGGAAGGTTTAAAGAAGCCGAAACTCGACAAAAGGATGGCTCATTGTATAGTGGTTACGACCTTATGGTGTATGTGGAATGCAAGAAATGAGAGGATTTTTCAGGGTAAATAGGCCAAAGCTTTCGAGGTGGTGTCCAAAATTAATTCCTGTTCGTATTTTTGGATTCGAAATAGGTCTAGATTTAAATCTATAGAATGGAACGATTGATGTAAATATCCTTTTGGGTTGATGTAACTTGGTTTTCCGTGCGGCCCTCGTTTTGAAGACTTACATGTCGTTTGTGGTGAATGAAGTTTATTTTTAAAAAAAAAAAAAGAAAACATCCCTCGATATGCTTTCTGTAGTTTTCAAACTAAGTAGACGAAAGTGATTTAAATATTACTCGGAGGTTCTTTTCAATAGTGATTAAAAAATTAAAAGCTATGGGAATCAAACGTGAAATCAATTTCAGTACTATTATTTTTGGTTTGCTAAATAGAAATCGTATTTTTTTTTTTGTTATCTTTAAGTGGGAATCAGTTTAATTCTCCATTTTAGTGGGCTGTGGAAAGTACTCGGTTTTTGTTTTATTAGTATATAGATGGATTAATTATTGTGATAAAGCAGGAAGAATACAGATATGATACATCTATTTAATATTTAAATTAAATATGAAAACTGTGGCGTGGTTAAGAATTTTAGTTTTTTTAATGGTTATGTGGATTATTGACAGCTCTAATAATTCATTCGATCATTTTCATCCTTAGTAAAAAACACATCACAAATGAGAAAACTCTTTGACTCAACCTGAAAACCTCATATATTTTGTCACAAGTAGCACTTAAACCCAAAACTTTCCCTTTTATAAAAGAAGTTTTTAGATACCTAAAACCTCAACCAATTAGATTAGGTATCATTAGTTAGTTCTTTTAACTAATAATTCGAACAAATAGTCAATCTAGTTTTGCACATAAAATTCTAATTTTAAAAAGAAGTTCTTGCCGAGCCACAGCTCATAAAATTAAATAACAATAATAATATCAGTTTTCATGAAACTAATTACAATACAAATGCGAAGGAAATAATGATACAATACAAATCAACAAATAATCAAGAAAACAAAAATAAAGATCCCACACACAAAGAGGTCCCTTAAAATATCCGATCCCGCACACAAAATTATGATACAATATACATCGCCTTAGTATTTTTATTAATTGCAAGGATTTGATTACGAAGAGGTCCCTTAAAATAGATTTCGGGCCACCCAGATGAACCCGTCTGTATCCCAGGATACAACAGCTGAAGCAGTATGTACTGTCAAGGCAAACCTAGAACCCGAACTATACATGAATCTAAAATGCACATGCTTGGAATGAACCAACTGAACTATCTGTGGTGAGTGGTGTGTTACCTGGTTGTTGTGTTGTGAGTGTCAAGTATCTGCTCAACAACCCTTCTATTTATAGTAGGAATGAGTGTTGCATGTGTCACCGAACACATGGCAGCACGCATACACCACTTGGTAGATGTCTCGGTACAGGTGATACCACTTCGCAGCTATCACGAGAACATGGCTCACACTACGACACTTGTCAAACTACCCAATCCCACACACAAGAATACTAAGGCGGCTCTCGGCGATGCACCATCAAAGCATCACATTCGCCCAACACCCATAGCCTGAACCCATGCTCTCAGCGATGCACCATTAAAGCATCACATTGCACCCAACATCCATAGCCTGAACCCATGCGCGTCGGGTTCTTTGCACCTTTGATAGTGCCACTGAATGTGTCTTGTCATACAAGAATACAATCTTGTGAGCTCTCTTTCTTATAAGGTGCTTACAAGTTTATCGGTCTATTAATATGAGACAAGTTCATCAATGTGGACAAACTCACTTTCCATGGTTCACATTCTTAAACATACAACTTAGACTATCAATTTCGTATTCATCATTACTTCAACTTAGACACACTAATTAAGTAGTAACGCATACTAATATTTAATTGTTTCCAAAATTTCAGCAGTTCTTAATTGGGTTCACTAGTTCATCTTAATCTCAGGTTTTGAGGCTAAATAAATTTACTCTGTGAGGAATGTTAAAAAAGAGAGCAAGATCTTAACCTTTAAGTAATTTACTTAAGAATAATACAAATTGCTTTATTTGTTCATGTAGTTTACATCCTATGGTCCTTTCAGCTTAATATGAAACATGAAACTTTTGAACAAATGAACCCCATACATGTAAATTCGGTTTTAGGAACAATCAGATGTCCTTGGTGATGGAGATTAGAAACAATATTTGACTATGGTGCAAAACTTATTCTCGTTAAAAGAAGGCTTATCCAACAAAAACAAATTAAGCAATCTTCCAGGTCGCTACATGGCGTATGGAAGGCAAGGAACAATAAAGTCTTCGGTAGTGTTAACACCACTATAGAACAATTAATAAAGAAGATAGAGATACTCGGTTTGCTTTGAATAGGAGAACTAGTGTAGTTTTAATATTTCACGAATACAAACTGTAATCTTGATGTTTTATGTTGTTTTTTTGGATGGTTTTGATTGGCTAGTTGTCCACTTAGTTGCCACTTATTGTAATTTTTTGAGTTTAGCAATGAAAAATTATAGGTTTAAAAAAAATAATAAAAAAAAATTGGCTAGTCACCTGCTAGCCCCTCCTGGCTAATAATATAAACCTTAAAAAATTAGTTACATGGTTTGGTTATTATTTATATCTATAATATATATAAACGAAAACCCTAAAATCCTACGTGTTGCGATGTGGTCACTCCCCTCTTTTATGAAAGTCACCAGATTGCTTAATTTTTAAATTGAGACCTCTCATTGATTTAACCCAGATTCATGGGTATGGGTCTTACCAAAACTAGATAGCTCTTAAACGGGTTATAACATCTCATTAAATTAAAAATTGATCTTACCAATTATTTGATATGAAAATCCTATAAAATAGGGATATACTAAAATTTAATATCCAATTTAAAAAGAAAAAGATATTATTTATAATTAATAATCAATTTTATAGGTCATGAGTCACTAAATCCAGATAACTTTTAAACGTGTTATAACATATCATTTATTTATGAAACTTTTTCATCATCAAACCCAAAGTATATTATTAACTTTCTTACAATAAAGAAAATTAAAATCCAAAAAATAAATATTAAAAACGAAAAATGTAGGCTTCTCACGCATTTAACCCGAATTCACAGGTAAAGGTCTCACCAAACTCAGATAGCTCTTAAACGGGTTATAACATCTCATTATATTAAAAATTAATCTAATCAAATATTTGATATGAAAATCCTATAAAATAGGGATATACTAAAAATTAATATCCTATTTTATTTAAAAATATATATTATTTAAAATTAAGAATTTATAATAAAGACAATAAATGGGTAATGGGTATCACCAAACCCAGATAACTTTTAAACCGGATTATAACATATCATTTCTTTGTGAAACCATTTCATCATCAAACCTCAAGTATATTAATTATTTTCTTATAATAAATAAAATTAAAATCCAAATATACATATATAAACATTAAAAACGAATAATATAAAACAACCCCCGTAATACGTGGGATAAAATCTAGTATTATATAAATAAACATATAATTACTCTCGCCCACAAAACAAACATTCAGTAGGGTATCCTTTTCATTATAAAAATTAGCTTAAACCTGTTTAGTATTAGTCATGATATATGACTTTTCTAGAATAGTGATACTAAGTTAGTGTGTGTATAAATAGTCCCATCTGCTACATCAAAAACCATCACCAAACAAACAAACTATATCTTGTAGTAATGGCATCAATATGGGCAGTTTCTTCTCCATTTCTCTTTTGCAACAGCTCGGTAACACAAAGAAATAATATTATTGTCTGTAAAAAGAAAATATTTCACCACGATCCAGTCTTAAGAATGATACTGCTACCATGGAAATCAATACAAGAAGATCAGCAAACTATCGGCCTTCATTGTGGTCCAATGATTTTATTCAGTCACTTTCTAGCAAATATACAGCGCGTATGCTATGACATAACATTTTATTTAATTTAGCAATTTTATTTTTCAGCAACTATGAAGTTCTTCGACAATATCACCACCTTATTTTTTCTTAGAGCATTAAAAATAAATCATTCATTTTCTTATTTAAAAAAATTCAAAATATAAGAAAATTGTTAAAAAAAAATTATATATTTTTTCTAAGATTCTAAAAATATATTTATTTACAGCTTTACACATGTATAAGTCACATGTAGGAATGTCTATATTTCCTAAACATATTCCGGTTACATTTTAAATATGATTACAAACATATTAAGAAATTGTGTTAATAGTTTTTCCATATACGAGTGGGTGTAAGAAGTAAATATTTTAAAAGGTATAAACCAGTGATAGAAACAATTAAACAATTTAGAGTTGTTATTTTTGTTTTCGCAAAACCAAATAGGAATAATAGAAGAAATAAATAAATGAACATAAAATAAAAAATTGTCAACATATGCTTAGTTCTCGTTTTCGCATTTTTGATAGAAAAATAAATAATTCTTCTTTGTGCAGTAATATAGTCCTAACAATTTAAATTTTACTATTTTTAATTTTGTAAAAATATCATGTATATGTAGGGATGAGATCGGGACTGTACCGGTACCGAGCGGTCCCGGTCCCGGAAATCACCAATTTTTGGTACCTGTACCGGTACCAAAAGTAAAAAAAATCGGGAAATACCGGTACCGGTTCCGGTCCTGATACCGAAACTCAAAACTTTGGTACCGACTTGGTACAGACGGTACCAAATCGGTACCGATTTCAGAGTTGTTACCGGTACGGTACCAGTACCGGTACCAATACTGAATTTGCCCATCTCTATGTATATGTGTGTTATATAATTTTTAACAGAGAGTATGGTTCTTGTACAAAATGATTACTAAAAATGTAAGAACCGATTTGGAGACAACATCCTTATGTGTGATAGTTTTTATGGGAAAGTGCATTCACATTAATTTAAGAGAATATCAACACGGATTTTTATGTACTTTTAAAGTATTATCGCTAAAAGCTAAGCCATAAAATCACTAAAAGTTAAGTCTTAAAATCTAAACCTTAAACCTAAACTCTAAAATATAAATATTAAGCGATGAACCCTAGAAAAAGTATATACTTAAATCAAATGTTAGATATAGTTCTTGCGAGTTCTCTCACGAATGATGGGTACTCCCATGATCTTTTCCTTACACACACACATATATATAAAAGGGAGAGATAATTTGAAAACTTGTTGGGTCTTAAAAACTTTAACAACTTCATTCTTAACCACACATTTAATTAAATAAATTAGATTATATGGTTGAGATTAAATTTGATTAAAGAATTAAGTAGGAGAGAGAATAAAGATGTACGATAATTTTTATGCGTCCATGTAGCTACATATATTACATATATATCTAAAAAAAATTCAAAAAAGAAATTGTTACAATGAGTTATTTCAAGTTTTTAAAACTCAAAGTGATTCTCAAAAGAAATCAAATACATATATATATATATATAAATGTGTGTGTGTGCACGCTCGCGTGTACTTATATCTAGCCAAGGGCTTCTAGTCAATTGGTATAAAGGAATGTTGAAAATGTGATCATACCCTAGTGCTTGAAGGTTACAGTTTCATGATTGAAAAATATAATTAGAAGCAGAATTTTGTGGTTGTTTTAGTGATTTTTAAAAATGACATGTAGTAGTGTATGACAATATATAAAAAAATGACATATAGTAAAAAATTTAATACAGTAATCTTTTATCGTATATTACGTACGAGACTTCCTACACCATAGATTTCAAAAATATGCGGTGGCGATATTGTAAATTATTTCAATTAGTTTCCATCCAATTAACCATTACGACCTTCAACAATCATCACTAATTCCATTGTAGACACTCCAATTGAATTGAAAAATTATTTCAATTAATAAAAGTCTAGATGCGTTCCAAATTTGTTCACATGATGAAAATGATGATCAAATCGACGGTCGATTTATGATTATTTGATGATTACGAGATTATATAAAGTGATTTAAGCGTCCAATTTCATGTTATAGAAAGCTTATTTTCAGATTAGATCTTATGAAGGTTTAAAGGTTTGTGCTGAGTATTTAAAATTTTTGTTCTGAACTTCTTAGATTTTTAAATTGAATTTCTTAGCTTTTTATTCTAAACATTTTAAGTTTTATTCTAAACGTGCTAAGTTTTGTTCTGAACGTTTTAGTTTTTTTTTAAAATTTTTTTTATTTTTCTTCTGGACGTCTTAAGTTTTATTCTAAACTTTTTAGATTTTTTTACTGAATTTCTTAGCTTTTTATTCTAAAACTTTTAAGTTTTGTTCTAAGCTTTCTAGATTTTTGTTCTAAAATTCTTAGACTTTTGTTCTGAACTTTTTAGAGTTTTATACCGAATTTCTTAATTAGCTTTTTGTTCTAAACTTTTTAAGTTTTGTTCTGTTCTTCTTGGATTTTTGTTATGAAATTCTTAGACTTTTAATCTGAACTTTTTAGATTTTTGTACAGAAATTCTTAGCTTTTTATTCTGAACTTTTAAGTTTTGTTCTGAATTTCTTAAATTTTTGTTATGAACTTCTTAGATTTTTTAACTAAACTTCTTAGCCTTTTGTTCTGAACATTTTAAGTTTTGAACTGTACATTTCAGTTTTGTTCAGAACGTTTAAACATAATATTTTAAACCCTAATAAGAGCTCAGTTAAGTGTATTATTCTGCAATATCATAATCGATTGAGGATTCTAAAGCCTCCTACACATCAATTCGATTGATTAAATCATCAATTTTTTTTATCAATTTGAAGATTCTTGATGGTCAACGGTGTTCTATTTTGATTTTGGTTTCCAATTTCTGAGATTTCATACTTTAAGCTCTGATTAGGGTTTAAAAATTGGATTAGATGGAGCAAGGAGTTTAGAATTTGGATCAGAATTGATTTGTAATCGATGAATTTGATCACGAACTAGTTTTGGGTTATTTACGAAACTGCCACTGCGTGTTTCGTTATCTAACGCTCTAGAAGGTCGCATACATAATGCATGATAAGCCATTATTGTACAATAACCCACTCATATATATACATATATATATATATATATATATAGGGTGAAGATCATGCGAGAAGTGATATTATAGCGAGAAGTGCGAGAAATGAATCTGAACCATTAATTAAAAACATATATTTAATTGAAAAGGGTATATATGTCTATTGCTGTGTAGGCCTCATTAAACCAGACTTTAATGTGTTCACATATTACTTTTAATTATTAATCAATGCTCATTAGATGGTTAATATGATTTTATAATTTTTTTCATTAAAATTATGTATATTATGGATTTGATCCTTTTCCATATAGTTATATACTATATATTTAGTTAAGTCTACATTTCATTTGTTTTGCCTACACTATATTGTATAAGAAAACTGATTCCTACACAGTATTAGTTTTAGTTATAATTACACAATTTTTGAAAGTGTGCCTACACTATATTAGTTCTGTTTACACCACATTAGATATGTCTAAACTACATTAGTTATAACTACACAATATTTGAAAGTGTGTCTATACTACATTACTTTGCCTACACTATATTAGATATGTTTACACCATATTGGTTATGACTACACAACATTTAAAAATGTTTCTACACTAAATTAGATATGTATGCGCTACATTAGTTATAACTACACAACATGTGAAAGTATTCCCTACACAATATTACGTAGCTACGTTACTAAGATAATCCTACCCTACATTAGTTGACTAAAAGAAAAAAAAACATTGTGTAGGCCATTAAAAAATTATATAGATATATGTTAGTTGTGTAGTGAAATATATTTTATTAAAATATATTTTTAATTTACATGAAAATATGATATTCAAATTTGAGATCGAACTATCTACTGAATAATGATAAGTGATTTAAATAATAAAAAAAAGAAAGTCTATACAATTTATATGAAATATAACAATTTAAATAAATATTTGTAACTTTCCCATGAAAAATGGCTTACCCATATATAACGAAAACATCTTTTTACTATTATACCCATTTCATTAAATAAATAATAAAATAAAAGATAATTTGTGATTGGTCGAATTCATTTCTCGCACTAAGAAACACTTCTGAAATGAACCTAATCCTATATATATATAATAAAGTCGAGTATACGTTTGTAACTTTACTAACAATAAATAACGTGTATGCTTATGGATGTATGTAGGGAGAGAAGTATATTGCAAGATCAGAAACACTAAAGGAACTAGTGAAGACTATGATCTACAAAGGAAATGAAATGATCGTAAATCCATTAAGTATATTGAGTTTAATTGATGAATTGCAGAGACTTCGCATTTCGTATCATTTTGCAAGTGAAATAAACAATGTCTTGGATAATATATACAGAAACAACTACGAAAGTCACGAAGCTTGGACTAAGATGGGTTTAAATCTCAAATCCCTTGGTTTTCGACTCTTGCGGCAGCATGGATATCATATCCCTCAAGGTATATAATTATCAGTGAGGATGTTTTTATATTTACTTTTAATATGATTCACAGTCCTGAATGTTTAGTTGTGTGAGTAGAGATATTCAAGGACAACATAGATGAGAATGGAAGTGTAAGGACACTTATCTGAAGATATCATCAGTATACTAAACTTGTATGAGGCTACTTATCATTCAGTAGAGGATGAATGTATATTGGATAGTGCTAGAATTTTCACAGAAGAATACCTTAAAGCAAATATGGAGAACGTTGCAGATAAAAATATTGCTACTGTAGTAAGTCGTGCCTTAGAATTTCCGCTTCATTGGATGCTTCCACGGGTGGAAACAAAGTGGTTTATTGAAGTGTATGAGAAAAAACGTGACATGAATCCCACGGTGCTAGAACTTGCCAAATTGGATTTCAACATGGTCCAAGTAGTTTACCAAGAGGATATGAAATACGCATCAAGGTATACCATCTTTTTCCCCTACCAACAAGAGTAGATAGTATTCATGACACCAAAAAAATGATTGCAATACCAAAAGGGCCTCAAATACATAAATCGTAAATATATATAATTGAAACCTTTAAAAGCTCTCTGGTTGTTCCTCACCATCTATCAAACCACCAGATTGCTTTATTTGTAAATGAATGTTTCTCATGCATTTGACCCGAATTCACGGGTATGGGTCTCACCAAACACAGATAGTCCTTAAACAGGTTATAACATCCTCATAAATTAAAAATTAATCTCACCAAATATTTGATATAAAAATCCTACAAAATAGAGATATACTAAAAAGTAATATTCGATTTTTTTTAAAATCTCATTTATCTGTGAAACTCTTTCATAATCAAATCCTAAGTATATTATTAACTTTTTTACAATAAATAAAATTAAAATCTAAAAAAATATATAAATATTATAAATGAATAATATAAAACAACCCCTGTAATACGAATGATAAAAGCTAGTGATATATCTAGCTTGAAGGGATTCAAAAGAAATGAAAGCTATATCTATGAATAGTATTTTATTATGGGGCATTTACATATATCCCATACCAACTTGATTAATTACATATATACCCAAGCCCTAACCTTTAATTGCATATTTCCTCTTCCTTAGCAATGCATATTACATATTTACCCATTTAATAAAAATTGACTCATTAAATGACAATTTTACCCTTCAATTTACCAAACTATAAGATAACATATTTGTCCAACTTCAACTATTTTTTATTTTTTCCCTCACGGTGTATGAAACAGACTTCTATTCATTTAACTCACAGATTGATTTTAGGTTTAAAACCGAACTTACTGAGTGGTTATGTTTGAAATCCCAAACTATGAAACAAACTTGAGACCAAAAATCATACATATGAGAATATCAAAGCATGGATGAAACTGAAGATCGAATAAAATCAACACCAAACCTGTTTACACCAGCCAGCATCATGATTGAAACAAAATCAAACCCTTAAATCACTACCGAACACTTGCTAGCCCAATGAGCGATTATTCCGTGAAAGCAACATTGATTAGCAGCACTTCACAACACCGTCAAATCCACCATCGCCGCCTCCGTAAACACCATCGCTGGAACAAATTACGCCAAATACTCACTCAGGTACTGTTTGTTTTTTCAGAGGTAAAATGTCTGCAGTCTGCGGACCACATCTGCAGACATCTGTAGCAGAAGAGGTGGACCAAACCTCTGCACTCTGCAAGAAGAAGACTGTTTGTTTTTTAACGTCTGCAGACTGCTAAAACTTTCAATATAAGCTCTATACCGAAAAACACAAATTATCCAGCAACAATTAAAAATATATAAATCCAAATTTTATACCTCTGAATTAGCAAATTATAAAGCTTACATTAACAATTTTCCACGTGAATGTTTTTTCCTCCAAAAGTTTCTTCAATTGTTTTCGAAAGTAGATAGTTCATACATAATAAATGAAACGAGCCAAAACTCAAGCTTAAAACAACTCACAAGCCGATAACATAAACCTAAACTTTCTACAAACCTTTTTCAACTAAAAACTTTCGATAGACTTTTTATAATCCTTAACTTTTTACAAACTTTTTTCAACTAAAAACTAATAATGCTTAAACAATTATGCAAAATTATAATTGAACAAAAAAAAACTAATCAATGAACAACTCAATTGAACAAATCAATTAACAAGAATTCAATTAACAAAAACTTAATAACTTAATTGATATCTGATGGAAATAATGAGTTTGGAAGAGGTTAGAACACTATGGTCCAAGTCTGCACCAAAGAAGAGGGCGCACAGATGTTTTTTATTGAAACGTTTTCGAAAAAACAAACAGTCTGCAGACGGCAATGTCTGCGCGTGGTCTGTGTGCTGCAGACAAAAGAGGTCAGGAAGATCTTTTGTAAAAAAACAAACACCACCTCAGTCTGTAGTGGTTCTATCGATATGAAGGGTCTCAATTGTACTCTAGTACGGCGACACATAGAATCAAACCTTACAAACATCAATTTCATCTTTCTCAATCGTCTCCCGAATCCTCTTTACACAATTCTCCGCCTATCATTTTATTTTTTCCAGCCAATCTAATTGTCGGATCTGCAGCCATGGTAATACACTCCTTCCACGTTTCCTTCATTCTGCCCATGACGAACATGGGTGATTCTACGCTGCTGTGCAGGCTTGGCGGTGGCTGTGTCGAGTAAATGATTCTCCGGTGGCTTTGGTGGAGTCACAGATGTTGGTAGGGAGATAGGATTAGAATTGTATAGGAAAAGGGTATGTTGGTAATTTTATATTAAATGGGGATGTATGTAATTAAAGGTTAACGTTTGGGTAAATATATAATTGATCTAGTTAGTAAGGAGATATATGTAATTCCCCCTTTTATTATTATCGAAAACTTGGAAACTTTTTATGATAAAGATAACAATAAAAAAATGTAATAACAGAGCCAACCAACTAATATAATGATATCGACACTAACTCATAAATAAATTTAAAGATAAATATCTAAATCAAATAAATTTACCTATTATCAGGTAAACTATACCAATCACAACCAATGATTAACTCCTGCTAAATACATTCTAGTCAAATATTTTGTTATTCAAGGGCTATTACGGATTCAGAAAATTTTTTATGAGGGAGAAAATTAATACGGGTTGTTTGTATTTCTATATAATATTTTTTTGCAATCCGGTTCGGATTGGGTTAGATCAAAATGGGCAAGGTCATATTAAAAAAGAAGAAAAAACTAAATTTTACATAATCAACAAAACTATATCAAACATCATTAGAAATGCAAAATGCAAAATGAAAAATTAAAATATAATGTATCTAAACTTGTCTACTAATACAAACAATATTTTATATTTCAAGTTCATAAACAATATTTTATATTTAAAGTTCATAACTTGTATAATTTTTGAAACCCAATCACTATTTTCTAATCAAATAAAGTAAAATTATACAACTAACCATCAAATAAGTGGTATATTTAATAAATTACCTATAGTCGGAAGTTTTTCTGTAATTTGGCCAACGAATGGGGCATTATCTGTCGCTACTCGCTGTTATTTTTCTTCGCACGTACTGTGACTAATTCTTTTTTATTTTAACAGTGTTTAAACTTTTGAAATTATGGGCTCGCGCCTAGGGGTAAAGGGACTTAGCTTATGGTCATTGGGCTACTAAGCTTAAACTAATTTGAGGTATAATTTATAATAGTTTTAACATTTGGATATTGGTAATTATAGTGAAAACTAGTTTTGAGTCCAAGTGTTACGGTGGTTTATTTAGTTTTTTGAATCCTTTTACTATTTTATATTTTGTAATGATTTATTTTATTTTTGACGTAGTTTGAATTGATTTAATTCGTATATATTAGTTAGTTGCATTCATTATCATTCTTAACGTTTGGGCTCTTACAATTGATATGTGTAGGTTTTTTTTAAAATATTTTTAACGAATGAATATAAATGAACACGAGCATGTTGATTTTTAAACAAACAAATATGAATACAAATATTTGTCTTATGAAAAAGGAGCGGTAGACGTAAGTGACGATGATGGTTGATGCATGAGAGGGGAGGTTGACGATATGGGTGGTAATCAGAAGTTAATCAGTGATGGAAAGGATACACATGATGAAGCATATGTAGAGGAGAGAAATTAATTTAGATTTTAATGATGAAAAAGATTCACAAATAAATGAGTAGTTATAACCCGTTTAAAGGCTATCTAGGTTTGGTGAGACCCATGACCCGCGAAAATTGTTGTTTAATGATTAAGGGGTTTGGTGAGACTCATAACCTACGAAAATTATTGTTTGATTATGAAAGAGTTTCACAAATAAATAAGATATTATTAAGGACTATCTAGGGTATGGTGAGATCCATGCTCACGAATTCAAGTCGAACGCATGAGAAAGCTCAAATCACAAATAAAACAATCTGGTGGCTTGAGAGTGGCGGGGAGCAACCAAAGAGTGACACATAGGATTTATTTTATAGGCATTTATATAGATAGATAGAGAGATTAGTGTTTATATTAATTTGTTTTTTCGTAGGAGTCGGTTTCTAAATTTCTTGAGGTTCTATTTTAAAAGTTTAGTGAGGAGATTACAACATTTTATATGAGGACGTTAGGAATTTTCACCTATCTATAATACTAAAATAAAATAAATTAAGGTGCCCCTTCCTCTTTAGTTGGTTACCCCATGATTAGTTGGTCCCTTAATTCTCTCCTTGTAAATGTATCCTATACGGTATACACTACATATATACGTACGATGTGATCACTTGTACAATTGTATCACTCGAGCATTTACTCTAATACCATATAGCTATCATACCTATTTCACAATTTATGAATTCATTAACTAGACAACCTGTATGTAAACACTCATGGTGTAACTTTCTTCCACTGTTAAAAAATGTAATCATTAACCTTATCACTATATATATCTTCACACACAGATGGTGGACTGAAATTGGTTGGGAAAAATTCGGCTTTGCTCGCGATCGTTTGGTGGAGTACTTTATGTGGAGTGTTACAGAAAATTACTTGCCTCACTTTAAAGGAAGGAGAGATCTCACAAAGGTTAACGTGATGATCACTACCATTGACGACGTCTATGATGTCTATGGTACCTTGAAAGAACTCGAACATTTCACTGACGTTGTGAACTGGTTGGTGCTAAAATTCTTTGTTTCAAATTAGTAGTTTCTCATAGATCATATGTTTTGAGCAATCAATTCCTTTTTGTAGTTGGGATCTCAACACGATGAAAGAACTTCCTGATTATATGAAAATTTGCTTCCTTGCACTTTATAATGCAATAAATGAGATGGCATATAACATACTGATACGTGAAGGATTCTTTGTCGTTCCTTACTTAAAAAAAGCGGTAATTATCCAAACTAATATGCATTTTCCTTGTAATAATGTGTAATAGTTTTTTTTGGTAAAATAAAGGTTGTCTTAGGCCAATTTTTTGTAGTGTAGTTTTCAAGTGTAACTTTATTTGGCATTACAGTGGCAGGATTTATGCAACTCTTACATCATAGAAGCTAGATGGTTCGATAGTGGATACACACCAACCTTAAACGAGTTCCTCGACAACGGATACATGTCAATAGGGATTGTCCCGATCATCAAGCATGCATATCAATTAACTTTAACCACTGTGTCCGAAGATACATTGGACCAAATAGGATTAGCTGAAAATATTATTCGACTTGCATGCGTTATTGTGCGACTTACCAATGACATGGGCACATCATCCGTAAACTTCTTAACCTAGCTTATTATCAATATACCTATTCATACTCAGATAAACTTAACTTCTTGTTGGTTTTAGGATGAACTTGAAAGAGGTGATGTTCCTAAGTCAATCCAATGTTATATGCACGAGAGTGGTGCCACTGAAGCCGAAGCAAGAGAATACATCAAACGATTAACTTTGGAGACATGGAAGAAGCTAAATAAGGAGCGACAAGAAATTGGTTAGAAATTGCCACATGAGTTCACTGAATGCGTTATAAACCTTGCCAGAATGGGGCATTTCATGTATACGGGTGATGACAAGCATGGTAACCCTGACTCGTTCAAGCCCTATGCACTATCATTATTTGTCAATCCAATCTAAGGGTTGCTATAAGCTTAAGGTTCTAATTTGAGTTGTAATCTAATAAACCTATTTGGTTATATGTATGTCAATCTATTTTCCTGCTATAATATGCTTCGTAGCATGAACCTTATAAGGGGACCAAATTCGTGTACTCACCTTTATTCTTCTGCAACCACTTATCCAAAACAAGATTAGAATGCCACTACGCTTCTTGGACCATCTATAAAGATTATTACATTCAGTGTGTCGTAATTAGTACAAACTATAAATCTAGCTAGCACGCCACATGGACCCTATATGATTTAGATCTTCTAGCTTTATAACCCAAAAAAGTTTAAAACTATAAAGAGAGCATCTGGCACTCACCTACGCATCTTCCTAAGACCGGTCTGACTTTCCTTGGTAGCTGTAACACTCCGACTGATGACGATTGTACATCGAGACGGTATGTTGATTGCTCATGAGCTCATAACACCATTAAAATGACAATATATTATTGTTCCAAATAATAGCAAGTATACAATTGTTTCAAACAAATACCAATACATCTAGAAAACAGACATTCTAAATTTCAAATAAACCTAGCGGTAATCTAGTTGTCTTTGTGTAAGAGCCTGCAGTACATTTAAAATAATAATATTTGTTTTCAACAATGTTGATGAGCTTTCATAGTTTGATTATATATTTACTATATAAATTCAGTCACGATTCATTTATCAAACTATAACATTTAAACATAGTGTAAATGAATCACAAATAAATAAAATCATTCCGTTCTTCCGATCGAAGCCGAATTAATAGGGGAATGAGAGCCACCGTGCATTTTAACATAAGTTGAAGAATTAGGTGGCGCGTTTACATCCCGTCGGACCCTCTCGCTATGAATACGCGTATGTGTATGTGTATGAGTCTGTTCCACCAAAAGCGATAATACATTGCAAGCAAGTTCACATAATTTATAAACATGTATGTAATGAATGAAAAAAATTATGAAAATGTGTGAACTGGTTTGAAATATGCATCAATAAACATCAACAAAAGAAACATAAACGAGATAAACCCCAAAACTTAGAAAAAAGAAATAAAAGGGGTTATAAAAAACTCACTTGAAATTTATAGGATGGTAATAGGTTGATGGTTTAAGCGAGTTGATTGGTCAAACGAGAATTTCCATCTATTGGTCCTAATTTTTATAGAATAAAAGAAATAAACATCTAATCGAAATAAACAAACTAGACACGATAGAATAGTTTATAACGGGTTTGAAATAAACAAACTACACCCTCCCACTACGAATACGTGTATGTGTATGTGTATGAGTCTCTTCCACCAAAAGTGATAAACATGTTACAAGCAAGTTCACATAATCTATAAACATTTATGTAATAAATGAAAACAATTATGAAAATGTGTGAATCAGTTTGAAATGCGCATCAATAAAACATCAACAAAACAAACATATACGTGGTACACCCCAAAACTTTGAAAAAAGAAATAAAAATGGGTTATGAAAATCTCACTTGGAATTTATAGGATGGTAATGGGTTGATGGTTTAAGCGAGTTCATTGGTCACGCAAGAATTTTCAACTATTGGTCCTAATTCTTATAGAATAAAAGAAACATCTAGTTGAAATAAAAAAAATTAGACACGATAGAATGGGTTTATAATGAGTTTGAGATCGATAAAGCTTTAAATAAAATTTGTATATTTTTTACAACTATGAAAGAAGAAAAAAAATGTAATTTATTTAATTATCATAAAAGTTAATTTTCAATTTGAAACAATAAAACATCAATATTTATTAAATGAAAATCGGTTCTTTAAATAAGTAAAAACAATTTTTAGTTTATTATACTACTAGGTTTTATCTCCTCGTTTAAGGGGGTTGTTTTACAATTTTTCTTTTCTAATAATATATTTTTTTGGATTTTAATTATATTTATTGTAAGAAATTTAATAATATACTTAGGGTTTGATGATTAAAGGGTTTCATAAATAAATGAGATGTTATAACCCGTTTAAAAGCTATCTGGGTTTGGTGAGACCCATGATCCCTTTTTTTTACTATAAAATTATTTTTTAATTATAAATAATATTTTAAAAAATCGAATATTAATATTTAGTATATCCCTATTTTATAGGATTTTCATATCAAATATTTGGTAAGATTAATTTTTAATGTGATGAGATGTTATAACCATTTGAGGGCTATCTAGGTTTGGTGAGACCCATACTCGTAAATTCGGGTCAATGCACGAGAAGCATCAATTTACAAATAAAGCAATCTGGTGGCTTAAGAGAATATATGGAGCAAACAAAGAGCTTTTATAGGTTTCATTCATATATATTTAAGATTAAGATATATATAAAAATTGGATGTTGGTCCACAAACATTTTTGGAATAATTTATTTGAAATCTTTTTTTGTTTAGTTTTTTTTTTCTTTTGCTTTTTGTTAGTTTTAAATATGTTTATTTTAAGAATCTATTTTTTTAGTTTCACTATCATAATGACTTAACTGATACTGATCAAGTTTGTGTAACGCCCGAGTTATTAAGAGTTGGTGTTTTTTTTTAAATATAATCATTTTATGAATTTATTCTTTAGGTTTAGTTCTTGTACCGTGACGAATCTATCCAACACCGACTGAATTAACGCCTGGCGTTTTACCGATCTTTGTTGTTTTTTTTAGATATGTTCCTTTTACAAATTAACCAATGCCACATTCATATCGACTAGACGCCGCAACGGCCGATTTTTACCGATTTTCAAGAATATATCTTTTCGTTTTGAGAAGACTTTTTTTGCTTTAATGCCGATATCGTAATGAACCTATCCAATATCGACTGACTTCGTGTAAGTCATAAGTTGTATGTGTATGATACTATTTTGGGCTTTTACAAATTAATTTTTTAATTTAGTGTCGGGTTCGTAATGAGTTTAACCGATACCAACCACATTCACGTCAATGCGTTGCCGTAACGCGGCGAGCTTCTACTAGTTTATTTTAAAATTTTAGGAAAATTGGAAATAAATAATCCCACCTTTAAAAATCACTAGCAATGGTCCCACCTTTTAACTATTTTTGTCTCACTGGTCCCCATTAAAAAATACTTAACGTCGTTATGTTTTTTACCTAGTTTCAAACCGATGTTTTAGGGCTTTTGATCGGAAGAACGATATGAGTCGACTGATGTAAAATTTATTTCGAAACGGTGATTCAAATAGCTTGATTTTTGTTAATTGGAAATTCAAGCACCCGAATTAAAACATTGTTTCGTCGTTTGGATCACCATTTCGAGATAAGTTTTACATCGGTCGACTCGTATCCTTCTTCTGATCAAAGACCTAAAACATCAGTTTGAAACTAGGGAAAAAATATAACGACGTTAAGTATTTTTTAACGTAGGACCAGTGAAACAAAAATAGTTAAAAGGTGGAACCATTGCTAATGATTTTTAAAGGTGAGATTATTATCGGCAAATACACAAAAGGTGGGATCATTTATTTTCAAATTTCCAAAATTTTATTAGGTTAAATTGGGAAAATATATAGATTTATAGTATATAAAAATTATATATATATATATAGGTGATGGATCTTGCGATAAGTCAAGTTGCAGCGATAAGTGCGAGAAATCAATCTAGACAATTGATTATGTGTAATCAATGGATTAGAAAAGTTGTGGCAAACTTGTAATTATTAAGATATTAATCTACCAAAATTTTAATGAAGAATGGTAGTTTGGTATTTGTTTTTAAACTTTTTAAAGTGAAACTTATGTAATTAATAGCATTTATTTGCTATTATTACTAACTAATTTTTAATTGTTATTTTTGAATTGATGTTATTAATCAAACTAATGTTAAACAAATATAACTTTAATCAAATACTGTAATATCTTCGATCTTATTTATTCAAATACGTTAAATATTATATATTGCATACACAAATTTATGTATTATATACATATGCATAGTCATGTATTGTGTAGGTGGAATCACGAATGCTTATTTGAAAATTTTACAATTGTAGGCTATTAACATGATTTGTTATTTATATATGTAGTTTAATGTGAAAAATAAAAAAAAGTAATTTATTTTGTACTGTGTATGGTTTATATATGTACTATTTAACTGATATCACGAATGTGTATGCGAAAATTTTACAAGAATAGGCTATTATCATTATCCGTTATTTATTATATATAGTTTAATGTAATAAAAAAGTTTATTTTGTACTGTGTAGGTTAATTTATGTATTGTGTAGGTTAATATATCTACTGTGTATATGGTATTTCGAATTGTGTATATGTAATTTTTATCGTGTAGGTTCATTTATGTACTGTGTAGGTTCGTATATGCACTGTGTATATGGTATTTGGAATTGTGTATGTGTAATTTTTATCGCATATAGGTTCATTTATGTACTGTGTAGGTTCATACATTATTGTGTAGGTTCATATATGTACCGTGTAGGTTCGTATAAGTACTGTATTGTAACATCCGTTTTTTATGAATATTATAATAAGAGAAGTTCTTATTTATTTATTTATTTATTTATTGTGTGTCATGATTTATTTCGGATAAATAATCATGGGACAGAGTGTTAAGTTTAGATTCATTATATGGACTTAAGAATGGTTACGGGCCTAAGGTTCATGAGTTTGGGAGTATTTAAGCTTACTCTCCCTAAAAGCTCCAAGCATCCTCATTCATCCATTTTCATCATCCAGACACACATACACTATCTGTACACACAAACAAACCCTCCCTTTCTTTCCATATCTCATCCAAGATCTAAGGTTTAGCAAGTTGATCCTTATTCAAGTAACAAGAAATCCCGTCTAGATTCACAAGTAGTTCAAGATCCAAAGCTAAGCCAAATCTTTAAAGGTATGTTGTAGATTAAAAGTTAGGTTGTGTTATTTTGTTAAGATTTAAAGATTTAGATTAATCAGGTCTTGCTAAACAAGAAAAGTGTGAACTTTAAAGTTACTTGGTTTTAGTCGATTTGAACAAGTGTTGTTCGGGTCGTAGCAAGCAAGGAAATGGAGTTGTTATAGCCTGAAACGTGTCTTAACAATAAACCGGGCTTAACATGACGCAAGAAGTGGAAAAATAGGACCTAAATCGAGCCGAGCCGGAACCAAACGAGTCGAATAGAAAATTTGACTCGAATGGAGATTCGACTCGAATCGCAGATTCGACTTGAATGGGAGATTCGACTCGGATGTCAGATTCGACTCAGATGGGAGATTCGACTCGGATGGGAGATTCGACTCCAGTGGGAGATTCGACTCGAGTGGGAGATTCGACTCGAATGGGAGATTCTACTCGAATGGTAGATTCGACTCGAATGGTTTGAGTCAGGCGTTTCAAACCAACCCCCCCCCCTGTTCGTTAAGCAACCCGACTCTTTAAGATACCGTTAACCTATAAAAGATTGGTTCCTTAACTTATGCGTTTGGTTCGTTAACCGATAAAGTTCGGCTTTGTTAAATTCATAAGTTTGAATCGCAACTAAAGAATAATAGGAGATGTTTAGAATAAATAATTAATACGCGTAACTATTAAACAGTTAGATGTGCTTAATTGAATAGGGGTATTACTATTTGTTCCGAGCAGAACCCGCTACATGTGAGTTCTAGCCCCCTTTTTCCTTTAAACGTTTTGGGGCTGTACGCATAATCGTATATGAAAGAACAGACATATGCAATTTTACTTACTGATATATATATATATATATATATATATATATATATATATATATCTTGTAGGAACGTGTTTATATATTAATTTATTAATATATATTTTAATGTTTGAGTGTTAGTTAATAGAACAGAGAGAGTTAGGGAACAAACCCTACTACTGCTTGCGTAGAAGGATATATGAATATAAATGAGTATGAATGCTATGTATAAAAGAATGTGTATACGTTCATGCGTAGAACCTTCGGGCCTCATGCTTGCACAATAAGTTAGGATGGCAAATCCCTCTAACTTTTGGCTCGGTTATAAGCAAGGAAAGATGGCTCGGTTAGGAGCAAGAATAGACGGCTCGATTATGAGCAAGGATAGGAGGCTTGGCATGAGTAAGAATAGGAGGCTCGGTTATGAGCAAGGAAAGATGGCTCGGTTATGAGCAAGAATAGGAGGCTCGGTTATGAGCAAGCGCATATGAATATAGTTATGAATTGAATGATAGACAAGCAAAAAGGAAGTAAATAAAGATTATAAACGTTATGCTATATATAAATGTATGGAATATGTGATGTATTATAAATCGTATGTTATGAAAAGTAAAGAAACGTTAGAACTCACTCAGCGTATAGCTGACTTTTAGTATGCATGCAAGTATTGTGATGATGTGGCAAGCTCGAGGCGCGTACGAGGCTATCCATATTGAAGAATAGATAGAGAAGGAAGTTGTTATATAAAAAGTTTTAAATTTCCGCTACGATGTGTTTAGACATCCGCTGTAACAAACTACGTTTATGAGTAAATCCAACGCTAAAGGAGGGCATCCGGGCTCGGGGCCTTACAATTTGGTATCAGAGCAAACGTTGAGAGATTTAAGCATCCTTACATGCTTAGACTCAAACAACGAATGGGACCAAAAGAAGAAAGACAATATGGATAGCCGTTTGCCACTCAAGCAAGCTTAATACGTGAATTACCCTACGTATAATGTTGGGATAAGTAAGAAGGCTATATGAATTGTTAGAGATAGGATTGCTTGCTTATATTTGAAATGTTTGATTATCTAACTGATTTAAGTAGAACCAAGCACAAGTAGACTCATAAAAGGAAGTGTATAGGACATGGAAAGTAACGTGAGCAGCTAATCCCAGCTGGCCACTGTTATTACCTGCAGCCTTACTATCCTTGTACTAAATAGTTCCTCATGTACCGATGTTTGTGTTTTTCCGTTAGAATCCGAATGGCTGGTGCTAAGACGACTGCTAAACCTAGTGAAGAGAGAAGCATGACTGTACGTGAAGAGGAGTATCAGCTCGACCCTGCTATTCATGCTACCATTACTCAAGCAGTAGTCGCCGCAGTGAAGAATCTCCAACAAGAAAGGTCTACTAAGAGCCGTGCAAGAAGCATGGAGAAGAAGGAGGAGAAGCGGGTTGCTCCTGCTAAATGACTTGGTACGCAGATATGGAATCCCAAGGATTAGAAGCATAAGGTGTGGGAAAAGAAGCCGTGTCAAACGTGTGGGAAAATGCACGGTGGTGAGTGCAGGCGGGGAAAAGGTACCGACGTTTGCCTCAAATGTGGAAAGATTCATGGTGGAGAGTGTAGGTTTGGTTCAAATGCATGCTACAAATGCGGAAAAGTAGGGCATTTTTCCAGGGAGTGCAAGAACAACCATAAATGTTTCAATTGTGGAGCTGGTGGTCATGAGGCGACGAAATGTAAGAAGCAGAAGGCAGGAGATGGAGGTATGTGGAATGCCTAGAGCTCACTGGTTATTTGATCACAGCACAAGGGAGCATCTAAGAAGGATGAGTTATTTCGTTTAAGTTTTAAGTCATGTATGACTATTAAGGATTTTATGTGTATTGTTTAAACTTAAATTTAGACTCATGGTTGAATATGATGTTATGGATTGAATTACGTTGTGAATGCTTGTGTGGATGACAGTCATGTGAGGCATGACTTAAGTTAAAGTAAACAGTAGTTTTAGAATAGTATGTATCAACGTTCCTAATATGAGATGAGACTTGCTAAGTCAGGAAAATAAGCGTATCATCAAGGACTTCATGGGCGAACTACCGCAAGAAAGCTAAAACACATGATCACAACTTGGTGACTGCAATATCGAGAGTAAGAAGGATAAACCGGTAAGCTAGGAAGCTAAGACAGTTGAAAGTTCACGAAAGTACGTACCCGACACATGATCTAGAGTTAGCAGTTGTAGTACATGTTCTTAATATCTGGAGACACTACTTGTAGGGTACTAGGTGCACCATCTATACCGATCATAAGAGTTTGAAGTACTTCTTCGAGTAGAAAGAGTTGAATATGAGACAGAGAAGATGGTTGGAATTGATTAAATACTATGATTGCGACATCAAGTACTATCCGTGGAAGGCTAACGTAGTCGTTGATGCCTTAAGCCGGAAAAATGAAGAAGTCATCGCAACAGTAAAGTCTTATAAGTTGATTATCAACTCGGGTTTCTTTGAAGAGATTAGCAAGGTACATTCGGAGGTGTTGACAGATGAAGAGTTAATGAAGAAAGAAAGGATTTATGAGCAACAGACTGAACTGATAGATAATACTCATGGAGTAAAGACCAGATTCGATCGGATGTGGATTCCACGGCATGGGAATCCTAGAGTTCGAGTTCTAGACGAGGCCCATAAATCTTGGTAATCGGTCATCCAGGATCCACCAAGATGTATCAAGATCTGAAGAAAGACTATTGGTGGCCGGGTATGAAGAATGAAGTGGTAGATTATGTCAGTAAGTGCTTCACTTGCTTGCAAGTCAAGGCAAAGCACCAGAAACCATATGGGAAGATGCAGCCTTTAGAGATACCCGAATGGAAATGGGAACACATCACCATGGATTTCATAACTAAGCTACCGCGTACAGCTAGAAATCATGACACCATCTGGGTGACTGTGGACCATTTTGTCACACCCCAACCTACGGCAATTGTATCATAGCTCAAAAGACACTAAAGTAAATACCCATGTCAATATCTAAATTATTCATTTCATATTATTCAAGTATGCAAAAACGCAAACATTGTCTCATAGAAATAAACATTACAATTAAATAAAAAGAAATAAATCTCTAATTCTTCATGCAACCTAAGGTCAACTATTCCTTAGCTTGTTTCTTCATCCCAAAAAGCTACCTGGGCTATGCGGGAAAATATATAGTTTGTCAACATAAAGCTGAGCAAGTAATCACGGTTTTTGAATACATATAATATAAAAATGACAATTCCTTGCGATAATATGAAACACTACAACTAGCATAAGAATAATATAACAATAAAATAAAAGTTGTCTTTTCACTCGAATCCCATGGATAACGAGCTACTCCGACGGCGTATGATCATACTAATGAGGATGAGGATGAGGATGAGGATGAGGATGAGGATGAGGACGAGATACCAACCACCAAAACATAAAATAAACACATAGTCACATTTGCACGTATAACTAATTGAGCAATATCATATAACTCAAATAGTGGAACTGTAGTGAAAAATGATTAACGCATAACGCCTCCAAAATGTAAAACGGTAAAAAAAGGGTGATGTGAATTACTTACATTATAGGTGGATTAATGAGGATGAGAAAATAATAAAAAGTGAGGATGAACACGTTCAAGCCTTCGAGATACGTCAACAAGGATGCCCTAATTGTTTAACGATAGTATTAAATGAGTAAAAGAAGAATTAATAACGATTTGATGAGATATTATTAGTCATTATCGTGATTTAATCGGTTCGATAGATTTGGAGTCTTTTAGAATTTTAAATCATTCTATTTATTATTATTATTACTACTACTACTACTACTACTATTTATTATTATTATTTTTATTATTATTACGGTAATTAATGTAAGTGATATATTTTATCCATGCTTATATTTTTAAGTAAAAAGATTTTAAATAAATAATAACCAATATTAAGTATTAATAAACATTATATATATAAATGAAGCATTAATTATTAAAAAAAATCATATACATATAAATGAAAGAAAAACATTGGAGAATTTATTCGGAACTTTAAACTAGGTTGATTTAGAAAAAAAATATATTTTTGTTTCATATTATTTATGCATGTATATATTTAGATATATATATATATAGAGAGAGAGAGAGAGAGATATATATATGAAACCACGGGCAAAATAATACTTTCAAGGTTCGGTTTCATTAAAACAAAATTTATTTAATATTAATTTATGATTATAATAAAAATAAAACAAAGATTTAAGCAAAAATAAAATAGATATGAAAAACCGGTCCAGGGGGGTTCGAACCCGCGCCTGGACCGGTTCCGCGTCTTTAATTGAAATGCACTAGCCAACAGGCTGCTGTTTCAGTTTGTATTTAGCATTATTTCTGCAAATTCATAAATAGATGCAACCCAATACTCAAATTCAATTACAACCCTAAAATTCAAATCCGTTAATTTGTTTGTTGTTTGCTTAAATTGATTTGGGGGTTTTGGTTATCGATTAAAAACGAATATAATGCATGTACTAATTACCAGAAACACTAATGAATTGCAGGTGGACGACGCACTATGTTCCTCGGCTCAATCTCGAACTGGTTTAGGGTCTGGACGGCTTTGAAAGCTGCAATTAGGTTAGGGCTTTATGCCGCGGGGTTGTGAGGAAGGTGTGTGCACGTTTAATTGAGTTTTTGTTGTGTATTTTTAGTGTAATGAAGCCATAGGCAACCGCGATTTGTTTAGGTATAATAGCTGTCGATTTTGATTCGTTTTCCCAATTTAGAGTGTCGGTAGGATCGATTTTAGTTAATACACGATTTGGTGAAATCAATTTCTTGATTATGTCCAAAATTGAGGTCCAAGAAATGGTTTGATGGTTTTCGGCTGATGGTTTAGAGGAGAAGAAGGAAATATTATTTTATTATTATAATTTTGAATAATATTTTCACTTAGGTCCTTGCTTTTTGATATTGGATATACAATTGAATTTTAATTATTTAAGGGTCATTTGTGTGCATCTTTGATAGTTAATAATAAATAAATAGGAAATAATTAACTTAAAGAAATATTTTGTTGATAATTCACCCGAACACGAACCGGGTCGGGTAACGATTACAAGTAAAAGAAAAAACAGAAAACCGAAATGTTACAGCATTCCTTACTTTTGGAAATTTCGTCCCAAAATTAGAGATTAAGCCGTAACGAAGTGGTGTGGTACTTGGCTTCCATTTGGTCTTCCCGTTCCCAAGTGAACTCGGGGCCACGCTTGGATTCCCAATGAACTTTGACAAGCGGAATGCGGCTACGCTCAGTTTCTTTGTCCATACGATCCATGATTTCAACGAGTTTTTTTTTATTGCGTGCATAGATTCATCAACTTGTACTTCGTCGAGGAGCATGTGGAGATTCCCCTCGGCTAAGCACTTCTTGAGATTGGAAACGTGAAAAGTCGGATGAGCATTGGTGTAAGGCCCCGAACCCCGGGAACCCTATAGTTGGTATTCATACAAAATACTTGTAAAAATATTTAAACTTGAAAATAATTCATTTCATTAGAAGAACCAATTCAGAGTATAATTCAGTGAAAAACATAAATAATACAATAAGTTCCCAAAACCCCGGGAAATTATGCCCAAAACCAATTTAAATATATTTTATAAAAGTTTTTAAAATAAAATGTTCAATAATAAAATCTTCCATCCACGTATGCCCTTCACCGTCCAAGTAGCTTCGTGCACGTCCAAGCGATAAGGCATCCTCCTCCTAACCTGAAACTCACACTAATGTGCACACAAAGTCAGCTTGAGCTGAGTGAGTTCAAGTTTTAATAAATAGCATCAATAATAAAAATCATAATAATCATTCCAAAGGTTATCAAATATAAAAGGAGTACACCAGTTAAGCCATCATCATTGGTAAATAATCATTCTTAAATATATATATACACATATATATAAACATCCTTATAAGTACCTTCCTATATATATTTATATAATTCTATAATTATATATATAACATCCAAGTAATAACATCAGGGTCGAGCAAACGTACAACCCAAACACGTAACATCTCATCAACGCATGCAAACACAAAGTAGGCATACGTAACATCCGTAGTCGATACGACTACAACATCGCCAAATATTGGCCATACAATAATATATATATACATACCATTACGATTACAAGTAAAAGAAAAAACGAAAAACCGAAATGTTACAGCATTCCTTACTTTTGGAAATTTCGTCCCGAAATTAGATTAAGCCATAATGAAGTGGTGTGGGTACTTGGCTTCCATTTGGTCTTCCCGTTCCCAAGTGAACTTGGGGCCACGCTTGGATTCCCAACAAACTTTGACAAGCGGAATGCGGCTACGCTTAGTTTCTTTGTCCATACGATCCATGATTTCAATGAGTTTCTCGATCGCGTGCATATATTCATAAACTTGTACTTCGTCGAGGAGTATGTGGAGATTCCCCTCGGCTAAGCACTTCTTGAGATTGGAAACGTGAAAAGTCGGATGAGCATTGGTGTAAGGCCCCGAACCCCGGGAACCCTATAGTTGGTATTCATACAAAATACTTGTAAAAATATTTAAACTTGAAAATAATTCATTTCATTAGAAGAACCAATTCAGAGTATAATTCAGCAAAAAACATAAATAATACAATAAGTTCCCAAAACCCCGGGAAATTATGCCCAAAACCAATTTAAATATATTTTATAAAACTTTTTAAAATAAAATGTTCAATAATAAAATCTTCCATCCACGTATGCCCTTCACCGTCCAAGTAGCTTCGTGCACGTCCAAGCGATAAGGCATCCTCCTCCTAACCTGAAACTCACACTAACGTGCATACAAAGTCAGCTTGAGCTGAGTGAGTTCAAGTTTTAATAAATAGCATCAATAATAAAAATCAAAATAATCATTCCAAGGTTATAAAATATAAAAGGAGTACACCAGTTAAGCCATCATCATTGGTAAATAATCATTCTTAAATATATATATATATATATATATATATATATATATAAACATCCTTATAAGTACCTTCCTATATATATATAATTATATATATATAACATCCAAGTAATAACATCATGGTCAAACAAACATACAACCCAAACACGTAACATCTCATCAACGCATGCAAACACAAAGTAGGCATACGTAACATCCGTAGTCGTTACGACTACAACATCACCAAATATTGGCCATACAATAATATATATATATATACATACCATAACATCCCAAGGCCAACAATATACTAGCAAGCCTATATAAAATAGTTTAAACGTTTCATTAAGCAATTCTCTTAGGTGTGCATGCAAGCCCAAAACTTGAAAAGAGTGAAAAGGGGCATCATGAACTCACCTGACATGAGACAGGGATTCACCACGAGCTAGAGAATCCCTAAGAAATCCCAAGAGTCAAACACCTGCCGGTTTACATTCAATCAATACTAATGACATCAAGATGACTCGTTTACCCTACGAGACATTCTAACGGGGTTCGGGTCACATAAAGCCTCGACTTCATCAAACTAAATCACAACAGCCCCCGAGGCCTCACATTCACCAAAACGACCCTTAGACACTCCCGGGAATAAAGAATTCCCAAATTACCCCCGGAAGCACTAGGTGATACCAATACGCGCGTTTAGGAGTCGATTAGGCCATTAACATCCAACTCAGCCCTGTGTAGACCCAACATGATAAAATCACAGCCAACAAGTCCACACGACGCTACACGAGTCAAATGGGTTGGTAATTCACAAGTACAACGCACCAACTACTCAATAAACGCAATTGCGCGTTGTACCGACCCGTTGGAGTAACCGACAACCAATTCAGCCTCATAACTTATAAAAATGATTTTTCAACAGCCCGTACATCAAACCAAGTGTCCCCGAGCTGAATTGGTCGTTAATCACTCCAACCCTCGCGTTAAACGCACCAAACTACAATTCTAGTCAACCGAACACAATCTTTCAAACGATAACTAGCTGACCAATCTAACGAACCCCAATGAATATGGTTTTTAAGTATGATATACTACACATACCTAGGATGATTTTGGTGCAAAAACCCCACTCAAAACAGTCCTAGAAATACTTGATTGGACAGCCACCCGTTAGCCTTCAACACGAAATTTAACGATTAAAACGCATGATATAAGGGTCAATTAAGGTGTAAAAGACTTGGGGAATTGTAGTACTAACCTTTAATTGATGTTTTACGCTTACGACTTGGCCGGAAAAAGGAAAAATCGCAGGGGGGATGGAGCTGCACCGGTCGGACAAGGGGGTTAGGGTTAAGTTTTTTTTTTATTGTTATAATATAAAAATAATTCAGCCAAGCCCCTCAAATTTGAAATATTTGGCAACTTGAAATGAAAGATTAGATAATTTAACGTACCGGGAAGATGGTCGGGTCAGTGAAAGATGCCGGATAACTCCCAAGAAATATACATACTTTACATGCTGAAAAATCTTTAAACCGAAAAGTTCACGGGCGTTACAAGTCCACCCCCCTTACAGTGGGATTCGTCCCCGAATCCCGATGCGACAGGAACAACTGAGGATAGAGTTTCATCATCTCATCTTCGGACTCCCAAGTAGCCTCAGAACCCCTACGGTGCCTCCATGCACCTTCACCTGCCTAACCACCTTATTCCTTAAACGCCTTTCCTGACGATCAAGAATAGCGACCGGTTCTTCAACATAGTTCAACTTGCTCTCAAGCTCAATATCATCAAGAGGCACATGGGCCTCCTCGTCAGCTAAAAATTCCCTCAAGTGGGACACGTGGAAAGTAGGATGAATCCCCGCGAGCTCATCGGGCAACTCCAGTCTATACGCTACCTCACCAACACGGGACAATATACGGAACGAACCAATGAACCTCGGACTAAGCTTCCCCCTCTTACGAAAACGAATAATACCCTTCCAAGGGGAAACTTTCAACATAACCCGGTCCCCAGCCTCATACACAATAGGTCTTCGCCTTTTATCTGCATAGGACTTTTGACGATCCTGAGCGGCCTTCATAAAAACCTTTATCTTATCGAGGTTCTCAGTCGTAGCCTTAAACACCTCCAAACTACCCAACTGCTTCAAACCAACGGAACCCCAACAGACTAGAGTCCTACACCTCCTACCATACACATCTCAAACGGTGGCATCCCAATCGTGGCGTGATAACTGTTATTATACGAGAACTCTACCAACGGTAAGTGATGATCCCAACTACCACCAAAATCGATAACACAAGCCCGCAACATATCCTCAAGAGTCTTAATGGTCCTCTCGGACTGACCATCCATCTACCGGTGATAAGCGGTACTGATGAGAAGTTTGGTACCCATCTCCTCATGGAACTTCTTCCAAAACCTGGAGGTAAAACGCGTATCCCTATCGAAAACAATAGATACCGGCACCCCGTGCCTAGAAACGTTCTCATGAATAAACACGTCGGCCAGCTGCTCATAATTAAAAGTCTCTCGAATCGGCAAATGAGCGCTCTTGGTTAGTCTATCAACGATTACCCAAACGGTGTCATAATTTCCCCTAGGAGTACGAGGCAGTTTAGTCACAAAATCCATCGTAAGATGCTCCCACTTCCACTCAGGTATTTCCAGGGGTTGGAGTGTCCCGAAAGGTTTCTGGTGCTCAGCCTTAACTTGTAGACACGTCAAACACTTACTCACATACTGAGCCACCTCAAACTTCATCGCAGGCCACCAATAATTCTTTTTCAGGTCTTAGTACATCTTGGTCGCGCCCGAATGAATGGAATAGCGTGACTTGTGTGCTTCATCCAAAATTTTACCTCTGAATCCTCCATACCTCGGTACCCATAAACACCCATCCTTGTACTTCACCCCATCACCGACGTCCTCCAACAACTTTTCCTGACCCAAATACGTTCTAACATAATCCATTCAACCTGCAAAGCTTCATTCTGGACGTTGGCTATTTGTTTCAAAATATCAGGTTTAAGAATAAGCTGATAAGATTTCACACGACTAGGTTTCAGTCTCTCCTTCCGGCTCAACGCGTCGGCTACCACGTTAGCCTTACCGGGATGGTACATAATCTCTAGATCATAATCCTTAATCAACTCCAACCATCTACGCTGACGCATATTCAGTTCCTTTTGTTCGAAGAAATACTTTAAGCTCTTATGATCGGTATAGATAACGCAAGGAACACCGTACAAATAATGCTGCCACAACTTAAGCACAAACACAACTGCTGCCAGCTCCAAACCGTGAGTAGGATAATTCGCCTCATGCAGCTTCAACTGCTAAGAGGCATAAGCGATGACTCGACCTCGCTGCATCATAACACACCCCAGCCCCTGGTAAGAGGCATCAGAATAAACCAATAAATCATCGGTGCCATCGGGTAAAGCTAGAATCGGGGCATGCGTCAACCTGTTCTTCAACCCGAGAAAAGCCT